>NC_090939.1:464341096-464973596 GCF_040938575.1 Ambystoma mexicanum | reverse complement strand
AGGTCCCCCCAGATTGCTGCTGAAATAGGCCTTGCGGCGAGCTAGAAGACGGAGTCAGATGACTTAATGCCATGATTGAACATGTTTTTATTTAAATAAAAAGAAAACACCTATGTTGCCCTGTTTCTAGGAGGAAATTTGCCTATCTTTGAAACTAAAAACAAGGGTGCACGTCAAAGTCCAACATAAAAGTCTTTTGTCCGAATCCGAACTGTAAACTAGCCCTACCATTTAGAAAAATAAACAGAAAGGAGGCGACCGATAACTATAATAATAATAATAATAAGACCAGGACACAGTCTCATATTAGGCGTCTGCCTGGCCCACCATTGGAGGTTTCTCAACAGTTCCAAATAAAGTTCAAGTATTCCGAGGTGCGTTCCTTATCAGATTCAAGACTGGGGTAGGGACTTGCTTGCACAGATTTGTTCAAGCTTTTGTAATCCTGCTACCTTAACCAACTTGGATACAAAAATGTTCTCATTTACTTCAACTCGATTCACATAAGGCACTTGCCTCATTCGCGGTCTGCAGCTCTCATGCCCTCGTTTTCCCCAATTGGTATAAAAAGGAGATATGTTGCGGTCTTTCAGATTTACCAGAGTGCTTGCCACTCTGTTTCTCAAGCCCCTTTAATCTTGGAGGTTCTTCTAAGTTATATACAACAAGTTTATATTCCCTGTCTTCCGTTATGTGTGTGGAGCGTTTGCTCCATTCAGTCCCTCAGGCTTTCTTAACCTCTCGGTTTCTCTTGACTGACTGTATTTATGATTTCCTTCCCCAGCATCCCACCAGGGTTTTGTTTGTTTGGGATGCTCAGACTCCCGTGACCTCTTATACTCTCTTACTTCAAAGTATTCCTCCAATCATTCCTCTGCTTTATACCGGGTGTATGTTTGTTTGGGAATTTCAGGCTCCTCTGGCCTCGTCGCAAACTTAAAATACAATGTCCGTTCCTCTGGACAGTACTTTACCCGAATAAGCGTTTGCTTCTCTGCCGGGGGCATTCCTTGATCGCTGCCGTCCATTGTACATGGAGCTTGGGGATTCGTTCCTTCCCCACCGGTCTGGTCTCAGCATCTGTTGCAAGGCCCCCGGCCAACCACTGCTTCTTTGCGGTCGCACCACCATAGGAAACAAGGGTTTCCCTGTTGCCACTGCTGCCTCCGATTCTGGTTGCTCAGTCGGACGGGATGCCAGCGTTCTTATGTCCGGCTAGCCTGCGGCTTGCTTCCCTCCTCATCATGTCTCTGAATTTGGACTTGACCCTGCCCAGCCAGGACGCCCCTTCAACAGAGGTGTGTCTCTGCGTCGGACACACTCTCTGCCCAGCGAAGGAAATTTCTCGTACACACTTCTCTTGGCTTAAGTACACATCACAACAAAAGGGTGTGTGTTCCTCATTTACCAAACAGAAACCACCATTATCTTGAGGTAAAGGAAAATAAATTATAGAAGTGTAACTGTTCGGTGGCATAAAGTCATAAACAGTTGCTCCCAGTGAGGTCCTGCTTGCCCAAACCTCTAGGCAGGGTTTTGCAGAGCAAGTTCACCTCTCTAGCCTCACAGGGGGTTGGCTCCCCTCTGGGGAGAAGGGACGAATTGACCACATTTGTCACAGCATCAAGGCTGATTGGGGGTAAACATTCAGGTACCAATGGCGGGCCAATTCTAACTATGTCCACATAATGCAGAGCTTGGCGAATTGGTCTACAAGAACACGCGAGGACCTGAGGCATAGGAGCGTCTGCAACATCAGCATCAACAGGGACGCGGAAAATCCTGAATTTGTTGCATAGCTGGGGCATATCCTTCATCCTGTCGTCCGTAGGGCAGGCCTTCTCGAGAAGTGTATCCCACATGTAGCCTATGAAGGCAAGGCATTGGAATAGCAAGATGTTCAACTTCCTCCAGTTGGTGGACAAGTCTAGAGAGAAAACCATTTCCAGTCCCGTCCCTATGACCTCCAACACCTTAGGTGGTAGGCAGGGCCCTCGCTAGCAGGTCATCTAGGTAAGGATATATGTGAGATATCTCCACTTATAGGGTGGGAATGGTGGCATCCAACACTTGGGAGAAGAGTACCCTGTAGTGGAGCCAATGGAGAACCACAGGTACTTGCAATGAGGCCAATGGGAAATTGTGCACAGACGTCCTGCAGGTGCACTGTGCAGATCCAGATTCCCTTCTGAAGAGAAGGCAGAATGTGTGTGGGTGTAATTTCTCAGGAGGAAAGTAGAGGTTGAATTGGGATAGGTTGAGAATCAGCCTGCATCCTTCTTCCTTATCAACCCCAACGACTTAATAGAACCCAAGACCTTTCACTGACCTGGGGACCATTTGCACTATTCTGAAGTCCAGCAGAAGGTTAATCACTGCCTCTAAGAAAAGAAAGACAGAGACCGATGGTGGGAGTGCTAGAGGGAAAGACAGGAGAGAGAGAGAGCCAGTATCCTCCCGCAATCACAGAGGGTCCAAGTACTGTGGGTGATCTGCCTCCATTGAATGTGGTACAGAGTCACCCAACCTCCCACTGGGGTGAGGTGGGTCATCTGAAATTGCGCTTGTTTTGCCTTGGAGTCAGAGGTCGAATGGGATGGGGAGAGAGAGAACCCCTTTTTCCTGGCCAGCTTGTGGGTCATGGTCCTGAATAACAGTATCGCTGCTCTTTACTATCCTGGGAGTGTTGTTGGAACCCCCTAAAGCCTTGGGCAGAGCCTGCTCCTGTCCTGTTTGTGCACAGTGGCAGAAGATGCCATGGACATGGGCTTAGAGATTGCAGTCAAGGATTTGTCTGCCTTTTCCTTAGAGTGGACATCATCATTTGTGATGTGGAACAGTTGGGTGGCATTAAAGGGATGGCTGAGTAACTTATCCAGAGAATCCTGGAACATCTTTGTGGTCCTCACCCAATTCAGACACCAGATATCAGCTCTTATGCACATGCCCTCAGAGGCCATGTTGACATGGCTAGCTGCTGCTTCTAGCATGTCGCCTGTCAAAGACACGGCATCGGCCACATCAGTCACAAACAGTTCCTCCTTTTCTTCTGGGAACCATTCCATAAACGCAGCTACATTGCGCCATTTATTTATTTGTATTCTTCTTAATGCGCCTAATCGCCCACAGGCCTCAAGGCGCAGACTGGACAGGCAAGAAAGAGCACAGGAATCCAGAGAAATAAAAGAAGACTCTAAGGGGCCATAACCAGGCGTTGCATGCCACAAGGATGGGAACAGTGTTGGCCCAGTGAAGATGTAGCGAGGCGTTGGCATTGATTTTCTTGCCAATGGAATCAAAGAGTTTCTCCTCCCTCACTAGAAGGACTGAAGAGGATGCTGCTGATGAGTGTTTAGTCTGAGCCAGAGCTGCCACCAACACCATGAACTGGGGCACATTTGTCCTCTAGAAGAACAAGTTACTTACCCCTGGTGCCGTTCTTTCGACTGGATGTTCCTCCCACGTATTCCTCATCTTTAATATTCAATATCCAACTTGAGCTGCAACGGAAAAATTATTTTGTGCATCCATGTCTCAAGGATTATGTCATCAAAGGCATATATAGCATGCGCACTGCCCGTTGGCTTCAGTTCTGTTTTTTTCTTTCACTAGAACTACCCACATCAACACGAATTTGAAGGAGCAAAAGCTGCAATAGCATGGGAAATTCCACTGCGGGGTAGGCTGGGAGGGCGATGAGGAATACGTGGGAGGAACATACAGTCAAAAGAACGTTACCAGGGGTAAGTAACTTGTTCTTCGAATAGATTGTGTCCTCCCACATATTCCTCATCTTTGATAGACTCCCAAAGCAGTGTTTGTTTTGGTGGAGGGAGTAAGAATTTAGCAATGGTTTCCATGAACAGAATGAAGGACA
Organism: Ambystoma mexicanum; assembly: GCF_040938575.1. NCBI lineage: Eukaryota > Metazoa > Chordata > Amphibia > Caudata > Ambystomatidae > Ambystoma > Ambystoma mexicanum. Next base: position 464,969,719 of record NC_090939.1, on the reverse strand, counting down.
GCTTTTCAAAAGCTTGTATCCTAACTTAAAGAATAATCAAGGCAGTAATGGCTTTGTGACAGTGTGTATTGTGGACCACGTAGCTGCCTCACAAATGTTTTTAATAGGAACACCTCTTCGCAGAGCTGAAGAGGTAGCCATGCCCCTGGTGGAATGGGCCCTCAAACCGTCCGAAGGATCTTTGCCCGCCAGCCTGATTCTGAAATTGCATTCTGAAATTGTTAGAATAATCCATCTTGATAAGGTCTGCTTTGTTACAGCCTGACCAGTTGTGACCTGTAGAACCTATAAAGAGTTGATCATCCAGACGAAGTTCGGACAATCTAGATATGTAGAAGCTTAGACCTCCGTGTGGATCTAATCTGTGCAACCGCTTTTCCTCCTTGCCAGGATGAGGTCGAGGATAGAAAGTGGGTAACACAATTTTTTGTCCTACATGAAAATCTGAAATGCTCTTCGGCAAAAAGGAAGGCTTAACCCTCAGGATGACCCTGTCCTTGTGAAATACTGCAAATGGTGGTTTAGATGATAGTACCTGCAACTAACTCACTCTGCGGGCGAAGTTAGTGCTACCAACAAAATGATCTTGAACGTTAGTAACATTAATGGACATGAATGTAGTGGTTCAAATGGTGCACACAAGACATTTTAACACCAAATTAAGGACCCAAACGGGAACCTGAAAAGGAGATGGCGGGAACACATTGGTGAGTCCCTTCAGAAATGGTATCACCAGTGGTATCTTAAAATATGAAGTTTCTTCAGTTTCTTCGAGCGCTTAAAGATGGATAGCGCTGCCAAATAGCCTTTAATTATTCCAACCTGGAGTCCCAGATTGGCTAGGTACAGTAGTAAGGATAACACCTCTGGTGTTTTGTATAGTAAAGGGTCTACATTCTTGTCCCTGCATCAGCTGCAAAAACATTTCCAATGGCGTGGTACACAGACTTTGTTGCTAGCCTTCTAGCCAAAAGCAAAATCACCATTACATCATCCGGGAGGTCCCAATCTTTGTATCTCAGCCTCTCAGAAACCATGGCGTGAAGGCTGAGTGTCTTCACCTCTGGACGGAGAACCCGACCCTACTTTCACAAAAGAAGGTCCTCTCTTTGTGGAAGATGGACATGTCCAGAAGGTCCCGGTGCCACGTCCTCCTGGCCCAATCCGGGACAATTAGGATCATGTGTTTCCCAAACTTTCTCAACCTCCCAATCACGTGAGGAATGACGGGGACTGGAGGAAACGCATATAGGAGTAGAAACTCCCAGTCCACCACAAACGCATCTCCTAGAGCTCCTCTTGGGGGAAATTCCCTGGAACAGTACAGTTCACACTTCCTGTTGACACTGGCCACGAACATGTCCACTTGAGGGGTTATTCAAGGGTGATGATCTCTTGAAGGACTTCCTGAGCTAGTTCCCACTCGCGGGAGACTGTGCTCTGCCTGCTCAGAGCATCTGCCGCCATGTTCTCCTCTCTGGCTAGGTGAACAGCCGACAGGGAGATTCCTTCTTGAATTGCCCAGTACCAGAGCTGCATTGCCTATCTGCACAGTGGTAGTGACCCTACACCGCCAATGTTGCTGAGGTAGTACATGGCCATTGTGTTGTCCTTCATTTTCAGGACATTCTTTCCTCGAACAGAGGGCAGAAAAGCCTTCAGCACAAGTCTGATTGCCCTCAGCTCCAAATGATTGATGTGTAGTTTGGACTCTGATGGAGACCAACGGCTGCTGATTTTCAGATTATTGGCATGGGGTCCCCACCCCAAGAGTGAGGCGTCCATCACTACTGTGATCTCTGGCCATGGTTGCCAACAAGGTTCTTCCTTCATAATGTTGTCCTTGCAGGCGCACCACAGGAGATACTGTGTGACCCTGCTTGGAAACTGAATTACGTCTAACATGTTGCCCAAGAATTGAGACCATTGTGTCCTGAGACCCCATTGAAGGGATCTCATTCTCAGGCGAGCCTCTGGCACCAGATAAATGCAGGCTGCCATGAGGCCGAGCAACCTCAAAAAGTCAAAGGCGAGAGGCCACCAGGGGGCGCACAGGCAATGGCAGCCTGAACACGCCGCTCCCGCCGTAACTGGGACACGAAGAGGGATTGAGCCCCCCCCCCCGTGACCCCCCCACGAGAGATCTACGGCTCACGGGGCCCGTGAACCTCGAGTGCCCCCCGAGGCGAAGGAGCGGCATCCGGGGACCCCCGGGGGCCCGAGAACGAGCTCCGCGGCCCGAGGGGAGGAGCCCCGGGGAGCTCCAGGCAGCATCACACCCATCGAGAGGGGAAGCGGCGGCCTGCATTCGGAGGCGCGCGCGATCCCCTCACTCCCCCGAACACGGAGCGCGCCGGCGCCCCGGCAGAAGACCCGCCGGCGACACCCCCGCGGCACCCTGCCGAGGAGCCGTCGCGGAGGGGGAGTCCCCCGCTGAGGAGTTGGGAGAAACGCGGGCCGCGACCCGCGTAGGGAGAGGCGGCCTGCCCGCGCTCCCGAACTCGGCGCCGAGGTAGGTGGGGGAAGCCCATCACAGCCCCCACGCAACCCTCAAGGACCCCGGGGGACCAGCTGCGGGACGCATCGGTGGGCTCGGAGGGGCGAGTCGGCCCCGCCCCCCCCTCGCGAGCCCCCCCGGAAAAAAAAAAAAAAAAAAAAAAAAGTCAGGAAGACGCGGGGGGACACAAATCTATTGGAAGAGAGTACCCTCGAGCCCATCACTCTCTTAGGTGGAGGCCCCTGGGCTCAACCCCAGGGCGAGTGCCCGCCTGGGGGCTCTCGCTGAAGGAGTCGCGCCTGAGAGCCCCCCAACAAACCGCGATTGGACGACCATAGCCGCTCCCCCCCACCCTAAGAACTACCTCCAAAGACAGAGGCCACAAGGGGGGGAGGGGGTGTGAGGCCCCCACCGGAGGTCGGTGGGGCGAGTGCCCGCCCACGAGAGGCCCCCCACAGAGGGCCACACCAGAAGGCGAGAGAGCGCGTTCCCCGACCGGGCTCTGTCCCTTACCCCTAGGGACGCATCAGCGGAGGGGAGAAGCAGGAGGACCGAATGAGTTGGCGCCATACCCTCCAGGAGTACCGCTACCAAGGCACCAGCAGGGAGAACAGCGACCCAGACCAACGGGCCGGCATGTCTCATTCCGAGACCCCACCCCTGCCCACCCTCACCATGGAAAAGGGCTTTGCCTCGGTCTTGCAGGAGATCAGGGACATGCGGGCAGACATCGCCCAAAAAATGGAAAACATGGACCGCAGAGTGGACAAAGTCGAGGATAGACTGTCACAACTAGAGTCCAACCAGTCCTCAGCAGCGACCCAGGAGCTGGACACGGCCCTGAGACTAACGGCCCTGGAAAAGAGAGATGAGGAGAGGGGAAGACAAATGGACGACTTTGAAAATAGAGAGCGGAGGAACAACCTCAGGATTTTCGGGGTGCCGGAGTCGGAGGGGGAGACGGAAAGAGACTTAACCAGGGTGGTGAAGGACATCATTACCCTCCTCTTCTCGGATGAGATGACAACCGAACCGACGTTTGATCGGATCCATAGAGCGGGGGGAAGAGCTGGGGGCCCCCGGTCAATTCTGGTCCGCTTCCACTACTACACTGAAAAAGCGAAGGTCCTGGAGGAGGCCAGGAAATCTAGGGAGATAACCTATAACAACGCTCAGGTGGCCATCTTCCAGGACCTCTCATCATACACGCTGGCCAAACGGAGGATGTGCCGCCCACTGACCCAGATGCTGAAAACAAAGGGGGTACGCTACAGATGGGGGTTCCCCTTCTCCCTCATGTTCGAATACGAAGGCCAACGAGTGAACCTGATCACAGAGGAAGATATAAGGGGAGCAATACAGGAATATACAACGGACCCGACCCCGCGAAGGGAACCCTCCGGGTTCGCCGCGGATGAAGCCAGAGCGCGCCGGTCACGAGGAGAGAGGAGAAAAAAGACTGGCCCACGGAAATTCAAAAAATTGAACCCTCCATCCCCATCGACGGACAGGAATGACACGGATCCCGGCCAGGGTGGAGCGGGACTGTCGGACCCGGGCGAGGAAGGGAGCTGAGGCATCTCACGGCAGGCGTCATCAGCCTCGGGGGAACTGTGTAAAGAATTCACCACGGGGACTCACCATCTGTTCCGGCCTGCAGACAGGCCGGGCTCCAGGACCATGGGGTCCGAACGTTTGTGGACCCTCCCGGAACAGCAAGTATGAGAGTTACATTGAGGGGAGGGAGAGGGGGTAGGGGGGGCTCATGGAGGCTCTAATTTGGATATTCACCCAGCAGGAGGCGGTAGGCTGGTGGTCCGGCCAGTTACCAACAATGGTAGAACTATTTGGCTGGACGCCGGGGTGGGGGGAGGGGGGTAGGGGGTTTGTTGATATTGTTACGTTCACAGGGGGGACCAGGGGTCAGTTGGGGAAAGGTTACAGGACCACCTGGGGGGGAGGGGGGGGGGAAGGGAAATGGGAGATCAGAGGATAACACGAAATGAGCCGGACAAGGAAAGTGCCACGAGTCAGCTATCCGGTAGCTGGTTATTCTTAGAAAATGGCTGAGGATCTGCCTACCCTGGGCGTGGGCTCCCTCAATGTGAGGGGACTGAACACCCCCACCAAAAGATCCCTGGTCTGCAGGGAATTCAGGAGGGCTAAACTAGACGTGCTTTTCCTTCAGGAGACGCACTGGGCAAAGGGGAAAGAACCAAAGCTACGAGGGGGGGGGGTTGGAGAAGTCCTCAGCGCCTCCCACAAGACCAAGAAAAGGGGGGTGGCCATAGTGCTAGCGAGGGACATTGGCTTTGAAGTAGAAGCCTCACTGAAAGACCCAGAGGGACGATTCCTGCTGACGAGGGGCTCCCTGCGGGGCTCCCCTTTAACACTTGCAGTTGTGTACAGCCCCAATGAAGGCCAGGCGCAATTTTGGGAGGGAGTGAAGGACAGACTGAAACTATTCGTACGCGGGCCAATGGTGGTGGGGGGGGACTTTAACATGGTCCTGGACCCGAAAATTGATAGGAAACGCTTGGAATCCCAACCCACCAGGGCTGCAGACGAAATGATGGCCCGCTCCTTCCAAAGGGCGAACACAGAGCTGGGCCTAGTGGACACCATCCCGACCCCTAGGACAGAACACCCCTCCTTCACATACTATTCTGCAATCCACACATCATACTCCCGTATAGACTACATCCTGGTAGACGAGTCCCTGCGCCCATATGTCTCTGGCTATGAGGTAGACCCGGTCCCCTGGTCCGACCATGACCTGGTCCGTACCACCATTATAGGGGAATGGCGAGGTGGCAGAAAAGGGCGATGGAAATGCAACGACTCCCTGCTGAAGGACGACGTCCTGGTGCAGGAAGTGCAGGACGCCATTGTGGAATACTTTAAGCTGAACGACAATGGCGAGGTGGGTGCGCACGTGCTGTGGGACGCCTTCAAGGCGACCTTACGCGGGGTTCTCATAAGAATGGGGGCTCAGAAAAAAAGGGAAAGGGAGGCCCAAGAAAAATCCCTTAGGGAAAAGATCGCACAGATCCAGCCGGGAGGCCCCCCGGAGGCACCCTTGGCTATGGAACAGATCACGGCCCTAGAAAATTACAAACTCCAATTGAAAGATCTCTTGTTGCATAAAACTGAGCGCAACCTCCAGCTAGTGAAACAAAAATACTATGAGAAGGGGGATAGAGCCGATAAAATCCTGGCCTGGAAACTCAGAGAGGTCCAGCGAAGCAGAATGGTGAGGGCGATCAGAAACGAACAGGGCTCACTAGACCATAGCACCCCAGTCATAGGAGCGGCCTTCCGACGCTACTATGAACAACTATATTCTTCAGAATATGCCGGGGAGGACACTCAGATTGAGGAGTTCCTGGACTCCATTCAGATCCCGTCCTTGACAGGCGAAATGGCAGGAGGTCTAGAGGGAGGGGTCACAGAGGAGGAGGTGGAGAATGCAATCGGTGGGATGAAGGCGGGAACGTCCCCGGGGGAAGATGGGTTCTCAGTACTCTTCTATAAGAGGTTCCGGTCGATTTTGGCCACACACCTGGCGAGGGTGTTCAATGCAGTACTGGAGGGGGGCACCCTGCCGGAAACGATGATGAGAGCCATCATAGTGGTACTGCCCAAGGAAGGAAAGGACCCCACTGACTGCTCCTCCTACCGCCCGATCTCCCTCTTAAACATAGATGTAAAGATCCTAGCCAAGGTGATGGGTACACGGTTAGAGGGGATAATGCCCAAATTAATACACGGGGATCAAGTGGGGTTCGTGAAGGGCAGGCAGGGCTCAGATAATATCAGGAAGACTATTGACCTAATCCACTATGCCCAGGAATCAGACCTAGAGGCTAGTTTGCTTTCCTTGGACTCCGAGAAGGCATTCGACAGGGTCGAGTGGAGGTACATGCAACTCCTCCTCCGTCGAATGGGCTTCGGGCCTCACGTCAGGACCTGGGTCTCTGCCCTCTATGAAGCCCCAACAGCGAGAGTGCAGGTGAATGGGGAACTCTCTGACCCATTCCCCCTCACGAGGGGAACACGACAGGGGTGCCCACTCTCTCCGTTAATATACGTCTTGACGATGGAACCTCTGGCCATAGCGGTCCGGGCCCACCCCGACATCAAAGGGATCAAAAGGGGAGAAGTAGAGTTCAAGCTCTCCCTGTTCGCTGACGACATCCTAGCATACTTGGTGGAGCCCAGCTCCTCGCTCCCCCCCCTACTGCGGCTGATGACAGCCTTCGGGCAGTTCTCGGGACTAAAAATAAATGCAGCAAAATCAAAGCTCCTACCCATGAGGGTCCAGGACCCGAGGTTGGACCCCCGGGACAGGTGTGCGGGGATTGCGGTGGGGAAGGACTCCATCAGGTACCTGGGGGTAACCCTGACCAGAGATCTCTCGAGACTGGCCCCGGTGAACTATGGGCCTACCTTGGCGGGGGTTACGTCAGATCTGAGGAGATGGGGTGGGATGATTCTGTCCTGGTATGGGCGCATGACAGCGATAAAGATGAACGTTCTGCCGAGAATACTATACTTATTCACCGCACTCCCAACGGAGGTCCCCACCCAGCTGCTCCGCGATCTACAAAAAGCAATCCGCGAGTTTATATGGCAAGGGCGGGCCCCGAGGACAGGAAAGGCCACTCTAACACTACCCAGAGAGGAGGGCGGGTTCGGGCTACCGGATTTCCTCCTTTACTACCGGGCAGCCCAGCTGCGGGTCTTGCTGGAGCACATGAAGGAGGGGATGGGCACCTACTGGTCATACCTTGAGGATATGGATGCCCACCCTCTGAAAGTGCGCGACCTCCTGTGGCTGCCGCGCAGACTCATCCCTAGCAAACTGAAAGCCCACCCAACCCTGGGAATACTTTGGACACTCTGGAAAGAGGGACCCACAACCTCATACCTCACGACATGGCCCTCTCCAATGTCATCGCTTTGGGGCCACCCTCTCAAACTAGGCAGCAGAGGTTTCAGGAGTGCCCAGTCCTGGTCGGACGGGGGTCTGGAATGGGCGGGACAACTGTTCAAAGAGGGCGAGTTCCTCGAATACGAGGCCCTGCGAGACGCACTGGGGCGGGAGTCCCTTTCAATCTTTGAATATCTACGCCTGAAAGGCATCCTTTGCGACCAATCATGGGGCCAGAACCTTCGGAGACAGCTGACCCCCTTCGAAAAATTTCTGGACACGGCCACATCAAGGAAGGGGGCGGTCTCCAAAATGTACCGAATACTGAACACCGTTAACTTGGAGGGGAGAAGAGGGTTCCGAGGGTTTTGGGATGACCTGGCGGGAGAACCACTTACAGAGGAGGCGTGGTCCAAAGTCTTTAAGATAGCATTCCATGGGAACCTATTTACATCGGACATGGAACACAACTTCAAAATCTTACAGGGTTGGCACAGGGACCCGTTGAAACTGTCCAGGATGTTTTCGGGAGTGTCCCCCAGGTGTCCAAGGGGCTGTGGCCAAGTGGGGTCGAGGGGGCACATGTGGTGGTCCTGCCCCAAGGCGCAGGAGTTCTGGGAGAAAGTACGGGGGTGGATGGCCGAGGTCACCGAGGAACAAATCCCACTCAACCCCCTAACGATGTTGCTGGGCCTCCCCCCGGAGGACACTGAACTGTATAGGTACCCAAGAATGTGGGAGACGATGTTACGGGCGGGTAGAGTGGCCCTTGCACAAAGGTGGAAGAGCCCAGAGACCCCATCCAAAGAAGACTGGCTTAAGAAACTCAAAAACATGTTCTTAATGGATAAACTGACGGCCATGGTAAATAATGAACTGGGCTCCTTTCAGGTTAACTGGTATGGGGTCTATGGGGCATGGGGTTGGGACCCCCACTGACAACATGAGAACACTCTGGCGAGTTGGCGGGGGGTAGGTTTGGAATGCTTCAACCAAGGATGTAGGAGTAGCCCAGGACCCGGGAGACAGCGGATCCCATCCAGCCAATTTGGACGTGAGAGCATAGCATACCTCTGTGGCAACGTACAATGAACTACGATGACAGCCCCAGCTGTCCGACTTGCGAAGTGACTCTGATCTGGGGGGAGGGGAGGAGTTGGGGTGGGGGGGGAGGGGGGGGAGGGAACCTGGGGGTTTTATGACAATGTTAAAAGTGATGATAACAACGCTCCCAGCGTTGCCGTTTGTTTTTTCCTTCTAAAAACTACTAATAAAACCAAAGTTAAAAAAAAAAAGTCAAAGGCCGGGAGACGCGGGGTACTCAAACTGGGAGACCATCTGCAGAATGTCTTGAGCCCTCACACATCGGGTGGCAAGCTCTTTCCCCAAGGATGTATCCAATACGGCCCCAATGAACTGGAGCTTTTGAGATGGTGTCATATGGGACTTCTTGTAATTGAGGGAGAATCCCAGTCTGTGAAGAGAGTGGCAGGTGACGTTGAGATGATCCGGGACTTGTTGGGGAGAACCCACCCTGACGTGAATCTCCCCTATCCTGAGACTCGCTGCCACCAGCGCCATCAGTCTGGTGAAAACCCTCAGGGCAGAGGTCAGCCCGAATGGCAGAACTCGAAATTGATGAGAACCGCCAACGGCGAAAACGCTGGTACTTCCTGTGCTTGAGATGAATTGGCAGATGAAAATAAGCATCATGAAGGTCCAATGACACCGTCCAATCCTGGAGTCGGAGGGCCTGAAGGATCTGAGAAAGTGTGACATTTTGAACCTGTCCTTCCCTAAGGAACTTGTTCAAGTATCTCATGTCCAAGATGGGTCTCTTTCCTCCATCCTTCTTGGGGATTAGGAAATATGGTGAGTACCATCCTTTGTCTCTCTCCGCTACAGGTACCAGCTCTATAGCACCTTTCTCTAGCAGGTTCACAATTTCCTGCACAAGGAGTGGATCTGGAACCTTCAAAGAATGGCTGCCCGGTGGATGGTTGAGGTCTTTGAACAAAGGGAAGGCAGTAACCTTTGGCTGTGGTTTCTAATTCCCAAGCAACCGAAGTAATGTCTCGCCATTCTTGCAGATGCTCAGACAGTCTGCCTCCCACTGGGGTGTCGCGACTCAAGACCTCTGAGGTTTTGAGGTGGCTGAAACAGTGGCTGTTGGTAAAGATGCCCCTGCTTGAGCAGGCTTTGCACCTCTCCCATGAGGGAATCTTCTTTGGCCTCTTTGACCAGCCATTCCTCTCGCTCTTCCAATGGAGAAGTAGTAGCGAAAGGATCTACCCCTCTAAGAAGGGCCACCGGGACGAAAAGGCTGAGGCTGCCTAATAGCGGCACCCAAAGATTCGCCTGCCGCCTTCAAGGTCTGCAGCTTCTCAAGGCTTTCGTCAGCCTTGCTGCCAAAAAGATGAAACCCGTCAAAAGGCATGTTAAGGAGTCTAGACTCCACGCCCAGGGCAAATCAAGATTTCTTTAACCACGCAAATCTGCGAATTACAGTGCTTGCCGCCTTGGCTCTGCTGATGCGGTCAGCAGAATCCAGACTGGACTGAAGAGATTCACACATGGCTTCCTTGCTGTCCCTAACAATGGCCACGAAACCGTCACTTCCTTCCCATTCGGGAATGCGCTCAGCCGCCATAGAAATGCAGTCCCATAGAATGTATGAACACTTTGCTAAGGCACATATGGAGTTGGCTGATTTAAGAGCAATGCTCCTCGCAGAACATACTTTTCTTGCCCATGCATCTACCCTTTTGTCATCCCTATCCGGTTGGAAAGTTGGATACGCTGCTTATTTTGAGGTTGCGGTTGCTGCCTGCACCACGAGACATTCGGGGCTGGGGTGATTTGATAAGTAGTTGGGGTCACTACTCGATGGGTGGTATTTTCTTGTCAAGTTCTTGTTTACTGCCAGACTTGACTCCAGCGTATCCCAATAGGCACTCACCCGTTTCTGAAGGACAATGTGGAAAGGTAACATCAGATCCTTTTGCAGACCTTTATCAATGATGTCGGTTAGATCATCCTGCTCGAAGGGGAGGGCAGGTCTGCTCAATCCCAGGTAATCTACTACCTTAGACATCAATTGCCTGTATGAGACATCTGTATGTTCATCAGACTCAGGCTTATCAAATTCTAATTCTGGTAAAGTGTCCACTCCACTGGCTGTTTGCACATTTTCATAAAGGTCCTTTAGCCTATATTCCTGTGATATAAAACTATCAGGAACATTTGGGGTACCATACTGTAACCCAAGTGGCGCATCATTATCAGATGGCTCATTGTCCTCATAAACGTAGGACAAGCAATCCCTTCTTGATAAAGGAGGGAAAGTTCTCTAGTAAGGGTGTCTAAGGTTTCAAAGATTTCGAGCTCGAGGAGTCGGCGATTTCTTCGATGAAGATGTTTTAAACTTCAATGGCATCGATGGAGCCATTGATGTCGATGGGCTGGCTGGTGTCGATGGTGTAGCTGGCGTCAACAACCTCAACTTATTTTCCAACTTGTGACTCAAAGGATCCTTTGATGATTTTTCATTGTGTTGAGGCCTCAACGGCTCTTAACACGGATCTGGCCTTCGTCCGGGGCTCGAAGGCATGCAGGATTTGGCTCGAGCCCTTTCCTTACCAGCTTTAGAAGGCGCAGTAGGAGCATGACAGGTCAAGGGTTTTTGTTTTTCAAAGCTTTTGAGCATTTTGAACCCGAATGCTTACCATTCAGCAGGAGTGGAGACCTTAGTGGGACAGGATTTAGCTTTCTCAGCAGAGGAGTCAGAGGAGGACGTCTAAGTGGGCGACTTGGTGCCTCTTCTTCGACTTCCTTGACGATAACTAGGAGTGGTGGGAGCCACTCCTTGACCTGGACCTTTTTGCCTTCTTTCTTCGAGGAGAGTCACCTCTCGCATCGTCAGAAGGTGGTTTCTTTGATGGCGTACTCTAGGAGGATTTCTTAGCATTTCTACCTACCGCAAATTTCCCCCTGCGCTCCCTCAGAGCTTTTCCGGTCATCGATTGACATTTCAAGCATGCCGAAGTCTTGTGCTCAACACCGAGACACCACAAGCATACTCGATGCAGATTGTGTAGCGACATCTTGGAACCGCAGTCTTGACACTTCTTAAAACCGGTTTTTGGGGTAGACGGTGTCGAAGGCGAAGACATTTTTGTATATTTCGCAAAGGAAACTGAAGTGCAGTGTAGTTCTTCGAAGCGTAAACTTACTTGGAAAAACAGAACTGAAGCCAACTGGTGTGGGGCATGCTATATATGTCTTCGATGACATCCTCTAGACGGAGGGCCTGAAGTCGACTGCATGGACGCATAGCGCCCTTGGTGAAAAAAAAGAATCAGAAGCAGCTGAAGCTGGATATTGAATATCAATAATGAGGAATATGTGGGAGGACACAATCCATTCAAAGTCTGTATTTGGCCTCCAGACGCTTGGCTTTAGCTACCATAAAATTGGGCCTACTTCATGCCTTTTTGGCCTCCCAAATCACATCATGTTGCATGGGGACCCCTGTCCTCAAAAGCTTGCTCTGGCGCACTAAAGCCAACCAGGGAGCCAGGGCTGGAACTGGCAGGCCCAAAAACGCCATTGCCCACATGACCCTCTCAAAACCCTGGTTGGGGTGTGGGTTCCCCTTCCCCAGCATGTGGGAAAGGGGGGCTGGGTGGGATGTCACTACCAGAGGCACCTGTGGAACAGTAGGACTATCAGCACAGTCTGGGTAACCCAGGGGCTTGTGGACACAATAGCATCATTTGCATAGTTCATTAGCTGTGGCCACCAATACAGAGATAGAAGAGGACGGCATGCCTTGTGGTGCTTGTGGGATTGTGCTTGTGGGATCACGTCCTTCATGTCCCAGAAGAACTCCTTCATGGTAGGAGTAGCCATGATCTGCATAAGCTTAACCGTGAAAGAGGTCTCTTTTTCCATGAAGGAATGTACTTGTTTTGCCATGGGAATAGGCCTGCGAGGGAAAGACGTTGTTTAAGAAATGTATAGAACATGGGCATAGAGCCTGTCAGAGCCACGTCTGAGAGGTCGCTCCTGAGGACCATTGAACTAACACCACATGGGTCCCAGTTAAGTCTCCCCTGTCACCGCCTACTGGGCCACGTGAGGTGCAAGAGACTGTTGTTTCCAGAGGGTTTGCTGCCAAGAGCTCAGTGCCCACATTCAGGGGCTTGGGCTGCTAAAAGTGTTGTCACACTGGGATCGCTTCCCTTGAATGCTGATGGGCCATCTTTTTGACCAAAACATGCAGGAGTTAAATGTGATGCAAAGCCATAACCGTTAGGGGGAAGTCTAGCTCTGAACCGGAGGGCCCAATGGAGACTGGCGACAGATGAAAAACTAAGATGGGCTTGGATAGGTTGTTGCCCATCAGAAATGCTCCCTTCGCTGGACCTCAAGGGCTTTGTAGGCCCACCTAGCCCCTCAGAGGATCCGTGTCCAGAAGCTAGCGCAGCCAGAGGAAATCTCTTAGCAGAGTCAGTAGTAGACCGCGAATGCTGGACATCGAGGCAACCCCTGCTTTAACTGAACCTGACGGATTGGGCCTTAGGGAACTGGTTACACTTGCAGGGAGCCTGACTGAAGAGGTGCCAAGCCTTACCTTTAATGAAGTCTTGGAAACAATGGGCATCAGGACAAACAAAAAGCTCACCTAGCACATTACTCTCAATGCAAGCTACCTAAGGAAAAGTGTGCTGCAATGATTGCAAAGCGGTCACTCTTGGTATGGCCCTAGGAAGGTCAAGCAAAGACGATGGAGATCACCACAAGAGTGGCAGGGAGTGTGGTCCCAGAAATGGGGCATAGGCAAACCTGCAGAAAAGCTCCAAAGAAAACAGTCGGTGCGCGTCAGAAAAATATTTATTTTGGCGTCAGCAGACATGAGCTGCAGTGAGTTCAGCTTACTCGACCTTGCAGAGAAAGGAACTGGTGATTGGGAGCCGAGGAGCATGCAAGGGCCGGACACGTCCGGAGCTGTTCCCCGCACCCGAGTCCTCAGCATCTTTTTAAATTGTCTGCTAAGCAGAGTGAGCCAGCCAAAGGTAGGGAGGCATGGGGACAGAACGTAGCAGTACTTCTGTGAATTACTTGGGTATGGTTCTCCTTGTGACGCAATCAAATTACATGCCATTATAATGATGCGATAATGACATAGTATCCAACAATTATTTGATATTAGGTGCAAATCATGAATGAGTACATGTTATTCCGACAACTGAGTTAAACATTTTCTGGCTTTGAAATTATATTTCTCCAGAACATCTGCAAATCATGCATATGGCAGTGTGGCATGTATGAGTGTAAAGTGTGTGTCTAGTTTAGTTGTCAGAAATGTGCAATTTAGTGGTGATCCAAAGAAAAACAAATGTTACAACAGTTATGTACTTACCCCGCAAGAGCGCTCCCAAACGCCTCCATCCAGGGATTTAACCTTTTCTTCCAGTGGAATACAATTGGAATCTGGAAGCTTGCTGGCATTATAAATGAATATAGCGAGGAGGACAACTGGAGCTTCCAAAAAGAACTCCAACGATGGCTTGAAGTCCAAGACAAAAATAGATGATGATGTAATAATTACAGTAGCTAATTGCGCTGTGAGAACATGAAACATATTGTCACGGAACTTCAAAATGAAGGCCACAGATAAACCTGAAAATGCCATTATGAAAATAAGAGCAACAGAAAAATGATTGTGTCCATAAAAAAATCCACATGATTGTATTTGATTACGATTCTCAGAATGAAGACCCAGGATCAGTCCATTGAATAAAACACCAAAAACATACAATTTGCTGTTCTGTATAAATATATTTTCTTTAAGTTGGTCCCCTTCTTTTAATATCTTTTCACTGTAGATGTTGGCTAGCGCCGAAATAAAACACTGTATTATTATTAGGAAATGGCCAAAACCCATACTGAACTTTTTTAGGGCCCATGTGTTCCAGTTAGTCTCTGTCACAGGGTCTGGTACCAAACTTCCTGTTTCTCCATTTGTGCTAACAGCTTTGGTCATGTAAAGGCAGCCCTTGGAGGGGCTTGGAAGAATATGCCGATGAAGATCAGGGGCCGATGCATCAGGTTTAATGTTCCCAGTCTCTGCATTTATGGCCACGATGGACAGGAATAAAATCATCAGAGAGGCCCACTGCACCCATGAAAGGCGTCGTCTGTACAATTGTTGGAGACAAAAGAAAAGGTTTCATTATTTTATAGTGGTTTCCATGCTCTTATCAACACAATTTCTGTCATTCACAACTTGTTAGGAGATTACGACAAGCCAGAAAGTTGCCTAGATGTTTCTGCCCGAGTACTGCAGGGAGGCATTCCAAAATGGACAGTGTGTTGAAGAACCTTTATTAACAGTAAAGACAGCTGGCACTTCTATATTGAAGGGATTGAATGTAAGGTGGTGGCACACTGTAAAACCAATGCTTATATGAGAAGGAAATTGCAAAACAAAGCTTGCCCAATTACGAGACTGCAAAGGAACACACATCAAGTAAATAGCATTTACCAAAAGGTATTTGTAGTAAGTGGCGAGGCACATTCGAGATCATCCAATTGGTGACATGCATTTAAAATTACAGACATTTAGTTCCATTTGGCAGGAGATATTGAAACCATAAAAGGCCTTTAAGGAGCACGTATGAAATGTGCTTACTAGATTGGGCAGAAAACCCTTTTCTGGCAAGGATTTCATGTTGCTGCCTGGATTGGTCCTTCAGCATTTTCTGAGGCTTACTGAGCCACTGCATGGTTAAGCCCCCCTTTATTTTGATTAGTCTGCTGAGCACAGTTGCTTGTTTTCAATTCACCTCCCTTGGCAAATGGAAAGTGTAATCAATAAACACCAACCACATAGAAGGTAAGATATAGGTTTATTAGGATACAAGACCCTGTGGGGGTCTAGTGACAACAGTAGCAGCGCAAAAATGTCAGTTATACAACTGCCAACTGTCATTTCAGAGGGGAGGATGTAATGACATTCCAATGTGGAACGTTGGGATGCCATTGCATGCGCAGCCGATGAAACGTATGCTTCCTCTTACACATAGTAGGTGATATCTAAGGAGAGAAAAAAACATGGTAAAGGGGTATACAAAGTAAAACATTAGCATGTGCAACACATGACTACACCAGTGGTATGGTGTAGGTGTAAGAGAATGCAAACCAATAAAAGCAGAGTCAAGTAAGGGATACATTACTCACCGTAATCGTATTTCTGATGCTTGTATCTGCTTAGATTCACATGCTGTGCATAGGCCGACATCTAGTGGAAGCTGCGGAGTATTACAGTTTCTTTTTCGAAACTCGAAAATGGGCGTCGACACAGGCGTGCCAGTAATACTATCCCTAGTGTGACGTCCACTGTACCCAAGATCCCTCACGCGTCTGGGATCCTCAGATTGTATTTTTTTTCCTGACATGAGGAAGCATGAGGAGTAGCGTGAGTACAGATAATCCAAGCAGATAGACAGAAAGGTAAGACTACAAGCAATCATGCGCCTTCTCTCGGAGGGGAGGAAGGGTGGGTCGCATGTGAATCTAAGCAGATACAAGCATCAGAAATACGATTACGGTGAGTAATGTATCCCTTCTGAGGCTTGTGGAATCTGCTTAGATCACATGCTGTGCATAGATTAGCGAGCAGTACCCGAAGAAGGAGGTGGGATGTGAGAAGGGTCATGAGCAAACAGGTGTCTTAGAACCGCTTGTCCCACTTGTGTATCTGTCTTGGAATGAGTGTCAATGCAGTAATGCTGAGTAAAAGTGTGAATAGAGCTCCAAGTAGCTGCTTTGCAAATGGTGTCGAGGGGAACATTTGCAATGAAAGCCAGAGTGGCACCAATGCCTCTAGTAGAATGGGCCCTTGGCGTAAAAGGCAGAGTTTTTCCAGAAAGAGAGTAACACAGCTGTATACAGTTGATAATCCACTTCGAGATCGCGCCTTTAGAGACGCGATCCCCCTCTCTGCCTGTAGCTACGGAGACAAACAGTTGATCTGTTTTTCTTAGCGGTCTGGTCTTATTCACATAGTAGAGGACCGCCCTACGCACATCAAGGGTGTGTAGTTTCACCTCAGCCGAGCTTTGCGGGTTCTGGAAGAAAGCCGGAAGCTCGATGGACTGGTTTACATGGAATTTAGATATGAATTTAGGTGAAAACCTAGGGTGTGTGCGTAAAACCAGTTTGTCTTTGTGGATAATAAAGAAAGGATCCTGCACTGACAGAGCCTGAATTTCACTGACCCTTCTTATGGAGGTAATGGCTACTAAGAAGGCCGTTTTATAAGTCAGGATTTTGAGACTACTTTTATGCATGGGTTCGAAAGGGGGGGGCCCATGAGCTTAGCTAGCACCACATTGAGGTCCCATCCTGGCGGTGGGTTCGAAATATGAGGGTGAAGTCTCTTTACTCCTTCCATGAAGGCTTTAACTACTGGTACTTTCCACCACGATACTTTGTTATGGGATGTGGTGTAAGCCGAGAGGGCTGCCAGGTGTACTTTCAGAGAGTTAAAAACCAACCCTGCGTCCAGCAGGTGGAGCATGTATGTTACCACGTTGGAAGGAGTGCAATCAACTGGGTTGATCTGTTTATTCTGGCACCAAATAACGAATCTTTTCCACTTGTCAAAGTAACAGTGCCTTGTGTTTGGTTTCCTGGATTCTTTTAGGATGTCCATACACCTCTGTGGTAAATTGAGATGGCCAAACTCTATGACCTCAGGAGCCATGCTGCCAGGTTCATTGAGTTGGGTTCCTGGTGCACTGTTAGACCTTGTTGCTGGGACAGTAGGTTGTACCAGGCTGGGAGTTTGATGGGCTCGCACAGCGCCATCCTGCGTAGGTGTGGAAACCATGGTTGTCTCGCCCACATGGGAGCAACTAGGATGTGCGTCATCGATTCTTTGTTCATCTTGTACACCACCTTTCTGATGAGAGGAGTTGGTGGAAAAGCGTACGCAAACATCCCTGACCAGTTCATCCACAGGGCGTTCCCTTGGGAGTCTGGCTGGGGGAACCTGGATGCAAATCCTGGGCATTGTTTGTTTTCGCTTGTGGCGAATAGATCTATAGTGGGGAAACCCCACTGAGAGAAGAGATCTTCTACGATCTCTCTGTGAAGGACCCATTCGTGTTCTTCTGGAAGGGAGTCTCTGCTTAGGGCATCCGCTAGGGAATTGAGCTCCCCTGGAACATGTTGTGCTGATAGGAAGATGTTCCGTCTGAGTGCCCATATCCAGATTTTCTGGGCAAGCTTGGACAGATTTGGCGAACGAGTCCCTCCTTGTTTGTTCAGATAGAACATGGCTGTCGTGCTGTCCGTCCGGATCTGCACCGACAAGTTTAGTAGATGGGGCTCGAACGCCCGAAGCACTCGGAATACTGCCAGAAGCTCTAGCAGGTTGATGTGGTTCTTGGCTACTGAGTGAGACCAGAGACCCGGAGCTGTGTGGTGGAGATGGTGAGCTCCCCACCCCGTCAGGCAAGCATCTGTAGTTACCACTGCTTGTACCTCGGGATCGTAAAAGGGTTTTCCCCTTGCGAGATTCTCTTTTGTCCACCAGTGTAAGCTCTGTACGAGTGTTGGCGAAACGACCACTAGATCGTCCCACTGACCACTTGCCTGAGACCACTGTTTCGCCAACCATTCCTGCATGGGATGCATGCGCAGACGCGCGTGGGGGACCAGGTAAATGCATGACGCCATCATGCCCAGTAACCGCATTGCTTTGCGTACCGTTATTTGTTGACCTGACTGATAATGTGGAATTTGCAGTAGTATATTCCGAATTCTCTCTTCCGAGGGGAAGGTCAACCCTTTCTGAGTATCTAGGATTGCTCCTAGGAACTGTTTTGAGGTGCTTGGCACCAGACTTGACTTCTTCTCGTTGATAGAGAAGCCTAACTCGTGGAGGAGGTCGATAGTCCTCTGAATGTTTGACATGCAAATTCTTGGGGTTTCCCCCGTTATGAGCCAGTCGTCCAGATAAGGGTACACTGGGATTGCCTCCCTGTGTAGGTGTGCAGCTGCCACCGCCAGTACCTTGGTGAATACCCTTGGTGCTGAAGCTATCCCGAAGGGCAGTACCTTGAATTGGTAGTGGCGACTGTCCACTTTGAAGCGCAAGTATTTTTTGTGCGCCGGGAGCATGGAAATATGAAAATAAGCATCTTTCATATCCAAGGTTGCCATGTAGTCCCCTCTTTTTAGGAGGGGGATTACCTCTTGTAGCGTGGTCATACGGAATTTTTGGGGCTTGACATACTTGTTGGCAGGCCGTAGGTCCAACACTGGGCGCATTGTCAAATCTTTCTTTGGCACAAGGAAGTAAGTTGAATAGATACCCTTGTTTACCTGGTGTCCTGGGACGAGTTCTATCGCGTCCTTTTCTAGCAGAATGGCGATCTCCTCGAGAAGGATCTTCTGATGTTCTAAGGAGTGTATTCTTTGTCGTGGAGGGTGGTTCCGGGGACGCTGCAGTAATTCTATACAATATCCTGTGGACACTGTTGACAGCACCCATCTGTCTGAGGTGATCCCTTCCCAAGCCTGGGTGAAGTTGGAAATGCGTCCCCCTACTGGGGTTGCGTGAGAAGGGACCCTGAACTGAGCGTCACTGCTTTGGCGGAGGCGTGCCACCTCCCTTGTTGGGGCTGCCTCTGCCTCTTCCACGACCTCTTGTTACCTTTGCTGTAACTTTGGGTAGACTGCTGGTTGTTGTTCCATTGTGTACCCTGTCCTTGGGCATAGTTGCCTCTTTGTGAATTTTGGCCGCGTGGGCGACGAAAATTACTGTTCCCCCTCTGGTTCGGGGGTTTGTTGGTAAGCTGGCCATGGGATTTGAGAGTCTCGTACTCGTCCTTGGCATTTTTAAGTGCGTCTTCGACCGCTTTCCCAAACAATAGATCTGGTTCCACCGGCTTGTCTATTAATGAAGCCTGTGTTTCTGTTTTGAACCCCGACTGCCGTAACCACGCATGTCTCTTGATAACAGTTGCTTCTGCTATCAATCTTCCTGCGTTGTCTGCAGCGTCGAAAGTTGCTTTTAAAATGCAACCAGACACGGCTCTCCCTTCTGCCGAGATCCGAGCCAACTGGCCCTTTAACGGTTCAGGAGCAGAGGCTATGAGCGCCGCAACCTCTTCCCATTGATGGCAGTTGTAACTTGCCAACAGGGTGGTGGAGTTTGCAATCCTTGCTTGGTAGCCGGACGTTGAGGCTACCTTCCTGCCAAACCCGTACAGTCTTTTGCTCTCCTTGTCGGGAGGAGCTTCTGACGACGATAAGGGTGTCCCAGCCCTCTTCCGAGTGTTGGTAACCACTAGGGAGTCTGGTTTCAGATGACCTCTTATATAAAGAGGGTCAGACTGGGCTGCCCGAAAATGTTTTTCGACTCTGGGGTCGACGGCTCTGGTGAGGTTAGGATTCACCAGGGATGGATCTATTCTACGTTGGATGGATTTAAGGATAGGGATGGTCTGAGCGACCGGCCTCCTCTCTCCCACCAACTCTTCTGCGAAGTCCCTTTCCTCCTGTACACCGTGGGTGTCGATGTGAAAATGTTCTGCTGCGCGAGCAAGAACTTCATTAAGGAGGGGTTGGTTATCAACTGGCGAGTCGGTAACTGGGGCTTCGCTCTCTACCGGGGAATCTACTCTGTAAATTTCCTGCTCATCTTCTACCTCCTCCAGGTCCTCATCCTCCGCATAGTATTCAGACCCGGTTCGTTCCTCCATAATTGAAAACTCCTGGTCCCCTTCAGGGAAAGGTTGTCCTTGGTATCTGGGGTGTGGAGTAGAGTATGGAGTAGAGTAAGGCTGCACCTCGAAGGGGTCAGGTCTTTCGACCCGGGCCTTTTTACTTAGGGGGATAGGATCAGAGGAGCCTGAGGGTGTGGCCCCTTGAGGGTCATACGAAAGGAAATGTTCTGGGTTTTTGTCATAAAAATCCGCTAAGGAAGACATCCTTGACATGACCCTGTCTATGTCCTCACTGGACCATTCTTTGGAACAGGGTATGACTTTAGTAGGCAACTTAGAGGACTTATCAAGGGTACCCTTGCTGGATGTTGATGTCCCAGTAGATTTATGTTTATCTGTCTGCTTGGGGTGGAAGGATGGTCTTACAGGAGTGGAAGGCTGAGCTTTCCGCTGTTTCCCTCCCTCCCCGTGCGTGGAAAAATGTTTTCCCTGCCCCTTGGAGGCCCCAGAGACTTTCGACGCCTGGCGCCGAGGGTCGGGAGAGGTATCTTGTTTTGAGCGTGGGGCCTCGCTGGTGTTAACTGCGCTCTCGTCTTGGAGCGCGGCCTGGGGGTGGAAGTCGTCTTCGTCTTCCGACGATCGAACTTCCGTTAATCTAGGGAGCGAGGCACTCTTGGCAAGAGTGGATGATTGCCTTGCGTCATGAGGCGATCTCGATCGAGAGCGCCCAGAGGACACCGAGTCGGACCGTTCTATCCGTGCCTCTTTCCGAGAAGTCGACGTCGTCGAAGTTCGGTTGGACTTAGTGTGCTTAGTGTGTGTAGGTGTAGCGCTTGCGTCGCCGGGGGTCTTCCCCATAGCCGCCCTGCCGGACAACCTTCTGAGGTCGGGGACCTGCGCTCGGCAGTCTTTCGACGCCGTAATGCCCTCGCCGTCCGAAAGTACGGCGTCGCTGCCATCGCTGAAGGCGCCCTCCGCTGCCATGGCTGCCTGCCTGGCGTGGTGGGCCCAACGCTTTGTCGAACGGTCCTTAAGTGTTTTAGGTTTAAACCTACTACACGCTCTGCAGTTCGCTTCGGGGTGGTCCCTCGGCAAGCTGAGATTGCACGTGGCGTGCCTGTCGACCCAAGGGTATTTGCGGTTGCACTTGGGGCAGAATTGGAAAGGGGTACCCTCCATACGCACCTTGAGGCAGCGGGCTGTTAAGTGTAGGAAATATATAAGGTGTACCTATATACCAAGAGTGAAGAGTATGTACCACCCCCCACTCTCCCTACTTGCAGGGCCGAGGCCAGCGGCCTACTAGGCCCGGGCCGAGGCCAGCGGCCTTCCGAGGCCCAGATCCGTCGTGCAGCAGCCGACGGTCAATGTCTTCTCCAGCCGTCGTCGAGTCGATGGTCGACGTTGGGGTGGGGAAGGATGTCAATAAATAATTTTAAATTGCAATAATAGCAAAAGTATGGCTAAGGCCAGGGGACTCCGCAAGATGCTTCCGACCAGTATGGCGGAAAAAAACAATCTGAGGATCCCAGACGCGTGAGGGATCTTGGGTACAGTGGACGTCACACTAGGGATAGTATTACTGGCACGCCTGTGTCGACGCCCATTTTCGAGTTTCGAAAAACAAACTGTAATACTCCGCAGCTTCCACTAGATGTCGGCCTATGCACAGCATGTGATCTAAGCAGATTCCACAAGCCTCAGAAACTAGGTTACATAGTCATCAAATTTGACTAGTCTCCTTCTCAACTGATCAGTGGTACCTTCAATACATATTCCCATGCCCTCCTGCTCCAACCTCCCCTCATGGCCCTCTTGTGCCCCTTCCTGAGAATCCTCACGAATTCCATCTGAAACACTGATGCGTGGCAAAGAATGCACTTCATCACTGGACCTCTCATAGTTACCCTTGGCATCGTCACCTCTGTACCATTTGTCTTCACACTCACTGAAAACATCACTGCATCCCTCAGCAGAAAACCTCTCCTTAGCAATAGGATGGCGTACAATGGCAACAGTCTTTACTACATCTTCTCCCATCACGAGTCACGATATGTCTTTTTCCAACTCTCACCACCTAAATGGGATCAAATTAACGGCAGCACCCTTTTGGTACACTAAAAAGCTTCTTCACTCTCACCAGACCACACACCCTCACCACCGCCACCACCACCACCACCACCTAACCGCCAGTCAGTTGCTCATTGGCACATTGTTTGTCTATCACCAGCCAATGAGGAAATAACTCGAGTGCATTTTCCTGCCCCTCATCTTCTTGAAGGGTGATATCTCAGTCAATAAGTGTGGTGTGTCTCTGAAAGCCCTAATCACTTCCTGAACACTTTCGTCCAATCAGGCCATTGGTAAATGCCAAGTGAATAGTCTCCTTGATGATGCCATTGGTTCACTCAACAAGCCCATTGGCCTTGGGATTGTGGCAAGGCAGTGCAGTAATTTTGGATGCCATTCCCTTCAAAGAATTCCTGCATCTCCCGAGAGAGCAACTAAACCCCATTGTCGGAAATAACAACCTTGGGATAGCCTTCCCTAGCGAACAGCCTTTCAACAAACCCTACCTCGAACCACCTTGACGCATAATCAACCATTACAATGCAAAATCTGTTCTCCTGTCCCAACATGCTCATGGGTCCCATGAAGTCAATGCCCACTTTTCTCCCATGTGCGTTTTGGGACATCCACATTGCCAATCTCAATCTTCTGTGTTTTTAGAGATGTATTGCTCCCCACACATGGAAGGCAAGCACCCACTTCCTCCAAACCAGGCCACCAAATTTTGCCTTCAACCTATGTTTCGTCAAGCTCTTATCCAGATGCCCACTATGCGCACGCTTAACCAATTCTCTCCGAAGTGCAGTAGAGGGTTCGGGGGGTGGGGCAATCTTTCTCCTCTAGCCAGACCCCCACATGAAACTGCTTAACTCGTCCCTGATCTTGTAGAAGGGTGAACTGACCTCCTCCCAATGACGCCACCCATGCTCAGTCCAAGACATAGCCTCTTTCAATTCCCTATCATTGTCAACCATCTTCAACCAGGTCTCTTTGGAAAATGCACCATCAACCGTGTTGATCACCTGCAAAATCCATTCATCGCTTATCACCTCTACTTCCCTTGAACCCACTTTGGGACACATTCATAAGCAGTCAGCGACAGGAATGCAACATCCCGGGACAAATTTGACCACAAAGTTAAAACCCTGAAAAGCAGACAACCATCTGACAATTCTTTGATCACTTTTAATGACAGAGAATTCCCCATACATATGTTTTGAAGTAGTTTGAAGCCCAGTAGCATACAAAACTCTCTCACTCAATGGCAGAGTACCTAGCCTCTGTCGCTGTGAGAGCGCGGAATGTGAATGCCACCGGTACCTACATACCCTTTCTGTACTGACTTAAGACCACAGGTACAAGCGTCCACAGTAATGGTCGCTTCTGCCAAATGATCAAACCTATGTAATATGGGCACATATGCCACCACCTCCTCCATTTTTAATACCCTCTCTTCCTTTTCTCCCAACAAAAATTCCGCCCTTTCTTTCAACAAATCTCTCAATATGGAACACTTAGCCGAAAGGTTATTTACAAACTGGGCATAAAATGTGATTAAGCCTAAGAAGGATTTCAACTCATGTTTATTAGCAGCAGTTCTAATCTCCAAGATTTATTTAATTTAATTGTTTCTTTAAAAACGCGCTTAATACCAGAGTTCGGTTTCTAAGCTTGGATCTGGGATTCAAACCTCTTTTGCTCTGTGTGGTCTTGCTTTCAAGACCAGCACGTTGCCCCTGTGCTATTCACCAACCATCTATGCATCAACCATCTTCAGACGAGTTCCAAACGTCTTCCAAACAGACTGTGACCTAAGGATGATACTTGATGTACCTTAAACTGGCATTTGTCTTTCTTCAGTCATACCTGCCACCACAAACCTTTGCAGCACCTCACTCCGCCTTGCATCATGTTCCAACTCTGTTTTACCACCCGCCACAATATCGTCCTGGAAAAACCTTACGCTAGGAATAGCTCTCAAAACCCTGCCCTTCACTCTCACCTGAAGGTCTGATATTGCGTTCTTCTGTGTGGGCCCTGGAACTTGCTTTGTTATCAAAGAGATTAGGTCTGTTCCATGGAGTCGCCACAATGCCTTTAGACAGGTAGCTAGACATGGACTTGTGGCGTGCCGCCCGGAGACAGCCCGAAATGGGGAAAAAGCCATGAGGCACAACACACCCTGATTTGCAGGATAGAGCGCTATGTTGGTAGTGGCTCGATTTCATAGAATGGTGGCAGAACAAAACCTCATGCGTAGTAGATGAATAAGTAGGCTCCGAGCATAAAGGGGAGAATACGAGACTGCAAGGTGAAGGGCATGCTAGCCACTGCTGACAGAAGGATGCAAGCAGCAGAGAGGCAGATAAGACAGTAGAAAGAGAAAAACACTACATTCAATAGGTATAAGGACCCCCTGTTCAAACAGAGCTTGCAATTCCAACCTCACCCTTTCCCTGATCCTACATGGCAGATTTATCACCTCATGTTCAAAGAGCTGGGCACCCTCCACCAACTGAATCTTGTGACAGTATCCGTGCAGTTTACCAATCCCTTTGCGGAACACCCTACTAAAGTTCCTACCTACCTCCTCCATGAATTTGTCCTACTTATCTTTGCCAATAGGTTTTACTTGCATTTCTTTTACATGTTGTAGGTCCAAACCCAGCTTTCCGTGGTGCTTCCACCCCAATAAGCAATCCCTTTTTTTCGCCATGTACACCTTAACATGTATGTGTTTTTCACCATATGCCAATTTGCACCAAATAAAACTGTGCATGTTGATTTTCCCACCATATGCCTTGGGTTGGTTGTCAGACATATGCAACGTGTGACTCTTGCCACCTCAAATCTCCTTGTATTTTGCCTCAGAAATAATTGTGCATGGTGACCCCCGAGTCGGCTAACACCTTTAACTGGGCACCCAGCCACCACGATTTCCACTTGAGGGAGTGTATTTCCTTCGTCATATCCCACTTATTCCACAATGTGTACAATCTTATTAGACCATTCTTTTCCTCTAGCACCCACTTCACACAAGTCTCAACCTCGGACATTCGATTAGATTTGAAAAATCTGGCAAAATGCCCCGATCTGGTGCACTTTCTGCATTTCCCTCTCACTGCTGGGCACTCTTTCAGGTTCCAAGCATTCATTTCAAACTCACATCTGGGAAAATGTGCCTTTCGGCTACCCTGCTGGGCATTTTGACTGCCCCTTGTTCTATTACACTTTTTTTATTGCACACACTTTTTCCTCCTCACTGAAAAGACTGCTTTATTCCCCCATTGTCCTTCACAACATTAACATTTTCCTTAAAAATGTTTAGACGTTTACCGCCTTCAAACACTTGCTTGTAAACTCCATACCCTTCGCGATTGTTAACGCCTCCTGTAATGGCAGGTTTTTCGTCTGCCATAACCGTTCTTGGATTTAGGGATTAGATGTGTGCATCATTAGTTGATCACGGATGTATTCATCCTCCACCCTGTGAATTCCCACAAAGCCAAACACCCTCTTAAGGCAGCCACAAGCGCATCCACAGAGTCACCAATTTCTTGCTTCCTCGAAAAGAATTCATACCTTTACAACACATTTACCCGTTTACCATACTGAGCCTCCAATTTCCTCATTGCCTTCCCATACAACCCATCGCCATCCTGTAAAGGATTCCAACCGGGCGTCACACACCGGACCAGGACCTTCACACTTAGCCTTAGATGTAGCGTGCAATGATGATGCTTTTTCTTGATTTTCTACAAATTCAAATTGAGTTCATACCAACCCGTCTCGCACCCCCTTTTACAAATGCCCCGGGTCACAATGGACCATAAACCAGACCCATGGGTGGTAACACAATATTTATTCATTTAAATTTCAAAGAAAATCACACCATTTTTATATTGGGCAGCAATCACCAATGGGGTGATAATTACAATGAAAACCACTGAAATACACTTGGGTCACCTTCTACAAGAATATATCCAAAGCACAAATGAATAGGAGCACTTTTTCAATTAGGATAGATAGCACCAGAGTTAAGGTTTCCCCCTGCAATGTTCCCTCAAACCCCAATTAGCAGCAGGGAATCAGGAATATGGGCCAGCAAACAGAATCAAAATCCGACCTTCCCTCACAAAATAAGAGGCAAAAACAGATTTTAAAACCCTTTACAATGGCATAAATTGACACTCGGAATTTGACAAATAATTATGTGTGTGGTTAAATAATGATATACATATGTTTTATCACAGAATCAGGGATGTAATATCACTAGCAACTATAGGTAAGGTATCACAAAAGGCATACAGTTCAAAAAGCAACTTGAAATGAAAACACAGTGCAGCCCAATTCACACGTTTAAAAGTTGCAATTTACACATTTGCAGTTTTGAATGTTAACATTTTTTTTTTTTAAAACGGGTGAAATACACAGAATCGGAATGCAGTTGTTAGGCTGGGTGATACATACACATCATAGGGACAATATAGAAGTGAAAGAGTGGCTATAGCTGAAGAATTGGATGAGATTTTCAAGGTGGAATGAGGTTCGGTTAAGGTAAAATAAAGCAAATCTGTTTTAAAAAGGAAAGGCAAGTTTTACTTAAACTAAATTATCTAGACTATATGGTTAAAGAAAGACATGGTACGTTCCAAGATTGATTCGCGACGTCAATCTTTTCACCCCGCGTTCAACTTTGTGGGAATTAATTTGATTATTCCAAATATGACTAAGGACCTATGATCTATGCAAGACAGAAATTAATAGAAAAGTGGCGCTAACGCTTGGAGATCAATGACAAGATGCACAGAGAATTCTAACAGTTTTAACAAGCAATGAAGATTTTCCATAATAACTTACTAGAAAGTATTAATTATGTTAAAGACACGAAGGCGAGCATTATGCTTCTCTTTCTTTTATTATAACATATGAAAGAAGCTCAGCAAGTATTTTATGCGCATGACTGCGAGCACATAGTATGCATAACAAAGGTGCAGTAAAATAACAAAAATATCAATAAAGTACCAAACAAAACCAAAGTTCAGTCTATAACTGTCTCTGAAGGAAGAAAAAAAACTCCATTTCCCAGGAGACACAACATAGTTCACCAAAGGTCACCAACATGTGACACCAGTCCACCAATCTTTACACAGCTGCCCTCATAAACAGTCCTGAACATGATGTAACGTCCTCTTTCGAGGCTGCAAACTTGGCTGCCAGTAAACCAGTAGAGCGAAATTGTGACAGAATCCATATTGTGGAAGGAGAAAAGGGGTCGAGCCAGAGATCAGCCGGACTTGTCTGTAGGAGTTGTCATGGAAGAAACAAACAACTAAAATTACTTTATGTGTGTGAAAACCCTAGTTCCCCTAGTGGGGGTGGGAGAGAAATCAGTGTGGTATTTGAAGAGTACACATAACATGAAAAAAAGGAAACATTTTGCCAACAATCCCCCCACAATGCAAACGATAATCGCTCTCAAACGAGGTGTGTGCCGCTAGTTCTCTCGCCTGACGGGATAATGCTCGTCTCTGTGTCTTTAATAAAATTAAAACTTTCTAGTAAGATATTATGGAAAATCTTTCTTGTATGTCAAGACCGGAGGCTCACAGTATGCTAGTTTAAAGCTTACTTCATACAATTGATGCAGGCTGTTCTACCGGTTTCAGGTAGAATTGCTTAAAAACTGACTCACCTGCCCAATCGGCCATCCTCATAATGTCCTCGAAAGGGACTCCAACCTGAAAAGCTTTGGAAGCCATGGCCCCTCTCACGGAGTGGGCGCCGAAGTGAAGAGTATCTATTCCTGCTTGTGTCATAGTCCAACGCCCCCAGCGTGCCAATGTTGGGGCAGAAACCGCTTTGTGAGGCCTGCACAAGGCTATCAATAATTGCCCATTCGGAGAGGTTCTAAGGGGAGCGGTTACCTCTTCGTAGACCTTCAAACATCTGACCAGGCAAAGCTTGGGCTGCTCTCTGTAGGCGAGGTAAGATATCACCCTCGAGTTGCATTTCGTCCTCCTGTGTATGTGAAACACTATACCGTCAGGAGAAAAGGTCCTGCCTGCTAGGTCGAGAGCTCGGACGTCCAAAACCCTCCTGCAGGAGACCAAGCAGAGCAGCGTAGTAGGTTTACCGGAGAGGGCACTACGTGATAACTCATTAGGCGGCCATGAAAGAAAAGGATTGAGTACCTCATTGACGTCCCAAAGCTTGTTATAGCGGGACAGAGGCGGCACCGTAAGCCTAACACCCTTGAGTAACCTGCAAACGAGGTGATGTTCCCCTGCTGGGACTCCTTGAACGAGGTTGTGGCCGGCGGAAATTGCCGAGCGCTAAGCGTTGACCGTCCTGTAGGCGAGACCCCTCTCAACCAAGAGGCTAGAAAATTGAGGATCTCGTCTATAGGCACTGAAACTGGATGAAACCCTCAATCCTGGCACCAGGTCCCCAGGCGCTCCAAGAGTTGGAGTACTGTTTGCGGGTAGCAGGGGCCCAGATCTCCTCGATGAGACTGATGGCCTTGAGTGACATACCTCGAACTCTCCACCTTGACCTGAAATCCTCCAGGCTGCTAGGATCAGCGACCCACTGAGAAGGGGTGACGGTGACCTGACGGATCCAGTAGGAGATCCAGAAAGTGAGGTAGAAGGATTGGAGAATCCGTAGAAAGTTCCAGAAGAACTGGATACCAGGTCAGAGGTCGAGACCGGGGCTATGAGGACCAGCTTTGTTCGCTCCTGATGGGCCTTCGCCAGGGTCCTCGCTATCATGGTAAAGGGGGGAAAGGCATATTGGATCCCCTGGGTCCAGTGCTGCAGGAACGAGTCTGTCGCAGTCGCTGCTGGATCTGGTCTCCATCTGTAAAACACTGGTAACAGTGTTGAGGCGGGAGGCAAAGAGATCCTTGGACATAGGGCCCCAAACTTGTTGGAGGTAGAGAAAGATGTCTCTGTTGAGCCTCCAGTCGCTGTAATCGATCAAATGGTGGGAGTGCCAATTCGCTGCCACGTTTGTGAGACCCGGGAGATCCTGCACTGTGACAGAGATCCAGTGTTCTAGACAGAAATGCCAAAAGGCTAGTTCCGCCAGAGGCCGTGATTTCGTGCCACCGAGATGATTGATGTATCTTACTGCGGAACTGTTGTCCATTTTCAGCAAGATACAACTCGCTCTGTCACCGGCAAAGGAGCGCACCGCGAAATAGCCCGCGAGGAGCTCTAGGCAGTTTATATGCATTTCCAGTTCCTGGGTTGACCAAGTTCCAACTGTGGATACTGAGTCGCATCTCGCTCCCCAACCAGAGCGACTGACATCTGACTCAATTACTATATCTGGGGTAGATCTGTCAGGTGTCTTGACCCACGTTTGAGCTATTATGCTTAAACATTTGGTGCTGTGGGCTTAGAAAATCCAAGATGGCTGAAAAGCCCACATTTGCGCCAGAATCCAGGAAAACCGCGCAGTTCTGTGCACACCAAAATGGTCGCCTGACCTGCCACCCACCAGTGCGAGCGTGATGGGCCAGAAGCGCCATGAGCGAAATCGGTGCAAAGGAATATGGTGCTGTTAAAAATCTGTTTTTATTAATGTCAAAAATTGCTAAAATCATGGGCACAAAACCACCAAACAAAAATCCAACTCTGGTTGAGTGTTCTACTTTACTCTACTGCAGATCCACAGCAATGCCATGTTAAGCAAGGATCATATGCTATCAAGTAAAATCCCTTTTTTTGAAATGTATTAATTCAAGACAGCTCCCAAAAATGGGTGCAGTACCGGCGCTCGACACTAACCGGCGCTAGCGGTCCAAACTCTGACAGGAGGCCTGTCTTTCAGGAGCTGACAAGGAACCTGAGTTAGCTAGAAACTTCAAAGCCTTGCTGGTTAATGATAATTCTTAACACCTACTGTTCACAGGCCTGGCTGCATTCTGCTGCCCCCACAAAAAGGAGATCACACCTCTCTGATTGAATCAGGGGAGGGGACTAAGGGAACCAGAACAATGAACTTTCCTTGGCTCATGCAAATGCTAACTCAGGGGTCGTAAATGGCTTCCTCTTGGAAGGAAATGGGAGGGGCGCTGCCTCTGGGAGCCACCTGAGCTGGAGGCGGGGACAGACAGAAATTCCCCCATGTGCTTTGGAACCTAAACCACACCCATCTGGGCCAGAGCATAATTTTAATTCATAGTACATAACTGTCAAAATTATATAAATAATATAATTCCTGTGATTTTTCTGTGCACATTTTAAGAGGTGTTAGGACTCTGTGGTATATTCTGGGGGGGTAGTAGCTGAAAATAGGGTGTTACTCCGAATGTCTGTATGTTAAAAATCTGACGCTTCATCATCTGACGCCCATATTCCTTGCGCACATTTGTGTAAATTCTGGAAAAGTTTAGAGGTTGTGTTCTGGATGAAAAGGGCAGAATTCTGTCAGAAGTGGACACAAAATCTTACAAAGACAGGGATTGGATGGTTTGGTGCTACAGCAAATATGTTAACTGGACATATAATATTAGAAAAATTGTACATAGATAAATATGCATTTGGATCAAAAATAGATTTGTGTGCAAAGTGACAAGGGTAGTGTTCTTTCTGTATGCCATAAAATTGATGCCTGATGACACTCCATGTCCTTCCCCAATCAAGGGAGAGAGGAGAACTTGGCCAATGATAAGTTGTGAGGGGCAGGCTTAGTTATGCCCACGCACACACCCATTTTCAAAAGACATAAAAGGAGTCATTGAAACCCAGGTAGGGACATTCACTTTCCACTTCAAACTGATTTCTTGCGAAGCATTTTGCCGGACCAGACAATATCCAGAAGACTCCAGAACCAGAACTTAGAATCCAGACTTCAGAACTTGCAGCAGAGAGGCCTAGTCCAAAAGCTGAATCCTTCTCAGCAGGCCTCAGAATCCAGCAACCTAACCAAACTATTCAACAGCTGGGCAAGCTGTTTGATTCTGGCTAGAACCCTGTGCCAGAACCCAGAAAGCAGTGCTGTATCCAGAGAGACCCAGACCAGACCGCTGTGCAGTGCCAAGAACTTTTGCCAGTACCAGAGATCCAGACCAGCAGAGCAGAGAGAACCGCAGCTAAACCTGTTGACCAGATCTTGACGGCCTATTTCAAATTTATAGTGTGAGTACACAGCCAGAACTGTGCATAGTCATCTATTAGTTTAAAATAAGCTTATCCCATCCAATTCAGCCTACCTAGAACTGCATCATAAAAATCATGTGTCCATTCTGTGATTTTAAAGCTGTGAAAGTGTCATTTGCCATTCTGAATCATTATTTCATTTCTGAAAATCTACCTCCACAAAATCGTCCGTATCTTTTGAACCATAGGTGCTAGGAACGAGATTTAACGTTCATTTAAACCGACTTTCTATTCCTTATAGTTTTTCCGTAATCGCGCTCGACGCATTCGGAAAAAGTGCCACGAATTGCAACTAGCTCATTGCACCACTTGTAAAAAAAAATAGCTGCTTTTGCTTTGTATTGCTGAAATTCGTTTTCAACCTGATAATCCCTCATGAATCATTGCTAGTGTTGACCGGAACTCATTCAAAGTAGCTGTCCCCTACACTGAATCTCCTATAGGGAATTAACATTTTTAGCATATTTTCACTTCTTTGCAAATCACATTTAAAGTATTTTTGCCTGTGTTTGAAAATCATCCCTGTGCTCTAAGCTTGCTAGGGGGGAAATGAATTGGTATTGCATTTGATGGTATTCCTGAAAATTGTGTGCTCTCCTTCCATCTCTTTATACTGCATAGGGGGGGAGTGAATTGCTACAAGGGGAAAAGTGATTATATTCTCTCTTGTTGAAACCATATCAGTTTATTTCTGTGCTGCATTCTTTCCATCATTGTTTTTCCTTGAAACCATAAAAGCATTCTCAGCTACCTTATCCTTTCTATACCAACTCCTAAGTGATTACAAAAGTGTACTAGTGTAATATTATCCATTGTTGATCACTGTCATATTCATAAGTGTGAAATCAAATATTAATTTATTATAAAAGGGTGATATATATATTGTTTAATTTTCAAATAAATCTTTTAATTTGCAAAACAAACCTACTTCTTGGCTCAGTGAGGTCAGGGTGATTCAAAGAGAGGGGCGTTATACAAGGGTTTATCATCCAGATCTATGAGCTTGTCATAAAAATATATAATTAAGGGCTTTCCCTTGGGCATCCCAGACTCGGCATTGACTTAGTTGGAGTGCTGAATTGAAGTCGCTTAACAGATCCGAAGATGGCTCTGCCGTTCCAGGCTTCCATGTGAGTGAGCCACCAGTTGAGCTCCGTTCTCGCCAGTGGCAAAAGTGTCAGACGCTGGGAGTAAAAGAGGCTGTGCCTTAAATGTTGACCTTTCAGCCTCTGCAGTTCTCGGTAGTGAAGAGGACTGAGAAATATTGCTTGGATGGAAGAGAGAGGAGACCTATTACTCTCGCTAGTTCTCGTAGAAATATGAGGTTCCTTTGTAGCAGTCTGCGAATCTCCTGTCGGGTGGAGTGTATCTTGTCCGCCGGGAAACAAAGCTGAGAGATCTGGGTATCCACCATGAACCCTCGAAACTCTAGATTCCTAGATGGACAAAGGATCGATTTCTCCCAGTTTATAAGGAAACCTAGATTGTGTAGCAGGTCTATGGCCAATCTGGTCTGCTCTTCTACCAGTGATTGAGATTGAGCCATGAAAATAATGTCGTTCAGGTAAATTATTAACCTGACGCCTTGTTCTCTTAGATGAGCCACTACGGACCTCAGAAGCTTGGTAAAAGTCCAGGGTCTTGAAGAAAGCCCGAATGGTAAACTCGTGAACTCCCTGTCTCGATGTTTCTAGGAAAACCTCAGATAGCCTACGTGGGCCTGATGTATGGGCACCGCGAGGTGAGCGTCCTTCAGGTCTAGGCGCATAAACCAATCGTTTGGTCTCAAGAAGTCCCTGAGCATGGAGGCCTTGCATCTTGAAATGGCGGTAGACAATGAAATTGTTGAGAGCCTTTAGATTTATCACTGGGCATACTTTCTGCTTCCTGCGGACTAAAAATATGGGGCTGTAGAAGCCGCCCTGGCTTGAGCAGGGACGAATTGCCTGTTTCAGGTATAAGCTTTGTATTTCATTTTGCTGTCTAGCACCATCTCATCCGCTACGGACATTACTATCAGGGGGGTGGGGGCAACAGGCATGAAAGGGCTGCATGAAGAATTTTAGGCGCAGAACGTGAGCTGCGTCCCGGAACCCAAGCATCTCCTGATAAGGAGTCCCATGCACACGCAAAGAGAGCTAGTCTCCCTCCTATGGGCGCATGCAGCGCTGGTGCTGCTATAAGTACACTGACCTGTGGGTTGTTGCTGGGCCGGGTATCTGGCGGCTCTTCTCCAACTGCAACCTCTTCCTCACCCTCTTGATGGAAAGAAGGTGTCCGAGCAATCTTGCCAGGCATTGTGTTGGTCCCTGGACTGCTGAGGTCTTCTATCAAAAGAGTACTGGCCGGAAGAGCGACTTCGACCTCGTCCGGCCCTTGAGAACATTTTGGAAGAAAAAACTCTTTTGATGGAGGCTTGAGCCTTGTCCAAGGTGGTAAAAGTGCTGACGAATTTTGACATCTCCTTCATAAAGGTATTGCAGAAAAGCAGACCTTGGGCTGCGGGACCCGACTTGGTGTCCGCTAGTTCACTCAGCCTAGCGTCAATCTTGAACAGGATGCCATTCTGGCGTTCAACTGATATGGCACAGCTGGCGTTCCCCAGCAGACAAATTGCTCTTTGGGCCCAGCCAGAAAGAATTACCAGGTCAATGCGGTCGCTTGTGTCGATGGCTGCTTCAGCTAGGTCCATCAATTAAGCCAGGGGA
The DNA here is from genome assembly GCF_040938575.1 of Ambystoma mexicanum. Lineage (NCBI taxonomy): Eukaryota > Metazoa > Chordata > Amphibia > Caudata > Ambystomatidae > Ambystoma > Ambystoma mexicanum. Next base: position 464,935,598 of record NC_090939.1, on the reverse strand, counting down.
CCGGTGACGTCCAGGTCTCTGTCCTGGCAGGACCTCCAGGCACGGGCAATACCCTTTCTTGGATCTTTTAAATTTTTGCCCAGGAAAGTGGTCATTTTGGAGTCTAGCTCTGGAGTTAGAGCCACCTTCCATAGAATCTCTGGGCGAGGGCATTCCGCTCCGAGTCTGGCTCTAACCTCTTTATCCAGAGGCTTACGCAGCCTGGTCTTGATATACTCAATTGTTCTCGACAACGGTGCCCATTCGGATGCACTAGATCGTCCGGCGTAAACATCCCCCTAGAAAGAGACTGTTTCCCGGTTGACTTCTTATATATATATATATATATATCTTGGGGATGGGGGCTGCCACAATCCCCGAAGTTTTGAGGGTCGTGACTCTATGCTCTGAACATCCTCATCTGAGGAGGTAGGAGACCGATCGTCGATATCATGTACTCCTTTGACTTGTTTGTCATCCGTGCCCCGTCTGTATCCCTCCGGGCGCGAGGGTCTAGTACCCCTGTTATCTTCCTCGGGGTAAGAGGGTCCATCAAGGGAAGGGGTTTTCTTCCTGTTCAGAAAGGCCTTTTTCAGCCTGGAGAAGACATCAGAGACGCCAGCAGTGGCTGGTTCTGACTGGCTCTGGGGGTGGGGGGAGTCAGAGTTTTTACTCAAACTAGCAAGAATACATCCCCATACGAAAGGTGCTTTCTCTTTTGTGTCTTTTTTTCTCCCTGCCGGGGATGTCTCTTGTAGGTGCTCCTCCATGCTGTCCAGGCGCTGCTGAATCGGTAGAAGCATCTCTGATACGGCCGTCTTGATGCTGGTCTCTACAGAGGATCCTAATACCTTTTTTAGGCTATTTGCCATTGCCACTTCATCGATCTGTAAGTATCCTCCTCAAACTCAGACCAATCCTGGTCTGCCTGAGGGGGAATACTGAGCTGCCATAATTTCTAATTTATAAAGCACCTTTCTCACTCTTAAAAAAAAAAATGTACATCCTCTTAATTTCTATTTTCTTCTGTGGACATAGGACGCCTTCCCTCTAGCCACTGTAACAGGATATTGTGCGACTGATCCCAGTCTTCAGACTTCTCGTGTCTATCCTGTTATTAATTTTCTCTTCTCCTTTAATTTTTCTTTTCTTTTAATCAGGTAAACAATGAAGAATATTGAGGGAGAAGACTGCTGAAGCTTCTGACGCTCGCAATCGCAAATCCGCAATGAAATATAATGGAAATGCGCTCGCGAGCGCCAGAAAACAGAAAGGGACCAGAGCTTTATAAAGCTCCCTCTAGTGGCCGCGGGTCAAAAACACAAACACCATTTGTAGAAGCAGAAATATATAAAAGCAATCACGCTGTAAATACAGTCTTAGAACAAGAATGTACTTATCTCTTGCTGCGAGCAGCAAAAAAAGAGGAAGTTACATCATGTTCAAGACGGTTTATGAGGGCAGCTTTGTACCTATTGGTGGACTGGTGTCACATGTTGGTGACCTTTGGTGAACTATGGTGTCTCCTGGGAATTTGAGTTTTTTCTTCCGTCAGAAACAGATATAGACTGAACTTTGGTATTGTTTGGTACTTTATTGATATTTTTGTTGATATTTTACTGCACCTTTGTTATGCATGCTATGTGCTCACAGTCAGGTGCATAAAATACTTGCTGCTGAGCTTCTTTCATATGTTATAATAAAAGAAAGAGAAGCATAATGTGAGCCTCCGGTCTTCACATAGAATCAGGGTATGGATAGGATTACTTAAAAAGTAGAACAAAGACAAAGTATCGAGATGGGGTAGGCTATGTGCGGCTATGGGATTGGGAAATACAATCTGCACTTGAGTTTGGGGATTTGGGCAGTCAACCGGTTCTGGACTCAAAAGCTCTCGTCACAGGATAGCGGGAGACACTCCTAACAGCAAGCAGCTGGGCAAGTCTGGTCCTGGATGGCAAGGGTACAGCGGGCATGCAGGTAGTGAGCAAAAGGCCGGTCTGGTCACAGGATGCTCCCCAATGGTACCACAGCTTTTCCCTATTGGGATTTTTGGGGGGTTTTCTGGATAATTGGCCTTGCTGGGATAGGATCAGCTATGCTTTGGCCTTGCAGGAGAGTCTGGAATCTTGCAAAGATGGATCTGGAATGTCTGGCTATGCAGGCGCTGGAATTTCAAGAGAGAGCGTCTGTCCCTGTGAGCTCCCACCCTTTATATAAAAGCGGATGACATCACCGGGTTTATTGTTGGGCAGGACTGATCTAGACCTACCCCCAAGAACCGGATAGGTCCGCCTAGGTTAGTCGCCTACTCAAGGTGGAGATTCAGTTTAGGGGGTTGTGTTTTATGAGATGCAAAGCCTACAAATTACATAGGCAGGTAACATTTTACGCAGAGCATGGCAGTCCAATTCTCATGTTTGCAGGACTTTGTTTTGTCTGTCTAATAATTTTTCATCCTTTTCAGTGAGAAATGTCATACCTGAAATTCTATAACTTTATACATGTGTACATATTATCATAAGGCATGTTAATCTTGAATTTCAAAGTGCCACCATATACACTTTCCTCAGAATATCCAATTCTCTGCCGTTTCTGTCCCTTATTTGCCACTGAAGGCTATCATGTCTTGAATTACAGCCATCAAAATTGCATCTAGATTGTGAAAGTTTCGCATTTCTGTGTTGTCCAATTGCAGAGATAAAAGTCTCAAAGTTTTATTAATAAACTAGTCTTTAGAGACAAAATGGGCAGCCTTTGTCCTCCACTGGAACCATTTTTTTTTCTTCAGGCTACCATCAAATGTCTGTTCAGCCCAGGGCTGCCCTTGAGTTTCCCCAGCTTGAGTGACTGGTGGTTGTCACTTTCAAAAGTCGCACGTAGGTGTCCCAGATCTATTGTCTCAAGCTGAAGCCCAGACAGAAGGCTGACGAGCCTGTGATATTTCTTTCTCTTGGTCCATTCAAAGTTTTCAAGGGCGGCAGTTAACAGGTAGGTGTCCCAGAATCTAGGGTGGGGCTCTCCTGTTGCTAGAAACCCCCCCCCCCCAAGCAGAAAACCTGTTTGGCTTGTTCCACAATGCAGCCAAGGCCTTAGTTATTTTATTTTTCTGCATCAGAATCATGTCTGTTGAAACCAAACATCCCATCTAGGTTTTCACACAACACCCCCCCCTGACAGGCATTTTTCTTGGTTTGCAAAAACACATTTTGACACATGGTGAATGTGGCTGGGATTTCCCCTTCAAATTTGGGTTTTCTCCCATATCTTGATTCCAAACATTGTTTTGCAGCCCTAGTCAGTTTCACTTATACAGCAATCTGTTTAAGACACAGGTCCACTGAAATTGACATATGCCCATAGAGCTAGGGTTTCTTTTGAAGCAGTGAGTTTTTACATTTTGTAGCCCAAACGTCAAGCTTTTCCTGTGCGGTTGAAAGTAAAGCTTCTGTTGATTTCCCAGACTTGGTCTGACACAGCCTGCCATTCAGGAATAAGGCTCTCATCTGCAGGAGCACAATCTGAATATAGATGTGGATGTGCAGGGCCTCACTGATAAAAGCAGAGTATTGTAGAACAGATGAAAAGAGCATCCAAGTGGCTTCATTTTAAATGTAAAATATTTCCCTTTTTCAATGGGAAACTTTGGGCTAGCAGCAAAGCAGCGCCGCTTTTTCACTCAGCTTCTATAGTACACACCAGAACACACCCTGGCAGCCTTTTCTTGGTGTGCTCCCGGTTCCAACTTGCCCAATGGTGCTTGGAAAAACAGTGCAGCCATCCTTTTGTAGCTGCTAAAGGCCATTTTGAAGCGAGGCAGTGGTGCTCAAAGGAGCCAGCGAAGCCATTTTGCAGTAAACTGCTGAAGTGCAGCTTGGTTATGGAACAAAGGCAGCAGCCATGCTCCGCCACCAGCTGCCACATTTTCAGCTGGAATGGTTGCGGGGACAGCTCGCAACAAAGAGTGCCCACCACTGGACTCCGATTTGGGCCCAGAATGCTCCGCTGTCCTAGCAGGAGCCACACCTCACCCAGATGGCATGGAGGCGACTCCACATGCAACACACTCCCCCACGGAGGTGACGGGCACATACACCTCACACTCCAACAAGCACAGTAGTGGGTGAAAGCCTGCAACTCACCAGCCAGTTCCCCTGGTATCCAATAAGGTGACTATGCCACAGCTGACCGGTCACTGGCGTCACGTGGCCAGGACCCAACCATCCACTCACCGGTGATGACACCAGGCACCGTAACCTTCTTCAGCTGGATGCCGCAAAGGGTCTTCCCTTCTCCGGATCCTCGTTGCCACTAATATATGTGGTAATCAATAAGCACCAACCACATAGAAGGTAAGATATAGGTTTATTAGGATACAAGACCCCATGCGGGTCTAGTCACAACAGGAGCAGTGCAAGAATGTCTGTTATACAACTGCCAACTGTCATTTCAGAGGGGAGCACGCAATGGCATTCCAATGTGGAACGTCGGGATGCCATAGCGTGCGTGGCCGATACAACTGAAAGCCCACGAAGAAATACAATCCAATGCCCATTCCCAGGGATCTCTCCTTTGCAGCATCCTGCTCGAGTACCCCATGTATACACATACATATGTTTATTGTAACAATGGAGTCCTAAATTAGCCTAGCCAGCAGGCTTTTAAGGCTAAATGAACTGCAAGATCATCTCTTAAAGGCAATAAATGAAACCTCACAAACAAGTACCACAGTGGTACCCAGACATGGGAATCTTCACTAAAATAGAGGACCGGAAGTACGCATTCCAGGTATTTCGCAGAAGTCTAAGAATGATCTGAGGAGAAAGCTTTGACATGCATCATTCCTGCAAGCGATTTGTCCAGGTAATGTTTAAAGGGCACAATAAGGCTTCAAGATCTGGGACTCAGTGTGACACAGTTCCATCACTTTATGGATAGAGGAGCTTCACAGATAATCACTGAAGGGTATGTATGCTACAATGAGACCCCGGACACTAGAAAACAACATTTCTGACGTTTGTAAGCCATTCAAATCAACTTACTGACCGACAAGCCGTTCCGATAGCACAGTGAGTAGAGCACTCGCTTTGACATCTGTGCAGAGCCTACTGACGCAGGTTCAAATCCCGGCAGGGCCAAACTCAGCCTTTCATCCTTCTGAGGTCGATAAATGAGCACTGCACACCATGGGTAATAAACAGCGCTCAGATACCTGAGGGTTTGTTGCTCTATATAAATGCTAAATTAATAATTATTTAATTATTATCTAACCAACCTATTGCCTTCAATGCTGAACCCATCGCTAAATGCACAGGAAAAATATGCTTACCGAAAATCAGGGTTATGACAATCTGAAAAGGATATTTTAGGGCTACACCTTTATGGGGCTATGACGAAGTCCCCTGCCTAACAGATATTTTTCTCCCCTGTCCTCTTGTTCTAAAGTGAGAGCAGAGGACAAAGTTGGTCCAAGGCAGACACAGTATAAGCGAAATAGGAGATTGTGGTGCTACAACAAAGGAGAGAGATGCCATAATAGGAGTGGAGAGAATGGAGAGAGAGGTCCAGGAGAGAGAGAGAGAGGGGGGGAAAGAGTGCGAGAGCAAGGGAGAAGGAGAGGGAGGGAAAGATTGTGAGAGCATGCGCAAGAGAGGGAGAGGGACAGTGAAAGCAAGAGAGGGAGAGGGAAAAAGTGCAAGAGCAATAGAGGAGAGGGAGGAAAAGAGTGCAAGAGAGGGAGAAGAAGGGAAAAGGTGCAAGAGGGAGGGAAAGCATGAGAGCAAGAGAGGAAGTGTGAGAGAGTAAGAGGGAGAGGGAAATGGTGCGAAAGGGAGAGCGAGAAAGGCAAGAGAGGGGACGGGAGAAAGGTGGGAGAGGGAGGGAAAGCAAGAGCACGGCACGAGAGGGACAAAGCAAGAGAGAGGGGGGAAGTGCGAGAGCAAGGGAAAGGGAGAGAGAGAGAAATCAGGGGAGCGAAAGAGGTGAGGGGGAAGAAAGGAGGGAGTGGAAAGGGGGAGAAAGAGGGACGTCGGATAGGGCTACACTCCCCAGGTCCACCTTACAAACAGAAACTCCATTTTCAGGGGCCCAGCAAACAAGTGTGGTAGTACTTTTTGGACCAAAGCAGCCGCTTTGAGAAGCCTGGTGTGGAATGTGTTGTACTTTGGTTAGTCATGGGTTGTAAGAGAAATTAAAGTGTGCAACGAATAAGGGCTGAAACTATTGAAGTCACTAACAACAACAGACCTTAAACTTCCCTGTGTCTACCCAGTGGTACGATGCATCTTCAGCACAAGCTCAGAGGGTGGGTTCCGTGAGGCTACCCTATTATAGTTAACAGGAAAAAGACAAATTAGTTCTAGCCAAACTTAATTAAGGAAGGAAGCTGAGCAGTAAGGCTTGAACTTTAGTAATGTGAGTGCTCTGTGTGTCTCATTGTAACATCACAACACTCCCATATTTTCTTAAGTTAAACCGTAAAGTATAAAAACACACTATGTATTAGGCCTGAATACACTATGCAATAAATATAACATGTATGTGTTACTAACAAACTACTGTTATACACGTATAAACATTCACAATGGGTATTGCCACTAGCGCGCACAGACACTTTACTTTTGTAACAGTTAACAATAATTCAGTAAGCTTGAACTGGGTCTTCTGAACACCGGAGCGATTAGAGAAGAGAAGCATGAGTGATAATTCGGATTGTTGGGCTTGCATACTAGAGTATGGAACGCTAGAGCATATGTTATGGGATTGCACAAGAGTAAGAGGTATATAATGTGTAGTTGTAATTTCATTGCTGTGTAGTTGTAATTTCATTGCTGTATATCACTTAGTATAATGTTTAAACTAAAATAAAATGTTCAACAAAAAACAATGATTCAGCAAGAAACATATGACAATAGCAGTAAAGTACATGAAACAGCTAAGTAAATTAAAAATAGTTTGATTTTCAAGGTAAGTATTGAGAAAGCAATTGAAACACTGACTATAAAACAAGGTCACTCTCACTTCAGAGGTTCTTCCCTTCTAAGGTGAGTGGGCCTACTGCCCTAAAAAGTCCCAAGAAGAAACCTTTCTAGAGAGTCAGGAGTCTTTAAACGTCTTTACAGTTGAGTAACAATGTTACTAGGATGCAGAAAAAAAAAGGTAAGAACCGAAGATTCGGTGTCCTCTTACAATCTCACATGCCTAGAAGACGTGGGGTCAGGAGTTTGTGACCGTTCTACTCTATGGAGGGAGGGAGTGAGTGGAAACAGCTATGCAGGCTTATCCACCTTACTCATATTCTACTAGGAACCATCACTAGGATTCCTACATTTGATGGGCCCTCTTGCTTCTAGCTTTAGTTCTGTTGAAGAGGGTCCATGGGTCGCCGGTGCAGAGGCAGTTCCAGCTAAGGGGCAGTACCAAACTGACAGTTCTTGATGCTGGATAGCTGAACAACCCAGGCACCCTCCGATGCAGACCTCCACAAGTCCCACAACGACACAAAATCCTCAGGACATGGTGTAAGACAGTCTCCAGTCGACACATGTGGCCAGATGCACACAGAGCCGCTTTGTATGGAAAAGCTGATACTTTGCCCGGGAAAGGGCTTTTCTTATATGGTATTTCCTAACCTGACAAGGCAGGAAAAAGGCTGAAGGAAAAGAATGCCAAAGAACATGGTTAAAAAACATGTGACATAGGCATTTTGAGTATATGATACTCAAAAAAGCATTCAGTAAAATGCAAAAGGGCATGTGTTAAAAAATGAAAAACACGGTCTAAAAATATCTCTTGCCACCAGCCGGTCTTGGAGATATCCAGAAAGAAACAAATGTTACTAAAAGAAAAAGGAAAAGGGATACCAAGTACCCCTGCTGCACTCTTCAAACTGTGGTTGTAACTGGAGGGATGGCCCTGAAGGCATCAGAGCAGAGGGCTAGTAGTACGAGATACACGAGTGGGTTTGCCCTGACGTCTGAAGTTATGGGGTCTACTTATAAAGTGTGGTAGACCTTGAGTTATTCTATCATGTCACATACATGCATATATATGTGTGTAATAGTCCTCATGAAATTGAGAATGTAGACACCAATAGATTAAAGGGTACAGTTTCTTTTTAATTATGCTGTACATGCATTTATTAGTCATGCATTTCTGAAGGATTTATTTACTTTGATGGGTAGATTCAGTATATCAAAAGGATATTTGTTATAAACATTCACAAAACCTTTGCATTACTGAATTGGCAACTGGAAAGAGTCATAAAAAAGGTAAAACAAAGTAGTACTTTGAGGTAATTTTGTGACCACCACCTATAGTGACAAGTAGAACATTTTCAAAAAATTCAACCAAACAGAAAGCAATAGATGGTATAACGGTTGGTTATCTGTAGCCAGGCTGAAGGGAGACCTAACATGTGGTCGACGTCTAGATTTGAATCATGAAGTTGGGTCAAATTAGGAGGACCGGATATGACTAAATGAAGCGCTGGTCTTTAGACGTTTCGGCAGCATGCCTTCATCTTGGGCCTGGAATAGGTCTCCCTAGGAAAGAGTTGAGGGGACTCTATTAGTGCCTAGAATGTAGTTTGGGAGCTAAAACATGACAATTAAAAATTCCTTGATTGTGGGACACCACAGGCAAAGTAGATTAAAAATAAGGGTAGCACGTGACTGACCTGGGGGGGTAGTAGAATTACTGGGCAGAACCTTGAATTGCTGGTTCTCGGATGTGAAACCGGATTTATAATGGTCCTGGTTTTAGGCGTGCAGCCTAAAGCTGCTGCTGCAGGCTGTAGGAAGTAAAGAAATTGCAAAAAATGGCAGAGTGTACCGTTTGCTCCTTAAATGTATTGTATGAGATTGCTTAAAACACAGGTGGTGAGGTGAATTAAAAAGTTTGTGAATGCTCACCCGAAGCGCCTCAGCAGTCGTCTCCGCGGCCACGCAAAAATCCTTCTACTGGTCCCGGACATTCTTTCCAGGTAATTTAAGACCCAGCCTCCTCCACTAGGCCCCTTTCACCCCCGCCCCCCCCCGTGGGCAGCAGATTACATACTTATGTGCCTGTGTGCATTCATTTCATAGGACTACAGCCATCGGCTGCCTCCATGGGGTATTAAGCGCCCACTCTGCGCCCAGCCCTCATTGCTTTTAGTAGGCGCAATTCCTACCACCAGCACAAGCCTCCAGTGACTCCCCTCAAGAGCACATTGGGCAAGGTGAGCATTCACAAACTTGTTAATTCTCCTCACCACCTGTGTATTAAGCAATCTCATACCAGAAATTTAAGGAGCAAACAGTACACTCTGCCATTTTTTGCAATTTCTTTACTTTCTACAGCGTGCAGCAGCTTTAGGCTGCACACCTCAAACCAGGACCATTCTAAATCCGTTTTCACATCCGAGAACCAGCGATTCAAGGTTCCGCCCAGTAATTCTACTACCCCTCAGGTCAGTCCCGTGCTACCCTTGTTTTTAATCAACTTTGCCTGTGGTGTCCCACAATCAAGGAATTTTTAATTGTCATGTCTTATAGCTCCCAAACTACATTCTAGGCACTAATAGAGTCCCCTCAACTCTTTTCTAGTGAGACCTGTTCCAGGCCCCAGATGAAGGCATCCTGCCGAAACGTCTAAGGACCAGCACTTCATTTAGTCCTACCCGGTCCTCCTAATTTGACCCAACTTCATGATTCAAATCTAGACGTCGACCACATGTTAGGTCACCCTTCAGCCTGGCTACAGACAACCAACCGTCACTATAGGTGGTGGTCACAAAATTACCTCAAAGCACTACTTTGTTTTACCTTTGTTATGACTCTTTCCAGTTGCCAATTCAGTAATGCAAAGGTTTTGTGAATGTTTATAACAAATATCCTTTTGATATACTGGATCTACCCATCAAAGTAAATAAATCCTTCAGAAATGCATGACTAATAAATGCATGTACACCATAATTAAAATGAACTGTACCATTTAATCTATTGGGGTCTACATTCTCAATTTCATGAGGACTATTACAAACAGAGTATATATGCATGTATGTGACATGATAGAATAACTCTAGGTCTACCACACTTTATAAGTAGACCCCATAACTTCAGACATCAGGGCAAACCCACTTGTGTATCTCTTCAAACTGTGGGGCTGTCTCCCCTTAGGGGGGCCTGAGGGATGTCCGGTGGGGTGGAGGGCTCTTCCAAAAGGGAGCCCTGTGACTACTTTTAAATGGAAAATAAGCAGATATGGTGTTTGGGGGCTAGGGGGATGCAGCAACAATATTTTTACTGAAGGGGGGCCTCAGCATGAAAAGGTTTGAATACCACGAAGACAGGGCTCCCCTGCACTGGCAGCATTAGTGACTAAATGACAAGTGCCCCCAAAACAGATGAGCCTAGAAAGGAATATAAAGCGAAAGGCTTTACTTGCCTTCAAAACGGCAATCAAACAATATGAAAATGTTGGTGAGGGAGGAGGTTCCTTGATGTCAATAGAGTGAAATCTGCAAAAAGAAAATCTTTCCTTAGAACTGGGAACTGGTACCAGCATTAAGTCCAAGTTATGTTCTTCTTTGTAGTTTTCCCAATCACAGGAAAGAATCCCAGAACCGCAGGTCAGCCTACAGACTTTGTCCTGTTTTCTATGGGTAACTTTTCTCAATACTAGAACTGCCACAAGTGACATTAGAAGGTACTTACGAGACTGTGGCCTTTTTCGAGGTCCCCCTGCAAAGGGACCCTGGGATTCTTGACTAAGCCCTAGATTTTTAGTGACCTTTCCCGATTCAATATGTATTTTTAAATCTGTGCATTACACACCGGTTTAAGAATATACAAGGTTTTACTGTGCTACTACCGTTGCCCTCCTTGGTGTGTAATGTGCCCTTCTCAACGTAGTGACTAACTAAAAGATATGCCAAACTAGGGCAGCCCTCCCTGCTGTGTTGGACATTGTGCTCCCCTGTGCTGTACCTCGAAGTACCATAATTATATTGTATGCATATGTATTATGTATTTCACATTTACTTAGAGTCTAGTATGGCACTTGTGCTACGTTCTGTGTGATACCCTTAGATCCTGAACTTGATAGTAATTACTGTCTAATGTTGTCTGGTAGTCCTTTTTTAACTTCTCTCCGGAAAGCCTATAGGTATAGTGCTTACATTTTAGTGTAAGGAATTAGTTAGGACTTAACTGCCCATTTACTGTTTATCTACTCTATGTTCTACTATGTATAAGCTCATTTTTCCTATCAAATATATCTTGTGCGACCTTATAAAGTGTATATTTTCATTGTAAGTGTTTTCTTGTGGTGTCTTGTGGTGTCTTTTTAAAACTAACTTGAAAGACCCTCCCACCACCCTCTCAGTTGAAGAAACAGCGCTCTACCAGCCCCCCACCTTCCAAAATACAATATCCTTCCACAGGTATGTGGCCTATATACAAGTATTATTCACTCCTGCTCCAATTCCAGACTTCCCAACCGGAGCCACAACAGGTTCAAGTGCGTTACATCCTTAGTCCGGTCAAAACCACCCTTGTAGCATACTTAACTCCCCATTCATATGCTTGCACTCACGCTTTCAATTGTCTCTTCCTTCAATCTGGGGTACCCCCTTTTGCCTGTCGAATAAGGTACAGTTTATCCAGCCCACAAATATCCTGTTTTGGCACTAGGGTGTACCATTGTCCCATATTCTATCTCCATTGAGTTACAGTACAGAATGTCAGTGTTCAACACTGAGCTGCTTGTTCCTACCCCACACCGTTTGGCAAATAACAGCAGCAAGCCCGCCCGCCTCCTCACGTGTCCAGCTACACCCTTCGTATATCCCAACAAGGCCACCTTCAGATTTGGTTACACCGTTCCCTGATAATTTCACTAAGCACGTTAAATACCTCCTCCCAAAACCTCACCATAGGCAGACACTCCATGCCACGTGCAGAAAGTGCGCCAGCGAGGCAGCACATCGAACACATTCATCCACTTTCTGCAGAAAGAATTTGTGCAGCATCGCCGGAGTATAAAAAAACGTATGAATGTATTTAAATTGTATCAGTTTGAACAGACCATTTATGGCTATCCTCCTAGTTTGGGTGCAGCAGTATTTCAACTCTTTGTCACTGATACCCCACTGAGTGCCCCCTCCCAGTTACCCAGGCTGAATACACACAGTGCACCCTGCCATCCAATATATTACCATACAGATTAGACACCAACTTACTGGTGTACACTAAACCTATCAGTAGACACCAGTAAACACTAGCCACCTCGGGTTGCAATGGAAAAGTCAAAAACTTCGCTTTCAGGAGTCCCTCAATCGATAATACAAAAATAAATCCAAAAGGTATGACATTCCCCTTTCCCTTAAACTGTTCCATGGAAATAAACTGTCCCTCAGGGAACAAATCCCAGAATTGCATAATGCCCAGCTTCCCCATACAGTGTACAAAACTTCATTCACTCGTCATCGGGACAGTTGGGATATGTGTAACTGGCAAACTGGGGGAGTAAAGAACATATCCCACCCATTATTTCGAACCCAGGGTCTGCACGTCAGCTCTACCATATTCCGTGGACTAGATGGGTCATCCGGAGCTACCAATATTACTGCCCACAAAAGAGCCAGGGCTGCCAGGGCCCTTTTGATTTCAACATGCCTCCTACCCGTACCCTTAGCATACCAGTATGCCAAAAAGGTTGCCTGTGCCGCTTCATAAAACGGTTAAAAATCCGGCAATGCCAACCCTGCCCTTTACCTGCCCACATAAAGAAAGACATGACCTTCTTCATCTCCTCAAAATAAGACTTGTGTAACCCAAGCATCACATTCAAAAATTGGTATACGAACCGGGGCAGCAGAACCATTTTGGCCATTGATATGCTCCCATAAAGGTTGAGGGACAATCTCATCCATCCCCTGGTCTCCACTCTGGCCCGCTCCAAAACTCTGCCGTAGTTACGTTGGTGCAGAACCTCTGGAGATCTGGCTATATCTACACCTAAATATTGAGTTTACTCCATGTGCCACTGAAAGTTCAATCCATCCGCGTACTGCGTACTGCTTCGTGTCAGCATTAAGCAGAAACGGCACAGATTTCGTACGGTTCCCATTTAAACCAGGGTAGCTCCCAAAATCCACCACATCCCCCATGATCGGCAACAGGTTGGTCTTCGGGTCCCTTACATAAAGCACCATATCGTCAGCATACAAGGATACCACCAACTTATGACTACACAGCTGCACGCCCCTAAGCATATGCTTGTCCCTGAGCAGTTCTGCCAATGGTTCAATCGCCAAGGCAAACAATAGTGGTGAGAGGGGACAACCCTGGCGTGTCCCCCGCTCCAAGGGAACTGGATGTGTATGCTGACCATTCACCCGAATCTTGGCAGTAGGCTGGGAGTAAAGTAGGGAAACCAGAGAAATGAACCCAACCCCATTCTTCACAACACTGCAAACAAAGGGCCATTCTACTGCATCAAAAGCCTTTTCAGCATCCAACTGCACAGCCACCACAGAGTCCTCGTAAGGTGCCGCTGACAGTAACCCAAACATACAATGCACCCCATAAGAGTAAGAGGTGGAATGACCAGGGATAATGCCAGACTGATCCAACCAAATCAATTTACTCATCAGCTGAGCCAACCATGAAGCCAACAGCTTGGTCAGGTTCTTGTTGTCTATGTTAATAAGGGATATTGGACGGTATGAAGAGCACTAGTCTGCCACCTTCCCAGGTACAACAATATAACCTCCACAGCCTCCTGCATAGACTCAGGCAGCTTCCCTTCCAAGAGATGTGGGGCTAAGACTGTCACAGAACGATTACAGAAATTTGCCGTAAGGCCGTCAGGCCCAGGGGCCCTGCCCGACGGCAGCTCCGTAATTGCCCCAATATATCTTGCAAAGTAACATGTCAACACAACTATTCCCTTTCCTCTGGGCTTCACCCATAGAGTGCCACCTGATCCAGGTAATTATCAACCTTTAGCTGAGAATCCTGCGCTTGTGAGGAGTTTAAACCTGTGTAAAGTTCCCAAACTACTTGCGCGATATCCTCATCAGTATACTTGGGAGTTGTGCATCCTTGAGTACCGCAGGATGCGTGCCACCAATGTCTGAGCTAGCCACACATGCTAGTAATTTACCGGGACTTTGCTCCTCCCCATACTGCCAGACACCAGTCTTTCTAGACAAACTTCAGCTCCCAGTGTGCTGCATTCTGAAATTTCCTCAACTCATCTCTAACCGTCTGTAGTTCAATAGGATCGCCCACCCTATCTAGCTTCATCTGAATCCACCTAAGCACCATTGTCAGCCAGCTCCTTCCTAAGGACCTTGAGTACCGATTCCCTCGATAAGCATTTTCCTCGCACCACACACTTGAAGGGTTCTCATAACACCAAATGGGAGTCAATGAAGCCTACATTTTCCTGTAAAATGTTTTCTACAACCTGTGTGAGGGCCTCGCGGACCACCGTATCGGTCAAAGCCTCCTGCTTAAATACCCACATTGGTTTACAATACATCTTCATGGGGATATAAAGCTCCAAGAGCACTGGCACATGATTAGACAGGGTGCGAGACAATATCGACACTCCTCTAATCCATCCCGCCGCTGCCTCAGAGACCAACAAATAATTCAGCAGAGAGGCTGATTGATGCTCTGATGAATGGAAGGTGTAACCCTATTCGTGCCATGCCCTTCCCGCCACACGTTCCTGAGTTCCCAAGTCCAGCACATATCCCTCAGTCGACCAGTGGCCTTTGAGATGACCCAGTGGGCACCGCTGTTCTGTCAAGTTCCGGATCCATCAATGTATTAAAGTCACTGCTCACACTATGACTCCACACAAGGCCTGGGTCAATTGACGGTCTACAAACTCCAGGGTTTCCACAGAATCTGTATTGTGGCCCTAATACTTCACCAGTGTTATCACCTGCACTTTAATAAGCCCTGTGACCAACAGCAGCCTTCCCTCCTTGTCACAGGCCATCTCCAAGAACCAAAGCCTGAGCTGTGTATAGGCATGAAAACCCCTCTCGAGTAGTTGGAGTAGAAAGAAAATGTACTGAGGACACCCCCCAAACCCGACCAAATTGCACTTCTTACAGGTGACAAGTTGTGCCTCCTGTAAGAAGGTGACATTAACTGTGTCTCTTTATATATAACAATACCCTGCAAGTCTTAGCCTGACAGTTCAAGCCCCAGACATTCCACATCATACCCCGCTAGCCATGTCCCTCTTCACACACATAATGCTGTCACGGGGCGCACCTCGCTTCAGCTCTTCCTCCCCAAATCATCAGACACCATCCTGAATGCTCCGTCCTCCCGTTTCTCCGGATCCGCCAATGGGGTGAGACCATGGCCACACATGCAAGAAGGTCACAAGCCGCTGTCTGCCCCACCCCACTCTCCCCCACCAGCAACCCAAACACGCTGGTATTCACCCCCGTCCACCCCTTCGCCCTTTCATAGGGACCCGCTTGAGGACCGCCCGAGTGCCCAGCCAGCCCCACAGCCCCCATATAAGAAGTTCCTGCCACAACCCACCACCCACCTATAGTACATAACACATACCATGAACCAATATTAGACAGCATTTAATTGAGAAGACACCCCCCCCCAGTTTTGTGGATTCATTTTGACAGGCGAACAGCTGGGGTTACAGTAGAAGTATAGTAAGATTACGCTCATTCACCAGGTTCACGGTTGAGGATCGGTCAGATTTAGCTCTCAACAGTTTTACTGTTCCCATTGTCAAGAGAGTTTTATGACCTGAATCTAGCCTCTTCCAGAAGGGGACAGATGATGACCACGAATCCTTGGCAACAAATCGTGACAATCTGCTCAGCCTCCTTTCTAATGTTCCAGGGCATTCACTCAGGAGATGTCTCAGCGTCTGTGGGCTAGTGCCGTCACATAAGGGGGAAATGTTGTCCCCAAACTCTTCTTTGTGTCTAATATGTAAGATTTCTAGTGTGGGTAGGAGATTGAGGTAAAATCTCAAGACCTACTGGAAGGGTTCAGAAACCACCTCAAATATGTGGCCAAACACGCTCGTGGTTTGCCCACACTCGATAATGATGGAGACACAGTGGAGATTTGATTTGCACATTTGTAACGCGCATACCCAAGAGGGGACCAAGAACAAGTGCATCTAGGCGCAGCAGTGATACTTACATGAATCATCGCAGTGTTACATAGTTCAATTTAGCTGAGAGAGGCCTACACCATGCAAACAGATGTTTGTTTTTAAAAAAATTCTGAAAATTGTCAGGGACTCAAGGAGTTAGAGATTCCAGGGAAGCTCATTTCACATTCGAGAGCCAAAAAGAGAGAACCTTCGCTCATCCCAAGTTTTGGTTCTAGCCCTTGGAATCTGTAGAAGGCGCTGGTCTAGAGAACGTAATTGTCTCAGAGGGCAGTATGGCTGGATTTTATCACTCAAATAGGCCGGTGCTAGCCCAGTGAGGACCGCATTGATGCTATCGTCCTGATCCAATCACCCCTTTTTATTAGCTCTTTCACTTTCCCAGGAATTTGGATCAAATCCGTTTCCAAGTGATCACACTTTGTGAGAGTTTCCAGAGCCTTTAGGTCATTCAAAAAGCGATTGGAGCATCCCACTAAATCATAGCCAACATCATAGTATACTGAAGATTTGGGAGGGAACTAAGATCAGCCTGTACAAGGATACCCATCGCCATTCCATCGATTTCATAGACTGAAGGTCGATTTCAAATCTCAAACTGGCAATAGGAACACAATAAGGAAGATGCAATACGCGTTTCCACAGTTTAACCTCTGGTCTATCCCAATCCATTAGTTTTGAGTGTGGATTTGCATCTAAACCAAATAGCAGTGACGGGATGACCTTGACAATGTAATATTTAATGGCCGGCATCAGGGAGAATTTACAGAACTTATTTATACATTTTCTTCATTTGAGATCTGAATTGAATTATTTCCCCTCCAAGATTGCTATTAGATGGTTGGGAAGGAGCTAACTACTGAAGCCAAGTATGTTACTTCTTTTGCAATCAGTATGGTTTGGTCACCCAAGCGCCATGAGAAGGGGCGAGTAGTTTTAAGTGGTCTGTTAAATATCACAAATTTTGACTTAAAAGGATTAATTCCCAAGCCATTCGACCTTGCATATCCATCAAGTGCATTTGACATACGTTGCAGGCCAATCTCAGTATAATTAAGTAGCACGATGTTGTCTGCGTAGGCAATCCAGTTAATTCTAACTTTCGCAATCTTGGGACTTGACAACGCGGACCCATCTAAGTTCTTTGCCAGGTTTGATTGATAAAGGTTAAAGAGAAAGGGGGCAATGATACATCCCCGCCTGACCCCTCTTCTCAGTCTTAATGTGTCTGGACAATCTCCCTGTTTTATCAAGTCTTATTTGGAGTTTGGAATCATTATGTAGTTCCACTATTATGGCTAGCAGGTTTTCAGGTAAGCCCCAACTCCTCAGTTCACCCCACAGGTGTTCTCTATTGACAGTGTTGAAAGCTTGGGTTGAATCAATCCAAGCCCTGTAAAGCGTTGGGCCACCCTTTAGGCTTGACCCACTACACACTGTGCTTATTACCAAGCCATTTAGTGAGGTTGAAAGACCCCTGCGAAAACCCACCAGGTGTTTTGATAGGATACCCTTCAGTACTGCCCATTTCTCCAGCTCTTTTAGGACCAAACCTGCAAAGATCTTTCCATCTGCTTCTAGGAGGGAGATCGGTCAGTAGTTGGTTGGCTCCAATTAATTCCCCTTTTTATAGATCAGTATGATGATAGCACTCCTCCAGGACTCTGGAAGATGTTTACTGCTCACTACCTTCTCAAATAACACAGCCAGTAAGCGGGAACAAAGACCAGCATCAGATTTTAGGATTTGATTACTCAGACCATTTGGGCCCGCGGCCCGAGAAGCAGAAGATTTTTTAATCAGTTCTTCTATCCCCTCTTGCGTGACGTTCAACTTGCAGGTCACTACCTTAGTGGGTGTGGGGGAGCTGCGGGCCCTCCATTGTCCCATAGAGTTTTAGAAAATGGTCCATCCATACCTTTTCCTGAATTACCCCACTTTGTGTAATACTCTGTTCTACACCTCTGTGGAGTTTATCACAGAACAGAAATTTTGTGAGTTGGTCTGAGCCATAGCCCTTAACATCAATTCATCATCCTGTTTCATGCGCAAATATCGATTGGATCTAGACCAATTTATGTACCCGTTTCTCAGTGTTTTTACTTCCCTCCAATACACTTGCTCATCCACTTTATTTGATTTGAGGTTCCTCATAGCTTTCCTCAATTCCCAATTTTTCACCGGTTCTTTCATCAAAGCGATGACTATGCTTAGAGGTGGTTTGATTTCCCACCCAGCTCAGGGGATTGAAATCCCACAGGAACTTTAAAAAAGCTTTCCGGGCTACAGATTTTGGTCAGATCTTTGTTACTGAAGGGATTAGTGATGTAATTCAGACTATGGATAAGATCCCTTACCCCTCTTATACATTTCACCACTGTGTTCTTTCCATTGCTTACACATATTACATCTGGATATGATGCCCCCCAATTTTCAATAGGTTGCGATAAAATACATTCTTGCATTTCATGATCACTTGGGTTCCCATTTTTCACAGAAGTGCTTACACTGTTCGAACAGATCCTTTGAAAAAAAGAGATAGTCTATTGCTGAACAACACTCATATCTCTTCCAAGTGGGTTCAGATAGAACATCCCCCTCAATGTTCCCATTTGCCAGAAATAAGTTCCATTCTGTCAGGAACCTATACCAGTTCCTCCCATTGGGAGTCATTTCCTTACTTAGTTCCACCCGCAACCCACCAATTCAAATGCATTTTGAGTTCAAATCCCCCAGTAAAATGATACCGTAGGAAGGAAAACGAACACAAATACTTAATAGTAGGTCTGATAGTGAATGCCGAAAGTCATACAGTGTAGAACAGGAGGTGTTTCAGTACATGTGAACCATTATCCACACTTTATGACCCGTCCCCCTACTTTCACCACAAGAATGCCCCTTGTTGCATTGCACCAGCCAAAAACTGAATTTCTACATGCTATCCAGTAACCCTCCTGATGGTTTGCCCACCCCCTCACCTGTGGCCAGCTGTTGATATACTGAGAGGCCATCCACCTTGAAGCTCGATTTTAACCATGTCTCCTGGAGAGCGATTATATCAGACTGGCTAAAAATTATTTGTTTTTAAAGCAGCTAGAGCCCCTCGTGTTCCACCCCAGTAATTTCACATTTTGTTTGGCTAGAGAGATTTCTCAGGGAACCCCAGTTTCTGAAAAGATTTGCGTTAAGATATCAGGCATTAGGGCCCAAACAGTTGCTTTGGCGTCTGATTGGAGGGGCTCTATCCCATTTGTTGGTCTATCTGTCAGGAACCAAGATTGAAAGCATTGGTATCGATGGCGGTTCAGACGGTGAACGGTCTAGTCCTCATCCAACATGGCGCCCAACAGGTCAATGGAGCCTATATATATCCGGCTCCGCCCACTTTTCGGTGCGTTGTATCTGTTATTTCACGCTCTCATCGCGCCTACCTCGGATTATTGCCTTCCTGTGTATTTCTCCTACTCCTTAATACTCCCTAATTCCCTCTCATTACTCCTATTGCCTTACCTTCCCTTTATCCCGTGTTCGCTACGGTCTACTCTGCACTCACTTTCTCCGCGGTTACTACAGCTGCGGTACCCTTCCGCTCCTCTATTTTTTCCTTACCTTAAACTTCACCCTCGCTCTCCGGCCGCGAAGGTGCTCGCGCACTGTATTCCGCGTCCGGAGGCAGGAGCTTTCTTACGTGACTTGCTGTTCCTTCAGCCCTTATGACTGGTTGTTTCTTCCGCTCTCACGGAAGCGCTGTGCCGGTTGTTGTACCGGTCGCCTCCGAGTTTTCTAGAGCCTTTGTCCCTTTCCTACCTTTACGTCCCCTGCAGCGGATACCTACCGGCGAATGGTTCCCTTCCATCTCGTCGGATTCAGGGGTTAGTACTATTCTAGACTGCGCCTTCTCTCGGCAGTCCTTTTATTTCCTTTTCTTTCCTTCTCTTTCCTTCTCTTTTCTTCTCTTTTCTTCTAATCACAGTATCCCGTTACTTTTCTATACCTTCCCCATACCCTACTTTCAGGGTCTGATACCCTTGCTCCGTGTCCTGATTCCCGGTCTCTTGAGCTCCTGCCATCTCACACGTTGACTACTCCTTCAACTCGGACATCATTGAACCATACCATCCAAAGAACCCATCTAGGAACTATGGTTTTTTTCCGCCTTCGGGCTTTTTCCCTAGACTGAGGCTGGCCCCCTGGGGTTCCCCGGTGATAGGTTCACTCTTCTGTCAAGGTGGCCTCCGGAGGGACCAGACCTTATCTTCACGAAAAGAAGACCAGAACACCGAAGGTCAGGGTTCCAAGGACTATAAAGAAGCCAGGCAAAGTTGATACCGAACCTAGTGTACGTGCCTCGGAGGAGACAGGTGAGGAGAAGGGGTAGGTGGACTTGAATCCGGACACTATCTCTGGTCATAGAGTCTTTGTTTATATTCCCTCTGTAGCTTCCTGGCACTGACACCCAACCTTGATTTTACGCTGATTTACACAATATCTGTGCATTTAGCGTGTGGAAAGCCAATGTACTCAATATCAACCATGGAAAGGTAGAAACGGTCTGGAGCACCTTTAAATATGGATAAAATCGTGCTGCGATTCATGGGCTTAGGCCTTGTTCTTGTCTCTACTACTTGTTTCATCCACAGCTTAGGCACCAACCTCTGCCGAATTCACAGCAGTCTTCTTTCTTGATATGTTGGATGGTGACCTGTCTGGTTGGCAGAGCATTTGCACTGTACAGGACCTTGCTTTAGTGATGTAACTGCACTTTGGGCGATATGAGCATCGTTACTCTTACTTTGCTCTAAGGAATTTGGGATGATTAAACACGCTTTATGTTGTTCATTCCCGGTGGATTTGTCTTTCTCGTTATCTATTTTGAGATTTGTGCCAGCGGGTGTATTTGAGACCGACTCCATGGAGTCATGACCCTGAATTCCAGAGATCAAAGTATCTTCCTTAGAGGATATGATTACAGTTTTTTCATCTCAAGAAGATCGCCACAAACCTGCGTGGTTCCACTTGTGTTTCTGTTTGGACACCCACAGTTATTGGCCTAGGCTCTGATTCCAACACTGATTTTAGGAGCCGATTGCTACTTTGCTTTTTTTTTGTCGGTCTGGTTCTTTTATCTGATTTTTCTGCAGTTTATCAAACTTCAACTCCTTTGCCCTTTATTTGGATAGATCTTTCTCAGGAGGGCTGAGTTAACTTGATCTTTCGAACTAAATGTGTTGCTTCAGACTTCCTGGTCTTTTTGTTTCTTTGATGTTTTTTTTTTTCCCTGTGCCTGTGTTCCCGCCAGTTCCCCCGGCAATTGACTCTCTACTGTCTTTTCTGCTTCTTTGTTTTCCCATTTGGCTTGGAACTTGACTCTTATTTTTATCTCCTGCCCTTGTTCCCTTAATGACTGGGAACCTGTTTTTAGGTCCTTTTGATAATCTTCCTCAGATATCTGTGCCAATCGCACAAATTCCTTCATGGTTGACACTGACAAGGGATTGTCGTCCATGAAGTGAACAGTCTTCTTGGGTTGCTGTATCCATTCCTTGTATGCCGTGTTTCTGATATTTGCTTTGACCTTCTAGTCTTGTGTCTTTCAGGAGCTCATTTAAAGAACCTTATTCGGCATTCACTTCGTCCCAGTTCTCCTGCAAAATCGTTAGTTTTTCCGACTGTTGCTTTGAGTCTAATTTGATCTGTACCAGGCGTCAATGAATGGAATTTATTCCGGATTTTAAGCCCACAAGCGTGCTTTCACTTTCCTCCATGTCTTTAGTAAGTTCCAAGAGGATTCCTGTGTGCTGATGAACTTCACTTCTCAGCGATTCAAAAACCTTCGGCAGAGAGGTTAGTACAAAATTCAGTGCCGACAGCGTAGGAGTAGTGTACGCACTCGCATTACTCCTCAGGGAATCCTTGGAGACATTACATTGTCGTCTCTCCCTTTCCTGGATTTATTTTAGATTTTGATATCTCTGTTGGGTCCAGCCTGGACTGGCATTTAGCTCAAACGACATGTAGGGTGTGGTATGGCGATCCATAAGACCTTCCACCTCCCCAACCCACGCCTTGGGGGTAGATGCATAAACTTTATTTAGGTTTTCATCGTCCTTCTAGGAGTGAGAGAGCTTGGCGATTTCAATCCAGTTGACAACATTCAAACTACGGGTCTTCCGTACTGGGAAAAACTCAGATATGGTATTTTTTAGGGTGGTAGCTGTTAAGAGTATATTCAATGTTACTGCTTCATTTGGAAATGAGGCAGCAGAAAATACAAACTGATCAACTCAAAATATCAGCCCAACCCACAGTCACTGCTCAGTGTTCGTCAATCACTTTATCACATGAATATGAGACAGAGCGCGGGGAGCCAGAGCCGCGAGAATAGAGAAAAGAAAACAAAAAGTGAAAAATAAGGAAAAGTAAGATCTGTACAAGTCAGTTTGTCATCTTGGCTCCTTGGCTCCCAGCGGCTAACCACGTCAAACCACACTGTCGCACACCACGCCATCGCGTTAGGAGCTGTTTATGAAGTGGTTGGGGGGAAGGATCCGCTTCCAAATAGATGTCCAGTGAACTGTCTGCACCTCAGCATCCATGGCAAACCACACTTTATGCCGCACTCTGCACCTGGGCGAAGTTATGAGTGTTGTTAGGAGGGAAAGGCATTTTTGATACCCAAACACGCATTCCATAGGATGGTAAGTAAAGACCCAGAATAGCTCAGCGGCACCGTGTTTGCCTTGGAAGCAAGACGACAGGAAGCAACAGGTTCGATCCCCGAGTCCGCGCTTAGAAACCTCTGAGTATTTAAGCGCGTTATAAATACGCAACTAAGACAAACAAAAAAACAATTACGCAACTGAAAACATTCTTGTAACAGCGCCTCGATGCCCGCGGGCTGTGTGAGCGCTTTAAAAATGCAAATAAATAAAAGAAATAAATGAAATACGGTCTCCCAAAGTCAAAATGGAAGGGAAGCAGGGATCTACCCAGGCAGCACGAGGGCAAAGATTAAGGGAGTCTTGAGTTTTTCCTTGGTGCCCACACAATATACAGGAGAGTACAATGTATATCCAGAATGCTATCCCAGTGCAATGTTTCTTCCAGGCACTATCCAGTCGGAGCCGGATTGTAAATAGATGCAAGAGTTCAAGAAAAGAACACCAAATTTGGAAGACCAAATAGAAGGCCAAAATCCAAGGGAAAATCCCAAAATAGCTGAAGAGCAGGGCCAAACCAGGGCATCAAAACCAGCTACTCGCTTGCACAGGAACAAGACTGAGAAGCACCATCCTGCTCCATCGGCAGTGTTTCATTAATGGGGCATCACAGGCTTCCGGGTTGCTCATGCCTGGAATGGCGGAACGCGATGATGTCACCACGTGTGAGAAAGTGCTGCTTCATTGTTGCACGGAACTTGCAATTTGCTGATTGGGTCTTTGCCCTAGATGCCATGGCAATTGTCATTTGCTGTGAAGTTGGAATACAAGTGTACAGCACCTGGGAATATGGCACCTAACAGTTTTAAACTATAGTTAAACCATGATACATGCACCACTCCCAGTCACATGTTGAGTACAAGGATAATGTTGGGCAAGATTGTATGCAGTACCCTGTGGGAGACTACACCAGCCTTGTCCTCTTGGCAATAGTTAACCCAACCTTTGGTATAAGCATGTACTACACAAGATGGTAGAGTAATTGAGCAGCCAGGCTTATCTCAAGAGGGGTCAATGTGAGCTGTAGGGTTTTACACAGAGATTCACAGTGACAAGCAATCAAATAAACTCTTACACTCAAGGTTTCTTGATTAAACAATTATTTATTAATTTAACAGTCAGTTGAATAAGCATTCTTTAGAAGGGAGCAATCATGTAACACAAAAATATACTTCAATAACTACACACTCTCAGTTTCAATAAATCTGTAGATACCCCTTTGGGATGGCACACAGACACTTCCTACACCCCGATGAGACTTAAATAACTAGGGCACTGTGGACATTGATATCACTGGCACATTTAGAACAATACTGAGTTTGGGCGTCAAAAGGAAAAGGTTAGGGAATAAAACGATGGTTAACAAATATTCTTAAGCAGGCAAGTACCTTTGAATCCCCCAATGAAAAGTAAATTAACCTCTTGCCAGCTACATAAGTTATAGAATGTGTGACTTTTGTGAGGGATAGTTAAAGCACGATATGAGGATAGAAGAGACTCTCAGGGAGCTAGGACAGCCAATGTTAATTGAACAAAGTCTAGGGGAGCTGAAGTTCTTCTTGAAGGTAAGTAAAAAGTCTTGCACAATGTTTTAGAAATCTTTGTAGAAAATAAAATCACTGTTGGGCCACAAGCTGGGAGGCTTGTAAGGGGCAAAGCTGCAAGCAACTCTGCAAAAGACAACCAAGGCAAGTCTCAATTGAGAGCTAGCAAGGCTACACGACAAGAGGTAAGTACCCCTGGTTTACAGTACCTTAGGTCTGAAGAAACTGGTTCCAGCTGGCTTCTGTTCCATTTGTAGTATGCCAGATCCTGTTGTTCCTGGGCCTCAGTCGTGGGGACAAGAGGGAGGACGTCTGGGGACTCCTACACTACGATTTGAAGGTCGGCGGTAGCATTGGGCAAACTTCAGATCAGTTGCACTTCGCAGTTTCAGCTTCTCGCGAATAGCACCACCACGGTTCTCTGATACCTTATGGGCTTTCCTCGCACCTGGGGTCTAGCACTCTGTTGAGGTGGCTCAGGCTTGGTCAGTCGTCCTTCATGGGAGTCATGGGAGTCCAGAGGATCTTCCTGTAGCTCGGGTTTGACTTAAAAAAACAATACACTCGAGCCTGGTGTTCCTCTCCCTGGCAATCGGTTCCTGCAGCAGCAATTGAAGTACAGCCAGCTGCGAGAGGCTGTCCAGACGAGTTCGGTTTGGGGTTCATTAGTCACATCAACCCAAAGGGAGAAGTCATCCTTGCAGGGCTTCTCTAGTCGAGGTGAATTCAGAGCTTCAGCAGGGCTTCACCAGGAAAACCAACGTTCCAGGAGTTTCAGCAAGCGTCTCTTCCAAGTTCTTCTTCGGATTCCTTCATTCAATGGTCGACTCTGCCTTCCAAGAAAAATACCTCACCTTTTATGCAGGTTTCACCGATTCATTTGCAGCCTAGCCGTCACTCACACAGCAGGGAGGCTGTCCTCCAAGGACAGCCAGCCAGCCAATCACCTTTGGGCGCATTCCTGTAACCAAGAGGATGAAGCACAGGGAGTTTCGGGAACCTCTGTCGATTCGTGCCCCCTGCCAGACACGCTGGAGCCAGAAGCGAGCTTCAGCAGTGAACCCCGCCAAAGACAAAAAGAACTAAGGGACCAAACGTGGTTTGGCACGCAGAGTAAATCTCAAGAAGGACCTTTCCAACAAGAAATGGCGAAAAAAGAAACCTGGGGCCATTTTGACAAAATGGGCGCCCATGGTTGGCTTTACTGCAGCTGCAATTGCAGCTCGGGGTAGGAACACACAATGGTAGGAAAAAATAAACCACTGCCACCAGTAATTAATTGTAGAAATGGTAACATAAAAATGTTACATGAGAAACTAGACAAAGGGGATACTAAATGGCAAACTCCAAAGGCATCATCTTTTACACTGACACAAAACACCTTCATATTTCCCAAATGTTTAAATACCTTCTCTTGGATAAACTACTGTTTCCAAGAGCAGTGAAGTGAAATTAACTTTACTTACATTTTGCAACTTTCTAGACCCAGCACACACCATCTTATCATAGAGTGCTGGAGGTGTTACTTAGTATCCCCTTTGTCTAGTTTCTCATGTAACAATGTTATGTTACCCTTCCTACAGTTAATGGCTTATGGCAGTGGTTTACTTTTTACTACCATTGTGTGTTTTTACTGCGGGCTGCATTCGCAGCCACAGTAAGGCACCCATGGGTGCCCATTTCGTCAAAACGGCCCGGTCTTCTTTTTTTACCATTTCTTATCGCAAAGGTCCTTCTTAAGATTTACTCTACGTGCCAAACCAGGTTTTGTCCCTTAGTTCTTTTTGTCTTTGGTGAGATTAACAAGTTAAGCCCGCCTCTGGCTCCAATATGTCTGGCAGGAGCAGGAAGTGAGGGAGGTGCCCGAAACACCCTGTGCATAATACCCTTGGTTACAGGAATGCACCCAAAAGGTGATTGGCCGGCTGGCTGTCCGGTAAGGACAGCCCCCCCCCCCCCCCCCCGCTGTGTGATTGGCAGCCAGGCTGGAATGATTGGGAGAAACCTGCATAAAAAGGCAAGGCTTTTTGGCTTGGAAGGCAGAGTCGACCACTGGACGAAGGAATCAAAGTAAGCCTGTCTGGACATCCTCTCGAAGCTGGTTGCATTTCCGCTGCTGCTGGAACCATAGAACCAGAGAGAGGAACACCAGATTGCGTGTGTTGCTCTTAAGTCAAACCAGAGCACTAGGAAGATCCTCCGGACTTCCCTGACGCAGGACTGACCAAGCCTGAGCCACCTAAACAGAGTGCTGGACCCCGGAAGCAAGGAAAGTCTGAAGTGGTATCCGAGAACCGCAGTGTTGCCATCTGCTGTCAGACGCGAGGAGTATTGAAGTTTGCCCATTGCTGCCACTGTCCTTCCCATTGCAGAGCAGGAGTCCCCAGACGTCCTCCCTCTTGTCCCCACAACTGAGGCTCAGGAACCACAGGACCTGCAGAGCTGTACAGGAATAGAAGCCAGCCGGGACCATTTCTTCTAAACAGAGGTACTGTAAAGTCTAAGAGAACTTACCTCTTGTTGTGTAGCCTTACTTGCTTTGTCTTGGTTACCTTGCAGAGTTGTTAAAGCTTTGCCCCTCACAAGCCTCCCTGCTTGTGGGCCTTCAAGTGGTCCATTTTTCTACAAACATTTCTAAAAACATTGTGCGTGACTTTTTACCTACCTGCAAAGAAGATCTTCAGCTCCCCTTGACACTTTGCAGTTAACATTGGCTGTCCTGGCTCCACGAGAGACCTCAGACTCTGTGCTTTGGGATTTCCCCCAGGAAAGGGTTAATTTACTCTGCATTGGAAGGTGTCAAAAAGTACTTGCCCGTTTATGATCTATTTGTTAACCTTGGTTTTATCATCTAGTCTATCTTTTCTACCAAACTCAGTATTGCTCTAAATGTAATAAGTGATAAATCAATGTTCAGTGTCCTAGCTATTTAAGTCATCTGAGAGTGTCGGGAATATCTGTGCCATCCCCAATACCATCCCCAATGTGAGTCATCCGATTTAGAGAAATTAAGAGTGTGTGTCTTGAAGTATATTTAAGCGTTACATGTTTTGCTCCCTTTCTGAAGAAGGCTTATATAACCGATTGTGAAATTAATTAATAATTGTTTTATCAAGAAACCTTGAGTGTAAGTGTTTATTTGAATACCTTCTACTGTGAAACTCTCTCACAACATTACTGCTCACATTGTCCCCTCTTGAGATAAGCCTGGCTGCTCGACCACACTGTCAAACCTGTGTGGTTCAGACTTATACCAAAGGGTGGGTCCTTATTGCCAGGAGGTCAAAGTTATTGTAGTGGACCTAAAGGGTACTGCATACAATCTTGCCTAACAAGCCTCCAGCAACAGATGGAGTGAGAGCAGGTCACATAACTTCACTCTTCCAGCCTTCTGCCTGCCTTCCACTGCTGACCACACCCACCCAAGGCTTCATTTTAGCAGTCTTCCACAGGTATCATCATCCAGGGTCCTCATCAAAGAACATACAAATACCAGGATGGCATCAGTTTGTGCCTGTACACGCATTGCAGGCCCAAAAGCTGGAACTTCTACAACTCGCTACTAGTAAGACCACAAGGTGTCTCTCACAAACCCAGCTCATCCCCACACTCTCCAGGCACACACACTTGTCCACACTGCACATCCAATCCGGCCAACCTTTTCCAATTACCACTTGTACTCCCACCACCACCACCACCACACCACCATATACGCGGTGTTGCTGATTGACATCCACTCAGCCATCCTACACGTAGCAGACATTTAGGACTTGACCATCACCAATAACCTTGATACCATATTCATTGCCTCAAACCTGCCTCAAACCACACTCCTCCCACCTCTTTGATGTCCTCGTCTCATGGAGAGACACCATGCAACATGGTCACAGGTCAAGGAATACTGGGGGAGAATTGTCAAGTCATCCACAAAACTAACTGGCATTCAGTCATCCACAAAATTATGTGGCCTTGTACAATCAATCACCAATTTAGATTCAAAAGAAACTCACTTGCCAATACACTCTACACACAAGTCTTAGTCACTTTGCACCTCACCTACAGAACGCCAAACACGTGTGGTACCTTCCCAGATGATGTGGTGGACTTACTTTCCAAAGCTTCAGTTGCTCACGTGACCAAAATCTTCCTTGGAGACTTCAAGCTCATTGGGATCCAAGCAACTAAATATATACCAGATACGGATTCCTGTCCATGGTAGAATTGCTTGACAGAACTCAACACATATTAGCACTCGCACACATCAGGGGTAATAACCTAGACCTCATCTTATCCTCTTGCTCGATCCTAAGATGTGAAGACACCATTGCGCTCGACTGGGAAGACGATGCATATATCCCATTCTCCAAAGCACCCTCCTGGGCAGCCAACATGGGTCAGGATAAATGACGGTATGCTGGGGAAAAAATTCATCAACTTGCCGGTAAGGGCAAGACCAAACAATTAGTGATATTTCTGTGGACCGTGGTCCTGTCCTCTTGGACACAGGGTGTGAAGCTGGTCTGGTGCGGGGATGAAAGTGAGGGCAACCAGCACAAATATGCAAAAGTGCGAGAGGGGAATTCAATCTCGCATTTTTAAATCTAGGCAGCTGGCAATCAAAACTGCGAAGATTGAGGCATTGGAATAGTCATGTAACTTTATTTTAACACTAATGACTAGAGAGTTCCTTGCAAAAAGGGTGGTTGTCCAAGGGGGTGATTACCAAAGTACCGAATAATCGATAAAAAAATGCACTGTCCCACTTGGTGTGGGATGGGAAAACCAATACTTTTTGGGTTTTCTCTCAATTTCATGCAGTGACCCCTATTGGTCTTGGGGGTATCATAAAATGTTGTGGTGGAGCCACAACAGGTAAGGTCGACCGGTTTCGATGGTTCATGACTGATTACCGACCATCTTCTTCAGGACAAGATCAATCTTCATGTGCTATTGAATAGTGTCTGTCCTCTTAGTACAGTGTAGCGCAGCGTCGCTCCAGCAATATCAGACGCCGCCGCGCCCTCGGGGTCTCCTTGCTGGGTTGAGTTCCCCGCTGGACCTGCCTGGCGGAGGTTCCCTGGAGCTCGCGGCCTGACAGAAGCTGATGGTTCAGCCTCGCGCTGGGTGTTACTATGACATCAAGGAGACCTCGAGGGCGCGGCGGCGTCTGATATTGCTGGAGCGACGCTGCGCTACACTGTGCAGGACCATACACCCCGCAGCGCAAGCAGGGAATAACTGATGTTCTTGCGGATGACATTCTTCAAGCAAAATAGCAGGGATTTGGATGAAATGTGAAACCCTTTACATGGATTTAGCAACAGCCTACTGAGCAGATTTCATTGTTGAAGGAAACTTGCATGCACTGTTATGGCTCCTAACCGTTCAGCGCCATTGTGATTGTCAATGAGACTTCATTCTGTCACAATTTCAGCACAAGGATCCACTTTGCAGCCTGTCATCGCTGCCCTACTAAGAGGACAGACACTATTCAATAGCACATGAAGATTGATCTTGTCCTGAAGAAGATGGTCGGTAATCAGTCATGAACCATCGAAACCGGTCGACCTTACCTGTTGTGGCTCCACCACAACATTTTATGATACCCCCAAGACCAATAGGGGTCACTGCATGAAATTGAGAGAAAACCCAAAAAGTATTGGTTTTCCCATCCCACACCAAGTGGGACAGTGCATTTTTTTATCGATTATTCGGTACTTTGGTAATCACCCCCTTGGACAACCACCCTTTTTGCAAGGAACTCTCTAGTCATTAGTGTTAAAATAAAGTTACATGACTATTCCAATGCCTCAATCTTCGCAGTTTTGATTGCCAGCTGCCTAGATTTAAAAATGCGAGATTGAATTCCCCTCTCGCACTTTTGCATATTTGTGCTGGTTGCCCTCACTTTCATCCCCGCACCAGACCAGCTTCACACCCTGTGTCCAAGAGGACAGGACCACGGTCCACAGAAATATCACTAATTGTTTGGTCTTGCCCTTACCGGCAAGTTGATGAATTTTTTCCCCAGCATACCGTTTCCTGTGTACCAGTTATTCCCTACGGTTTGGGAAGGCAGTTGCCATCCTGGCTCTTTGAGCCATAATTTACCCTGTTGTCTTTGTCTCAGGATAAATGACCCCATATTGGCACATTGCTCCTTCAGCATCTTCACAGTAGAGGCAATGGGTAAGAGTTTCTTCAACTTCCTGACCTCTGCAAATGTCATGTCTGTTCAAATACGTTAGGCAAACCTCAAGGGACTCGGCAGATACTTTTGCTCTAAAAAATTGGGGAGCCCCAAACCATTCACCCTCTTACACTCAATAGCTCTCTATCAACAAAGGATCCATTCAAGCTCTTGAGAAATGTGGATGCATAGCACACAAACTGTAGAACCTTCTATCCCTCGAGGAAATATCTTCCAAATGGCGGAACATGATATCCAAAGTCAGCGCTAGTTATTACTCCACCAGTATTATGGCAGCCTCTAATAGGAGCAAAGCCCTTTTTGCAGTAGTCAAACACGGCTTACAATGGACACCAGACCCAGAGTTACAAGAATCTAAGAAGTATGAGGCTACCAAAAAGTTCAACAAGATCCAACACCAGCATGCTCCAAACCCTCTGACCCCCTCGATAGCTCAGCTGTGGGGCATTCAACCTTGGACCGACTTCTCTACACTCTCACTGAGGACCTCTTGTACATGCTTGCATCTTTAAAACTGACCTCTTACACACATTTCCGGATGGTGGTTCTTAGGGTAGTCAATACTTCCATTAGCGGACATTGTAGAAGTTAGGCTTATAAATGCCCACTTCTAAAAAAAAAAAAAAACACACCTCGGCCAAGAAGTCCTAGCAAACTATTGGCCAATCACGAGCCTTCCGGTTATTGGGAAAGTCAATGAGAATGTAGTTGCTAATCAGGTTCAACGATCCAGGTGTTTGACAACAATTAATAAAGGAGGCTTGAGGCTTCCAGTCCTCTTCAGCCCCATTCGAAACGGTCGACCGACCAACACTACTCACGCTCCTTGCACACAGGATGGGCTTCTCTAGCACCCTCCTTTAATGTTTCACATCCAACCTATCGCGCAGACACCAAGCTGTTCAGGTGGGCAATCTCAGGTGCTAAAGCTGCCCCATTTTCAGTGGAGTCGCTCAGGGTTCCATTCTCTCCACAGTTATCTTTAACCTCTAGATGTAATTGCAGCGCTCACTCTTAGATGAGCCCAATATCGCAATACACCAATATGGAGATGATTCAGAGTTGTACCTAAAGGTCAAGGGCCCAAAAGATATTGCTCGCCTTTGTTGCCTTTGTTCAAGCCTTGAAACAATTCAAACAACAATGACAAGTGGTGCCATAGTGGTTGCTATAGACTTATTAAATGATAAACCAAATCCATCTATCCCTAACTCTAAGGGGATTTCCTGACCTAAATTAAAGAAATTTGGGTGCGCGTCAGGAAGTCAAAACAAAAAGGAAATGTCCCAGTCTCCTACACCTATCACTACAACAAAAAAAACACAAATTCCAGCTACTGTTCATAATCCAGGAGAATGGCTCCCTTCTCCTGGATGTAAAGTGTCCAAAAGTCTATCGGGCTATTCAAAACAAAGATTCCACAAACGTTCTGGGTTTTCCATAGCCAAACAGAATAAACAGTCACATAGTTCTTGTGGGGCTAATAAAATGACTCCCTTCTCCTAGATGGTTCCCCAATGTCAAAAGGTTTGTAGCTTCCTTAGGGAGGTTTTAAGTCTCTAATTTCTGTACAAATCTTGATCCAACTCCACTGGGACAATGAATCTGTTCCTCGAGTACGTCTCGACTCTCCAGCAACACACTTTGTGGAACTGGCCTGGGAACTGCATGACAAAATGGTATACAGCTTTCTCCATTTCTTTATGATTATGGTTTACAGTCTCGTATCTTCCCTGGCCCCTTCCCGTACATGTACGTGTTCCATTACCTTTTCCAGTGGAACTCTTTACCGGTTTCGCCAGGAGTTGCGGGTCCACACTTCTTAGTTCAAATCCTTCCCTAAGTAGTTCTCCTCGTCTCGCCTCTCTCCACCTCGAGTTCTTGTGGAGAACCCTTGCCGTGACAGGTTACGTCTCCTCCACAGTCTCTTGCTCTCTCCGGATACTCCCCTATGTGGTTCTGCACTAGGCTGTGGTATGAGGTCTCGGCACCATAGTCAGACCGAACGGCCCACACTCTACACGTCGTGGCACCAGTTTATCATGCCCGTTTCCAACCGACTCTTAAAACACCTCTCAGGCGTCCTGCCATCTATCTTCTCAGCCTTGGAGACGAGTCTCGCCACAGTCTCCCGAAGTCCTGCACCAGCTCTCCAGGCTTCAATGCAGCCTCCGTGGTCGTCTGGTTCTGCCTCTGGTCGTTATCACAACTTCCAGCTTGCCAGAACCGCATGGGCCAAAGCCGGCCAAGTGAGTGGAAGATGAAGAACAAAGTCTTACTTTGCTGTTCAATTTAAATAGTGGGGACCGCCCCGGCGTAACATCCTTCCCGTCACTGCTCGCCCCTCCTGGAGGCTATGGAAGCATTGGAGTCTGTGCCATTAATTTGCTGCCACGCTTTTGCTAGAACGTTGTTCACCGCTCTAGTCTTTTCCCAAGATGGCGCTCCTCGGTTTCTTTTCATCCGGTCTCAGCAGAGCTGCACATTGCAACCAAGTCTTCTCCTTTTTGGGTAAAATGCTGAGTTTCCCTTTTCTGCGTGCCTTCTGCTCCCGCTTGGGGTCCTTCTCCCGGCTGCCCGGATTCCTGGGCCCTGTTTTCCTGTTGCTTGCATCTTCCCTCCCGTACAGCATTTCCTGCTGTTTTAGTCTTCGCTTACCTTTCTGCTTTCCTTTTGTGACTCCGTACTGCTCTCATCACCTCCCCATACTGCCAAACTAAAATCATCATGTGGAGACCAAGTCCTCTCACAGTAAGATCATCACCATATTGGAAACTAGACTTGCTTGCAACCATATTGTAAACTAGACTAGCGTGCAGGGAGAATACTAGGAAAATATCTATTTCATGCTCTGGTCCTCTGGAGCACCATCCTGGTGGCAATCCAGATGGCTCAAAGTCTCCTTCAGATTAGGCAAGAACGGACGACCTGGCTCTTCCAACAACATCTTAGTGCAACCTATATTCATGCAGCCCCTTAAGTTAATGCATGCTTTATTTGTATTGTATTTATTTATAGCGCCGAAAGCCCACGGACATCGGGGCGCTTACACAAACACAAAAATAACAAGTGAGTGGGCAAGAGACAAGCACAACAAATGTGCCCTTGCTGAGACGATTTAAGTCATAGCATCAAAGGAATTTAGCTGAAGAGGTGGGACTTCAAAGTATTTTCTGAAGTGACTCAAACTGGAGGTTTCGCTAAGGGACGGCAGTAAGGAATACTAGGGGGGGCCAATGCCTGGAAAGACCTACCTAGGCCTCTGGGCTCTTTTTAATTCTTATTTCCCGTAGTAAAGAGAGGTTGGAAAATCGATTTATTTTAAGGTACTCCAGTGCTTTTCCATAGAGGGTACGGTGGAATATTAGACCCATTTTGAAAACAATACGTTGCTGCATTGGTAACCAATGTAGCTCTCTCCTGGCATTGGAGATATGAGCTCTTCTAGCCATAGTCATGGCAATGCGAACATCGTCATTTTGGATGGTCTGACAGACTTTGAGGCTCCGCACAACAATGTGTTACAATAGTCTAGTCGTGATAAAATCATAGCATGGGCAAATCGTCACTGAGTTTTTTGTTAATGAAAGGCTGTATGGTCCGAAGAAGCCTTAGTGGTATTTGCATATTTTACGGTGGTTTTGTGCCTGGGCGTCTGAATTCAGGGAGGCTTCTAGGACCACCCCTTGAGTTTTCACTTTGGATTGAGTCGGGATTTTGTTGGCATGCAACATAAAGTTGGCATATGTGGGATCTAATTTGGCACGAGCCCGAGAGGAGCCAAAAATCAGTAGCTCAATCTTATTACCATTCAAGCAAAGCCAATTAAAGGACATCCAACACTCAATGGCGTTGTAGATGGTTTCTAGTGTTTTTAGGTCTAGCTGGTTATCACCACTTAGCTCGATGACTAGCTGCGTGTCATTGGCGTAGCTGGTAAAAAAGCTCTTCTTACAGGGTGCAGAGCAACGCATATACAGATTGAAAAGAAGTGGCGATATTGAGGCACCTTGGCGGAGGCCAAATTTGATTGAAGAGACCAGGGAATTGGCTGATCCCCATTGTATATGTGATTCTCGGTTGGAAAGGAATGCCCTGACCCAGATAATTGCCTTCTCCGAGCAAGCCCTCTGCTGTTGTAATCGTGCCAGAAGGTGTTCGTGATCGACGAGATCGAATGCCACCGATGGATCCAATAGGATCAACATCCCAGCTTTCGCGCTTTCAAAAATATCCAGCATCAGGGTTTGAAGATCCACTAATGCGCTCTCAGTGCTACAAGCAGGTCAAAAGCCGGATTGCCAGTTATGTTGTTCTCTGTAAATGCCTGAAGTTGTATTGTGGCAGCCTTGTCTAAAGTTTTTAGGAGAAACTGGCTGTTTGTTATTGGCCTGAGATTGCTAGGGTCAGTGTGGTCCAGGTTCAATTTCTTGGGGATTGGCGCAATGGATACTTTCTTAATTTCTGCAGGGACCTGTTGATCTCTGAAATGGGCATTAAAAAACTGAGTTTGGAAGGGTGTGAATAGATTTTGATTTTCCAGTATGAGTTTGGAGGGTAAAAGGTTTAATGGGCAAGAGGTAGGGTTCATAGCAGACAACAATGAGGTCATCCCTGTCAGAGAGATTAGGGAAAAGGAGAAACCCGGGTTGGAGTTAGTGTTCTCTGACCCACTGCTGGGAGCTCCTGGTGTCATGATTGAAGAGAAAATCTCAAAGGCAAAGGACAAAATATTAGCAACACAGAGCTCAAATGCTAGCGCTATACGAGCACAATCTTGATCCGTAATGGTGATGGGGAGATCTGAGGATTTAGGTTTTTCCATTGATTTAAGGATGGTGAAGAATTTTCTCGTGGAACTGGAGGATTGCTCCATCTGAGTATTATAAAAAAATCTTGGTTTTCACGATTAAAGCGCTGTATGATTTGTCCAATTTTCTCCAGTCCTCCCTGGTGGAGTCGAAGGGGGTTTGATCCAAATAAGTTCTAATGCCCTCTTTTTCTTCATCTCATCCAATTCTGGCATAAACCAATTGATGTCTGGGGTTCTCTCTGACTCATTTTGTTTGTATGGTAGCTATTCTGGCCAGGATTTCTGTGAATGTAGCAGTAAAGTTATTCAACAGGCAATCGACATGGTCGGTTGGCTTTGATTTGGCCATGATAGCTTCAATCAGTGGGGCTCACTTTTTTTCTAAATGTCAACCTTTGACTGATTTCAAAGTATTTTGTGGTTCTGACAATTGGCTCTGTGAGGTGAATAATGAAACTGACGATGGAATGATCTGAACAGATGAATGGCGTTGTACTAATATCTTTTGTTGTAATATTCCTGGTGATTACCGAGTCCAAGATATGGCAGTTCCCTTAAGTAGGGTCATTATTTATGATTTCGTGATAACTGTCCGTCAACGTAGTTTTTAGGAGTACTGCCTCCTTGTCACCCAAGTATCCCTTCCATCGATTAAAATCACCCAGTAGAATAGTAGATGAGTTTGGGCTACTAAAGTTGATAATTAGGCTAAATATTTCTTCATTGAAGTCTGGCATATCGCGGGGAGGACGATAGACCAGTATAATATTTGTACAATGATGATGACAGGGGGTCATTTTGAGATGCAGGATCTCACAGTCCGTGTTAAGCAAGATTGTATGCAGTACCCTTTGTGTGCACTACAATAACCCTGACCTCTTGGAAATATTGACCCAACCTTTGGTATAAGTCTGAACTACACAGGTTGGTACTGTGGCTGAGCGGCCAGGCTCATTTTAAGAGGGGTCAATGTGATCAGTAATGCTGTGACACAGAGTTTCACAGTAGCAGTTATTCAAATAAACACGTACACTCAAGGTTTCTTGATAAAACAATTAATTGATTTCAGAGTCATTTGTATAAGCCTTCTACAAAAGGGAGCAATATATAGGTAACACTTATAATACACTTCAAACACACACACTCTGTTTCTCCAAATCAGATGCACCCATTGGGGATGGCACACAGACACTTCGTACACCCTCAAGAGACTTAAATAGCTAGGACACTGTGGACATTGATTTATCACTGGTACATTTGGAGCAATACTGAGTTTGGTGTAAATGATAGAATAGAGGAATAAAACGAAGGTTAACAAATAATTCATGAACAGGTAAGTACTTTTAAAAACCTTCCAATGCAGAGTAAATTAACCCTTTCCTGGGGGAAAGGCCAAAGCACAAAGTCAGAGGTAAAGAGGAGTCTCTCAGGGAGCCAGGACAGCCAATGTTAATTGCACAATGTCAATGGGAGCTGAACATTTTCTTTACAGGTAGGTAAAAAGTATTAAACAATGTTTTTAGAAATGTTTGTAGAAAATGGAACACTTGAAGGGCCACACGCTGGGAGGCTTGTGAGGGGCAAAACATTAGCAACTCTGCAAGGTAACAAAGACAGGTCTCAACTGAGAACAAGTAAGGCTACACAACAAGAGAAGTTCTCTTAGACTTTACAGTACCTCTGATTAGAAGAAAGGGTTGCAGCTGGCTTCTGTCCCTGTGCAGCTCTGCAGATCCTGTTGTTCCTGCGCCTCAGTCGTAGGGACAAGAGGGAGGACATCTGGGGACTCCTGCTCTGTAATGGGAAGGTCAGTGGCAGCAATGGGCAAACTTCGATTCACCGGTTCTTCTGTGTTTCAGCTCCTCGCGTCTGACAGCAAATCACAACACTGCGGTTCTCTGTTACCACTTCAGACTTTCCTTACTTCTGGAGTCCAGCACTTTGTTGAGGTTGCTCAGGCTTCGTCAGTCCTGCATCAGCGAAGTCCGGAGGAACTTCCTAGCGCTCGGGTCTGACTTAAAAGCAAAGCACACAATATGGTGTTCCTCTCCCTGGCACTTCGGTTCCAGCAGCAGTGGAAATACAACCAGCTTTGAGAGGATGTCCAGACAGGCCTACTTTGGAGTTGATTGGTCCCACCAACTCAAAAGGAGACGTCGTCCTTGCAGGGCTTCTCTAGTCGAGGCCAATTCAGAGCTTCAGCACAGCAGCAGGGCTTCACCGGGCAAACCAACGGTCCAGGAGTTGCAGCAGGCGCCTCTTCCAAGCTCTTCTTAGGATTCCTTCGTCCAGTGGTTGACTCGCCTTTTATGCAGGTTTCTCCCATTCATTCCAGCCTAGCGGTCAACCACACAGCAGGGTGGCTGTCCTTTTCGGACAGTCAGCCGGCCAATCACCTTTGGGTGCATTCCTGCAACTAAGGGGATTAAGCACAGGGAGTTTCGGGCACCTCCCTCAGTTCCTGCCCCTGCCAGACATACTGGAGTCAGAGGCGGGCTTCACTCGTGAATCCCGCCAAAAACAAAATGAACCAAGGGACCAAACCTGGTTTGGCGCGCAGAGTACATCTCAAAAAGGACCTTTCCGACAAGAAATGGCAAAGAAAGAAGACCAGGTCCATTTTGACAAAAGGGGCACCTATGGGTGCCTTACTGTTTCTGCGAATGCAGTCCACGGTAAAAACACACAATGGTAGTAAAAAGTAAACCACTGCCACCAGCCATTCATTGTAGAAAGGGTAACATAAAACTGTTACATGAAAAACTAGACAAAGGGGATACTAACTAACCCCTCCAGAACCCTACGGTAAGATGGTGTGTGCTGGGTCTAGAAAGTTACAAAATGTAAGTAAAGTCATTTTCACTTCACTGCTCTTGGAAACAGTAGTTTCACCAGTAGAAGGTATTTAAACCTTTGGGAAATCTAAGAGACGTCCCTGTGCCATTGCACTGAAGCTGCTGTGTGTCACAATGTAAAGATGATGCCTATGGAGTTTGTCAGACTCCAAAGTCAAAAGAAACAGAGAGAATAAATCACATTAAAATTACATGAGAGATAAAAAGTCCTAAAGTCCAGTAAAAAGAGCTGGGGGTCTCTAAGGTAGAAGGGAATTAACACATTTCTGAGAACTCTCCCTAACAGTCAGTATAGGAAATTGTGGCGAGGAATAGGCCTAGCTTAGATTTAGCTATGATGGCCACCCCGCCTCCCCGCCCTTCTATGCGATCCGTGCTATAGAATGTATGGCCTGGGGAAGAGGCTTGAGAGATAAAAGGGCCACTGTTGTCCTGAAGCCAGGTCTCTGTCACACAGAGGAGATCTATTTGGCTATGCACTATGTAATCATGGATGTCGTGTACATGTCTTACCAGGGAGTGGGTATTGATAAGGGCGATTGCGAGTTTATTAGGAGTTGCCTCTTCCCAAGTGGGGAGATAATTGTCTCTTCCTGGGTGGATAGGGGGGGGTGGGGGGGGGTCAAACGCCTCTTCCTGGATGATTGAGGAGACAGTTGTCTCTTCCTGGGTAGATGGAGGGTCAAATCCCTCATCCTGGATGATTGGGGAGACATTTGTCTCTTCCTGGTTAATTGGGGAGATAAATGCCTCTTCCTGGGTGAGTGGAGGGCTATTGGCAAGTTGGACTGCTTTACCTGGCGATATAGACACTATGTTGTCAGAGGCGTCTGAGGTACAAGCTAGCAAAGGTCTTACCGCCCTTTCCTCCTGTGCAGGAGGGTCTCTTTCCTTCCTATTGAGTGGAGGGACTAGCTCCTCATGTGGAATATTGGCAGGTGAGGGTCCACTTAAGGCTCCTTTCCCTGAAGTGTTTGCCGTGTGACTATCTAAGATGGTTCTTTTTGAACCGGTCAATAAGTGCCAAACGGCTTGGGCGGAGTGTCGTCAGGGATATAGATTCCAGTCTGATGAAGCACATACTTACTGTCGTACTCTGATGTAGAGTCTGAAAGGCGAGGTGATGCCTTGCAGCCGAGTAACAGCGAGGACTGGTGAAACCTGGCTTGCCTCCAAAGCGCTGGCGCTGAAGCGTCTGACGTTTAGGAAAATGGTGGGCTGGGGAACCTGGGTAATCTAGTTCCCTGTTGATACTATGCATCAGGTTTTACAACAAAAACCTGAAAGCAAGTGCTTTTTCTCGCAGCAGAAATGTAAAACACAATAATGACCAGATGTCCAGCACCACTTATTGGTAAAGGTTGACAAAATGCTATTTGACAAGAAATAAACTAGCAGCAATATGGAAAAGCTTCCTTCCTGAAAAACAACAGCAAGCTACCTAAAACTTATACTAAGGCAAACAAAGTTTCGGTAATACAATGCAGCAGCTTTCTGCCTTTCAAATTTTACCTCCATCAAGCTTACTGCTTGTGGAAAATGTGGTACCATTTTGTATTATTTACAGAAGAAATACTGGAAAACTTGTGATCAGGTCCTAAGTTCTGTTTTTAACGATATTTAGTAAATGGTTGATAAAAAAATTCAACATGACTATGGATATACTATTTGAGATGGTATACAATTGAGAAAATATGAAACAACTTTTCAAAAAAAAGATTGATCTTTACAGATTTCTACTTCAGTTCATAAACTGGGATGTAGCATTTGTTTACTCGATCTTTTGATATGGTGTGGAGACATTCCAAGGATACAGTAATAAAACAGAACAAAAGATCAACGTTTAAGGCAATAGCAGCTGCACTTACTTTAGGACTATTCTGAAGAGAAGTGCTGTGGTTATAATAACAAAGTTTGAGAACAATACAGCCAGTGCCTGCATAAAAGAAAAAGGAGATATTATTAGGTTAAAGCTTGGCAAGATATCTTTATGTTCTCCAGCATTTGCATTTGAAAGTGCTCTCATGAGTACTGTATGTTAATGATGAAAAGGTACATTAGCGCTAAAGCAAAAGTTGCCAGGGTGTAAAAACATTAATTCAAAGCATTTTTACAATATTTGTCACAATACTAATAAGGCATGGTATTAGCACTAGCAGCAACGTAGCCTGGCCCAAAAACACATTGAAAGAATATGCATGAAAGAATACCCATTTTAATACTGTGGAAAATTGCACAAAGTTTCTGTAATGAGGCCACTCGCACACGTAATTAGTTAGGATCTTACTATATTGGCAACCGTTTGGGAAACCTTTGGAACCAAGCAGGACAAGAAAATGCACCCTAGCATTTTAGGTATAAAGCTAGAGAATGTACAATGGACCCAGCACTGCCTGCCACATCCCATGGGACCATATGTCTGCATACTCTAATATGATAGAAACGTGGACGAATAACAACTGGCTCAATCTCTAAGATGGAGCCTTTTCCTGCTCCATTCAGCACATTCCATTCTCATAGTTGAGAGGTGGGAGCTGTGGGGTCACGCTGAAGGAGTAGGTTTACAACCCCTCCCTTGAAATGGACAAGGATAAGGAGGGGCAGACGAAAGGGGGACTTTGCATGGGGGCTTCCTTTAGCGGGTGGGC
Organism: Ambystoma mexicanum; assembly: GCF_040938575.1. Taxonomy (NCBI): domain Eukaryota; kingdom Metazoa; phylum Chordata; class Amphibia; order Caudata; family Ambystomatidae; genus Ambystoma; species Ambystoma mexicanum. The sequence goes on along the minus strand of NC_090939.1, from coordinate 464,894,668 downwards.
ATTCTGCAACATTGCCCTTTCACATGCGGTTTACAGACCTAGGACCGATTAGAACACCAGGGTTTCTTCTACAGTTAAAACGTTAAGGCTCTATTTTTCAGCCCATTTTAATAATGGAATCTCAGGTCAGCTACTGTAACGCTCACCTGATTCCCGTAGAGGCGCCGGTCTTGACTGGGCGTATACCGTATCTTCAAAGGTGATGTGTAACACACGGCTGGCTCTTTGGGCTGGACCTCTGTGCACTGTATGTCTGACTCGAAGGGCAAGATGTCTTAGGTAAGTGAACGCTGTGCTCTCCATCTGCCTCGGGGCAGGGTGCTGTAACCAGTTTCTTCACTGGATAAGGGGAGCAGGCCTCTTGACTTCAGAGGACTGCTGTCCGTCGTTTACTGCACGAACGGTAAGTTTCGAGTAATTCTAATGTCTTTAAAGTCTTTAGTAATGATGTCTCTTGTTTTGCAGGGTTCCGGCGATGGCGGATGACGGGCTGAAGTGAGTTGAAGATGGAGCCCGTGTGATGAATAGAAGCGCCTGGAAGCACGTAAGTAAGCGCTTGTTGCCTGCTTCACGATGCGCTCTAACTGTCTTTTTATTTTGCAGGTACAAGTTCGGAGCGGCTGCAGGGTGCCGGAATACCCACTGGGTTAGATGTGGAAAGGAGTAATGGCACGTGAGTATTAAAGTTCCCCAATGTCTTTAAACGCACCTTGTTTTGTCTTTCAGATGCGGGATGCAGCGCCGAAGGCCTCCGGAGCGTGCGAAGAGTTGGTAAGCTTTTGTCTTTCAGATGCCGGAATGCAGCGCGAGGCGTTGGTGACAGCCGATGGACCAGGTAAGTGAAGAGCTGTCACTGAAGACCGTAATGCTAACCTGTTCTTTCTTGTCTTTATAGGTGTTGCTGAAGACTGGATTCAGGATGGTAAGCCTTTTTCCTTAGGCCCAGGATCAGATGCAGAAGACACGATGAGCGTTCTGCTGCAGAGGATGCAGAATAACGCAAAGCAAGATTCATCCATCGGGTGTGGTTTAAATAGCCTCCTGTAGTGCTTAGGTGTCTCCTTCCACAGCCACGCCTAGGTAAGAAAAGAGTTCCTGCTTTCCAGAAGAGTTCCAGTGTTCTGAATCTAGGGAGTGGCTCCTGCCCCACCCAACAGGAAAAGTAGTTCCAAACAGAAGAGGATCAGAGGCTCAACTGGCAGGCAAGTAAGCAGCATGGTCTGCTGCAGGTAAGTCCACCCAAGCATTATGAGCCCGGCGCTTCCAGCGCTGGGACTGGGCATATTTATGAGCCTGGTGCCACTGGCGCCAGGACTGGGTCCAAAAGGTCCCAATTGGGACTGGTTGGCACTCGGAACCTGGGTTATGGATCTGCTTCCAAGGGAGTTGGGAAAACCCTGACCTTTTGGAAGCAGAGATCATGACAGCTACATTGTAAACAGTATAATTTGGTTGGTCAGGAGGAGGACACAGACTCTGGTTAGCCATTTCACCGAGTATTTTATTAAATCCAAAGGAAAAGGCCTAACTTTCCTTATACTATAAGGCGTCCCTACCTAACCAAACTAACTAATGTGCTCATCTGTTGTCAGCCTAAGTCCACTCTCCAAACTAACCTTCTCCGATCCTACCACTATTAAAAGAACAAAAATCAGGATAATAACTCAGTTCTGCTGTAGGTTGATGTTTTTCTCAATTCCACTCACTTGGTCATTCTCAAGCAGTTCTGGGCAACTACTCTTGTTAAGTCATACAGTTCTGTTATCACACTTTTCAAACGTGCACTTCTCTCTTGCTTTGGTTTACTCTTCTGGTCCTTAGGACCTTCCTTATCTCCCGTACCTGAATTTGTCCTTTTTCCCCTGACAGGGCAATGTTATCCAATGTTTGCCATCTCTCTTTTCACAATGCTTCCTAGATGTAACTTTAATCTGCACCATTGTTAAGCTATTCTACCATGTTACTAAGTACATTTGGTGTAAGCAATAAGACTGTAAGCCTGCAAATCTGTTAACATGTAACGACTAAGACTAAGTATACTTACATTTATGCCGTGACACCCCAGGGTTTGGGCGTACAACCAAATGTAATAAATAAATAGTATACAATGTCTGAGGGCTTTTACTTTGACTCAAGGTCAGTATCTTAATACTGCGACAAGTAGAAGTGTCCCATTAATGATTCCCTTTATCTTCAATCAATCTTGACAACTTGTGACTGGGACGAGTATGAGCATTCGTATAATAACTGTCAGACCCCTTTCAATGGGTCTCCTGCCTTCCCATTTCCCTGTAGTGTACCGGGTAGCGTCACTAGGGTTCTTGACTCTTTGGGAACCTCCTGGTCCTGTGTCAGTTTGGCTTTGTGTATTCTATGTGCTTTCAGCCATGGTTTTCCCAGCTCTTCTTTTGTCGGCACTGTAATGGTCTGCACGTCTTTTACAGACCTACCAGCCCAACTCTGCTTATCCATCATGCCACCACCTATTTCCGTATCCCCACCTCTGCTTCTCTGGCAGACGCTGTGCGTCACATTTGCCCTTCAGGTTCCCTTCTGGAATAGGACTTGCAGGCCTTCTCCCTCTCCTCCGAGTCTCCCCCTATTTCCTTTATTGTGCTGCTGTGGGCCTTCCCAGGAACACCGTTATAGTCCTTTATTCCTGTCTGCTGATTCTGTGTTCCTCCAACTAGTTTTCCCTGTATTTGTATTTATTTAGTTTATATAGCGCTTTACTCCAAAACGCTGAACATTTTAAACAACTTGATACATATAACATAACAGTGGAAGCAAATTACAAATTATGAATCAGTCCAACAAAACAGTAACTAGAGCAATCAAACTGAAGGGAAGAGGGAGAGTAATGCAGCAGAACTGAGATGGAGAGGGAGGGGACAGGAGGAGAAGGAAGAGGGAAACGGAAGGGGGAAAAAGGGTGAGAGTGGGAGGCAGGGGAGGGAGATGATCAAGGGGAGAAGATAAAGGAAGGAGGGGGAGCAAGAAGGGGGAAGGGGTTTCATGGCGGTGAATGGAGGAGAGATTTAAGGGATGTGCGGAATGAGGAGAAGGTAGGAATAGAACGGATTGAGAGAGGTAAGGAGTTCCAGTGCAGGGGGCATAGGAGCTGGAAGGAGCGGAAAAGGGAGGGGGCACAAGGGGATGGAGCAACAGTGAGAAGGAAGTGGTCAGCAGAATGAAGGGAGCGGGAGGGAGTGTAGAAAGAGAGGAGGGAGGAGAGATAAGGGGGAGCAAGACCAGGGAAAGATTTAAAGACTAAGCAGAGAAAATGAAATTTAAGTTGGGAGTGAAAGGGAAGCAGAGATGGAGTCATGTGAGGTAAGGAGACAGAGGGTTACGGACGGCAGAATGGTAGATAGATTTGAGGGGAGCGAGATGAGAAGTAGGTAGTCCAAAGAGTAAGGAGGAGCAGTAGAAGAGGCGAGAGAAGATAAGGGAGGAGATTAAAAGTTTAGTAGCATGGAAAGTGAGAGGGGCGGACTTTGCGAATATTAAAGAGGTGGTAGCGACAGGCACGAGAGGTGAGAGAGATATGGTGGGAGAGAGAGAGAGAGAGACAGAGAGAGAGACAGAGAGAGAGACAGAGACAGAGACAGAGAGAGAGAGAGAGAGAGAGAGAGGAGTCAAAGCGAATGCCTAAGTTACGAGTGTGGACAGAGATAGGGAGATTAGAAGGAGGAAAGTGAATGAAAGGTGGAGGAGAGGGAGGGGGAAGAGAGTTGGAGGGGAAGAATACGACTTCAGTCTTGTCAGTGTTGATTTTGTCTTTCTCTTAAAGGGATAACCAGTATTTCTTGATTATAATACCACATTTTAGAATGTTCTTCAGATTTCCTTTTCCTGAATTGTTGTAGAAGTCTACCACTGGTATGGCCCCTAGGGAGTTCTTCACCAGAACGGGAGTCCTTGTCCCCAAAAGGGGGAGTCTCTCCCAGTCAGGTCCTGCTCGTCTTTAGCACTAGGGAGGGTATTGCGGAGCAGGCTCACCTCCCTTGCCGAACAGGGAAAGGCTCCCCTTTGGGGAGAAGTGACAGATTCCTGTGATTCGTCGCAATAAGCTATGATCTCATGATATTGCGTCATCAAAGACTGTTTCAATCCTACCAGATTGTGCCATTTTGGCCTGCGCCATAATTTGGGCCAGGATAGACAACTAATGAACGACTTGTGAGGAGCCAGAAATGAGACGCAGACACCAAGATCTCATACTTTTGGCTATACGTATTTATTCAAAATAAAAGGGGTTTGGAAAATGCCTCACTGTCCCTACCTCAACCAAAACGAAGGGTCTGTCCGTTGTCAAGATGTCTAAAGCAAAAGTGTCCTGTGCCCGAAATACTATTCCTGCCCTCACATTCCAAAAGAAACTGTAGGGTAAAAAGAATGTCTTTGGCCTTGAAAGTACACACATTTTCAAAAAGGAAAAACTAACTCCACAAAGGTTACCAATGGAAACAGTTCCAGGGGTTGCTCCCTTTCCCAGGTTTTCTCTTCACAATACTTTAGACTCCTTGCAATTCTCTGATTAACGAAAAAATAACTTGCATATTTAACAACTTGGTGGTTAGTCTCAATTTCATAGGATATTTGATGTACTCCCCTGCCGGGTTTCTTCTCCTCTTTAATGTAACGTTTTCTCACAGTCTTGGCTTTGCCTGGTGTCTTCTCCTACCAGGACTTCATTTAAGTTGCTTTACACGCTTGCCAACTTGACTTTGCCTGGTATACTCACCTGCCAGGGCTATCCCATGTGCTTTACTTGATACACGTGCAAACTGGACTTGCTTTACACACTTGTAAATTCAACTGTGCCTGGTATACTCTCCTACCCGGGCTTTATATTAATTTGGACCCTGCAGGTCAGCATGCAGTATAGTAGATGTACCCGTACAATATTGCATCCCCCCGCCCCCCACCCCAAGTCCTTTGCTCTTGGTGCTGCCAGCATCTAGAACCCATCTACGAAGTAGAAAGTTATCTTTGCATACAACCTCATATTTACTGAGGCCTTGGGTTGTACTTAAACATTTTCAACAATATGAATACTGTCCTTAGTTTAAGGGGGGTAATCAATCCTTGAATAAAGCCAGACAGCCCAGGATTTTGCTTGGTGTTTCCATTCCCATGCTACTTCCAAGGATACTTGGTGAAAGACTGCTCATGAGCCTAAATGGAGTCCTGGTGAAGGTGCTGCAAAATTAGCTGTTTACGACTTTTAAGATGGATTTTCAAAATGAGCCCTAGGGTCCTGAGAGGTGAGGGGGGGGGGGGCTTGGGAGGCAAGGAGGCACAGAGTTTGAGTTTAGTCAAACCCAATCAGGAAAGGTAGCAGAGCAGCAAGGCTTGGTCTCAGAAGGATGTGAGAGTGGTCTAGGGCTACAATGAGTCCACACAGAGCAACATCAATAATTCAATTAGACAGGGAGGTATAACATGCAACAGTTTATTAGGCCTTTAAAATACACACTAATCAAATACAATGTTCAGTCAAATATTGTCACACCAACACTAATAACACCAATATATAAATTAACCCTTAGGGGAAATAGAATAACATTTAATTCAATGACCAGTGAATCACAGGCAAGTACTCAGATGCATTTAATAAGAAAAGACACATTTAAATAATCACAAAACTTCTTCCCTAACTCTTATAAAGTTCAGCCCTACAATAGTTTGTGGCTTTGTGCCCAAAAGTTACTAGGTCCAAACGTTTCAAGTGGGTTTGTAAAGAGACTGGCACTGTCAGAGGTTATAATTACAGTCAAAAAGTTAAAGTTCAGGAAATCAGAATCGCTCAAATCCAGTCCTGAGGGTAGTCCTACTAAGGGGTCCTAGACCAGGTCTCCACTGACCAAAAGTCAGGAAAGAGTGATTAAGGGACAGGACGTTACGCCCATGTAACCCTGTGAAGAACAGGGGGAGGGGGTGGAAAGAAATAGGTATGTAAACGTACCCCCACACCTCCCTAGTCAGATTCTTCCAGAGATCACTACTATTGTTTTGGAATCCTTTGGGGACAAAATCTTCTGTGCTTCATCCCATCGAGGAAGGCGCGGCAGTCAGGGGGTACAGAGGCCATTTTCAACATCCAAATTTAATTTCAAATTGGTCGTGGTATTCAAGAATCGGTTCCAGACAGCTTCCAGTATAACACCCAAATTGAGGAAGATGAAGACTTCTGCGGGATAGAACACCACTACATGACACCTCCAGGGATTGAAGGGCGAGTGTTGCAACAGGAGTCGTCACGATCAAGCGGCGACAGGAGAGCTTCAAAGAACAAACACAGGAGAAGGGCCAGCACAACATCCATTCATGCAAGAAGGCTTAACATGCAGGAGTCTTGTTCTATAAGCTGCAGATCCTCGCAGTTCCAGGAATGCACTTGGAACAGTGATGGCTGCAGTGAGGTAGACCAAGGGAGAGCTGAGCAGTCCACTAGTTGGTCCAGGGACACTTCTGAAATGTCAGACGGAACGGATCCTCAAGCAGAGGTCGAGACTGGTTGTTCCCATCGGTCCAGGGATCGAAGCACCGGCAAGGGTCGTTTTAAGATGACATGCAAGCACAGTGTTAGGGAGAATTCTCAGAAATGTGCTAAATCCCTTCTCCCTTTGAGAGCCCCAGTACTTTTGCTGGACGGTAGGACTTTTAGATTTCTAACCTTGAGAGAGAGACCTTTTTCCCACTCTCTCATGTATTTTTTAATGATCTGTACACTGTTTCTTTGACTTGAGTCTGACAAACTCCATAGGCATCATCTTTACATTGTGACACACAGCACCTTCAGTGCAGTGGCACAGGGAAGTATCTTGGATTTCCCAAAGGTTTACATACCTTCTCTTGGTGAAACTACTGTTTCCAAGAGCAGTGAAATTAAATTGAGTTTACTTACATTTTGTAAATTTCTAGACCCAGCACACACTATGTTACAATAGGGTGATGGAGGGGTTATTTAGTATACCGCTTGTCCAGTTTCTCATGTAACATTTTTATGTTACACGTTCTACAATTAATGGCTGGCAGCAGTGGTTTACATTTTCCTACCATTGTGTGTTTTTACCGCGGGCTGCAATTGCAGCTGCAGTAAAGCACCCATGGGTGCCCCTTTTGTCAAAATGGCCCCGGTCTTCTTTTTTCGCCATTTCTTGTTGGAAAGGTCCTTCCTGAGATTTACTCTGCATGCCAAACCAGGTTAGGTCCCTTTGTCCGTTTTGTCTTTGGCGGGATTCACTAGTTAAGCCCACCTCTGGCTCCAGCGTATCTAGCAGGAAGTGAAGGAGATGCCCGAAACTTGAGTGTAAGAGTATATTTGAATACTTGTCACTGTGAATCTCTGTGTAAAAACCCTACTGTTCACACTGACCCCTCCTGAGATAAGCCTGGCTGCTCAGCCACACTACCAATCTGTGTAGTACAGACTTATACAAAAGATTGAGTTACCTATTGCCAGGAGGACAAGGTTGGTGTAGTCTCCCAAAGGGTACTGTCCAGAATCTTGCCTAAGACATGCATTACTTACCGTAATAGCATTTCTGATGATTGTATCTGCTTAGATTCACATGCTGTGCATATGGTCCGACATCCAGTGGTAACTGCGGAGTATTGCATCTCGTCTTTCGGGATCGAAAGGGGACGTCGGCATAGGCTTGTCTGTAACACTATCCCTACCGTGACGTGTGTAGTACCTAATATCCCTCACACGCCGAGGTCCCTCCGATTGTATTTTTTCTGCAATGAGGGAGCCCAAGGCTATAGCGAGTGATTACATAAAGAGAGAAAGTAGTAAGAAGTCTATGTTCCTTCCACCCCGAGCGGTGCAGTAGGGAGGGCGCATGTGAAACTAAGCAGATACAATCATCAGAAATGCTATTACGGTAAGTAATGCATGTCTTCTGATGCTTGTTAATCTGCTTAGAATCACATGCTGTGCATAGACTAGCGAGCAGTACCCGGAGTTGGAGGTGGGTTGTGAGAAGAACCAGTAGAGAAAAGATGTCTTAGTACTGCTTGTCCCACTTGAGAATCGGACCTAGAGTGTTTAGGCAATAGTGTTTTGTAAAGGTGTGTACAGAAGTCCAGGTTGCCGCTTTGCAAATTGACTCAAGAGGAACATTTGCAATGAATGCTATGGATGCCCCAGTGCCTCGAGTAGAATGTGCTCTAGGCTTGATGGGCAGTTCTCTCTTCGCAAGAGTGTAACATAGTGTGATGCATTTGACAATCCAACTTGAGATAGCTGATTTAGAGACAGGATCCCCTTCTCTACCAGCTGCCACTGAAACAAAGAATTGTTTAGTCTTTCTTAGTGGTTTAGTTTTCTCCAGGTAAAACATGACTGCCCTGCGCATGTCTAGTGAGTGAAGGCTTCTGTCGGCCAGGTTAGTAGGTTCTGGAAGAAAGTGGGTAGTTCGATTGACTGGTTCACATGGAACATCGAAATAAATTTAGGCGCAAAGCTGGGATGTGTGCGCAGAACTACCTTATCTTTGTGGACTGTAACAAAGGGGTCTAAAACAGAAAGAGCCTGTAGTTCGCTAACCCTTCAGATAGAAGTGATAGCTGCTAGAAAGGCTGTTTTATAAGTCAGGTCTTTCAGACTTGACTTATGCATAGGCTCGAAGGGAGCTCTCATGAGCCTGGTTAAAACCACATTCAGATCCCATCCAGGGGCTGGGTGAGAGATGGGAGGATAAATCCTCTTAACTCCTTCCATAAAGGCTTTAATCACCGGTATCTTCCACCACGATACATTGTGCTGTGATGTGGTGTGGTGTAGGCTAACAAAGCAGCCAGATGTAACTTTAGGGAATTAAAGACTAACCCAGAGTCCAACAGGGGGGTTAGATACAACACAATGTGTGAGAGTGAGCAATCAATAGGATTGACACCCTTGGAATTGCACCAGATGATGAAACGTTTCCACTTGCTAGCATAGCAATAACGTGTATTAGGTTTCCTCGCTTCCCTGAGTATGTCCATGCACCTCTGAGGGAGTTGCAGGTGTCCAAACTCTATGATCTCAGGAGCCAGGCTGCTAAATTCAGGGTTTGAGGGCACGGGTGTAGGGTTTCCCTCCTGTCCTGAGACAACATGTTGTACGGGTAGGGCAGCTTGACTGGTGGGGAGAGGGACATTTCCATCAGGTGAGCGAACCAAGGTTGGCGGGCCCACATGGGGGCCACTAGTATCATGGTAACTGGTTCCTGGTGCATCTTGTGCACCATCTTGTTGAGAAGGGGAGTCGCGGGGGAAAAGCGTAGACAGATTTTCCCGACCAAGTTATCCAGAGACCGTTTCCCTTGGACCGGTTCTGGGGGTACCTGGAGGCGTAGTCTTGGCATTGGGCGTTCTCCTGAGTACCAAACAGGTCGATCTCTAGTCTTCGTGCAGTCGCCATTCGTATTCTTCTGGCAGAGGAAATGTCTGCTGAGTACATCTGCTAGAAGATTGAGTTCCCAACATGTTGGGACAACAAAAACATCTCGTGTTCGAGAGCCCATATCCAAATGTTTTGGGACAGCTTGGATAGCCCTTGAGAGTGAGTGCCCCCCTGTTTGTTCAGGTAATACATTGCTGTAGTGTCGTCGGTTAAGATCAGCACTGTCTTCTCTTGCAGTTGTACCTGAAAGGCTTTCAATGCTTTGAACACTGCTAATAGCTCCAGTAAGTTTATATGGTTGGACGCTACTTGAGGGGACCACACTCCGTGTGCTGTCTGCTGAAGCAGGTGAACCCCCCCACCCCGTGAGACATGCGTCTTTCGTGAGAGTGGCTTCCACTGCAGGGGTGGTTAAGGTTTTCCCCTTCAGGAGGTTTTCCCTCAACCACCACTGCAGAGAGAGAACGCGGGCTGGCGAGACAACTACTAGATCTTCCCATTGTCCCCTGGCCTGACACCACTGGCTGTTGAGCCACTCTTGCATGGGACAGATGCGCAGCCACACATGGGGAACCAAGTATATACATGACGCCATCATCCCTAGCAACCGCATGGCTTTCCATACCGTCACTTCTTGACTGCCTACATATTGAGGAATCGGAGAGCATGTTCTGAACCCTCTCGCTGGATGGGAAGACAAGACAGTCTTCCGTCCGAATTAGTGCCCCCAGACATTGTTTTACTTGGCTGGGGACTAGGCTGGACTTCTTTTCGTTGATTGAAAAGCCCAGGCTGAAAATCTGCTGTTTGGGTGTTCGAAAAACAAGCGTCTAACGAGTCCCCCGTAATGAGCCAGTCGTCGAGGTAAGGGTAAACTGGAACTGATAGTCTGCGCAGGTGTGCTGCTGCCACTGCCAGGACTTTGGTAAACACCCTTGGTGCAGAGGCGATGCCGAAGGGGAGTACTTTGAACTGGTAGTGTTTGTCCTGGATCATGAACCTTAGGTATTTTCTGTGCGCTGGCAACATTGAAATATGAAAGTATGAATCTTTCATTTCCAATGTTGCCATGAAGTCCCCCCGTTTCAGCAATGGGATCACTTCTTGTAGTGTTACCATGCAAAACTTCTGGGGTTTTATGAACTTGTTTGCTCGGCGCAGATCTAGAACAGGACGCATGCTGAGATCCTTTTTGGGTACAAGGAAGTACACTGAATAAAATACCCTTGTTTACCTGAAGAATAGGGACGGCTTCTATGGCGTCCTTTCCCAGCAGTGCTTCCACCTCTTGAATCAGGATGTTTAGATGGTCCGGTGAAAGGCGCTGTGAGCGCTGCGGTCTGAACTGTGGAGGTCGGAAGAATTCCACGCAATAACCGTGGGCGACCGTCTTTAAGACCCACTGGTCGGAAGTTATCCCCTCCCATGCCTTGAGGAAAGATATTAATCGCCCCCCCCGACCGGGGAGGCATGGGAGGGGACCTGGACTTGGGGGTCATTTCTGACCCGAGGCTGTGGCTCCTCTAGGATTGGGGCCTGGGCATCTACCTTTGCCGCGTTTCTGACCACTTGAGGGGTAGTAAAAGGGGCTTCCAGATGTTTGGTTATTGTTGAAGCTGCCCGTGCCGTAGTTTTGACCGACACGAGCTTGTCCTCAAAAGGACCGCAGAGAGTTATTACCCCTCTGGGAAGAGGGTTTTTGTGTAATTTGTTGCAGAGACGTTAAGGTCTCATGCTGCTTCTTGGCTGTCTCCAATGCTTCAACAACTGCTTTCCCAAAGAGGTTTGACTCTTCGATGGGCATATTAATGAGGGAGGCCTGAGTTTCAGGTCTAAACCCCAATGTACACAGCCATGCGTGTCTCTTCAGAAGAGTCCCTTGTGCAAGGCATCTGCCAGATGTTTCCGTAGTATCCAGGATGTTTTTAACCACATTATGATTAACCAGTTTTCCTTCCGCAACAATGGCGAGAAGCTTGGTCCTGGCCAGTTCCGGGACCTCCTGAAGGCCTTCTTGGAGCAGGTTCCATTGGGCATCAGCATAGCTTGCTAATAGCGTAGTGTTATTAGCAACCCAAATGGTATATGCAGCTGCTGATGTGACACGTTTGCCTAGGGCATACAATCTTTTAGATTCCTTGTCCGGAGGTGATTCTCCAGTGGTAAGGGGTACCCCTACCCTCTTACGAGTAGTGGTCACCACCAGTGAGTCCGGGATGGCATGCCCCTTGATATATAGAGAGTCGGAAGAGAAGGCCGAAATAATTTTTCGACTCTCGGGTTCACAGCCCTTGCCTGGGCAGGTGCGACTAAAGATGGAGCTATCCGCCTCTTAACAGAGTTAAGGAGGGGAATGGATTGACTTGCCGGAGGTTTTTCCTTAATAATGTCCTCCACAAAATCCTGCTCAGGCAATGCCTCTTGAGTGGCAATTTTGAAGAATTCTGCTGCTTTTTTCAACATGGTGTTGAAAGCCATTTGGTCATCCACAGGGGAGGCCTAGCGAGCCGGGGTGGAAGGAGGAGAAACGATGCACAGAATATCAGAGTCCTGATCTTGATGTGACCAAGGATCCTGTTCTCCTTGCTGGGTTTCCTCCCAGTTCTCCGTCGTCTCCTGTTGATCTTCATAATTTTCGAGAAAAGAGGATTCCTCTTCTTCAGTATAGATGTCCCTGTATGTGTCCATTTGTGCCACGTCTTCCTGTTGGCAAACCTGAGGTTGAACATCTTGTATTTGAAGGTTAGGGTCTACCCGAGCCTTTTTCGGCAGAGGCTGGTCAGCAGAACTGATAATCTGCTCCAGCCGATCCATACATCCCTCAAACTTTCCATAAGTCCATTTTGAGGACCCAAAAGGGCCTAGGTGGGGAGAAACCACGTTCTCCACCCTTTGGCGTCGAGATGAACTTCTCAGGGTGTCCGAGAGAGGCTCTTGACTATCCACGTATGAGTCATCGGAATCGTGGGCCAAGTCAGTCGAAAAATTTTCCACGGCCTGGCCCATCACTTTCTGCGGGACCGGGATAAGGCCCACCGCCGCTGCGATCCTACCGATGCTCTTCCGGATAGTAACGAATCGTCATGAGACAAAGCCTCCGATGATATAGCGGTAGCCGAAACGCCGTCCACGGCACCAGAAGACCCAGCGGTCGGAATGCCGGGTAGAGGCCTAGTCGTAACTTTCGGGCCTATTGAGGCCTTGGAAATCGTTGAAGTTTCGGACTCCAAAACTTCAGCCCGTGTAGATTGGGGAGTAGCACCCTTATTAATTTTCGTTTGCCCAGTCGTCATGCACTGTTGCGGATGCGGGGAAGGCTTTGGATCTACACGATCCGAGGGAACCATCGAAATTTGACGGACCCGTTGGCGCTTTCGCCTTTTTCGACGAAGGCGTCGAAGATGGCATAGGGGTTGTGCGTTTAGTGTGATGTTTATGTACGCCCTTGTCGCCGGGTGTAGTCCCTGTAGCAAGACCAGTCTAGAGCCTGGAAGGGTCGGGGACGGACGTGGCGGACCTAGAAGTGTCCACCTCAAGGTCTATAACATCCGCATTGGACGTTTGGTCATCCGAAGTACCCCCGTCACTTTCGGCTGGTGTTGCGGTAGGGGAGGGAGGCTCCACGCATGACATGCCGTACGTGGCCCGCCGCTTTACACGGCGATCCTTAAGGGTTTTAGGCTTAAGGAGCTTGCACGCCGAACACTGCTTTTCGTCGTGCTCTAGGGGGAGACAGGCGTTACACGTCCTGTGCTTGTCTTTCCAAGGATATCCGACCCTACACTTAGGGCAGAATCTAAAAGGAGTCCTTTCCATAGCAAAAGGGAAGGATGACGACACCAAAAGGAAAGAAGTGGAAAGGAGGAAAGCCATAATAACAATATGGCCACCCTGAACCCACTCTCCCTACTGTATAGGTCGGCCAGAGGGCCCGACCACGTGGAAATCTGGCCGCCGGATCTTAGGCGCCGAGACCACAGCCGTAGACTATTCCTCCGTAGTCTTCGTCGAAGATGTTCTTATTAGGCGAAGTGACTTAATGGGGCATAAACCGAAAATTCGGTAAAGATAAACAATGTCTCTAGTAAGAGCTCCGCTGTAGGGCGACCAGTTATCTGGGCGGAAAAAAACAATCTGAGGGACCTTGGCGCGTTAGGGATTTTGGGTACTACACACGTCACAATAGGGATAGTGTTACAGACACGCCTATGCCGAAGTCCCCTTTCGGTCCCCGAAAGACAAGATGCAATACTATGCGGTTACCACTGGATGTCGGACCATATGCACAGAAGGTGATTCTAAGCAGATTAACAAGCATCAGAACACAAGGTTTCACTGGTATAACACTGGAGTCGATGCTGGTCAGCTTCAGGAGTCTTCTACGGGTCATTAGCAGGCTGCACTTCTTCAAAGAGGTCTCTGCTCCAACGATGATCCTTTGAATAGCAGCAGGAGCCCTCATTTTATCCAGGATTTGGGCTGGGATCATGCCAAAGTGCACAAATGGAAAGGAACTTCACCATTCAAACCGGCAGTGGCTATTCATTCAGGAATAGTCACTGACCATATCTGGCCGATAACAGATGTTGACAGGAGGGGTGTGGATTGGGTTTAGACAGCCCCAGCCTCTTCCCATGGCCACGCACAGTAACCGCCATGGGAAAGGGATTTCCATATAAGGAATTTCCGGATCCGAGAAGGCAGGAAATAGGCCAAAGAACGATATGGCCAAAGAACAAGAGTAAAACCTCGTGGCACGGCCATTTTAGGGTGCTAGTCACCTTTAATAGCCATATGCGGTAAATGCAAAAGTGCACAAGTAAAATGTTACAAAAACAGTAAAGAAATAACTGCTGCCACCAGCTTATCTTGGGCACATTGTAAAAGGCAACAAAGAAAATTGTGAGAAAACTATAAAGTTGTTGAATCTTGTACTATTAATAAATTCACTGTCACCTCACCTCCAACAGCCAGTGAGACAGCTCTATTTTCACACCCTGGAGTACGGTATGCATGGCTGCAGGGACCAGATAGCCTCATTCCTCACAACATCTATTACATAAGAACCTAACCAAAAGATGGGCAAATTGCCCCATAAAGTTTAGTTTAGTTTATTCATTTGTATTGCGCACCAGACCCGAGGGTATGAAGACACCATCAATCAAGACAAGAAGCCCCAACCCCACCCACACTGACTAATGGCAAACCAAATGGGGGAGTAACCGCTACAACCTTGGAAAACACCATGACAACATTCTTGCCAAATATACGCATGAACATGGTCTCATCCTTTAGCCTTAGCAAAAGTTATTCCCGCAGTACACCTGGACATATTGATCAGCAGAACAAAAAGAAGGCACCAATGCCTATTGGGTGCCTAGAACCCATTGTACAGAGGTAGCATGAGATCAAATATCCTATGTTAGCACAAACCTCCATGCCCCAAAGCTCCAAATACCTGTCCATATTAATCAATCATGTAAAACGCTAGATCGCCTAGACTCGGGCAGCTAACAACCTGTTATCAGGAGTAACCAAATTCAACTGGTTGAGAGGTCACCTGAGCAGAATGTCAGCACCTCCAGGAATCACAGGGATTCAGCCATTCACTCCAAAGCCTGAATACATCACAGGTCGCAGGCCATGGTAATAACTTGTATTGCTGAGGATGTGGTATTGGGTGCAGATCTCCACCAGTTTTTAATTGGTTGGGGAAGATTAACCCCTATAGGGCACCTCAGACATCCGGAAGTAGAATCCCATCCATCAGTGGGGAGAAATCAATACAAAAGCATCTCAAGAACTAATGACCTGAAGAAAAAGGCTTGCCCAACAGAAGAAGCAGGATACAAAAAAGGGAAACTTATGTGGTGAGCTCGAGCAACTTCCTATCCTTTTTTGTCGTTTACCCAAGTGCCCCCTCCAAAGGGTTGATAGACTAGGATTACCTGGTGTCTTCCCCCAACTCATGCGGATAATGATCCCCGCCCTTTTCCCCCAAAGGCCATGAAGAAACCAAGTGAGAGACATCCACAAGGACAACAGGCTTTGAGACTGCAGCACTCATAATGTGGAGCCAATCTGCGAACAATATGTGATCAGCCGATGCAATACTGTAACTAGAGAGTAGAGAACTTTTGAGAATTAGTCGCTTGTTTACTCACAGTGACTTAGCAAAGATGCATCTCTTAGCCTGCAACCTTTGGAACACAGCGAAACATCAGGGCAGAGTTGTACAAATTAGAAGCTGGTGCGGACAGTGTTGGATGCAGAGTAAGGTTTTCTTGTGCATTCCTAATGGGTTCATGGAAGGGAGTAAGGGGCCTAATCTGATAATTAAAAAATCATAACCAACCCTTACTTATTGTGGAATTGGGGAATTTAGCCGTTCAGACCAATCCAGACACCTGACACAGTTCGTTCTAGGAAAAGATCAAATCAATAGTAAAAAGTTAGAATGACAGCCAAGGCTCCTTGGGTTTAAAAAGGGCTGGGGAGAATCAGGATCACAGAACCCGAGGAAGCAGATGTGCCCCTTTGAGGTCTTGCCAGGTTTGGGTTAGAATTTAGGATGGTCATCTTTTGAATTCCGTGATGGATTAGATAGGGCGCCCCAGAGGGACAGAGATTAAGAAAAGGATTGGTTTGTGTTTAAACCAAGAGCCTGGGTGTGTGGACAACACCCACCAATCCCGGTGTTGAACTATCCGACCCTGGTATTCTTATTGAGTTGTTATGTATAATTTCTACCTTTAACCCTTAGATCCTATGGGTGTTCACCCATCCTGGTTATGTTTGCATAAGCCAGCCATATACATATAAACCTACAAACTCAGTCCACCATATCACATCCCTGCATTCTACAGCTGCAGAGGCATGCATATGAGATGGCAGCCACTGATCTGATGAAAAACAATGAAAAGCAGATTTTGTTCCCACCATCAGGAAGCAGGGTACTCAGATGAAAAGAGCCCGGACGTAGGGTGAATATGGCCAGGCCACAACATCAACTTCACTAGCTTATTTATACACAGGTGCAATATGACATCTACACATTCAAAAGAGCCATCGAATAAATTATATTCCATCCAACAAATGGTTCAAACCTTTTGTAGATGTCGTAACTTCTCCCCGAGGGGGAGCTCCTTCCCATGAGGCCCGATAGTCCGCCTGGGGTTGGCACTCAACAGGAGGATCTCATGGGGACAGACTTCCCCTATAATGACAAGGGCAACCATATAGGGAGAACGCAGTACAACATGCCTCAACCTCCACCCACTTCCTTTACCTTCCCTCAGTCCATGAGGCACACCTTCTCATCCCACACTTCCATGTATATAGGGAAGACTGAATACCCTACAGTTACTGAGACAGGAAGAGTAGGGATGACTTAATGAATATCTCCTTGACAGGTACTGAGACATGGAGGAGGTGCTGAACAATGAAGAGTCCTCCTAAGAACTTGAATGAGCATTCTAGCTGTCATTGCTCATTCAACATAAAGAGAGGAAGGACTTGCCTTTTTGTCAGACCCTCCCATGAGGACCCGATAGCGAGAGGATTGTTGTTGTGGAGGGCAACGCTGCTGACCGAGACGCAAGCAAGGAGGCTCAGGCATCTCTACCTGGTCCAATGTGGGCAGAGCAGCTGTAAACCTGGAACATCAGGGGTTCAGGAAAGCAAACTGCCTGGATCGTGCTGGCAAGAAAAGGCAGACAGCCCGCGAGGAAGCAACTGCTGCAGAGTTGTTGCAGCAGACAAGGGAACCAGAAAAGTGACAAAAGACCTTAAGTAGAGGTCAGAAGACACCGTAAACCACTGACCGACACCAGCAGAGACCAGAGAGATACATGGGTGGTCAGGGCGGTTGGTAGGGGCTACAGAGAGAGTGCAAGAACAGAAGTAACAAGGGTTTGGGACTTCAATGTACAGAAGAAAACCCCGACAAGTAATGTTCTTCGTGGAAGTACCCGGCAGGAGACTGAACCCGGTCTGCACGATATAGAATATAGAGATAATCAGATCTGTGGATCACGAAAGAAGATTCATCCAAAGCCATCTTCCTCGTGGCAGTACCTGGCAGGAGAGTAAACCAGGTCTGCCAAAACTACAGCCCGAGAAAGGCCAAGGGAAGGGAGATATTGCCCCCAGTGTTCTGAACTGGGAAGCATGGCCAAGAAAGGCCAGGGAAAGGGATTCATTCTGCTGGCAGTTGAACTCACAAGGAGGATCCACCCAGTGTTCCAGGGGCAGGGAGTGACTCCCCCTGGTATAAAGACATTTTGAACTTTATGAAGCAGAGGGTTGGAGGATCAAGAATCCTTTTCTTTCTTTTGTAAAATACTGGAAACGGGGGAAGAGAGTAATTCCCCCTGGTTAAGAACTTGCAACCAGAGATGTGCTATATCGTCCAGGGAGTGATTTTCCTGGACCAAGAACATTACATAGTTTAGTTTTAAGTTTAAGGGACAGAAGTAGGCTTTTTGACTCAGGACAGTGGATGATTGATTTACACTAACATCCTGACTGAAACCTTAGTATTTTAGTTGAGGCAGGGAAACCCCTCTCCGAGTTAGGGAAAGGTAGGTTCTCTTTTTTTCTTTACTAATTATATCAACAACGCCATTTGTGTGTCTGTCTCCTCCTTCTGCACCCTTACACTTGGAATCAGTGATGGATCATTGCAGGTGGTACAGGGCGATTTTAAGGCCACACTGGGCTATTTCCATGATCTGCACCAGTCAGTGCAAGTAGATCACACTTATTAAAATTTGACTCCACAGAAAGACAAAAATAGTCATCTTCCAAGCTGTGAAACAAAGTGTTCAAAGAGATTGACAGATGGAACTTCATTTGGGGATCATTGACAAACCCTCCTAAGAAAGGTTGAAAGCGATCTCCACTGCCTTTAAACTGCAGCATGGATAGGCCCTATCCAGAATATAAACACATGAAAATATAGTTTTAGAAGCAGACATTTGTGACCGATGATGATCATCATAATAATAGAACAAATGTTACGTTTATGATAAAAATACATTTTTTAAAGGAAACGAGGGCTGTCTTTTTGGAAGAAAGTAAGGCAAGGGATTCTTACACTGCATTTGGTCCCTTATCCTTAAATTAAGCCAGAGTAGCACGTGGGGCGCAAACATCAGATACATATTATAGGCACGTAGAATCAATGTGTAACCTTTAAATCAAACAGGATGATTGACAAAGGAACAAACAAAATGATCACCGACCCAGCAGGAGACGTCATTATTGGCCTCAAGCACACATTACATTACTAAAAGATACATTACTAGAAGAGGAATGAACATGACATGCCCGAAAATAACTTTTGTAAATTAAAAGAACTTACAGGCTGAAGGTAGGACAGTATATAGAAGAAGATTAGGTTGTCCAGGAAATAAAGAAAGGCAGGGACAGACCATTTCATATAGTTCCATAGTTCCTTCCTTGACGAGCACTTAAATTCCCTGTATGAACGGCCATCTGAAATTAAGAGTAAAAAGAAAAAAAGGGCAAGCAAAACATGTAAAGAAAATGCTTAAACATGTAAGGTTACAATAATACAATTTGTTTTCAAAATGTGTTGCCCAGCCATACTTCATTGATAAAATCATTTATACAATCCAGGCCAGAGTACGCCAAACCCCTTCTCCCCCTTCCATCCTTCCCACCTCTGATGGCTAAACGCAAACATATCGAAAATAATTTAACAAGATTCACCTTAACTTTCCAGCTTTTCCTTACCACAAACCTGCAATGAATCACTATTTTGGCTGCCCATCAATGCTCCAATTATGTTCCTATGTTCACCTCAAATACTTCCCTACCAGACACCAGATATCTTCCAACTTCCATGACTCTTGGTGGCAAGAACCAATAAAGCTCATTTGATAGATTGCAGAATTGCCATCGTGATCGCAATCCTACGGCACGTTTTCAATCTTGTTCCTCTCTCAGAAATGGATTGCATTATCTCCCGGAAGAAAATTAAGGCTCACCCTTTGAATGGGGTGTTCTGAAGATCATGAAGTCTTCAAGATTAGCTAGTTGTTTAAGAATTGTGCATGTTTCTTATTGAAACAAAATACAAAATATTGGGTGTAGGGCATGGTAGGGTGTGGGGAAGGAGTAAGGGGCAATGATGAGTATGGGCATGTGAACCTCTCTTCAAATGTCAGGAATCTGTACATTTTGCAGGTTGACGAGGGGGCTTGGATCTGTAATTTCAACCTCTTTTCCACCATGCGTTCCTTCTCCACACCACTCCTAAACTTCCCCAAACCCCAGACCTATGGTTCCTCAAGTGTTGAAGTGGCTTTCAATGCAGTAGTGTGGTAGGCATACTCAAATAAAATAATGTAAATACACATGTGCACTTCCCTTAATAAGAACTTTGATTTTCCCTAAAAGCTTTACATGTTATTGTGCCAAAAACATACAGAAGGAGATGACTGAAGTAAAAACAGTCCTATTTGTAGCATTGTGACAGGGGCATACTTTAGCTGGGGTGCACTGGTAGATGTGCGATCTCATGAGAGGTTTTAGAGATGGCGCTTGTTGAGAACTTTTTAAAAAGGGATGTAGGAAGGCGCAATTTGTAGGCACTTCCAGGGGCTCGAGTGCCCTGTGCATCTTTCTGGGCCTTGTATAGTCTTTCGATGGGATGGTCAAGAGGTCTCAGTGGTTCTAAATTCTTGGCACCATCACTTATGGCACCCTCGGTCATGTGAACAGCCATCGGACAAGTTACTTACCAACTGGTAACGTTCTTTCGACTGGATGTTCCTCCAACGTATTCCACATCTTTGACATTTAATGTCCACAGCTGTGCTACTTCGGAAATGTTTCAGCAGAGGGCGTCCTGCATCGATGACAATGGGTCGATGTCCCTCGAAGGCCTCTGTCGAGGGCGACGTCACCGGAGGTTCTAAATAGGACGCATGGCGCCCGTAGCCTCAGTTTATGTTATTTCCTTCATAACGTGTGACCTGCTCGTACACAATGCCTGCTGGACTGCACATAGCCTTGAGGGAACGCAAGCTGCAATAGCATAGGACATTCTCCAGAGGGGGCAGGGAGGGCAATGTGGAATACGTTGGAGGAACATCCAGTCGAAAGAACGTTACCAGTTGGTAAGTAACTTGTTCTTCGAATGGATTGTGTCCACTAACGTATTCCACATCTTTGACAGACTCCCAAAGCAGTACCAGAAAATGGAGGAGGGAGAAGAATTTAGAATACCCAATCAGATGGCAGAATAAAGAACTGCTTTACCAAAGGCCATATCTTGACCATGGAGCGTATCCAGGGAGTCATGTTTGACAAAGGTGTGGATAGAAGCCCATGTCGCTGCGTCACAAACATTCATAATAGGAACTCCCCGCTGCAGGGCTGTGGAAGTAGCGACGCCCCTAGTGGAGTGAGTTCGCAACACCTCAGGAGTGTTGTTGCCTGCCAATCAGTAACATTCAGTAATGGTGAGGATAATCCACCTGGACAAGGTCTGTTTGGTAACCGCCTCGCCCAATCGGTGTCCAGCGTACCCCACAAAGAGTTGATCATCCACTCTGACCCTGGACATCCTAGAAATAGGGTCCAACCTATGGAGTCGCTCCTCTTCCTTACCAGGATGAGCAGGAGGATAGAAAGCTGGAAGAACCACTTTCTGGCTTAAATGAAACTCAGACACTACCTTAGGTAGAAAGGCAATTCACTCACTCTGCGAGCGGATGTAACTGCAACCAAGAAAACCATCTTGAAAGACAACAGTCTCAAAGGACAATAGTGCAAAGGTTCAAATGGAGCACCCATTGGGAATTTCAAGACCAAATTCAGACCCCATAACGGCACCTGTAACGGGGACGGCAGGAACACATTAGTGAGCCCTTTTAGAAATTGGGAAATCAAAGGATTGTTCTTCAGACGAGCGCTTGAAGATAGACAGCGCCGCCAGGTAACCTTTAATGGTACCTACTTAAAGACCCCTGTGTGCCAAAGAAAGCAAGAAAGACAGACCCATGGGAATGGAACACTGAAAAGGATCGACATCGTGTCCTCTGCACCAGTTGCAAAACTTGCACCAACGGTACAGGGATTTGGTTGCTGGCCGCCTGGTCGAAAGCAACACCTCCATCACGTCATCCGGGAGGTCCCAATCCTTATATCTCAACCTTTCAGAAACCAAGCGTGAAGGTTGAGAGTCTTGACGTCTGGATGGAGAACTCGACCCCACTCGTGCGAGAGAACATCCTCTCGGTAGAGAAGACAGCGTGGAGGACAGATGGACATTTCTAGAAGGTCTGGGTACCGCGCTCTCCTGGCCCAATCCAGAGCAATGAGGATCATGTGGGATCCGAACCTCCGCAACCTCCTTAACACTTGAGGAATCACAGGGACCGGAGGAAACGCGTACAGAAGCGGGAATGGCCAATCCACAACGAATGCGTCCCCTAATGCTCCTCTCAGAGGAAATTCCCTTGAGCAGAATCTCTCACACTTCTGGTTTGCACTGGTCGCGAACAGATCCACTTGTGGGGTTCCCCAAAGGGCGAAGATCTCAAGAAGGACTTCCTGAGCCAGCTCCCACCTGTGAGAGATTGTGCTCTGCCTGCTCCAGATGAACTGCAGAGAGTGAAATTCCTTGCTGGATTGCCCAGAACCAGAGCTGCGATGCCTCTCTGCACAACGGGATTGAGCCCACCCCCCCTTTTTGCTGAGGTAATGCATGGCCACTGTGTTGTCCGTCATGATCAGGACACTCTTCCCCCGCGCAGACGGCAGAAAAGCCTTCAGGGCCAGCCTGATGGCTCTCAGCTCCAACAAGTTGATGTGGAGTTTGCTGCTGGCAGTCAGATCGTCGGCATGAGGCCCCCCATCCAATGAGTAAGGCATCCGTCACCACCGTCGCCTCCAGCTAAGGTTGCCAAAATGGCTCCCCCTTCATCAGATTCCCTTAGCTGGCCCACCACAGGAGATCCTGCGAGACCGAGAGTGGAACCTGAACGGAATCCGACATCTTGCCTGAGAATTGGGACAACTGCATCTTGAGCACCCATTGCAGGGATCTCCTTCTCAGTCTGGCCTCTGGCACCAGAAAAATGCAGGATGCCATGAGGCTGGGCGACCTTAAGAATACGAAAGCCGGAAGATTCTGGGCATGCATTCTCATTCTCATATAAGAGGATTCAGGATGAGCCCCAGGCTCAGGACTGTCAAACTCCACCTCAGGAGATGTGTCTGAGCCACTGGCATCATGTAATGATTGACGTAACTCCTCCAACTGACTGTCCCCGGAAAATACAGGAGCCACATCCGGCTCAACAGGGTCAAACTCCAAATCTGACCTCTCCTCATCCTCATAGATATCATCCCGAGGAAGAAAGAACTCTTGCCTAGGGACAGAAGTGGGTCTGGAGTTCCCAACAGGCTTCACCAACTTGGATTTAGCCTTCCTTGGATGATTCACAGTATCAGGGACCTCCATCAGCAAATTCTGGCCAAATGGCCCCGAAGGCGCTGACTGCTTCGGCGTCAACGGTAACAATGGCGCCGACGGCACTGAGGGCTGGAGTGAAGGCAAAGCACCGACCTCAAGCCCTTACCAGACTTCTGCGGTTTCAGCGGGGACGAAGACAGAGACCTGGGCTTAGCACGTCTCTGGGGAGCAACCTGAACCTCAACGGTTCCCGATGTTTATCGTGCCGAGGACCCGGGCCCGAAGGCGTGCGAGCATCGGACTGAGACTGTTCCCTGCTGGCCTTTTTCCAAAGGCACAGATGGAACTTTGCCCTGGGATTGAAAAATAGCCAGCATTTGCTCCCTATAGGCCTCCCGTTGATCAGGAGTCGAAGGTTTAGTGGGACAAGCCACTTTCCTCGCTGCGCCATCATCCGACGAGGACAGGGAAGGCGACCGGTGGCGACGCTTCCGGGAGTGCCGAGACGAAGAGGACAAGTGACGGGACCCACTCCGGGATCAAGATCCCGGGACTTCTTCCGACGAGGTGAGTCACCCCCTCGAATCGTCAGTGGACATCCCTTTCGCAGCTTTTCGGGACTTACTTTGTTTAGTACCCCAACCTACCTGTAGCGGCCCCTTATGCTCCTGCAAGGCCTTAGCAGTCATGGACTGGCATTTCGAACAGTCGTCTGTGTCATGACTCTCACCCCGACACCACAAACAAATGCGATGTGGGTCCGTAATTGACATCTTAGACTTACAGTCCCGGCAAGTCTTAAAGCCAGACCGCGAAGTCGGAGGGGTAGATGAAGACTTATTCACGAAGAATACACAAGGCGCGCCAAGTTCTTGAAGCAAAAACGTTTGCAGCAAAACAGAACTGAGGCTATGTGCGGCGTGCGTCCTATTTATAACCTCTGGTGACGTCGCCCACGACAGAGGCCTTCGAGGCACATCGACCCGACACAAATCGGCGCAGGACGCCCTCCGCCGAAAAATTTCCGAAGTAGCACAGCTGTGGACATTACATGTCAAAGATGTGGAATACGTTGGAGGACACAATCCATTGGAAAGTTTGATCTGGAAGATCCAACCACATGTCCATTTGTTTACTGATTTTGTTGCCGTTATGGGGAGCACAGGGTGAGGTGGGAGGGCGTGGAGAGAAGTTGCATAATTATTAGAAATGCCAATAAAGATACTTTTGAAAAAAAGAAGTGGGGACTTGGGCTGCATTGTCAAGATGGCACAACCATTTGAGGACAGGCCACAAAAAGGACCCACAAAGGGCCTGTGCAGCACAAGGAAGTTGATACGCATCTGTGTCTTATAAAGTGTGCATGCTGTGAGGAGCCAGGAATGATATACGGACAGAGCTCATAGTTTGACTTGAAACTTTAACAAATACCTAGTGTCACTACCCTTAGTGGTATTTCCCTACCTCAACCAAAAAATGAAGGGTCTGGCCCCTGTCAAGATGTCCAAAGCAAAATGTGTCTGAAATCCTATCCTAGCCTCCACACTCTACAAGTAACTCGAATGTGATAAGGATAATGTCTTTGGGCTTGAAAGTGCACAAATGTCCAAGATCAAATGGAACTCCAACATAAACGTTCACAGTTCCAAGTGATGGCTCCCTTCCCCAGGTTTCTGTTCACCAACAAAATAAATCAATTACACAACTAAAGTTCTTTGTAGCCCAAGAGGATAACTCCTCATCTTGGTGTCACAGTTAATTCCCGGGGAGCTGCCTCCCTTCCCCAGGCCTCTTTACAACACTCAAACTCCTACAGGTACGAGTCTTCCTTGGGGGTGGGGGGGTTCTCTGGTCAACAAAACAACTTATACTTGGCTTTGCCGGGTATACTCCCTTGCCAGGACTTTCTTATATGGCTCCTTTACCCACTTGCAAACTTGACTTTGCCTGGTATACTCTCCTGCCAGGTCTTTTCTCATGGGATTCACTTAGTTAATATTCTGAAGACATCAAATGCCCTTTCATTCCTTTGCTTGCTTTTGTGTATCCTTGATAATGTTTCACGAGAACCCTCGTGTCCCAGTTTCTCTCTTGGGACTCACTGACTTTGCTTGGCATTCTCCAGCTCTTCCGGGGTAAATGTTTTGCAGCACTCAAGAGTCCAGCTTTCCTTTGACGGGCTCGTTGGCTTGGCTCAGCTGCTCCCACATCCCTCGGAGCACACGCCTTACTGTGGAGCCCTTCTCCGTATTCAGGCAGCTTTAGGTACTGCTGCTCGGCTCCCGCCGCCGTCAGGGAGACTTCCCCCTTCTTGTTGCGGCTCCGATATGGTGAACCAGCATCTGCAGTCTTCGGTTTTCACGACATCTATCACAGGTTTGCAAACACTAGAGCGTGTGATGTGCTTCTCAGACTCCTTGATCTTCATTACTCTGTTCAGTCTCCTCGTCCCAGTATTTCTATGCATATGGGATTGATAGACAGTTCTTGGTAGCTTATTCATGTAGTATTGAAAAAGGTCATTAGGAGGTCTTGTAGTCTGTAGAAAGGGTTTACCACAGCGTGCCATTAAGGCATGAGAAATGGAGGGAACATCCCCATAAGGGGAAGAGGGATATCATGTCTCGTCCGATTATGTCAACTTCTCCCCGTGAGGGTGGCCTAGCCCCATGTGATCCTCCCTCGCATAAGGAGGATCACATGGGTCAGGATCAGCTAGTGGCTGCCGTCCCCTGGCCCCATGAGAAGCCACCCCTGGGAAAGAAGTGAGGACATCATCAGACTCATCACAATGCACACAGTACCAAACCCTGATAGTGTGCTTGTGGCGCGCATTGATGGGCTTTTGATTTTGCAGTGATAAACGCTTGTGGCGGACACCATCAATAGTTTAAAATCCTCACTTGTGTTCAAAATGTGTATTTCGTCTATGCCAAAACCTGGAATGCACCTTTTCAGGAATAAATCATATACACAAACTGGTGGCAGTTGTGCAGCAATTACTATGGACTCACGGTCCTTTGCTTGTGTGGTTTTTGCTGTATTAAAGAAGGCTGGCTTGGATTGGTGGAGACTAGAGTCCGGTGTGAGGGGTCAGAAATGTGAGCCGGACACAAGGTTGTCATGTTTTTCACAGGAAGATATTTATTAAAATAAAAAGGGTTGGAAAAATGCCTCTCTATCCTAGTCCTTTTTTTAAAAGCTTTCACCTCCAGGTGCTTCCTGCACTGCTTCTTGTTCTCTTTTGCTCCTTCCTCTGACAACCTTGGGACCAGCACACGTCCCAAGGGAACTAGCGCTCTGCCCAACGCCACCAGCAGGGTACAGGCTGCCATACTCTGGCTCCTTGGCGGCACGGATCCCTAGCCACGCTGCAGCCCCTTTCAAACATCAGGCCAGCGTCTCTGAATACCGTCCTCCTCCTGGCTTCCTCTCCTGCTGCTCGCTGCACCTTAGCTTCTCGGCTCTGGGCAGCATCCCCAGCTTGCACTGCTCTTTGTGAAAAACTACACCTTTTGTAGTTGAAAAAAACAGTCAAATGGAGTCACGTGTGAATGGTAACTATTAAATGTCTGACCCTGCCTGGCTATTAGTGGGACAACTGGAGTTCTTTCTAAAGTAGGTTTCCCTTACTTTCTTCATGTTGTTTCGCTGGGTAATCTTTACTTCTCCCGGTTGCCTCTTCCTCGCCCCAATATTGATTGAAAATGGGGAGGGGGTGATGGAAGGGTTTTGGAGGACAGATCCATTTCCTGCTACTCTATCAGGAAATCGACAATGGATATAGGGAAATCCTCTAGCCTAGTTTTCCCTTAAGGGGATGGTTGCCCCCCTTCCATATTCCTGATGGCTGATTATATAGACATGTGTCTTGATGGTATTCCCTGTGATCTAAATTGGTAGAGGATGAATGGATATTAATATCTTAGTTTGGATTTATTATTCTTCCTTCCCCACCTTGGGCAATTGACTCTTTCTTTTCCTCCTCCTTCGGTCATAGATGACGAGATTGGAATTAGGGAACATGAGACCTGGATTAGGGTGACAGGAATCAATGTATCCGATGAAAGTGTCCGTGACTTACTTCCTCAACCTCTTCTATCACCCTGTCTGAATACAGCATCTCGCCTGGGATATTCCCATGAAGGCAACCTCAGATTCCCCCCACTCAGGTGATCGATCCTTGCGCGTCCTCCCCAGGGTTGTGATCCAAGAGGGCCAGGGCCTGGGCTTGGCCTACATGTCTGAATGCATCAGCTCTGCGCCCGCCCTGCGCCTCAGTCATACGCTTACCTTCATGGTCTTCCTGTGTATGTATTCCTTAATGATCTGGACCAGGGCGTGAGTGTTGCACGCTGAGCAGCCTTCCCATCTGTGGTCTTCCCCAAGGCACCGGAGGCAGAGCGCATGTGGATCCAAAGTTGGAAATGAATCGTTGTACAACAGGCACCGGCTGAAGCCAGCCGCGGTCAGCATGTGCCGGGGACAGACTAGGGCACCGGTGGACAGTGTTACCAAAACCTGAATATTAGAAAAAAGATTGGGGAAAGCGCATGGAATTACGAGGCTTGAGGTCTAACCCAGGAGCACTGGTGAAAGTGGTCCGGTCCCGTCGACGAGGAAAAGAGGACTGGGGTGTGGTGGCAGGGTTAGGGGAGTGCATGCTCCCAAGGCCGCATCCCCAAGCACACATACATTTACAGGGAAGTGCTATTTTTCTGGTGAAAAAGGTTCAGTTCCCGTCCCTAGTAAAGGATTCCCATAAAGGATGGAGGAAAGGAGACGGGACATAGCAGTATCTTCTAAGTGTAAGTAGTATCCAAATTTAAGGACTGCAGGAGCCAGGCCACTAGACTCAGACTCAGAGACGCTAGATCATGGTGCAGGATGGATCCTCCTTCACTGGCAAGCAGGTCTGGTATAGGATGCAGCCTGCATGCTTGCGCCACCGAAAGGTGGAGGAGATCTCAGTACAATAGATGCTTGGGCCATGCCGGTGCAATGAGCATCATCTTCAGTGTGTTGATCACACGTAGCAGCAACCGTATTGGCGGGTATGAGTACAGGAATCACCCTTCCCATGGAAACGAGAAGTCATCCCCCAGACTGCTTGCTTGAGGGAACCTTCTGTCAAACCGCTGGCACTTGGTGTTGGTTGCCGTAGCGAACAGTCGATATGAGGCTGGCCCCATTTGATGAAGATCCAAGACACCCGAGCCTGCTGGAGCTCCTACTAGTGGTAGGACCGCAGCTCCCTGCTCAGAGGGTCTGCAATAGTGTTTTGAATGCCCGCTGAGTAACAGGACTAGAAACATCTGCCGAGCAATGGCCCAGAGAGGTTAGAGTCTGGACCTCCTCCGATGTATGCTGCGTCGCCTGGGTGTGAGAGTGAGACCGGACCAGCCAATCATCTAGGTAGGGATAGACATACAGTCCCTTCCGACGAAGGAACGCTGCCCCTGCGGCTATGCGCTTGGTGAACACCCTCGGGCTGATTGGAGGGCGAAGTGTAGCACCTTGAATTGGTAATGTGTTCCTTGGACAACAAGCCTTAGGAACCTCCGATTTTATGGGTGAATAGGGATGTGGAAATATGTATCCTCCAGATCTAGCGTGCCAGGAAATCTCCTTGGATGTCCTACCTGAAGTTTGTGACGCAGACCACCTTGACGGCGTTGGGCGACCCAGTTGCCCATCTGCCTGAAACCAAAGTCGGCAATGTCAAGGGCGACGGCAATTGCATGGTCAGATGCCACACCCCCCCCCCCTTCCTGAAAGATGCCCATGGCCTCTGCTTTTTCGTCTGGCAGGAAATCGAGGATGGGTCCCAACTTGTAGCAGAGCTCTATGTTGTAGCGTGCAAGGATGGCTAGGGCGCTTTTCCGCCACCTCAAGATACCTTCCCTCCAGGTCAGGAGGGACTGAGCATGGGGACGATATATTAGAGAACCTCTTCCTCGCAGCAGTCGAGAGTATGGAGTCGGGCGTCAGATGACCTCCGAGGCATTTAGGAGCCATATCAGGGAACCTATATGGTAGGTCTACATCTGGCGGCTCACCATCTGCAGGGATGCAGTTCTCAAACTCATCGGTACCCTGGGTACTACCTGTATTCTGGTTGGTGTCCATACTAGTGCCTGTTCCTGTCGGGACCAACTCCTCGACAATAGAGGGCTGTGGAATAGGAGGCGGCTGCAGGATCGCAGGCACTAAAGGAGGTACCACTGGGTGGGGACAAGACGGTTTTGGTGGACTTGCTACAGGAACTTGGCCCGGAACCACAGGAGGACCAGAAGCCACAGGCGGTAGTCGATGCTGAATTTGAGAACTGGGTGTGGAGAATTGACAAAATGTCCAAAGAAATCTCTTGGCAATGGATAGGGGCCAAGCGCTCGTAGGGTGAGTAGGCTGAAGCGGTTGCACAGGCCACTGAGCTGGCTGTGGAAGCAGGACAACACCACCCTCCATAGGGTGTGGGTCTTCAATGACCTCTTCCTCCTCCGATAGCATGGAAGGAATGGAGACGGGGGCTGGACACACGACCCTGTGAGGCCACACAGGGATGTGGTAGGCAGAAAAGAGATATGGTGGTGCCTCCCTCTCAGTGCGGAAACCACTCTGGAAGGTGCCCAGCACAGGCAAACCCGGATAAGGCAGTGGCGATGGAACTTACGCAGCCAGCACTGTCAGAGGCAATGCTACTCTTGAGATAGCTGTCGTGACCACAGAGATGGTGCCTGCAGTCGTCGACCAGTCTGTACATGTGACAAAAGCCGGTAGTGCCAGCCTGGCCAACAGTGTCATCGATCTTAATTGATAATGCTTTACACAATGGAATTGGGGTCGTTGACGAGGACGCTGCAGATGACTATGAACGCTGCTTCGACGACTGTGATGAGTGGACGATCTCCAGCCTTCTGAAGACAGGGTTCCCATCGTGCCAGTCACCAATCCAGATGACAGATGCTGTGGTGCTCATGGACAAGACAGTAAGAACCTGCGTCGACTTCAACTTTTTAGTTACCTTCCCCTTGGAAGAGTCCTCAAAAGGATCTCAACCTCTTGCCAGAGGGAGGACACTCTTTTGGCTAGCTAGCCCTGGCAGAGGCATGACTGCGCACAGATGCCGAGTCAGAGGCCTTACCTTCCTCCAGCCATGACACCAGCAGCTGATGGCGATCCATCTTCATCTTATTGGAGCAAGACTGGCAGATGGGGCATCCATCCACATCGTGTTCCAGGTGCAGGCAATAAATACACTTTTGGTGGCCGTCTATGATGAAGACATTGTTCTGATGACATCTGGAACAGGTCTTGAAGAGGCTCTTCATCTCGGCCTCCAACATGGCACGTGGAATAGGCACAAAACCTGATTCACGGCTAGGCTCAAAACCGGATTCACGGCCTTACACGACATAGCAATATGAAGGAGGGGGGATCAATACCGGCAATGGATCCCTGCTGCTGACAAGTCAAACAGACAGACTGAAGACAAATGTGAAGAAAAACTATCAAAAATAGGCAAAATTGAAAGTCGAGGAGCGAAAATCAAGGACTCCCGACACAAACGCGTGCAGTAAAAATCTGAAGATGGCTACCAGGGGTGGAGCTAAGAAGGACAAGAGTAATTGATTGGGGAAGTAAGACCCACAGAAACAGCAATAGACTTTACAATTGACAATGCCGTTTTTAGCTTAAAGCGTAACTGCTTTATTTTACCAAGGATTCCCAGCCTTACGATGGGGAGTATTCATAGCATGTAAATCCATGTAAGATCCCATGCTGGAGAATGTACGGCGTAGGGGTGAAGCCGACCCTGTGAACTTGCAAATGTCACTTTCTTCCTCAGAAATTGAAGGCGTTTGTTTCCCTTTTGACATTCTGTCGATTACGGCCTGGTCTGCGGCTCGAGTCCCAAAGGTATGTGGTTCAACCCTTGCAGTAGTAAGGACCCCCGGTAGCAGAGCTCCCAGGGCTGTATTTCACATGAACTTCTACAAACATCAGGAAGAATATAACAGATTACTTCCATCATGGAAGAAGTGAGAGCGAAACTGATATCCCCTCAGAACCTCTTCATGTTCACTCCTCTGTTAAAGCCGCCAGGAGTGAATACGATAATTTACCAGCCCCGGGTAGTGCCGCTTTGGAGCAACCACCGTGATGAATCCTGCAGATCCCTCACTAAAACCCTGCCTAAAGTCTCCATACAGGTGGCCAGGCAAAGGCAGATGATTAGTCTCCACCCAGGTGGCATGGGAAAGGCAGACGCTTCCTGATCTGGACCTTGGGGGTGGTGTACTGTGGAAGGATCACCAGGGAGGAGACCAGGCCCGAGGAGATCCCGTAAAATGAGACATGGTATTTATCTTTAAAAGGGAAGAAACTTTTAACAGCTAACAAGACATGTAATGGCTTATGGTCATCGTGATGTATCTGAACCACACATTAAGCCTGTGCATGTGCGTAAAGCTGGTGTGACATCTTTAAATACCCCAAGGAAGGGACGACCATTTTAGACTTCTAAGATTATATTCACCCTTACTCCCAGATGTACATTGACGGGAAACCTATGAATAATGGCTTAGATGAACTACTGTCTCCTTTTCAAGTAATCTCTTGCCATAATCCCACCAAGTACTGCGGCGAGGAAGAGGGCTAAAGAGCAATGTTGCAGGAGTAGTCAGCTTTTTAAGCATAATGACCCACACCTGAGGGAAGCAGAGAGGTTTAAAAGGACCCCTCCGGTGCAAGCCATTAGATGGAGCTGGAGCTGGAGCTAAAAGAGTCACAGCAGCAGTTGCTGGCAACCCAAGCAGAGGTTGGTGGAAAGAAGGGACGCAAGAACTTTGCAAAGCAGACTGCAGCTTCCTTCCCTGAGAGGGTCCTGTTCCCCCTAAATCTGAATTGCAGAGGTTGCGCAGTGGAAGGCGTGAAAGAAGACTGCTTTTCCCCATGTGAACCTGATTGCAGAGATTGCACAGCAAGAAGTGTGCCAGAGACTGAGGCAGAGTGTTGGCGTACAGCCTTGGGTCTCAGGATCCAGAGGAGGTCCATGACTGTGTGGTGGGGACGAAGACACCTTCACTGAGGAAGGGTATGTCTAAACAAAGCCCAAAGCAGTTCAGATCCTGCAGCATGCAAAGGGAACAAGACAGAAGCCAGTGAGTATTACCGAGCGTTCTGATCCCATGCGCGAACAAAGGGAGGCAACTATAGCGAAGCCGAATCACTTGCGTACGAGTGAAAGCAGCAATAAACCGACTGTTGATTGTGGGACAATGGGAGGTTACAAAAGTAGCACTCCCGTATTATTGAACTTCTACAACAATCACGTAAGAGAAACACACTCTGAACCACGTTACTTGAAACTTGAAAGTTCTGAAAACAGATGAGACTGGTCGTGTGCATTTAAAAAGTGATTCTGGGGTAAAGGTTAACCAAAGCGTCAATCGTGAAGCTGTTGAAGATGATGTAGCACTGAAGTTATGTGACTGAACATTGAATTGTGAGTTTGAGGGAATAAGCATTTCCCAAGCCAAGAGTGAAATAAATATTGGCCAAGCCAAAAAAACATTTTCCAAAGTGAAGAATGGTGCAAGAAGGATACAATTATTGCTCTAGCCAGAGTTGCACAAGTATTGTCTTCAGTCAAAATAGACTAACACAGACATACAAGTAAGCTGCTTTGGTGGGCAGAGAGTGAAAATGCGAATGCAAGGTGGTAAAAAAAAGGTGAAGTATGCAGATGGTAATTGTTCCCTAAGAATTGATATAGCTCACATTGCTAAAGCCACAAGGAAAAATGTAGAAGTACATCCTTAAGGGCAATTTTGGTTGTTGATGTGGCAGAAAGATAAGAGTGGCAAAGAGGCTGCCCTTCTGAAAGGTGTTAAGGAACACTGATGTGAACATTGTCTTTTCTGGGAAGTTGATAATCACAAAGTTGCAGATTGTTGAAGCTGTGATAAAATGTTTGGTTGTCAGTAGATTTAAAACTTCAGAAGCACAATTGAATGTGGAACATTGTGGGGCAGGCGAGTATACCTGCATGGTGAATCCTTGCAGAAGTTAACCTGGTATGAGAGTTATCCAGGTAGCAGCAGTGGCACTGTCAAACTGTGATTCATAATGCTATGAAGAAAGAATTGAGAAGTGCTAACAAGAAGCTGTGTTTTTGACCTTGCTAGAAGTTGTGTTTCTTTGAATCTGGCAAGGAACTGTATTTCTTCTTTGACATTCTTAAATTGTGGCAAAACATTGTGACCAGAACCTCATAGATGCTATTTGATGAAGTTGAAAATATTACTCAAGCAGGAAGAGAAAGCATTCTGTTTGTTGAACATTGGTTAACAGAACTTTCTTTTGACAAAGTGAAGGAGTCAAGAACTGAGTTGGAACTTTGTTGCAAACCTGGATTTCCTCGTTTCTTTATGTTGAATGTTGGAACTGAATTTAACCTGAAACTTGGGGAAGGGGAGTTCACTCGGGTTACAAAGAGATTGAAAATACATTGGAAATACCATTATTGCTATGTGTTGTTGTGTATTTTATGTTTAAGTGTGAGGGCCAGATATCCTTTGTTAGAGTGTTTCATTTAGTATGTGATAGGCAGGTGTGAGACAGGCATGGTATCAATGGAGACACAGACTCAATGTTTATAGTTTAAAAACCTGCATTTACTATAATGCTGGGGTTGGTGCAATAACCAACTGACCCCAACTCTAAAGGGATGGTTCTCTCAACTGATGTACAAAACAAAAATCTGGATCTGTCTAAACCTATGCTTGCCCTCACTCTTTGATAAAAATGTGGTAGGAAGTCTAAAGAAAAATAGTGATTAAAAAAATATACATCAAGGCTGGATTCTGGTGCTCTTCTCA
This sequence comes from Ambystoma mexicanum, assembly GCF_040938575.1. Classification (NCBI taxonomy): domain Eukaryota; kingdom Metazoa; phylum Chordata; class Amphibia; order Caudata; family Ambystomatidae; genus Ambystoma; species Ambystoma mexicanum. Next base: position 464,860,935 of record NC_090939.1, on the reverse strand, counting down.
CCAGGTGTGGCTTGGTCAGTATCATCAAAGTTCAGCACAATGAAAAAGAGGTTGTTTGTTAGCTCTTCTCCACAAAGTTCTTGCACTCTGTTCAAACAACTCCCAGTGTCTTTAGTTCCTGGGGATTCCCTTCTCCATGCTTCAATCCTTCCAAGTTTCAAACAAAACAAAAATATAACAGTTTTTATCCGCCTTCTCAAGGTTCCCTTCCCCAAGCTTATGTCTCTCTGTTTCACCAAATAAGTATTCATCTTTGTTAGGCCTCTTAGGGTTCCCTTCCCCAAAGCTCAGTCCCCTTCAGTTCTTAACAGAAAATTCAACTTGCCAGGATATGCTACCGTTAACACACAACCTTCTGCAGGGGTAAAATCGGAGACTTTCCAAAACACTAGATTCTTTGCTCCTCCAAAACGCAACCACTCTGATCTTTGGCCCCTCCCTGTATTTCCCGTACTTGCTTTTCTTCTATCCTTTCATCTTCAGGTGCTTCCGGCATCCCTGGTTATCTTCCAATTTTCTGAAACACACTTGCACCTTCTCAATCTTTCTCTTCTTTCACCTTGTCGTGCCCCTGGCACCTTCCCTTCCTTTGATTTACTTTCCCTTCACTGTGCCTCTTGCACATTTACTTCTTTACTTTCGTGCACCCGTTCTTTTCCTTAATGTGCCTCTTGAACACTAATTTCGCTCTTCGGTGCTCACTTGCACCTTTCCTTTCGGGTCACTCGCACCCTTCTTACTCACTTTCAAGCCTTTTGCTTTCTTTACGCTTGCCTAGCGCCTTTCTCTTGCTTTCTATTCACTTTCCATTTACTCTCTTGCTTTACGCTTCATGCTGCTTGCAAAAATATGTCTCTCCCTTTCCGCTCCAGCTAGCCGCACGCTCCCAAGTTTCTCCCGCTCACAGACTTTAAACTCACTGGGTAGTATGCGCTGGCGAGCGGTCTCGAGCATATGGGATTGAGGTCAGGGTCTCACCAGATGTCCCTCACACCACCTTGGGACCGGCACACATCTCAAGTAAACAAGCACTTTTTCGCACACTGCCAGCAGGACACGAGCTGCCTCGCTTTGGCTCCCTGGAGACACGACTATTAGGAATCACAGCTTTCTCACTTGATTGTGCAAAACCACACCTTTTATACTTAACAGCAGTCAAGTGGAGTCAGGTGTGAGTAGTCAGTGTTAAATGCCTGACCCTGCCTGACTATTAATGGACAACCTAACGGTAATAGGTGGTAGTCTTCCTTCTGTTTCTCAAGGTATTTCTTGCAGGTAATCCTCACTACTCTCGGTTGCCTCTTCTTCTTCCCAGTATTAGTTGGAAATGGGGAGGGGGGAGTTGAATTGGGATTGATGGTTACTTCTATTTTCTGAAATGCTATTAGGAGATTGACAGCGGAGATAGGAATATTCTCATATTCTCTAGCCTTGTTTTATTTAATAAGATAGCTTCCCCTTGTGGCAGTGTATTCCATCTCTCTGATGTTTTATTTTACAAGCATGGGTCCTGATAGTATACCCTGTGGTCTAGATGGATAACAGATGATTGGATATTATATCACAGTCCTGTCTCTGTTGTACTTGATCTTTCTTCTCACCCGATCTCAAGTAGCTAACCCTTTTCTTCCTCCTACTTGGACCATGAATAATGGGTTGAATATGGAGCAATGAGACCTGGATCAAGGATAAGAGGGTCAGCAAACCCCACAAAGGCTTCTGGGACTTCTTTCTCCCCTCTTATTGTCCCTTGAGTATACCGCATCTCGCCTGGGGTACTACCATGTAAACAACTCTGGACTCCCTTACCCAGGTGATCCTCCCTCGCTTGTCCACCCCCCTGGGTTAGGATCTAAAAGCGATGGCCCTCCACATGCCACCTGAATAGAGGGTTCTTGGGGTTTACATGGGAGAATACCCCTAGGTTTCTCACACAGGGAAATCCTTGTCAAGGTAGGGAAAGTGAGGCGTTTGTTGAAACTTATAATTTAATAAAATGACATATTTTGAGATATCAGCCAAAGGTTGTCCGCCTCACATTTCTGACCGCTCACACCACCTGCTGCAGTGGTAGTTGGAGGGAGCAGGGTGTAAATCAACAGCATGGCTCTACGGAGGCATTATCTAACACCCCTACCGTGTTTAATTCTCCTGCGCCAGAACGGGAAAATGACTTGATAAACTCTTGGATCATGTCGGGTTCCATAGAATATACCCATCAGTCGAGATTGGAAATGGGTCTCCCCACATTAGCTGCAATAAACAGTCCTAAATTCCCTCATAAAGGTTTATGATTTGGTCAAAGATGAAGATAACGAAAACTCCTTGAAACTGAAAGATATTCAGGAAAATGTGATTCATCTTAAAGGTTATGATACGATTAAAGATGCAGTCAATGTGAACTCCTCCAGACTGAACGCAACGGAGGAAATACTAACCCAAATACTAACCCAAGTTCTGGCAATCAGGAATAAAGGTGAGCGAAGAGGTGAGGACAGTCAGTTGAAGTTGCCACCTCGAGCCATCTCCTAGCTTCATACACTACATACTCCGCCAACAGTGGAGTTTCTTGAAGAATTTGAACGAGTGGGAGCTATTATATGTAATGAGGTGGAGTTGGTGTTTGTGGTTAGTCCTGCTCCCCCTTCCACACCAGTTCAGGAGAACGGAAAAAAGTGGAATAAAGGCAAGAAAAAAGGCCAATGATAAAGTACCGAAGAAGCCGAAAAAAAAGTCACAGAAAATATATCAGAGATTCTCATTCAAGTTCATCCGCTCACTGAACTTGCATGATGGAACAGACAGCGAGGCTTCTGGCAATTTAGGAAATGACCAATCTGGTTTGGCTCCAATTTCTCGTGCCAAAGGAATGTCCTCTGGTGTCTGGAAGTTCACAGATGGAGCCAGATTGGAAATTCTTCAGCCCACAGAACATCAGGGGTGTGACCATTGTTTGTCAGATTGACATCCAGACAGGGAACATTAGGGTATTGACTTCCTGAGGGACTGAACAAGTTTCAGTAGTTTACAACTTAAAAGGATATGCCTGCTACATCGTTGCTTAATTCATCTGGGCTGTCGAGGACTTTACTGGATAATGGACCTAATCTAAATACTCGGAGCATACAACAAGACAAAATAGATTTTAACTGTTATGGAAAATAAAACCTTGTTTAATTATGGTGGCGGACTTCTCCCAGGAAGATCATCATAAATCGTAGCACCATCCTTTCCATTCTGCATGATGTGCCAAGCCTCAATGATCTCTTCGAAAGGACATGGCATTGATAGATTATTACGATGATAGTAGAATGGATGTAGAAGCATTTATTGTGCCTTCTCCTGTCATCAGAGAATACATTCTACGGTCTGTTGATGAATTGAGATAACACAGGTTTAATATACTGTTCCTTATAAAAAATACTTCACTACCGCACTGGCACTTTTTAATATGGATTGTGCTGCTTTAAATCGTAATTTGATGGATATGACTGTATTTTTCATCAACCGGTCAAAGCATTTGCACTTTACTAAGATTATGATGTTTTGAATCTCATGCATATGCTGCTGCTTACTAACATGTCTTTTTTGATTAGAGTGCATTTTACAAGCTTTTTATTTAACTTGTCATTGCATTTGCACTTTAGAAAGACTATTGCACTTTGGAAAAATGTGTGAATTTCTACCAAATGGCACCGAGTTAACCAATGGAAATACAAAGGTGCATACAAATGTACGTTATTTTTAATGGGCTGAGATGTCCGCGCTGCGCTATGATCCATGGCCTCAATAACACTCCAAAGCTTGGAGCGTAATGGTTAGATGTTTATCAAGTTAGATAAACAATAACCATGTTATAAGATAGCGCATTAGCGCTGAATACCATCTATAAAATGTACATGTTACAAAAAAGTTTTTTTAAAATAGGGAATTTAAAGCGCAGCTTTTTGAACTTTGGGCTCATTTCCTCGCCTCTGAGTCAAATTACATATTTGACCGCAAGATTAAATTATTTCATATATAACACCACTTGCCTATTAGGCAAACTAGTCAGTCCAACATGGAGGTACTATTTACACTGTTGGTAATATGACAATGTTATCACATGACCTAGAAAAACGAGAGGAAGGGGAGGAGCCTAACGCTCGAGCCGCATTTGTTGCCGTTTTCATTTAAAATGGTGTTTTTCACGAATGTGGATGTTAATCAGCCTGAGGAAGCTTGATGAACAAGCGGTACGTGTGGCTTCCACCCTAAAGGGGTGAGTGTTTTTTAGACCTGTATGCCATGGGGAGGGACCAGTTATTTTGTGTCCACCCAGATAAAGCTAACTTGCATTGTTGTTGGTTACGTGTCTTTTTAAACTAAATCAAGACTACTTTTTCACTAGATTTTGGTATGGTCATGTGTGCAAGGGACCGTGTCTGACACGTTGTTGGAGAGTTTTTTGTAGTGTTACAACTCTCCACCCTCGTGTGTTTTTTACTAACAAGTTTAATATATATACACATTTGGAAAAACACTATGTAGCGTTAGGAGTTCTGTGAATTACAAAAAAGTATCTCACCCTTGAACTATTTCCAGTACAACAGGCCCAACACCCTCCCGGACTGTGTTAGTGCCCAAGGGAACGGTGTGGGAGCAAGGAAGGATGGATGATTGGTCCTAGTTGTTAGGATCTTTGAAATGTATCGGTGCGTCTGAAGTGAAAACGAGAGCAGGCTTCTAGTATATGCAGTTGGAATTCGAGCGGTTTTACATTTGTATATTTGAATAAGGACATTTGAGCTAAATTGTGTGAATATGACAGGATTCTGATGCAGGAAACATTAACAGATGATGATGTTTTAAACGGGTATTCCATTTGACAACAAAAAACGATCAGGGGAGTCAAAGGTAGGGCCAAAGGTGGCCTGTTAGCAATTGACTCCACTTGTGTACATGACATGCAAATATGAAATGCAAAATTGTATTGTATTCTCGCAGCCTATGTGTTGCTAAAAAAAAATAATGGATTCAAAGTTCTCATTACTAATATTTATTGTAGTTGCCAAGACGTACAACAAACGGATTTACTCAATATGTTGGAGCAAATTTTTCTGTCTTGGCTGGGGCAAGATAATTGGGCACACAATGTATTGGCCGGGGACTTCAATTCTGATAACTTAGATAATATCGGTGATGATATAAACAATTGTAGATCTAAGTAAAAAATATCCTTCCACAAAAAACGAAAGCATGTGGGAAAAGATTGTCAAGTTTTTTAAAAAGTTGGAATTTGTTCGTTCTTACAGGGAATGCCAATCACCCGAATAAATACCAGCACACTTGGGAACGCAAACTTCAAGTTTTGTGTATTGATTTTATAGTCGCTTTGGAATATTTGTGGTTGGATCACTGTGACTTTTGCATATTTTCCCAAGCTGGCCTCTAGGCTAGGAATGATTCAGTGGGTGTTGGGCAAAGTTTGTATGCAGTACCCTTTGGGTGCACTACACATAACTCTGACCGCAGGTATAGGAAACCCAACCTTTGGTATAAGCTTGTACTACACAGTTTTGGTAGCGTGTTGAGAAGCCACGCTTATCTCAAGAGGGGTCAATGTGAGCTGTAGGGGAGTTGCACAGAGATTCACAGTGACAAGTATTCAAATAAACTCTTACACACAAGGTTTCTTGAACAAACAATTATTAATTTATCAGTCAGTTAGAATAAGCCTTCTTTAGAAGTGAGCAATATAACAGTAACACTCAAATACACTTCATGAAATACACACTCTTAATATCTCTAAATCGGTAGATCCCCTTTTGGGATGGCCTACAGACACTACCTACACCCTCGGGTGACTTCAATTGCTAGGGGGCTGGGGACATTAATATATCACTGTTGCATTCAGAATCATATAGTACTAAGTCAAAGGAAAGGGTTATTTAGAACAAACAAGAGACCACAAATATTCTTAAGCAGGCAAATACTCTCATATCCCCCAATAAGAGTCATTCAGTGAAAGAGGCTAACCCAAAGTCAATAGGCAAAAGTCTATCTGAGCTGAAGCACTTCTTTGCAGGTAAGTAGAAAGTCTTTGCACAGCGTTTTAGAGATCTTTGAAGAAAAGAAGTATCAAATGTAGGGCCACAAGCTGATTAGACTTGTGAGTAGTAGAAGATGCAAGCAACTCTATAGTAAGAGGTAAGTTCTCTCAGACATTTTACAGTACCTTTGTATTGAAGAAAAAGTGCAGCGGTTGACTTCTGTTCCTGTGCAGCTCTGCAGATCTCACTGTTCCTGGGCATCAGTCATGGGGAAAAGAGGGAGGACTCCTGGGGACTCCTGCACTGCAATGGAACGGTCACCGCTCACAACTGCCAATCTTCAAATCAGTGGCTGTTCAGTGTTTCAGCTCCTCGCGTCTACTGCAAATAGCAACACTGCAGTACCTGGCTGTGGAGATGGACTTTCCTTGCTTCTGGGGACCTGCACTCTGTTTAGGGGGCTCAGGCTCTGTCAGTCCTACTTCCTGGGAGTCCGGAGGATCTTCCTGGAGCTCTAGGCCAGCATAAAAGCAACGCACACAATCTGGTGTTCCTCTCCCTGGCTATACGGCTTCCAGCAGCAACTCTGTGGAAATTCAACCAGCTCTGAGATGGATGTCCAGGTGGCTTACTTTGGAGTTGATTGGTCCCACCAACTCAAGGGGAAAAGTCGTCCTTGCAGGGGTTTCTCGGTTGATACGAATCTGGAGTTTCAGCACAGCAGCAGGGCTTCACCGGGCAAACCAAAGTTTCAGGAGTTGCAGCAGGGGTTCTCTTCAAGTGCTTTGGTTCCTTCGTCCAGTGGTCGACTCTGCCTTCCAAGCCAAAAGCCTCGCCTTTTATTCAGTTCTCTCCCATTCATTCCAGCCTAGCTGTCAGTCACCCAGCAGGGTGGCTCTCCTTGCCTAACAGCTAGCCGGCCAATCACCACAGAGTGCATTTGGGTCTCGGAGGACACTAAGCACAGGGAGTTTCGGGCACATCCCTCATTTCTTGCCTACCCCAGACACCCTGAAGCCAGAGGCGGGCTTCACTCCTGAATCCCGCCAAAGGCAAAAACAATGGGACCAAACCTGGTTTGGCGCACAGAATAAATCTCAAGAAGGACCTTTCCACAAAGAAATGTTGAAAAAAGAAGACCGGGCCATTTTGACAAAAATGGCACCATTGGGTGCTTTACTGCAGCTGCAAACGTAGCCTGCGCTAAAGGCACACCACGGTTGTTAAAACAAAACCACTGCCACCAGCCATTCAGTGAGAAAAGCGTAACAAAGAATGTTACATGAGCGACAAAGGGGATACTAGGTAACACCTGCAGCACCTATTGTAAGATAGTGTGTGCTGGGTCTAGAAAGTTACAAATGTAAGTAAAGTCAATTTCACTTTACTGCTCTTGGAAACTATAGTTTATCCAAGAGAAGGTATTTAAACCTTTGGGAAATATGAAAGACTTCCCTGTGCCACTGCACTGAAGGTGCTCTGTGACACAATGTAAAAGATGATGCCTATGGAGTTTGTCAGCCTCCACAATCAAAAGAAACACAGAATTCAAAATCACATTAAAATACATGAGAGTGGGGAAAAGGGTCTCGCTCTCTCCAGGTAAAAAAAATAGTCCTCAAAATCCAGCAAAGTTGCTGGGGGTCTCCAAGGTGGGGGGAATTAGCACGTTTCTGAGAATTCTCCCTAACACCTCCCACCCCAGAATAAGGGAAAGTAGAATTTAATCCACCCCTGGATGAATCCCCTTACTCCAGTCAGTCATACTTTCTGGAGAGACCATCAGCATTTTGGTGATTACACCCTGACCTGTGTTCAATGGTAAAATCAAACCCCTGTAGGCTGATTGACCATCTTAACAATTTAGGATTTGCCCCCTTCATCTGCATTAACCATCTCAAGGGTTGGGGGTCTGTTTGAATCACAAAAGTAGATCCATACAAGTATGGACTAAACTTCTTCAAAGACCACACAATGGCAAAACATTCACATTCTATGGTTGCCCACCTTGTCTCCGGTGCCTTCAGTTTCCTACTGATTAAGCAGATTGGGTATTCCCTGCCTTTCTCATCCAGCTGACTCAGAACTGAACCTATACCTGTATTGGAAGCATCTGTCTGTACAATAAAGGATTGGCTGTAGTCAGGAGCTCTTAAGACTGGAGCTTGACAAAGGTCTTTAAATCCTTCAAATGTCTTAGTGCACTCTTCATTCCACCTGACTTTCTTGGGGACTTTGGGTGAGGAGATCACATTCAAGGGAGAAGCTCTGCTCCCATAGATCTCAATGAAGTTCCTATAGTAACCTGTGAGACCTAGAAAGGCTCTCACCTGGGTTTGAGTAGTAGGAGTGGCCCAGCCTTGTACAGCGTGTACTTCGCTAGGTAATGGCCTTATTGCACCTCCTCCTACTTCATGTCCAAGGTAGACCGCTTTACTCTGACCAATTTGACATTTACTTGCCTTTATGGTCAGATTAGCCTGCTCAAGAGCCTGCAGTACATATCCTAGGTTTTCAATATGTTGGGCTGAATACTGCCATGTCATCCATGTATGCCACGCAGAAGTCCTCCATCCCATTCAGAACATGTTTCACCATCCTTTAGAATGTAGCAGGTGCATTCTTTAGTCCAAAGGGCATAACCTTAAACTGGTAGAGGCCTCCTGGGGTTGAAAATACAGTTGGCATGGTCTTTCAGAGCTATTTGCCAATAGCCTGAGGTTAAGTCAAATGTACCGAGGTACTTAGCTGAACCATGTTTGTCCACTTGCTCATCTGTCCTAGTTAAAAGATGGGCATCAGTCGTAGTGACTGCATTAAGGGCTCTATAGTCCACACAGAATCTCAACTCCTTGGATCCTGCCTTTGGTACTAGCACAACTGGACTAGCCCATGGACTTGTAGTGAAAACAGAGGGGCAAACTGATTTAACAGAGCCATGCACTCCTCCGGTTTCAGTGTCTGATCAGAAGAGATTAACTCCTATCTTCCCATATAAAGGTAGAGGCACACTCTCATCCTCCTCTTGAGCAGAGGCTAGAAGCAAAGCTCCCCGTTCTGGTCTAGAGACATAGGTGTGAAAGAACCTGGGGGCCACCTTAGGGTTGCCTAAGTACACCAAATAATTGACCTCTCCAAGTTTTCCCCCAACCTTGAAGGGTCCAATCCTTTTGCCATGTAAGGCCCTCTGCCTTGTAGGTACCATAACTAGAACCAGCTGGTCTTGAGCAAACTCAACCATGTTGGCCTTCTGGTCATGCCAATGCTTCACCAGAGCCTGACCTGCTTTCAAGTTATCTGTAGCTTCTGTCAGCATGTGCGTCATTCTCCTTTGGAGACCTAACACATAGTTAGTGACTCTCACTGGCTTGTGGGAAGGAGCACTCTCCAACCCCTCCTTGATTAGGGCCAATGGACCTCTAACCTGATGACCATAGAGAAGCTCAAAGGGACTGAATCCAACCCCTTCCTGAGGGACTTCAGAGAAGGCATAGCAGTAGAAGGTCCCACTTTCTTCTAAGGGGTACTTCTAAAGCACCTATCATGCTCTTCATAGTTCTGTTAAACCTCTCTACCAACCCATTGGTTTAAAGATGGTAGGCTGTTGAGAACGTGTAGGTCACTCCACAGTTTTTCAACATGGCTTGCTTGTAGTGGGACATAAAGTTGGATCCCCGAGGAAAACCTACTCTGGTAAAAATACCAAGTAGGGCCTTAGCCGCTGCCTGAGCAGTAACAGTCCTCATAAGTATGGATTCAGGATACCTGGTAGCATGGTCTACCACAACCAATATAAATTGGTTGCCTGAAGATATTGGAGGGTCTAAGGGACCAACAATGTTGATTCCTACCCTCTCAAAAGGGACTCCCACCACTGACAGGAGGCACCAAAAGGTGCCACATTCTTGGCTCCATTCTTGCCAGATGTCTGGCAAGTGTGACAGCTTCTACAGAATTTATCTACATCAAACCCCATCTTAGGCCAGTAGAAATAAAGAGAGATCCTTTCCTTGGTCGTCTTGAAGCTTAAGTGATCAGCCAAAGGAATCTCATGGGCTAACTGTAGAAACTGAGGTCTCACCTCCTGGGGCACTACAAGTATTCTGTAGTCTCCTGGGGTAGACTCAATAGGTTCACTGTAGAGGAGGCCATCCTCCCAGTATAACCTGTGCTTCCCTGGCTCTTACCCTTCTGCCAGTAAAGACTGCAGCTCAGGATGGTCTTTAGGATCCAGATCTCCAACAGGGGGGAGGTCTTCTTCCAGCTCTGTCACCAGTAGCTGACTCAACCTCTTCTGGTTGGATCTCACACTCAGCCTCAGCTGGTGGAGTAGTCACAGGTGTGACTTCGGACTGTCCTCTCAGGGATGTCCTGGATTGATGCACAGAAGTGCTATCTTTCTTGTTTCCCGAGACATTGGGTTTCCCCTTTGTCTCTTTCTTCCTGGAAATAGAAGTTGGCTTTTCCTGTGAACTGGGTGTTATAGGTTCTTCTATAACAACCCACCGAGTCTCATTTAAAGTGAGCTCTCAGGCCTTCCTAGTCTGCTCCTGCTTCCTTTTACTGGGAGGCCTGAGGGTGCTACTCCAAGAGTTTTTAAGTCATTCCCCAGCAGGACTCTCCCAAGCATCTCACTTTGTACACCGACAGGTATTCTTACAGTCATATTGTTGCACTGTATGAGAGCTGGAAGTATTGGAATCATCTGGGTAGGGCCTCCAGCAAGCTTAGTGGGGCATTTGGGTGCCTTAGCAACATCCTCAGGTTTGAAAAAGGTTTCATCCACCACTGTGATGCTGGCCCCTGAGTCTCTAATGGCAGGGGTCTCCTGACCATTTACAAGTACAATGTCCTTGTAGTATTCATTTGTGTTATCTGGTATAGAGTTATACACATCTACATTCTGCTGTTCCCAGGGACACTAAAGAAACACTAACAGACTCCAATGGGGTCTTCAGCCAATAGTTGAAAGTTTCCACTTGCCATATGTACTACTGCCTCAGGGATGAAGGCTAAGGAGGCAGTCTGGACCCCTGAAAGTTTACCCTTGCATCTGGGATCCCCTTGCACATGGTCAGTTGACCCACAAGCATAACATGTTCCAAATGTTTGACAAGTGAGGGCTTCTGCTGACCTCCCTCTGGTTTGGCACCAGAGGTTTCACTAGACTGACCTGGTTTCCCAAATGACTTACCCTTTTTATGTTTGTGGCCCTCTTTTGGATGGGAGGTTTTAAAATTCTCTACGTCATCTTTCTTGTGCTGCTTCCCCTCATCCTTTTTATGAGTGGCCCCAGAATCCTTGTGAGTAGCCCTGTTGGCAACCCAAAAGTCAGCAACCTTTACTAACCTCTTTGGATCAATTTCTTTAGAGTCAGCCAAGTGCTGTCTCAGCTCAGGAGAGCAGACATCAAAAATAGATTTCAACAAAAACAGATTTCTCATTCCTTCAAAAGAGTTCACTCTGTAACCTTTAACCTAACCATCTAAGTTTTGCAAACATTCACATACCCAGCTAGCCCAAGGGGTACCAGTCTTTTTGAGGGTCCTAAACCTCTTAAATTGCTGGGAAGGAGTTTTCCCAAATCTAGCTATCAAAGCTAGCTTCACATTTTCATACTCCAATCTTTCAAGTTTCCCCACCTCTATTACTGCATCAGTTGCAACCTGGGGGAGCGTAGACAAAAGCCAAGGAATCAACTGATTCCCTGATTCCCATAGTTCTATTCAAAAGCACTCAACCAATCCAAAATATAAAGTTTCACATCATACATACCATACTCGCTGCTTCTTTCGGCGTGCAAGGTCTCTTTGGACTGGAAGACCTAGAAGACTCTGGGACAGAAACATTTTAAAGAGACAATTTCTTCATTACAAGAGCATGTTGCACTTCCATTTCCCTTAGTTTGATTTCATCTTGGATCTGTAATCTTTTGAACTCGAACTCAAGTCTCATTTTTTTTCAAGAGACACACATTCTGGACTCAGTGATGTCCCTGTGGCTAAAGGTTGAGGCAAAAGGGCCGGTTGAGGTAAGGAGGGGCTTTCTTCCTGAGACTCTCCTGACTCTTCAACAACATTAGAGTTAGACTCTAAATTATCATCCTCATTATCATTTTCCACATTTCCTGGGTAAGTGTGACAGGCCAACGTCACAGACTTTGATTATTCAATAATTTTGCAATCAGTTAATTGTTCTTTCCTTTAACAGGGAGATTCCTGACTTTACATGCCAGCAGTAAAGGTTAATAGGGGCAAGAACAGACTTTTTTGGTCCGCCCAGAACATAGATAAGTGTAATACCCACATAGAGGAAAGTCTGATTGAGAATAAAGGGAGAACTGATATGAGTTGTCGTGCATTTAAGCATTGTCCCACTTTTATAAGAAACTTGCTTCGCCAACAGAAACCTACCCCCTATTTGAGTCCATTATGTCCCAGGCACTATTATAAATAAATTCAAGAATCAAAGAGATTATTAAGAATATAGTGTCAGGTGGGGCAAACAGACTCACCCAGAAGGGGAACAGAGTTGAACTAATAAGTAAGTTTAAGCAAAAACATAAAAATAAGATAACATCCCTCTGCTCATTGTTGTATCGAAAAAAGGGTGAAATTATGTTAAACTAAACTATCATCAATAAAGCAGAAATTAATTATTGGAAAGTTGTAAATGATGGGGATAATTTTCAAATCCAGACGCAGACTACCCGTATTGCTGAGCAGGATTGGGTAACTGACGTCCTAAATTTATATGAGGCTTCCAATACCCCTAATAGGAGATTCAGTGACCTGAAGGATTGGTGCCTCACCTATAATCAGAGTGACGTTGTTCTTTTTAGGAAAAGCATCAACTCCAGGGCTCCCGGACCAACGGTTAATGTAATCGGACATTGAAGAAAAAAATACAGAATTGTGGGCTTTCAGTTTATGCAGGTTATTTGATTCCATCATTCTTAGGAGGCAAACACCTGCCCCTGGAAACTTGCTCATATATTACCTATTTTTAAGAAGGGAAATTGTGATGATGCATTTAATTATAGACCAATCACCCTTCTAGATGTTGATTCTAAAAACCTGTAACCTTTGATTTTGAAAGAAATGCAATTATGGGCAGTGGGTTCTTTAAGGTTAATCAGGTAGGATTTAGATCCGGGGTAGGCACCCCTCTGGCCGGTTGAGTGATGGTCTCAGTGCAGCGTTCATCTTGGGCGAAGTCTGTGTCAGAGGCCCACGTGGCAACCATAGATTTGTTCCTAGCCCTCGACCGAGTTAATCAGGACAATCTTTGGGGGAAATTAGAAGGCTGGGGCTGCCCATGCAGGGCTGCTGACCGTACTGAAACATTTGCACACTGATACTGCATTGAAGGTCCCGTTAACGGAGGTGGTGACCTTTCGTGTGAAATCCTTACCTCTAGAGGTCTTCGCCAGGGATGTATTTTGGCACTGTTGTTATTTCATTTATATTTATCAGATTTGAGCTCATCCTTGGCGAAGGTCTCTTTTGTTGCTCCAATGGTCAGCGGATTCAGGACATTTTGGATAACTCACGCTAACAACATTGTTTTATTAGATTGTACCAGAGTAGGCCATCAGCATCTGCTAAATGCTTTTAATTAGTATTGTTCCAGTAACGATTTGCTGATTAATGTCAACAAATACTGAACATGTTATAGACTGGTTCAGATCATTTTTGACAGAATGTTACCAGCAGGTGAGATTGGGTGGTTTTCTGTCAGACGCCAGTAGTTTAATCTGTGGAGTCCGCCAGGGATCATACCTAGTACCATTACTGTTTAATTTGTATATTCGTCCCCTGTTGGAGATCCCGAGACGTCATGGGACTAAGTTTCATTCCTACGCAGACGACACTCGGATCTAAATCAGGATTGTTAATTTTGAAAAAGCATTCAGTAGACTGGGGCAGTGTCTGTACGAGGTGAGCAGTTGGATGTCCAACAATCAACATCAATTAAATACAGCCAAAACGAACTTGTTTTGTTTGGACCCAAACACATTTAATCAGCGGCCAAAAGGATGCCTATTCCAACCCTTCTGGGGATGAATCTGAAATTTGTCTCTAGGGCTAAGATTCTGGGCTGCATTTGGCAGGATAACTTGGGCAGCAAGGGCCAGGTTGCAGCAAAGGTTCAGGCAGTGCATTATGTTTGGAGGCTCCTTCGACGGGTGTTACCTTATATCCCCAAGGAGGATCATTCCTTGGTGGTGGAGACCCTGGCCAATGTGCACCTGGACTACTGCAACAGCCAGTTGCTCGGTATCCCACTTAAATTGAAAGACTTCAAAAAGTACAAAATGCAGCAGTAAGATCGATCTTTAAGCTAGGTAGAACTGCACGTCTCACTATATCGTAGCACTCTACGCTGGCTGGCAGTAGAAGACTGCATTAGATTCAAGGTAGCTTGCCTTGTTTTTAAGGGCATTAATGGCTTTGCCCCTGCATACTTAAAGGAATTGATTCAACCATATCAGCCCATAAGACACTTGCTATCTAGTGATTGTCATCTTTTGTCTATCCCCCATTCAGTGTATATATCTAGGGGAGACAGAAGATTTGCTAACTTTGGCCCAAAATTATGGAATTCACTTCCTTTAGAAATAAGGACTCCTGAATCACTATTCCAGTTTTGTAAGGCCCTGAAGACTTTTCTGTTTAAATAGGCCTCCTCTGTCTATCCTCCTGTTCTGGTTTTCTTCACCCTTTGAGCTGGACTATGCTTTACATTAATGCCTGTTTCAACTACGCCGCTATATGGTTTATTCCGTCATGTGCAGAATATAAATGTATAATTTTAAAAAAATAATCAAATCAGATCTTAACGATCTCAGCAAGGTGTAAGTAGAATAAAGATTGCCCATGCGACTAGCGCAGGAAGTCTTGATTCTATTAAAGACACGGAGGCGAGCATTATGCTTCAACTTCTTTAATTACTGCTAACCACAGCTTTTTAAATCTTTCAATATATATATATATATTTTTTTAATAACTTGTATGAATAACAGAAAAAATGAAAACATCATAGCCTTAACCAGGCTAAACTACTTCCCCCATGAGGCTCCTCTGCATGGTAGTCCAATAGCCTCTCTTCCACTGTCCAATCAGGCAACCCCTTCTACTATAAGTCACTGCTTCCCTGGGTCCCTTCCTCTTCTTTTGTGGCTCACTCTTTAACTGAACAAATGTCTGAAATCCAACTGAACTCTCGCATAATCTAACTGAATCTTTCCTTTCTATCCTTGGTAGGATCTTCTCCATATTCTAACTCTGCTGTTCTGCTGCTCTCGTACATTCTATTCTCTGTGATTCTTTTGCTCTTCTCCTATGCAGAAAGAGAAATGTGCACGTTAGGGAGGGGAATACGATTCTTCACTTGTCATAATCAAGCATTTCTATAAATTGCTGGGACATTTATTACAGTCCATATCCTGACTCTTACAGCCGTATTCCCATAGGGCGGGATAATGCTCGCCTCCGTGTATTTAATAGAATCAAGACTTACTGTGCTAGACGCTTGGGCAATCTTTATTCTATGACAAGACCGGAGGCGAGCATTATGCTTGTTCAAAGCTTTCTACAACTGCAGCTGCTATATTGGATACTGGTTTGAAGTAAAAAGTTTTAAAAACTGAATTGCTCGACCAGTCTGCTGCCTTCATGATCTCCTGCAGCGGAACTCCGACTGCAAAAGCTTGCGAAGCCATGGCACCTCTGGTAGAGTGTGCTCCAAATCTTGTCGTGTCTATACCTGCTAACTCCATCACCTCTTTTACCCATCTAGCAATGGTAGCTGAGTTAACTGCTTTGTATGGTTTTATGCGCGCTATAAGCAACTGGCTTACTCCCCTAGGTCTAATCGCTGCTATAGCTGCCTCATAACACTTTATACATTCTGCCACACATCATTTCTCGTTGTTTGGAAAGTATGGATATGAGATCACTCTAGAATTAGTCTTTGTACACTGCGCTATGGTAAACGCTATCCCTTCCGGATAGTACATTTTTCTGTCTTTCTCTAGGGCTTTAATATCTGAAACTCTTCTACAAGACACTAGGCAGAGAAGTGTAGCTTATTTGCCTGAGAGTTGTTTGTCTGACAGTAAGCCGTTTCTCGGCCACTGCTCGAACAGATGTAGGACCTTTTGGACATCCCACAGTGAGGAGTACCTAGGCGTAGGGGGTTTGCTCAGCTTTACACCTTATAGCATTCCTGACACAGCGGGGTGTTCCCCTACTGGAGCTCCGTCCGCTAGCTCGTGTCCTGCGGAGATTGCTGATTATATATACTCCAACAGTCCTGAAAGCTCTCCCTGCAGAAGGGAGGCTAGCTAGAAGGTTTACTACTTGAACTACAGGTGCTGAAATGGGAGATATACTCCTCCCCCTGCACGATAAATCCCAGGCTTGCCACACAGAATTATAGCTCCTGATCGTAGATGGGGCCCACGATAGATTGATAAGACTTGTAGCGTCTTCTGAAAGGCCTAGCAAGCGCCATCTATGCCTGAAATTTTGCACGCTATCAGGGTTAAGGTCCGGTCCTCCATCAGAGGGTGTGGGGCTCCTGCTGGATCGGTCAGCATGTCTTGTCTGTATGCAATCTTCTGTGGAAAATCCGTAGAAAGTTCCATCAGAACTGGAAACCAGGCTTGCGACTTCCACTCTGGCATCACTATCTGTGCTCTGTCTCTGCGCACCTTTGCTAGTACCCTCGCCAGCATCGCGAAGGGGGTAAAGGCATGCCTCTGCGACCCCCAATGATGCAGGAATGCATCTGTTCCTTGGGCTTCCGGGTCCAGCTTCCAGCTGAAGTAATTCGTCAGCTGCGCGTTCAGCCTCGAGGCGAACAGGTCTATGTGCAAGGGACCCCATTTTTCCTCTAGTTTCTCGAAGATAGTCCTGTGTAGCTTCCAGTCCCTGTAATCTACTAGGTGTCGATAGTTCCAGTCCGCCATTGAGTTCAGGGCCCCTGGGAGATACTCTGCTTTGACTTATCTTCCTCTCTAGGCAGTCGTGCCAGAAATCCTTCACTAATTCTGCTAACATCTTGGATCTGGTGCCCCCCAACTTGTTTATATACCTTACTGCAGATATATTGTCCATCTTTAGAAGGATGCTGCAGTGTGCTTTGTCTCTGGTGAACGTGTTTACTGCAAATGACCCTGCTAGCAACTCTAGGCAATTGATATGTAGCTAACTCTTTTTGCAATCATTTTCCGCTTGTTTCTATCTCGCCGATCGTGCCCCCCCCCCATCCGGACCTGCTGGCGTCTGACTCTATAACTAATTCTGGCACGTCTCCGAAAATGGTGCGGCCATTCAAGGCTTCCATATTGTGGAGCCACCAGGTGAGTTCTGATTTGCTTTCCTCGTATAGGGGGACTAGTTGATGGTATCTCCAGCCTTTCCTTAGGTATTTGATCTTCAGTCTCAGAGCCGATAGTGTAACGGGCCGGGAAATATCGCTTGAATGGATGCTGCCAAAGACCTACTATCCTGGCTAGATACCGAAGCGAGATCAGCGGTTTCTTGAGTGCTGCTTTCAGATCTTTCTTGATCGATCTCATTTTTGGGACTGGCAATTCCAAGGTAGCTTTCTTCGTATCTATAGTGAAACCCAAGAACTCTAGTCGCTTGGTCGACGTAAGCTCCGATTTGTCTCTGTTCACTAGAAAACCCAGACTGGAAATTAGTTCTATTGCCCATTGAACTTGCTTCTGTAAGCGATCTCGGTCTTCGGCCATAAATAGGATATCGTCCAAGTAGACAATCATCTGAAACCCTTGCTCTCTGAGTGCTGTCGCTACGGGCCTCATGAGCTTGGTGAATGCCCATGGTGCCGACGCTAGACAGAACGGTAGGCTTCTGAACTGCCATAGTTCGTCTCTCCACATGAAACTTAGGAAGGGGCAACATTGGGGTGCTATCGGTACTGTGATATATGCATCTTTCAGATCTAGACGCGCAAGCCAATCTCCCTTTCTGAGCAAGTCTCCTAGTAGATGGATTCCTTCCATCTTGAAATGTTTGTATGCTAACCAGCTGTTGAGTTCTTTCAGATTGATTACTGGACGAACTTTGTCCTTGCGATGGACTAGAAACATATTGCTCAGAAAGGATTGTTCGCTTCTTGTCGCCCTCTCTATCGCGTTCTTCTGCGCTAGTTACTGGATCTCTGCATCTAATAACGCTTCTTCTGCCTGTGTCATTTGAATTCTCTGAGGGGGACGTTCCTGTTCTGGATGGTCTAGGAACTATAGAATGAAGCCTTGTATGGTCTGAAGGACCCATGCATCCGAGCCAGTTGTGCCAATAAAGCCTCGTTCTGCCCCCTACTGGAGGATAGGTCGTTGCGCATTCTCTCACCTGTGTTATTGTTTTGGTGTCGATAATATCCGCGTCCTCGACGTCCCCGAGAACCTCGTCCTCTGTTAGGGAAAAAGGCGTCTTGTTGACGGGTCTCCCAATACTGGGCTCTGGGGCCTTGAGATCTTCTGTTCTTGAAGCGGCCTGTCGAGCGGCCTCTATATCGACCCGCCCCTGCAAAAACTCTCCCTGGGAATACTTTCCTAATGGAGGCCTGCGCTTTTTCTAGCGCTATGTATGTTCCGACAAATCTGTTCATTTCTTTGACAAATGTGTCTCCGAACAGAAGTCCTTGGGCGCTCTCCCTGGCCTCGTAAGACGCCAGGTCTCCTAGTTTGTTATCAATCTTCAGCAACATAGATTTGCGTCGCTCTGAAGATATTGCGCAGTTTGCGTTGCCTAGCATGCAGACTGCTCTTTGTGCCCATCCTGCTAATATGAGTGGGTCCACTGGTTCCAGTGTGTCTTTAGCCCATTATTTTCCCTCTGGGGCCGGCCAGGTCTAACAGTTTATCTTGGCACATCTTCCATGGCCAATCCAGGCATCTCCTGGAGTCTTTCCCTGCCTTCATTATGAAGGTTAGCATCTTTGCATCGAGCTCGGGTGTATCTGGTCTCGGACACTCAGCTCCGAGTGTGAATCTAGTATCTTTTTCCATGGGCTTTTTCTGGGACATGTACAGAGCTACTCTTGGTGATGGGGTCCAGTCCGTAGATCTGGGGGGTCTAATGGTGTCTGGTTCGAACATGTCTGACATGTCTTCTTCATCTAGAGGGGTCTCCACAACGCTGGCTTTGGGCTCGCTTGTACTCTTCTTTTGCGAGACTACGCTCTCTTTGCTTATGCTCTGATCATCATCCCCCTCCTGCTCCTGTTCTGAGTGTCTGTGGATGATGTGGCATCCCCTATATTTTTCACCCCTCGGGTAGGGGGTATGAGGTTGGGCATGGCTGCTTTTGTAAGAAAGGCACTTTTAAGCCTATTAAAAGCGTCAGCCACCTCTAGGGGCTTAGTCTTCCCCGTATCCGTGCCCAGGGGAGTAGAAGAGTGTTTCCTCTTCCGGGCCACTTTTCTCCCCTTCTCACCTTGTGTCAGAGGCTCTTGTGTGGAGGTTCCCTCACTGGGGTTGTCGAGCGTGCCAGCGTTTTTGCCCAGTATTTCTTCCAGGACTAATAGCCTGTCTTGTAGAGGCTTAACTCCTAGTGCTACGGCTTGAACCAATGAGTCGCCTAGTACTTTCTTGAAACTATAGGAGAGGTCCATCTCTTCTCTTATGTATTCTCCCTCCTATTCTGGTTCTCTGTCACTCCCTTCACTCCAAGTCTCATTATCCATGCTATATGCCATGGTTATATGCTGTAGGCTTGTGCCTCACTGAGGATTGCTATCAGTTCGAGTCCTGTAGCTCCTCTTTTGCTGATGGCAAACATTTATTTATTTTTTTTAAATATTTCGATGTTTTGGAAATGCCTCTGATCTGTGCAAACGAACCACTAAGAAATTAGTTAGGTTTGCGTGTTCGGGAGTAAATGAGAGCGTAGTGTTGACCGTTAGCTTCTCCGTAACAACTCACTCTCCTGAGAGGAATCTTGTAATGCGCATGCTTCCCTTGTTTCTAAAGGGAGTGGGGCTTACCGCGTATTACGAGTCGCCGGCGAACGCCTCTTCCTTGGCTGTACTCGCTTGCGGCTGACAGGCCAAGCCCCAATGCGAGTGAGATCATTCGCGGGCTCGGCTGCCAGCCGCTCGGAATGTCAAAACTCGCTTGCTAATGCACTGCTACGTCTGCGAAATTATGCCTATTCTTCAGCCACAAACGTAATTAAAACTGCCAATAAGTATGCGCGCGCTTAAATATGGTATATAGACATAATATTATGACATTCTGTACAGGTAAAACAGTATAGCTAGGCACTGTTAATAATGGATGTCACTTATCTGTGGTGCAGCAAAAAAGAAGAGGAAGGGACCCAGGGAAGCAGTGACTTATAGTAGAAGGGGTTGCCTGATTGGACAGTGGAAGAGAGGCTATTGGACTCCCATGCAGAGGAGCCTCCTCATGGGGGGGCGAGGGTGGGGGAAGTAGTTTAGCCAGGTTAAGGCTATGATGTTTTCATTTTTTCTGTTATTTATACAAGATATATATATATATTTATACAAGATATATATATATACACACACACATATATATACACATATATATATATGTTGAAACGAAGGAAAGATTTAAAAAGCTGTGGTTAGCAGTAATTAAAGAAGTTGAAGCATAATGCTTGCCTGCGGTCTTGTCATAGAATTGAGGTTGTTGGTGGCTGGCTTGAAAGCAGGTGGAGTTAGTAAATGATTTTAAGTATCTTGGTTTTAAAATCTGTGCAACTTCCTGTAGGACCGCCCTACTAAATAACATACATGAAAAGGCCAAACCTCTAATCACTCAAATGAAAGATTTTAATCGTCGATTTGGGAAATTTTCCCTCTTGACTATTTTAACATTTTATAATGTTTGTTTCGGCAATTACAAATGCACTTGAAATTCACCATCTGATTCTAGAAGAGGATTTCACTTAGAGGGACTTTTCTGGAAAAACACCCTGTTGCTTTCCGAAGTCAAGCCCCCTGTGGCATTTATAAAGCGCCTGCACACGCATGTTTCTAGGCGCAACAAGATAAAGAGGGGGAACAAAGGGAGTACAAAATAACTAACTATCTTACTAAGCCTTCTGTCATTCAGATCGCGCAAGTGCGGGGAAGAGGGAAGTGCAGTTAACTCACAAATGCATCCAGCGGGTGGCTTATAAATGCAGAGATAAGGGACTGTACGGTTGCAGATACAGACCCTGAAGTGCTGGGGAGCCCCGAAGGCAGTCCAAGGCCAACTGGACATGCAGCAGCCTGGGCCAGAGTTCAGAGGGTGACCAGGTGACCAGTGCGCAGAGCAATCGGGTGCATCAGCAGGGTAGAGGAAGAGAGAAAACAGAAGCAAAAATAAAAGGTCTTGACTTGCTTCCGGAACCAGAGGTAGTTCTGCTCAAGTTTGAGAGAGGCAGGGAGGCTTTATCCAGAGGGAGACCCCAGCCGAGGAGATAGATCTTCCCACAAATCTCTGCTTGGAGAAGCGTCTGACCCTCAGAGAGTTGGAGGTGGATGAGCAGAGAGCTAAAGAAGGAAGATGTTTTGGAAGAGAAAGTTGGAGGCAGAGCAGTTCCAGGCACCGGAAAGCCTTGTGGACGACGCAGAGGGTCTTCAACTTGATCCTTGCAGCCACGGGGAGCCAGTGAAGAGATTTCAGAGCTGGAGAGATACTTTGACTTCTTAGAGATGTCAGATGTGAGGGGAGAAGGAGAGGGTGGAGTCGAAGATGACATCAAGGTTCTTAGCCTCGTAGGAAGAGATCTTGGAGGATCGGGGGGAGAGAGAAGAAAGAGAAAAAAAGAGAGAGAAAGAGAGAGAAAGAGAGAGAAAGAGAGAGAAAGAGAGAGAAAGAGAGAGAAAGAGAGAGAAAGAGAGAGAAAGAGAGAGAAAGAGAGAGAAAGAGAGAGAAAGAGAGAGAAAGAGAGAGAAAAAGAGAGAAAAAGAGAGAGAAAGAGAGAAAGAGAAAAAGAGAAAGAGAAAAAGAGAGATCCAATGAGGAGGATCTCAGTCTTACTGGCATTAAGGCATAGATCATTGGCGGCACACAATTCCTGAATTGCGGCCAGACAGTCTGGTATGAGAGAAGAAGCAGAGGTGGCTGAGGGGAGCCTGAAAGAGAGCCGAGTGTCATCCGCATAACATAGGAAATTGGAGCAGAAAGTAGCGATGCAGTGGGCAAGAGATGCCAGGTAGTGGTTGAAGAGCCAGGCAGAGAGGTAAGACCCCTGGGGAACACCACAAGTAGAGATAGAGAAAGAGATAGAAGAGAGGAAAGACCGCGTTGGACCGGAGAGGGTCAGTAGGTGAGAAAGGAGGCCAACAAGGTCAGAGTAATACCAAGGTTGTCGCAGAGGCGATTGAGCAGGATGGCATGGTTGAACGTGTCAAAAGCAGAGGATAGATTGAGGAGAATGAGGACAGTAGGGAGAATAGAGTCAAGATTGGAGAGCAAGTCTTCAAGGGTGTTCAGGAGAGCAGTTTCCATGCTTTTGGCAGCTCTGAAGCCAGACTGGTGGCCATGGAGGCAACCAACAGATTCAGTATGTAGATTAAGCTGGGAGATGGCCAGCTTTTCTAAGAGTTTGCCCAGGAAAGGAGTGATGGAGATTGGGCGACAGTTAGCCGGAGAAGAAGGATCGGCCGAGGGCTTCTTTAGAAGGGGGTGCACACGAGAGTGCTTAATGATGGCTGTGATTCGGTTTGGATTAGGTCTAGTGGCTTTAAATATACATGTAATATGGAAAAGAATTCTGCGCAATGCAACACATTTATGAGTCCCCCGAAGGACTCCGAGCTTTTTGCAGCAAGAAAGCAGACTACTTTAAATCTACACATGGTTACGTGAGCAGCAAAATTGGAACTGTGGGGTTTAGATAGTAATCAGGTTTTTGAGAATCTGGCTACTTTTAAGACGCGTCTTTGGCTTATTGATTGGTGCCATACGCGTGCTGCATTATAAAGTTATAAACGTATTCCTGAGTTAGGAAAATTTCACAAGAGGCTGGGGGTGCATGGACCGTATTTAACTCGCTATCCATCCCGGCAGTTTGGGAACACCATTTTAAGATTGAATATGTTATTGACCTGAGAGAAATGCCTTTGATGGAAGAAAATAAACTTTGATAGTGAAAAGTGCAGTTATTGCGGTCACGGTGTACAGTCGATTAAACGTGTGGTTATAAAATGTGAAGCCCATGTAGCCCCATGTTTGATTAATTTTGAGCAGTATGTGAGAGACCTGAGAAATCAACCGTGGAAATGTTTATGGAACCAATTTTTATCATTATTCTTACTATGCAAAGCTTTATATCAATGCCTGTGAACTATAAAGTTCATTAGATGGAAAGGCAGTGAGCCGATGAATTGATAAAGATCTTAGTAGATAAGGAAAATTGTACTGTATGTTTTAGTTGTACGATTTTAAGTTAATTTGATAATTTAAACTGTATAACTAAGCAGTGTTTAATATGTGATGATTTTATGTGGTTTTAAGATGAATTGTTAAAATTGGAGTTAAAAGTAATTTGTTACTGATATGTTTTGTGTAAGGTTTTGTAAACCAATTGCACAATAAATAAAATAAAATACACAAGCGGGTGGAACACCACCATCATTTCATAACACCCTTGCAGCCAATGTTACTGCACTCTTGATACATGCATACTCAAATCCTCAATGCTAGCTTCTGTTGAACACCTTTATTGGTGGTGTTCATCAACCATTGTTCAAGTGGCAGAATCTATAGGCCAATGCATTTCGGACACAGTGACCAGCGTCATGGCAGATTCTACAATGAAGAGTAAATATGTGTTGTCTAAATGTCTCTTGAGATAAAAGAAAAATGAAAGACAAATGTATATGCCTATTTACAAAGTGTGTGAATCATGCTGGTCAATGGTTGGAACACCAGATATGTTGACCATACCTAATTAGAAATTATTAATTTATATGAAATAGGTAGTTTAATAGTCACTGAGAGCACACATTAAACACATGGACCATAAAAGGTTCAGAAGGTACCAGTGTTTTTTTCCTCCCAAGTTAAGTAAAAGCTTTTGTAATTAGAAGATTCTGTGAACAGCAGACATTCAAGACCCCACCTTCCTACAATCTCAAGCAAGGGGTAAATATAGGTGTTAAAAGAGGAAACAATGCCGATCCTTGTCGAACCCCCCCCAGGGGAGAGAACTGCTGAGATGAAATTTCCCAGCTGGAGTCTCTGCTTCCTGCCACTCATGAAGGATTCGAGCCAAGCTAATGCTGATCCGAATATGTTTCAGTCAGTTCCTTTTTTTTTTTCTTCTTTTTTTATTGATTTATTGGCACAGACCTGGAGATCGAACCTGTGTTTCTCCACATCATCTTACTTCCCAGGCGAGCGCGATGCCTCTGAGCTATCCTCCTGACACGAGGATAAGGCGTTGAATAACAATATTGTGGTCATTCCATTAAACGCTGGCACCAGATCCAAAAGAATCAGTGAAGCTGGCGTGCCACTGTCTCTAAGCTCTACAAACTTTCCCCAGACAAACAGCACTGTTTTCTCAGTGCTGTGGACAGGGTGGAAGCCAGATCGTACTCTGGCCAGAGCCGAGCCCCTTTCAAGATACAGTTGCATCCCCTTCTATGATTGTGCTTAGGATGGGAAGGTTAAATATACAAAGACGCATCTATCCACACAGGTTAGGAGGCATTAAAAATCTTAGCCAAGTCTTCAAAGAGGGAATATGCTCTTTCATGAATTGGAGTGTAGGATCATTTTGTCTAGGGAGGATAGCTCAGGGCCAACGTGCTCGCCTTGGAAGCAAGACGACACGGAGCAATACTGGTTCGATCCCTGAGTCCGTGCTTGGAAACCTCTGGGTATTAAATGCGTTATAAATAACCCATCGTATCATATCTAAGGATGACCCTGTTGCTTTTAATTCTTGTAATCTTTTAGCCGGTCAGATAGCACAGCGAGTAGAGCGCTCGCTTTGACTTCTGCGCAAAGCCTGCCGACGTAGGTTCGAATTCCGGCAGGGTCAACTCAGCCATTCAAGGTCAATAAATGAGCACCACACACTTGGGTAATAATAAGCGCTCAGGTGCCTGAGGATTTGTAATGCTATATAAATGCAAATTAATATTATGTCTGTCCTTGATATAAGGTCAAAGCACTTAAAATAAAAGCTCTATGGATGAAGTCTCTATCCTCTATACTGTCAAAGGTTCCAGATTTGGTTGCAATGATCTTGCAAAGCTTGTCAATCATAGTTTGAAAGAAAGATGCCAATTCATCACAGCATGATTGGGCAGGAATGATTTTATTTGATGCTTCTGAGACCGTAGTCAAGGCCTCATAAAAATTAAATAATTCGGCCATACTCTAATGGGCCATTGAAATTCTCTGAGAAATAGACTTTCTTTGCTTGTAGTAAAGCTTTTTTATATAGCTAATGTTGGAAAGAAGCTAGCGCCTTTCTTAATTTCGAAGCGCTTTAGAATTAGGCTGACTTCTGTTAATTGTTTTTGGCCAACACTTCTGTTACTATTTCTAGGCACCACAAAAGACCATGGGTGAAGGGGGCATTAATAGAAGACAGTTATTTAAATATAAGGTGCATTAGCTGAATGAATTTGTAAATGTCAAAGCTCATGCAGTTCTTAGCACATGACTCAAAAA
Organism: Ambystoma mexicanum; assembly: GCF_040938575.1. NCBI lineage: Eukaryota > Metazoa > Chordata > Amphibia > Caudata > Ambystomatidae > Ambystoma > Ambystoma mexicanum. Next base: position 464,835,219 of record NC_090939.1, on the reverse strand, counting down.
TCCTCCCCCTCCCTTCCTGGAAAGAATGCATCTGGTGCTCAAAAATAGGGGTTCCCTTCCACTCTTCTTAAGAAACGCACTGCCGACCCCTCCTGCCCGGGTAACTATCGCCCAATCTCCATCACCCCCTTCTTGGGAAAGCTCCTGGAGAAGCTGGCCATCTCCCAGCTTAATCTCCACATTGAATCTGTTGGTTGTCTTCATGACCATCGGTCTGGCTTCAGAGCTGCCAGAAGCACGGAAACTGCTCTCCTGAACATCCGTGAAGACCTGCTCTCCAACCTTGACTCCAACACCCTTTGCATCCTCATCTTGCTTGATCTCTCTTCTGCCTTGACACGGTCAATCATGCCATCCTGCTCAAACGTCTCCGTGATAACCTGGGTACCACTGGTCAGGCTCTGGTGTGGCTGACTTCTTTCCTCTCTGACCGACCCTCCCAGGTCCAGCTTGGGTCCTTCCTCTCCGCTATCTTTTTCTCCACCTGTGGTGTCCCCCAGGGTTTTAACCTCTCCTCCCTGGCTGTTCAACCAATACCTGGCACTCCTTGCCCACCGCATCGCCACACTCTGCCCCAACTTTCAGTGCTATGTGGATGACACCCAGCTCATTTTCAGGCTACCCTCGGCCTCCTACTCTCCTTCCCTCATCTCTGACTGTCTGCTATCCAGGAGTGGTATGCCGCCAATGATCTCTGCCTTAATGCCAGTAAGACCGAGATTCTCCTCATCGGCATACCCGCTCCCTCCTTCCCTGTAGCCAGGGTCGGACTGGCCCTTTCGGTCTTTCGGCCCGTGGCCGAACGACTTTGGGGTTCCCTGGGGCCGGTTTTCCGGCAGGCACCTCTGGGCCGGTTTTAAAAAAAAAAAAAATAATGTCTTTTTTTTTGCGTGTGTGCGCTGCAGACAGTGCGCCGAGCCGCGAGTATTCGCAGCGACGCGGCCCGCGCGCGGCCAAGTCAGATGGGGATGGCCGGGGGCGGGGGGGAGTGAGTCGCCTCGCCTGCCAGTGCCCTGGTGTGAGTGAGGAGCAGGGCATGGAGGCGGGAGGCAGGAGCCAGCCAGGAGGGGCGAAGGGGAGGTGCCGCGCGCCAGCGGCACCGGCTGCTCTGCACAATCATCATAGCAAGGTAACACTAGTAGTCACTAGATGTTACCTTGCTTTGATGATTGCATCTGCATCATGCATGCATCATAATTTATGATGCATGCAGATGCAGATGCATGTGCATAATTCACGGGCCGGTGTCGCGTCGGTGGGCCTGCTGGGCGCCCGCCAGTGCCACTGCAGGGGGCCGGTGCGCCTGCCGTCAGCTCACGAGCCTCTGGCCTGCGGCGGCCACAGCCCACAGAGAGAGAGAACGACAGTTGTGAATCTGTACTGTGAGAGGGAGGCAGGCTGAACTTAGCAATTGCAAACACGGTACACCGACCAGAGCAATTGTAACACCTGCCTCCCTCCCCCCCTCCGAGACCTCCTGACCCTGGGGGGTGCAGCCTGCCTGCGGGCTCTGCTGAGCTGGGGCCGAGGCGCCGAGCCCAGCACTGTAAACACAGTGACCGACACTCCACATTGATTTCACACTCGCTTTCAACTTTGCTGCAGTGAGTAACACTTCTTTGCAAAGTTGAAAGCAAGTTAGCAACTGTCTTCAACTTGTGTGCCTGGGGGCTGGGCTGGGCCCCGGGGCCGCCGGCGCCGTGGACGAATGCCTGCCCAATTTGCCGCCAAATGCATTCATACATTATGCTGCTGGAGTGGCTGGGCTGCTGCTATATGAGCCCCAGTGCCCCACAACACAAGCACTGAAGCACACACCGTCTGCAGTGGACCTCGACTCTCGAGACCGACGAGCGACGACAGTGCCAGTGCCCACAGCCCACACAGGACAGGAGGACCACAAGGCAGCACTGAGGCGGCCGGCCAGCAGAAGTGGAGTGCCCAGTGCCAATGCCGGCCACACAGACAGCAGCAGGCAACCCGCCAACAGCCAGCCAACTGAGGTAAGGAGTGGAATGTCTTTTCAGGGGCTTTCCCTGCCATGCCATGCCATGTGAGTGTGCCTGGGGTGGGGCGGGGGGGGGGGCTGCATGCAGGTCTGCTGTGTGAAGTGATACAAGAATGGATCACCATATGTATCATTAATATCACTGCAGGTACTACTTTAACATTTTTTAATGGATCTTTCCCAATCTTTCCAGTTTTGGAGGGGCATTAGAAATTTTTTTTTTTTCGAATACTTCACCCAAATCCGAGCAGCCAGCCAAAGGTTTACTGGCAGGAGATTTGGTCGAAGCCAAATCCATCGAATCTTTTCAACTGAATTTGGCTGGGACCCTGCAGTTTGAGCTGGCCCGTCCTTTTTGGGGTGGAGCCAAGCCTGATATGATATGATAGGTTATTTATAACGCTCTTAATACCCGAAGGTTTCTAAGCGCGGACCGGGGGAATCGAACTTGTGTTGCTCTGTGTCGTCTTGCTTCCAAGGTGAGCGCATTGCCCCTGAGCTATCCTCCCGAGACAAAGCCTGGTTGGCACATGTTTTCCCCCTTTTTAATAGCCTGACAGGCTGCAGAACGGGAGCTGCCGGGTTCTGTAGAGGAATGCGAGTTCTAATGATTCAACAGTTCTGGGTACTAATTATTAAGACTGGGTGCAAATTCCCCCTCTATTCATGTTTACATTTTACAATCTGTCCCCAAGTTCTTTATTTTAGATATACAAAGCTTCTAGAAGTTTCCAGAAAAAAAAAACTCTCTCTACCTGCTTTGACATAAAAAGAACCATGTGTAAATCATTAGAACAGAACAAAGCACAACGGCTAACCTCTGGCCTGACGGCAAACCTCCCTGAGACACAAGTACATTATAATAACTTTTTTTATTTACATAGCGCTTTTACCCAAAGCGCTTTACATAGAACAAATGTTACATACATTTATATTACCCAATAGAAGATGTTACTCAGGAAGAAAGCCCGAGTCGACCTTGCCGGGATTTGAACCTGTGAATCAAACAGATTGCACGAACGAGAGCTCAACCTACTGAGCTATTTTACCAGCTGTATGAATTAGTTGAACAATCCATTTCACAGTCATTTCACGGAAACAAGCATTTCATCTGAGTACATAAAACTCGTGTACTGCTGTGCAGTGCATTAAATCTTCAGAAATTCAAATGAGAACAAAAATAAAATACTTCCAGGCAGCGTTGAGTAAAGCTGTCAACTTTAAACCATGGCCATTTTGCGTCGGCTGCGTTTTTTTCCCCCACTTTCCTGCCAGAATCTCACATAAGTGACATAACCCACGTTTCGCCTCCCATCTCTCTTGAGCAGGGCATCATTCGTCGACAGTAGCCGATTCCTTCACGCAGATTAGGCCGCAAATGGCCGGGTCCGCTCCCTGAGCATTTCGCTTCATTCATCACTGTGGTTTTTTTTTTGGTTGATTTTTCTTTTGTTTTGTTTTAACGCCAGTGACACTAGGCACCTGCTGTACTGCCTGCCATGTGAAGTATGGAGGCTATACGAATTCCAGAAAAGAGGGAGTGTGGAACACTGGCCATACAAACCAGCAGTGCTGGGATCCATGAATGGAATATTGTCAGGGCAGATGACCTGGTCAAGTCATAATGAATTCATTACTAGCACACTTTACAGGAAACGAATGGGGGAGGGGGCAAGCACGGAATCGCACCACTTCATTCCTGCTTCCTATTTGTCTCAATGACTTGACCCACCCCTTTACCCTTCACTTTGTTTTATTTTAGAAAAGCCCATGCATTTATTTGTTTAAGATGCACAGTACACATTCAAGTGCTTGGATGGCGCAGAGACCACAAAAACTAGTATTAGGTGCTACTATGAACAAGAGCGCAGGGTCTGGATGAGCTGGGATTTTAGCCGTTTCCGCAGCGAGGAGGTGAAATGTGGCTAGGTGGTAAAAGCAACCCAGTGGCCTACAGATGGGAACGGTTTAAGTTATGTTTAGGGCAAATGGCTCATTTGTAGGAGAGGGCACGTGTGTGCATTACATGTGGGCGCCCTCTGTAATGAATGATCGGTCAGAGTGAGGAGACTACGTTACAAGAATGTACTGCTTTTCGCGTTTCTTCTCTGCTTGACTGCAAAAGGTAAAATTCAGAAAATGTGTAAGCCAGAAAAGGCAGTAACCTTAGGACCGCTTTTTGGTTTTACCAAATTTGAATGTTAAAGCATCGCAGCGGTATTTCAAAATGAGTGCGTTTTTTTACGACTCTGTGACCTGCCTGTAAACATATCTGGGGAGAGGGGTTAAGGGTAATAATTGAGGTGGGGGCAAGGTGGGGCTCCGGGGGTCTCCCAACTGCATATATTTGCTGAAATATGGCTTAAAAGAACAAAATATTCGATGGATTTGGAGTCGATCAAATCTCCTTGATGAAGTCACATTCTCTCTCTCTCTCTCTCTCTCTCTCTCTCTCTCTCTCTCTCTCTCTAGGGTGACCAGATTTAAAAAGTAACAGACCGGGACAGGGCAACTAACATAAAAGTAGGAATAGCGCTTGAAAGTGGCTGTCAACGCACTACATTTCAATAGTGGTTGGAGCAGAAGGAGGTTCAAGTGTTATTGGTGGAATAAACACACATTATAATTATTTTATCACAAATTACCACTAGCTTTGAAGCACTACACTTGTGTTTAAGCGCTTTATAAATAATTACAATCACAATCTTAATTCTTAAAATGTCACATTCCTACTGTTTGAGATTGTGCATTTCTGCCTGCCAGCTAAGACCTACTACCAAAAACCGGGAACAATGCAGTGAAAAAAATAATCTTGAGAAAGGGGGACCGAGCAGAGCACCCGATTACGGGACAGTCCCGGCAAAACTCTTAACTATAAAGGAACAACTTTATGGCACTCATTTCCTTGGTGACTTTCCTACTTATTACAATCACTGTGCCGTCTGCCCTCTGTTCGTTCTGTTGTGATCGTCTGGGGTCACTGTGACAAATGTACACATTTATAAACATTTACATTGCACACACCTACACCCGCCATAATGACGTCCTGGAGCGATGGAAGTGCGTGCGAGTGATTCTATGCATAGCTTTGAAATTGCCTTCCTTTGCAAGTCAGGGCCATCGTTTTGCACTCATATTTAGTTATAAAATGGCCATATCCCGCCTGTGACCCCTCCACGGCCACCCCACACAAAAATGATGCCCCATCTGATCTCAACTGCATTTCAATGGAATGTGCAAATAAATAGTGTCAATATTTAAACGCATGAGGACATCATTACAATGTTGATAGGCTCGGAGCTGTGTGCTGCGGTTTGGGGGGGTATGTTTAGTTGCGTCTCGTGCATCTGGCTGCCCGAGTTCACCTTGTATATGTTTGAGAGGGTATATATCTGGTGGACGTGCAGTAAGTATCGCGTGTGTGTTACTGGACGTTCATGATTGTGTTGGGTGCACCACATATGTACTGTGCGTGATTATGTGTGAATATATAGTTTTTGTTGCTCATCTCTGTATGTGGTTGGTTGGCGCAGTATATATGTGTGTGTGTGTGTCTGCCTGTGTATGTCTCTGCAGAGAATGTGTATCTTGGATGTCTCTGTGAGTTGGTCTATGGTTATGTAGATGAGACATGCAAACATGTGTTTTGTTAGTGTAACAATCAAGCGTGTAATGTGTATGTGTGTGTTTCGTGTGTATCTATGTTGTGGATGGTGTGTCGTGGTGTAGGTGTGCAGAGACGGAGTATGTGTTCTGAGTATTTGTTTGTGATGCATTATGGAGGCACCTGTGTTTGTGTGTGTGTGTGTGTGTGTGTGTGTCAAATCTTTGTCTGCTGTATGTGTGCATTTGGTTTGGGTATCTTCTGGTGTGTGTTATCCACCTACGTGCCTTAGTAGGTGCAGCGTGTTCCATACCAGTATATCAGCGCATATGGGCCAATTTACCAAATTACTGTGAATGCAAGCAGATGTCCAAGGCCAAATGATAATGTGTTATTATATAGCACTTACTTGTAAGAGCTTCATATAGACCAAATATACCTACAAAGTCACTCAACCTGTGTTGGTACTCACTCAACCTCAGCAGGATAAAAGGCTGAGTTGACCTCTCTGGGAGCTGAACCTGCAACCTGCAGAGCACACGCACATTGCAGCAGTGAGCGCTGAACCCACTGAGCTATCTTACCGGCCATAGCTATCAGAAAACTTGCCACTTAAGAAAACACAGAGCCACATGGTGCTGACCACAGCCCAGGAGCCCCAATATTAAATTAGGGGTAGAAGGGGAGACCACAGGGGTAGCAAGGGAGGCTTCAGGGGTCACCAGGCAGAGCCCTGGCAACCCCTACATGACATCCCTACCAGATGTGGTTTGATTTACAAATACCCGTTTCATAACCTTGCGCTATCTATTGCCTGACATATGTGGGAATTTGCTCCTCTACCTGTTACTAAATGGGTGCAGCAACGTTCACAGAGAATGATCAGGAGCCTATTGTGTTTGAGCTGGCTTTACCATAGCTGGGAGCAGGCTGTACCAGTCATGCTGTACGGCCCCTTGGGCATCAGAGCTGGTTGTATTTGTTGGGCAATGTGGGCATGAGCGAAATGTAACCGTATCGGTTTTGGAAGCTGGCTGTACCTGTTCATTGGCATGAATAGTTAGGTAAAGAGTATTGCATGCTGCTACATTGCTCTCAAAGCATTTAGGCTTCCTTGATAGAGATGGATTGTGGCCTTGCCCATGGTAAAACATGACTTTTTTTCTGTGAGGAGGGGTTGCAACTGGGGGAAAAGATGAGGGAAAAAGTGTCAGTACTGAAAAGTCAGTTGAGCTGGGAGCAGCCTCGGACTGGCTTGTAGGACAATAGGCACAGGGCCAACCAAAAACACAAAATGCTGGTGTGGGACCGTTTTTTTGTCCAAAGTGGGACCCTTATTGGCCCATGTGGGCCAGTTTGATGAGTTAATTCACGACTAGTAGTTTTGACCAGTGTTGCTTGCTGAATAAATATTCTTTAAAATATACAATTTGCATGCCACTTATCAAAAAGCTCCACCTGGGTACTATTCAAACAGTATCACAAAAGGAATGAAAAGCCATTTGCAACTGCAGGACACTTTTTCTTTGGTGCCTGAGACAATTGCATGGCCCAGTCTGACCCCGGATGATAGCTAGCCTTTGTTGCTGACTGTGTGCAGTTCGGAAGCACCCCACAGTGTCTTTGTCGAGGGCATAGGGGCATTGGTATCCCGAAAGGGGCCACTTTTTTTGAGGCGAGGGGTGGGCCACTTTTTTGAGGCGAGGGGTGGGCCACTTTTTTTTTGTTGTCCGGGCCTATTTCTTGTCCCAGTCCGACCCTGCCTGTAGCTCTCTGGCCGGCCTCTCTTGGCCCTCTTCCAGCTCCCACCTACAAGGCTAAAAACCTTGGGGTCATCTTCGACTCCACGCTCTCCTCACATCTCTGATGTCTCTAAAAAAATCACACTACCAGCTGCACCTCCTCCGAGGGATTCTTCCTTTCCTCTCCTTCCCCCAGAAGCTCACTGTCTCCAGAGCACTGGTTCTTTCTAGGCTGGACTATTGCAACAGCCTCTTTTTAAATCTACCTGCTTCTACTCTCCGCTCTCTGCAACTTATCCAAAACAGGACTGCGAGACTTGTCCTTGGCCTCAAGCTCAGGGATCGTACCTCTCCAGGACTGAAATCTCTGCCCTGGCTCCCAGTGACTGCGAGGATTAAGTTCAAAACTATCTGCATCGTCCACAAGGCCTTCTGGGGCCCGGGGACTCTCCCTTCCTAAATACCTTCCTTCTCGAGCTCTCCACTCATCCGCCTCCAACTCCCTCGGGGTCAATTGCTTCTCCAAGCAATGAGTTGGTGGTAGATCTCTTTCTTCGGCTGGTGCCTCCCTCTGGAACAGCCTCCCTTAAACTTGCGGCGAACCATCTCCGGTTCTGGAAGCACCTCAAAACCTTTCTCTTTGCTTCTGCTTTCTCTCCTCCTCAGCTCTGCTGACCTCCTGGCTGAACCCTGATCCACACTGGCTACCTGGACACCATCTGATCTCGGGCCCAAGTCCCTCCCTTGCCATTGTCTCACACCTGCACTGCCCACCTGGCAAACCCTGCACTTGGGGACTGTTTCTGTATCCCTACAGTCCCCCTACCAGCCCCTGCTGTCCGCACTTACCGTTGCACTTGCCACATGCTGGCCGTTACTTATTGTTATCATCTTGTACTTCACTGTCCCTGCCCCCTTCCCACGCACTTGCGCGATCTGATTGACACCTGGCCTAGTAGGATCGTTGTCTGTCCTCCCTCTGTTCCCCTCCCTTGCCTCGTCGCGCCTTGAAGCACTTGTGCATTGGTGCGTTATAAATGCCATATCATATCATATCATTTGTATTTTGTATTTATTATGTTTATATAGCGCTTTAGTCCAAAACGCTGTTCAATTTTAACAACTGAATACATATATCATAACAGTAGAAGCAATTTACAATTATGAATCGGACCAACAAAACAGTAAGTAGAGCAATTAAACTTAAGGGAAGAGGGAGGGTAGGGCAGTAGAACTGAGAGGGGGGGGAGGAGGGGGAGGGAAACAGAAGGGGGTTATAAGGGCGAGAATGGGGTGGGAGGGGGGAGATGATCATGGGGAAAAGATAAAGGAAGGAGGGAGAGCAAGAAGGGGGAGGGTTTCATGGCGGGGGATGGAGAAGGAGAGATTTAAGGGAGGTGCGGAAGGAGGAGAAGGTAGGTATAGAGCGGATTGAGAGAGGTAAGTAGTTCCAGTGCAGGGGGGCTAGGAGCTGGAAGGAGCAGAAACGGGAGGGGGCACAAGGGGATGGAGGTACAATGAGAATGAAGTGGTCAGCAGAACGAAGGGAGCGGGAGGGAGTGTAGAAAGAGAGGAGGGAGGAGAGATAAGAGGGAGCCAGACCAAGGAGATATTTAAAGACTAAGCAGAGGAAATTAAATTTAAGTTGAGAGTGAAAGGGAAGCCAGTCAAGGGAAGCAGAAATGGAGTCACGGGAGGTAAGGAGACAGAGGGTACGTACGGCAGAATGGTAGATAGATTTGAAGGGGGTGAGATGAGAAGTAAGTAGTCCAAATAGTAAGGAGGAGCAGTAGAAGAGGCGAGAGAAGATAAGGGAGGGGATTAAAGGTTTAGTAGCATGGAAAGTGAGGGAGGGGCAGACTTTGCGAATATTAAAGAGGTGGTAGCGACAGGCACGAGAGGTGAGAGAGATATGATGGGAAAAGGAGAGAGAGAGGAGTCAAAGTGAATGCCTAAGTTGCCATCGTGGGCAGAGATGGGGAGATTAGAGGGAGGAAAGTGAATGAAAGGTGGAGGAGAGGGAGCGGGGAAGAGAGTTGGAGGGGAAGAATAAGACTTCAGTGTTATCAGTATTGAGGGAAAGAACGCGGGAAGGCATCCTGTTTTTAATGGCAGCAAGACAGGAAGAGAGTTTAAGGTGGAGGTCGGTAGAGAAGGAAGAGAAGGAAAGGAAGAGCTGAGTGTCATCAACATAGAAATAGTGAGAAATACCGAATGAGGAGATAACAGGGCCAAGGAGGGAGGTGTAGAGTGAGAAAAGGAAAGGGCCAAGCACCGAGCCTTGGGGTACGCCATATTCCAGAGGCTGGGATGGTGAGGAACGGCGGACGGAGAGGGTCGGTTGGAGCAGACGAGGGGTGGGCTTTGGAGAGGCGGATCGACACGTCAGAGGGGGAGACAGACGAGAAGTCAGACACGCAGGTTGAGGGGGAGAGGGGGTGGGGAGTAAGAAGAGCAATTGATTTTTTGCCGAAGGGCAAGAATCTTGGGGGAGAAGTTTGCAAAGTCAGAGGGAGAAATGGTGGAAGAGGCTGAAGGATCTGGGGTAGGAGAGGATAAAAGACGAGAGAGGGTTTGGAAGATGCAGCGAGGGTGAGAGGCTTGGGAGTGGAGAAGGTTAGAGTAGTAGGAACGTTTAGCCGAGGAGAGACAAGAGTCATAAAGAGAGTGGTAAGAGAAATATGAGGTTTGGTTGGAAAGCGAAGGAGATTTGAGCCAGAGTCTCTCGAGATGTCGGAGGAGACGACGCATGGAGAGAAGTTGAGGAGAGAGCCATGGTTGAGAGGGTTTCCGGGTTGGACGGAAGAAGGAAAGGGGGTAAACAAGATCAAGAGAGGAGGAGATGGAAGAGGAAAGAGTGGAAAGTGCATCATTGGCCGAAAGTGAAGAGAAATCTTGGAGAGAGGGGAGAGAAGAAGAGCAAGTGTCGAGAAAGAGGGAGGGATCAAAGTTGCGAAGGTCGCGTCGGGAAAAGATGGAAGACGAGGGCATAGGAGAAGGATGGGGAAGGGGAGTAAGGGTGAAGTAGAGTTAAGCATGATCAGAGAGATAGATAGGTAGTGTAGAGACGGTAGAAGAGGGAGAGGAAGAGTTGAAGTTAAGGTCAAGAGTGGAGCCAGAGGAAGGAAGAGGGGAAAGGAAGTAGGAGTCCAGGATGGAGAAAAGGGGTGAGGAATGAGGGGGAGAAGGGAGGTGAAGATTAAAGGCGCCGAGTACTGTTAGAGGAGAGGGGGAGGGAGAGATGAGTGAAAGGAGGTGATTGAGGTCGTCGTAGAAGGAAGAAAGAGCGCTAGGGGGGCGATAGATGATTAGAAAGGAGATGAGGTGAGGAGAGAAAAGGATTTGTAAAGGAATTCGAAGGAAGGGAAAGAAGGAAGAGATGGTGAGGAGGTAGAGGAGAGGTATTTAGGGTGAAAGAGGAGGCCAATACCTCTGCCACGACCAGTAGAGCGAGATATGATAAAGGATGAAGAGGAAGTGGTTAGAGAAGCAGGGACAGTAGTGTTGTGAGGGGGGATCCAGGTTTCAGTTAGACATAGGAAATGAAGGTTGAGACGAAAGAACATGTCCAAAACTGCAGCGGTCTTATTTCAGAGGGATCTGGCGTTCCAGAGAGCAATGTTCATGAGTCTGGAAGGTTGAGCAGTGGGGGGGTAGAGAAGATTAGGACGGTGACAGAGGGTAGATGTGGAACGGGAAGGGATAATGGGGAGAGGGAATGAGGGGGGGGGGAGAGTATCGAGGACGGTGAGAAAGAGTTTCGGCAGGACGCCTAACAGAGGGGATGAGAGTGGTCTGATGAAGGAATAAAGAGGAAAAGAAGGGGAGGTGAGAGTAGAGGAAGAAGAAAGGAGGAGAGAGAGAAGGTGTAAAGGGGAGAAGTCAAACAGGATGGGGGAAAGAAACTAGGAACAGAGCAGCAAGGAGTAGCAGAGCAAGAGAAACTAGGAACAGAGCAGCAAGGAGTAGCAGAGCAAGAGGAGAAGTTAGAGGTAGTTGATCCTTTAGGATGGAAAGATTAAGTGTCAATGTAGGCAGCAGGAGGCCGCAGAGCGGAAAGGGTGAGCGGCCACAGGAGGCAGGAAAGGGAGTGATACTGGGAGTGGAAGGCCTAGAAGGTGGCAGGCAGCCCAAAACCAGGTGGTGGGATTAGATGAACCGAGGCGCTGAGGGGAATGGGTGAGCGACCACAGGAGGCAGGACAGGAATAGATACTGGGAGTGGAGGGCCTTGGGGGTGGCAGGCGATAGGGGTCAGGGTGGGATCAGATGGAAGAGGTGGTGGGAGGTTCGCTGTCAGAGTGGGGCCGGGCGACGCCGCAGTTGATCCTTTAGGATGGTGCGAACAGGGACCAAAGTAGGCAGCACAGGCCGGGAGATGGTGGGCAGTATGATGGGTGGAAGTGGCCAGATGGTGGCAGACAAAGGTTCAGAAAGGAATACCAGGTAGGAAGTCTGCAGCTGTCACTCTTCTGTGAGGTATAGATAGCAAGCACAATATGGGCTAGGAGCAGAGATAAACAGTGAGGGGGCGCTGGAGGAGGTGGACTGGTTGGCAAAGGATAGAGAGCCGGGTATCACTCAGAAGCAGTTGTGGAGGTCCTCTGCTCACGTCTAGTTGGAGTTGCCGGTGGTAGCAAGGTGGACAGAAGCAGGGAACGGAGGCAGGAGATAGTCAGTGGAGGATTCAGACAGAGGCAGGCACACTGCTGGAGGAGACAGGCGGATTGAGGAGTCTGCGTAGCTGGAGGTGGTTGCAAAGGCAGACAAATGGGCCAGCGTAGAAGATGGGCCAGCGCTGAGAATCATACAGTGGCCGAGTCATACAGTATCAGTGGAGTGGATAATCATACAGTAAAATCTAAAACACATTTGCGTACCAGAGCATATGCAAACCAGTTCACTCCGACACCACTTCTTTTTTTTAAAAAAAAATCTGCATAAGTTTAACCAGTTCTTATTAGCTTGTTACTGGGCCTTACTGTGCTTTTCTTTTATAAAGGTGGCAGGGAGCTGAGGCAACTCAGCACCTTATTGTATAACTGATTGAGCAGCCTCTCTGGGGCTTGCTTTAAATTAACGGCCGGAAAGGAACCGTAAAATTATGTTAAATTGTTTGGCTGTATAAAATGTAGATTACATGCAGGCAACTTGGGAGCATTTAACATTCAGCACTGTAATCTGAGAGCTTTGCTTATTCCCCAAACTACAAAAAAATGAAACCAGCGCACGGTCTGACAAGACTACTGGTGTGACTTGACATGTTAATAAGATCAATGTTAAAGTCTAAGACTAAGGGCCTCATTACACGGTAGGCGGTGGACCAAGGTGCTGTTAGCACCTTGGTCCATGCCGGTAAAATACCGGCACCGCCTTGGAGGAAAGGGGAATTACCGCCCTATTCCAAGGTTGGCGGGGCAGTAATTCCCCCTTCCCCCATTGCCCTTCCCCATTCCCATTTTTGCCCCATAGGGCTCTATGGGAATGGGGAAGGCGCCAATTACGGTGCCGCAAATTGCAGTACCGTAATTAGCACCCTGGTCCCTTTGCGGGTTGGTTTTTAACACCTGCTAAAAAGCAGGCGTTAAAGTACCAACCCGCAAAGGGACCTCGTAGTAAGGCGGTAAGGGTTTACCGGTACCGGTAAACCCTTACCGCACTACGTGTAATGAGGCCCTAAGTCCAATGAAAGCCCTGCTGAATGAGTTGGGCGAGTTGCACGTTGTTTAAAGCACAAAATGTCTAAAATATTAAAACATTCTTGCACTAAAATCAAATCTATCTAGATGTAGACTACAATCACCCATAAGAATACAAAGTTTGAAGTTCCTCACATAGGGACTGAAATGGAGTTAGAATCAAAGATTAATATTTAGGAGGATGGTAAAGGACTGTAAAGAATGTAAAAAATGTTTTTAAAAAAATCCACTCCCGCGGGGAATGTAATAGACAAATGTTTTAAAGCGGAACATGACTGAGTTTGCACTAAGGTTTCTTCAAAATCTGAGAAAGCAATAGCCCCACCCCTCCCTTTTTATTTCTACAGTTTTTAGAGTGACTCATAAACCCTTTGGGTAGCAGTTTATTTAATACTAGTGTACAGGCCCGAGTACACGGGCCAAAGTGCAGGTTTTCATTGACACAGTAGGAACACCATATATCTTAAGCCTACAGCTCGCTCTAGCGGTGACAACAGGTGAAGCTGTGCAAATTGGACCACTGTATATCCTAAGGCAATCGCTCCATCTAGCAAAGCATTCCGTGCGTGTGGGTCTTCTCTACTGCACAGGATAGCATCGGGCAAACATACATCTGGCCTTTTATTATAAGTAGATAATACGGCGGTCTTGCAGATCATCTTCTATCATCAAATCATGGATCTCAGTGGCATGTTTAACGACTGATCGAGCATTTGAGAGCACAATTTTAACTACATGATAATTTTCGTGAGCCTTAATATTACATTTCATGTAGATATCTCAATGGATGAATGCATATTGCCAATTATTGGAGAATCTATAGGCTGATCCGTCAGACAAAACATCTGCTTGGAGCAAAGCATGGGTTAAAAGAAAAGTGCCTTACTGTTTCTTGCTATTCAGCCACTGTTGACCGCCACGATTTTTTATTTCCCAGTAAAAACATTATGCAGGCATGATGAGGTGTGCAACTGGACCAACAAGGCACTGCAATTTTGTGTGGATGATGTTGGCATATCTGTAGTGTACAGAGAAAATGTGATGCCAGCTTCAATATTAGCATGTCTGTGAGGCCAAAATTAAGCATGCCGTCAAAGTGGCATAAGAATTGCCCCAAGAAGTGTCACAATCCCCTCTCCCCCGATTTTCCCTACATCACTCATTGTGCTTAGAATAACCCAAAAGTCATGTCCTACTAAACCCGGATTCGCCCAATTGGACTAATTGCCCCTGAATTAGTTATTGCCTCTAGAACTGCCCATATCATGTCCACTTCCCAAGAGCCTCATTGCCTGTAGAGAATGCCCCATGTCACTAATTTACCAAGAAATGCACATTATCTCGTAGCCCTAAAACTGTATAATAAAGCATAAAACTACCCCTTCATTTACTGCAAGTCCCTCATTGTATACAATCCTACCATATTTACCCTGAAATGACTAATTACACTAAGTGCCACAGAATGGCCCAATTCCACCCTATAAATGTCCCATGCTGGGACCTACAGCCCCCTGCATTTCTCATGTTGGTCACTGCAGGTCAACCTCATTGTCCCCAGAACTTCCTTCCCCATGTCACTCCCACAGCCCCTAGAACAGTCCCATTCCACGCCCTACTCCTGCCTTCACACAATTACGCTCACAAATAAACACAGACACGTTATTTTCTTAACAAACTTGTCAGCAGCTTGGTCACTCACTTCACAGCAGCTCGCAGCTCCTGTGGAAACGGGGAGAGCAATGCTAATCACCTCTACCTGAGTACTGTTATCTCTGTAAGCCACAGGAGACCCAAGAGGAGCAGACCTCACAGCCCTAAGCATGCACTGTTCTGCACCGGACCAAAGGCTTTCCAATGGTCTGTCCAGCACAGCATAGCACTATTGAGCCACACATAGGAACCCATGTTCATACTACGGCCGTGCAGAAATAGATTGTGTGCTACCCTTCTTTCTGCATGGGTAGCCAGTGCGGACCCCTCAGCCAGTCTGAGGGTTGCCTTGAAATCTACTTTTGAAATGGACTGGCACCCTGACAAGGAGCACCTGCCTACTTAAAGAGTGGGTGAGTTTGCTATAGCAACAACTGGAGAGAGTAACATTTTCGCAAATCAGTCGTGATGAATCATTATTTGAACAGTAAGCAGCTTCTTGGAAGGCAATTTATCAACAGTTCAATAGACATAAAAAGCTACTTTAACAAACTATAGAAAATACTAAGGTTAGATGACCAACAGTAAAGACTATATGCAAATTACCTCTTATGATTGCCCAGACGGACAGGGCCATACAAACGAGGAGCTTCACTGCTTCTGCGCACAAATTGACTGTGGCTGGAAGATAATCATATTTGTTCTCTAAAACACAGAAGGATTCAAGGTATAAATGGATACCAAAAAGGGGTTTTGACAAAAACAAATTAAAAAGAGCACTTATAACATTTTATTACCAGAAAACTTACAGTCAAATAAGGTGAAGGAAATGTAAATCTTCATACTTGAAGAATGAAAAATACATTTAGACAAATAATGTACCTGTCGGACGGGTTTGTATGTGTGTTTGTTCTTTTATATCCGTTGCATCGGCCACATCATCCCCACATGTCAACATTGGTGTGCCCCCAATGGATCTACCATACTTTTCGTACACAGCCTTTTGAGGAGCTTTTCATCATGTTACTAATAGTTGCCTCCTTGCCATTCAGCCGGGGCGATAGCGCCTACACATTCATGTTCTGGCTCTGGCCAAAAGCACAACGCAAGGGAGCTGGAGAGTGTGACATAGGCTTCTTTCCAAGGACAGTCCTTCAGATGCCCATTACGTTCTATAGCTTCAGTGTCTGTGGGGTTGAAAGCCTACCCGGAGTAACCCTGCTAGATAAGGCACCAGAGTTGAAACTTGGTGCAAGCTTCATCAAGTAGGTCTCAAGATTCGATCAACCCACGGTTGTTACTTTTGATGCATTCTGTAAATTATAAATGTTACACCCTTGGCATTTATTTAGTATTTATTAATTGTTTTGGCATATTGTGGTGTTTGTGTGCAGGAAATAAGTACTGGCCGTAAGTGCCAGCGAATGGGTGCAAGGTTTGTGATGTATTCATTTTTATTCATATCCTGTTTTTTTACGTACATTTTGAATGCACGGGGCAGATTGGAATGCATTACATCCAGCACCGAAAGAAATTATCTACATTGCACTGCCCGATGAATCACAGATTCACCACCTTGGTCAAAAGGGGTGTTCAGCTCAAGCTGCCCACCCCTCACTTACCTCTCCCCAGCTGTTCACACCTGACAAAAGTGAAAAAGTACTACCGTTTTGGACTCATTAAGCCTACAGTATTTGGTGCTGTGACACACAGTTTAACTTTTATTTTATGTATGTTTTATCTACAGTAAATATATTGACGCAACCTAAAAGTCATCATACAGTACATCTTCAAAAGCATTGAGGGGAAGTAACACGTCACTGTTCCCTCGCTGACCTTCCCTCTCCCACATACTCGCACACATATCCAAGTGTGGACTTTAGCAAAACCCACACTACCTAGGGCCCAGCACCTTTTCAGTTGAACCTACCCTCCCATGGCTGTAAGTCTACAATGAAATGGCGTCACAGATGGCTACAAAAAACACCAACATTTAAAGAAGGTTCAAGGGTTTTTATTGTTATTTTATAGGGGGTTCACCTAAGGACCATTGCTCTCTCTCTCTCTCACATCTGCCCCTGGGCTTCTCCCTCCCTAGCCCAGGCTTCCTTAATCCTCAAGTTGGTCACTGGGAGATCAGTAACCCCTACCACCTGAAGTCTGACTGGCTAATGAGGAGGACCTAAAAAGCAAAAGCCTAATATGTCCGACTTCCTCTGGGGTCTTTAAGGTGGATCCTAACATGGTCTCCCACAAGCACTGCTGGACTTTGAAACAGGTATTTGTGCTTTCCACCCACCTAGATCTCAACTTACTCTTCTCCTGCTCACACTCTTAATTCCTTATTCTGATATTCTTTGCATTCTTCTACTCGCTTCCTATGCTTCCGCCCATTCATTATTTTCTCTGCTTCTGCTCTGTTATTCTATCGCACATCTACTCCTTACTCCTACTCTCAACTCCAACTACTTTCCAATCCCCACTACTCTCCACCCATCTCTCTCTCACACACTCAGCCTCCGTTCCCTCGGTCTTCTTCCCGTCAGTCGCACTTACTCCTCTACTCTGCTAATTAATCCTGAAAATAAACAGTTACAAAAAGCTACCAGGGACAAACCTGGAAACACATAGACCAGATGAGAAGTTAAAGGTGGTGCTTAATCATTGTGTGGGGCGGCAAGGAACCCTTTTGGAGCTTATGGGGAGAGAAACCACAAAACATTCTGCATTTTGATTAGCTTCTTAATTTTTACTTTTGAGTCAAGTCCTTTTCTGTTGTTAGAAGTAGAATGCCATATTCTATATTACATTCACAAATCAAAAGAGGTGTGCCTGAGAATGTCTTGTTCTACAAGATACAATATCTGAGGAACAGTAGTTGTGCAGGGAGACCAGAAGTGATCACAATCTCAGATGTGCTACTCAATTAGTAAAACTGAGTAACTGAGCAAGTTGTACACAGATTCCTGTCTGCCTGGTGCGTGGTACTATTGCCAACAAGGAGTGTGTCTGTCAGAATGTTATTAGTAGCAAACGGAATCTTAACTTGCATGCAGCAAAGCAGTTTTCACAGCATATGTTAGCGTGGCCACAAACGGTCTAGCGCTGAGGGAAGGGGTGCCGGAAACTGGGGTACACAGGTTTGTCTGCCAACATACAAAGATAATTTCTTTTAGGAGACCAGTGGGAGGACATAGTTGAAGTTGGAACACATCTCGGTCCACTGCTCAGAAACGGAATGTGGTCATGAGCACCTCTACCTCCTCCAGCCTACTTCTGCAGGAGTCTGTCCTGATACATTCTGGTTTCACCATCACCGTCTTGTGTCCAATGCTGGATTTTACTTTTATGGACTTGATTCATTCACGGTGCGTCACCCTTTCTCAACTCTCATGCTGGACTTCCTTTGCATCTTTTACTCCCATCTTCATCTTGTATCCTGGCTTGCAACATTGTGTTACTACGGACTTCTGCATTTGTATTCGCTCTCCCCTCTTGCTTCTCCACTCTTTTGGACTGCTTACTCTCTGTTCTCTCCTCCTCTCCCTTTCTCCCTTTTCCTATCTCCTCCCCTTACTTTCTTCTATGCACTTACACTATCAGAATTGTCCCTGGACCGAATATGATAGCAACCTCGTCTGTTTCCTCCACCCTCGAAAGGCGCAACTCATGCAGCTGCTCGCAGCTGACGGGCGGCACCTGGCGGGTCATCATGACAACATATAAAGCTGAGGAACCTCGCGCAGTTTCACGTAGGGGTTTGTGGAGCTGGTTAAGGAGCGGAGAAAGAAGGAGGTAAAAGGGATGATGGGCAGTAACTGGGGCTTGTGTCCAGCAGATTTTAATGTGAGAGAACTCTAATATACATATACGTTTCAGGCTTCACGCTCTTTAAGAGATACCAAAGGTGAAAATACACACTTAAAGCCCCCCGTACGGACAAAGGTACGAGAATGACCTTATTAACATCTGTACCATGCATTTACCAAGTATCAACACGTAGGAATAACTCATTAGAATACATTTTCTCTCTTCTTTTCTATGCTAATTGGACCATTGTAAACAACGTTGGTATGTACTCTTCAAATTGTTTGGGAACATTTTGGGTAAAAAATGAATTGACATACAGCTGGGTCTATTAAAATATGTTGTTTTTGTAAATGTTTGTTTTGTACATTGTGAACATATAGCCCTGACGGTGGTGCTTGGAACCGAAATGCATTGGCACAATAGTGTTCTTCATAGACCATTGGGTCTTTTTGCCTCAGCAATCGTGTGAATAAACACGTTTTGAAAAATGTAATTGAAGTACAGCGTTTTCACATACCCATCGGAAGAATCGCTATTCCTTTTCAAAATAACTTAAGAAAAAGGAGAACTATAGATTGCAAAGCACATCCTTAGAAGTAGTGGAACAAATGAATACAGCTCCAGTTGGAGCAATTTGTGAGCACCAGTGATAATTAGATGGTCTCCACCTGATTTTTTTCGGTTGCAGTGTTCATTAAGGCTCTTTGGTCATAGGGCTCTTTTTTTGATCTGGTAGCTCCTAGTACGCACAAAAACATATCAACCACAAAGAAGAAGTAAATACATTGGAAGGTTTTAACGAAAATAAAAAGTAGTGCCCACCTCTACCCCCCCTTTCAAGAAACCTGTGATTTGTCACAGGAAGTAAAAACAAATGTTTTAAAAAGAATTGGAATTAAAAGTATATAACTTGTTGTCCGTACACACCAAAGGAAGAAGAGGATGACCTTACCGTTCTATTCAGTACTCTTGCAAACTCAAGCCAAAAACGCAGGGTCTCCTCAATGAGGATGACCTTCCTTTTGATACACCCCTCTGTTCATTTAAATATATAAAAACAAAGGTGCAGTTCAAATGAAAGAGCAGAAAATAGCATCAGGTACGCGCCAGGCTGTTGTAACAAGGATAGGTCTCAATACCGACACTATTGTACATATGTAATGCAAGGAATAAGGTCAGCACTAACCAGATTAAGCTTGGGCTCAGCCGCTATTTCTAGAGGTTGTCTGGTGGCAAAACAGGCTCTGTTCGCACTCTAGATAGTGTAAGAAGCATGAACTAACTGGGCCGCCTTACGAAGTTTGCATATAGTTCCTAAGGAGTGTATCCCTTACCTAAATAGACAGAATGAAGGCCTGTGACTTTTGAGTGACTAGAGTAGCAGTTTCAGAGCAATCCACAGTAAAGACGAGCACGGAAAACCAGGAAGAAGGAGGGAATTAATATGGTTAGTAGGGACCTACCCCCAGGCGGCATGACGATGCACTAAAAACTGGATGGTGCACATTATTTAGTCAAAACACCAGAGCATCCTTAGCCCAGTGCACAACAAAGCCCTCCAGGGTTCAGCAATCCATAATCCCACAGACTCAGAGAGCAAGAAACCACGATAAAAATAGGGCAATCCAAAGGGCAGTCCAATAAACATCAACCGTTTGTTACCAGGTAATCAAAAAACAGACAAACCAAATCGGAATCCAAAGCAGGCGGTAGTGCAGAAACAGGGTCAAGAGAAGTTCAAGAAAAGAGGTATGGAAACCAGGATGCACAGGTACTTACTTCAATCAGAGGCGCTGGCACCATTGTGAGGCTGTTCTTTATGGTCCTTGGGATGAAGAAGTGGCGTGCTGACGTTGCGCCTTGCGTCGGGTTACCATGGTGATGTTTTAGTTACTTACCTGTAACTGTGTTTTTCCAGCATTGGTATCTTTCATAGATTCAGATGCTTGAATATTCCCCGTCGACAGACTGGGAATCCTCAGTGATAAAAATTCATTAATAACATTTTTCCATATACATCCATTCTCCCCTTGAGAATGCATGCAATTACTCCATTGTGGCCTATGCGCCATTCTATTGTGTAGTCCCTCCACCGCACATTGGTCCTTTATGGCCCCAACCAATGAGGTGGCAGGGCTTAAACTCCGCCCCGGCAGCCATCTTCAGATTTTGAACCGTAGAGACTACAGTACGATGGATGCTGAGCATAGGAGAAGCCTTTCAGGGGAGGCGGGAGGCGCATGTGAATCTATGAAAGATACCAATGCTGGAGAAATACAGTTACAGGGAAGTAACTAAAACTTCTCAGCATTGGATCTTTCATAGATTCAGATGCTTGAATAGAATACCAAGCAGTTAAAACATGCCCCATCATATACATATATGCATAAATACAGGTTTCTGATCAAACCTTTATGCCGCAACACAAAGGTTACATACTCGGGGAAAGGTAGGAAAAGGAGGCTGGTCCTACCTTATGCAAAGAGATGGTGGAGCACTGCCTGTCCAACTGCAGTTTCTTTGTTGGAATCTTCAGCCAGGCAGTAGTGTTTAGCGAACGTGTGCAGAGTGCTCCACGTGGCGGCTCTGCATATGTCCTTCAAGGCCGCCCCTGCGTGGAATGCTGTTGGAGCCGCCCTCCCTCTGGTGGAGTGCACTGGCGGCGGTCTACTTAGAGGGTCGCCTTTTATCTGATGGCAGTGGGTGATGCAGGACGAAACCCAGCGTGCCAGACCTTGTTTAGAGATATGCTGTCCCTTGGTAGGGCCAGAGAAAGCAATGAACAGTCGGTTTGAGGAGCGGAACTCCTTGGTTCTCTGCAGGTAAAACTTCAGTACTCTCGCAACGTACAGAGAGTAATGCTCTTTCTGCTTCAGAAGTGTGATTCCAGAAAAAAGGTTGGCAAAACAATGCGCTCAGTGAGTGTCATTTCCGACAGTACCTTGGGAAGGAACTTAGGATGTGGCCTTAAAATGACACGGTCGTTGTGGAACAAAGTAAACAGAGGTTCAGAAGACAAAGCTTGCAACTCACTGATCCTTCTGGCTGATGTGATGGCTATCAAAAAGGCTGTTTTCCAAGATTTACGTCGCATCTGTGTATGGGTTCGAAGGGAGGTTCCACGAGGGATGTCAAGACGGTATTCAGGCTCCAGTTCGGAATTGGCGTGGGCGTAGGAGGAGAAGTACGCATCAGCCCTTTCAGAAAGACTTTAACCGCCGGCAAAGAGAGGAAGGATTGCACCTCCGGATTTGTTGTGTACGCTGCTATGGCTTACAGAGGGACCTTGATGGAGGACAATGAAAGCCCTGTCTTAGCTAGGCACAGTAAATATGGTAGAACTTGGTCAACCGAAACGGTGAGAGGATCGAGGGCAGCTCTCTCGCACCACTTGGAAAATCTAGTCCATTTCCTAGTGTAGGTGACTCGTGTCGACGGGGCTCTCGCGGCCCTGACGATATCCCAACATTCTGATGGTATCTTAAGATTATCAGTCTACGCTGCTCAGGAACCATGCTCCCAGGGTCGTGGTGGAGGACCTTGCAGTTCTGTTGCGTCAACAGATATTGATGCCCCTTGAGGCAAATCGGGGGCCGCCGGGAGAGATGCTTCAGAGTAGAGTACCAGACTTGTCGCACCCAATCCGGCCCAATTGGGATCATTGAACAATTCTGTTCCTTCAACCTGCGAAGTACCCTCGCAATGAGCGGGATGGGGGGGAGGCATAGAGGAACCTTCCTGTCCAAGCCACTGAGAACGCATCTCCCAGTGATTGATACTCCGGGTACCTCGAGGCAAACCTTCAGCACCTCTTGTTGTCCTTGGTGGCAAGAGGTCGATCTGCGGATGGCCCCACAGGGCAAAATCTGCTGGATTTCCTTTTCGTCCAGCTCCCACTCATGCAATGACGTGTATTCCCTGCTTAGCTTGTCCGCTAGGACATTGTCCACTCCCGGAAGATGTTCTGCCTTGATCTGCACCCCATGGTGCAAGGCCCATACCCATAGCCTTTGGGCTTCTTGCAACAGGATCTCTGACCTTGTGACTCCCTGCTTGTTTGTGTAATGCATCGAGGTCGTGTTGTCTGTCTGGACTGAGTACCTGTCCAGCTACCACCGGCAGTAAAGCCTTCAGCGCCCACCTTATGGCCCTGAGCTCTAACACATTGATGTGGAGTTGGGACTTTTGCGCCGACCAAGTGCCTTTGGTTTGGAGGTCCGGAAGGTGAGCGCCCCAACCTGATAATGACGCGTCAGTCGTCAGCAGAAGGGTCGATGTTGGCGTCTGAAACGGCATCCCTTGAAGATTCTACGGAATATTGCACCATCGAAGAGCCTTGCGTAACGTAGATGGAATCTGGACGACATCTTCCCAACATCCGAGAGCTTGTTTCCATTGGTGGTCCAGGGCCTCCAGAACCGGTCTCATGCGAAGACTGCAATTTGGTATGAGGAATATGCACAAGGACACAATGCCCAGAAGGGATTCGTACGAACGTACCAATGTGGTCTGTTTCTCCAGGAAGGTTGAGCATAGAGTTGCTGCTACCCTTTCTGCCGATGGCCTCACCCTGGGAATGCTGGTATCGAATTTGGCGCCCAGTAAAAGAGCTGTCCTGCTGGGAACGGGGCAGGAGTTCTTGTTATTTATGAAGAAACATAACCCTTTTAGGAGGTGGATCATCCTTAAAACTGCTGAGCGAGCCCTGGCGGCGGAACATGCTTTTATCAACCAGTCATCCAAATATGGGAAGACTTCCATTCCTGTCCTCCTGAGCTTTGCAGCTACTGGTGCCAAGCATTTTGTGAAAACTCTTGGTGCCGATTTCAGCCCAAACGGGAGCACTCGGAACTGAAAATGAAGCTCTCCAATCGTGAAACTGAGGAACTGTCTGTGAGCTGGATGGATCGATATATGGAAGTAAGCGTCCTCCAAGTCTAAAGTTGAAAAGAAGTCGTTCTTGTTCAACCAAGGGGGCACTCCTTGCAATGCTACCATCTTGAATGTTATGCGTTTGATATATTTGTTGAGTGCCCTCAGGTCCAAGATAGGTCTCCATTGACCGTTTTTCTTTCTGATGAGGAAGAAGCAGGAGTAGAAACATTTTCCCCTCTGGGGGGTACGCCACCGGCTCTACCGCTGCTTTCTGGAGCAGATTTTGAACTTCAGACACGGCCTGTTTTAACATGTGCACCCTGTGCGAAAATGGAGGCAGGGAAGGAGGTTGGTCTAGAAATTCTAAAGTGTGACCCTCTCTGATCACCTGCAACACCCATTTGTCCGATGTAATTGACTGCCAGTGTTGAAGAACTGGCTTACCCTTCCGCCCCACCGGGGTGTGAGGTTGAGGGGACCAAATCGGATAGTCAGTTTTGTGTGCCTTGTGACTTCCCCTGGGTGGAGCCACGCCTGCCTCTATGGGATTATCTGTTGGAGGATTGATACTTCTTCTCTTGGTACGTGCTACCTTGCGCCTTCTGACCATAAGAGGAGCGGCCGTACCCTCGGTATTTAGAAGATGAGCTCCTAAAGGGGCGAAAAGACCGACGGTCCTTATCCTTGTCCTTTAAAGAACTGATGGCTCGGCCCGTGTCCGATTTGATTCCCTTCATGTGGTCATCTATTTTCTTCCCGAAGACCTCTTGTCCATCAAAGGGCATGTCCAATATCTGTGCTTGGACTTCAGGCCTGAAATTAGTAGCCTTCATCCAGGCCTGCCTTCTGAGTACTGTGCCATTGGCCATCTGTCTAAAGCCTGATTCGGCCACATCAACCGCTGCGTCGATCATATGTTCAGAGGTTGCTTCACCATCAGCGATTATCGATCTAGCCTCTTCCTGAAGCTCTGGTGGTAACTACTTAGCCAATTTGGACAGGGGTAGCCAAAGCTCGCTATCATATCTCGCAGTCATGGCCATCATGTTACCCGCTCTGATGTTAAGTGACACCGAAGCTGATACCTTCCTGCCCATGGCTTCTAGCTTACGTCCGTCCTTGTCCGGTGGTGCCGACAGCGGCGAAGCGGGATTGGCAAGCTTCTTCCTAGCTCAGACTGTGATAACACAGTCTGATTTTGTACGACCTCTCAAGCAAAG
This sequence comes from Ambystoma mexicanum, assembly GCF_040938575.1. Classification (NCBI taxonomy): domain Eukaryota; kingdom Metazoa; phylum Chordata; class Amphibia; order Caudata; family Ambystomatidae; genus Ambystoma; species Ambystoma mexicanum. Next base: position 464,810,612 of record NC_090939.1, on the reverse strand, counting down.
CAGAGCAGACTCGGGCGCTTTATATATTTCTTCTCTGGTCTGGACACCAGAGCCGGGGTAGACAAGGGCGTATATAAGATCTTGGATCCAGACTCCCAGATGGTGTCGAGGAGAGGAATGGTGGTAATCGTGGTCTTGCTTTTGTCCCTGTGCTCATAAAGCACGGATTTCTTTTCCTCTGTGTAACCTGAATTTTGAACAATTCTGCAGCCTTGCCGATTATGGTGTGGAAAGAAACCAGATCATCCGGCGGTGAAGCATCTGCTGGGGAATCTCTCCTCCTGGGCTCCTCGACGATATACTCGTCCCACTCACTGGCTCCGTCAGGATCCTGTGTAATTTCGCCTTCTTCTGGATCTGAGAATTCTCTAAAAGGATCCTCTTGCCAATCCGAGACTGAAACGGAGGATGGCACCATTTTGGGATCCCTATCCAGAGATTGAGGTCTATGCAATGATGGCGGTGATGGGACCCTTGTCGGTGAAGCACTGCGAGTCCTCTCCTAGACCGTCGAGGAGGCTCAGGTGATCGTGCCCTCTTCTGAGACCTACTCCTATGAGGTGAACTTCTTGATGTGCCTGGAGTTGGAGACGTGTCTCTCCAACGGGTTTCTGGTTCTAAGGGATCAGACGGCATGCTCTTCTCCCTTTGACTCATCCATGATCTGTTTTGTGGACGATAAATCCGATGACGAGGATCTTGCCATAGACGATCTCTTATGTGTAATCGTCGTCGATGAGGGTTTCGTCGACGGTGTGGCCGACGACAGGCCTTTATCTTTCACATCACTCGTGGACTGTTTCCCCCATCAACGAATGCCCCCCCGCACCCCACTGGCTTTTTGCAAACTCCTAGTTACCTTTGGAGGTAGATTTGGCTGACGAATGTGACTTTTTCTGGCTCGAAGAGTCCAGTGGAGGTAGAAAGGGTATTAACTCCAGCTTCCTCTTACTTTTGGCAATGGGAGAGGAACTCCTTTCCACTGAAGAGGCCCTTCTCTTCGAAGTTTGCCTCTCAGATGGAATGCTGGAGTGGACAGGAGCTGTTCTGACACTCTTCCTCCGAAGATTCATCCCTGGCTTCCAGATGTAAAAGAAGTCTTCTGTGCCTGTCTTGAAGAGTCTTGTTGGAAAAAGTCTTGCAAATATCGCATTTCTGAATGTCATGTGGATACAAGCAGTAAATGCAATGTTCACAGGGGTCTTTCATGTAGACTAACTTCTTCTTGCATCTCATGCAGTCTCTGAACGATTTTTGGTCAAAAACAAGAGATATTTGTCTCAAAAACCGCCTGAGACCAACCAAAGCCCCTAAACAATATATTCCACACAAAAGTAGAAAAAGAATTGAAGAGCTCAGAGAGCTTGAAGATTCCCTATGTCTGTTAGACTGTGGTGAAAAATTTGAAGAGGTTGCCGGGGGCAGAGCTTAAGCCCTGCCACCTCATTGGTTGGGGCCATAAAGGACCAATGTGCGGTGGAGGGACTACACAACAGAATGGCTCATAGGCCACAATGGAGTAATTTCATGCATTCTCAAGGGGAGAATGGATGTATATGAAAAGTTTTTATTAATTAATTTTTATCACAGAGGATTCCCAGTCTGACGACGGGGAATATTCAAGCATCTGAATCTATGAAAGATCCAATGCTGGAGAAATAGTTGTTACCGGACTCGAGAGCGGGGCAGTTGAGATACGACGCCTACATAAATGGCGTCTGCTTAAGCGCCCTGGCAACCGCCAGCGCCGTAGGAAAGGAAATGCAAAGAGGAACAAGTTACTTACCAAATGGTAACTTTCTTTCGACTGAATGTTCCTCCAACGTATTCCTCATCTATGACATATAATGTCCACAGCCGTGCTGCTTTGGAAAAAATTTCACCAGAGGGCGCCCTGCGTCGAGTCTATGGCGCCCGTAGCCTCAGTTCATGTTTTTTCCACCTCACAACGTGTGGGACACGTGTCCATAATACAGCATTGACTGCAGTTAGCCTCGCTGGAACGAAAGCTGTAATGGCATGGGAAATTCTCGAGAGGGGTAGGCTGGGAGGGCGATGAGGAAAATGTTGGAGGAACATCCAGTTGAAAGAACGTTACCAGTTGGCAAGTAACTTGTTCTTTGAATGGACTGTGTCCTCCAACGTATTTCTAATCTATGACAGACTACCAAAGCAGTATCCATGAGTGGAAGAGGGAGAATAATTTAGACATAACCAATTAAATGGCAGAGTAAAGCACTGCCTTACCAAAGGCGACATCCTGAGCATGGGAAGTATCCAGGGAATAATGCTTAAAAAACATGTATGGAAGACCACATTGCAGCATCACAGATGTTCTTTACCGGTGCACCCCTCTGCAGGGCTGTCAATGTAGCCATGCCCCTGGAGGAATGGGCTTGCAAGCCCTCAGGAGGGTCCTTGTCAGCCAACTTGTAGCATTCTGAAATAGTGAAGATGATCCACCTAGACAAGGTCTGTTTATAAACAGCCTGGCCCAATCAGTGTCCAGTATACCCCACAAAGAGCTGGTCATGCACTCTGACCCTGGACATTCTAGAAAGATAAAGGCTCAATGCCCTCTGAAGATCCAACCTATGAAGTCTCTTCTCATCCTTGACTGGGATGCAGACGAGGATAGAAGGCAGGGAGCACCACCTTCTGACTTAAATGCAATTCTGACACTACCTTAAGTAGGAAGGACGGACGTACTCTCAATACAACCCTGTCCGTGTGGAACAAAGTAAAGGGTGGCTTGGAAAAAAGTGCCTGCAACTCGCTCACTCTCCGAGCAGAGGTAACTGCAACCAAGAAAACAGTCTTAAATGTCAACAATCGCAATGGACAAGAGTGCAAAGGTTCAAACGGAGCACCCAACAGAAACTTTAAGACCAAATTAAGGTCCCAGACAGGCACCTGAAAAGGCGACGGCAGGACCACATTCGTGAGCCCTTTCAGAGTGATCTGTGGAATCTTAAAATATAAAATGGGAGCATTCCTCAGATGAGCGCTTAAAGACAGAAAGCGCTGCCAGGTAACATTTTATGGTTCCCCACCTGAAGACCCCTGTGGGCCAAAGAAAGTAAGTAGGAGAGAACCTCAGGAATGGAGCATTGAAAAGGATCAACATTCTTTCCTCTGCACCAGTTGCAAAACCTACGCGCCAACGGCAACGTACAGGGACTTTGTTGCTGGCCGTCTGGCCGAAAGCAGCGCCTCCATCACATCTGAGAGATCCCAATCCTTATATCTCAACAGTTCAGAAACCATGCGTGAAGGTTGAGTGTCTTGACTTCTGGATGGAAAACCCGACCTTCCTCTAGCAAGAGAAGATGCTCTCTTTGGGGAAGACGTATCGGAGGACAGATGGACATGTCTAGAAGGTCCAGGTACCACAATTCCCTGGCCCAATCCAGAGCCATGAGAATCATGCAGGACCTGAACCGTCGTAACCTCCCGAGAACTTGAGGAATGACAGGAATCGGAGGAAACGCGTACAGAACTAGGAACAACCAATCCACGTCAAACGCATCTCCTTGATCTCCTCTCAGGGGAAATTCCCTCGAGCAGTACCTTTCACACTTCCGGTTGGCACCGGTAGTGAACAGGTCCACATGCGGGGTTCCCCAAAGGGCGAATATCTCCTGAAGGACTTCCTGAGCTAGTTCCCACTCATGGGAGACTGTGCTCTGTCTACTCAGAGCATCCGCCACCCTGTTCTCCTTTCCGGCCACATGAACTGCTGCTAGGGAGATTCCTTTTTGAATTGCCCCAGAGCCAGAACTGCATTGCCTCCCTTCACAGAGTGAGTGACCCTACACACCCTCTCTTGTTGAAGTAATGCATGGCCACCATGTTGTCAATCATTATCAGGACATTCTTTCCCCGTACAGATGGCAGGAAAGCCTTCAGTGCTAGCCTGACTGCTCTCAGCGCCGCGCCAAAAGACTGATGTGTAGTTTGGTCTCCGATGGAGACCAACGACCGCTGATGGTCAGATCGTTGGCATGAGCCCCCTCAACCCGTGGGGGAAGCGTCCGCACTAATGTTACCTCCGGCCTCGGTTGCCAAAAAGGCTCCCCCTTCATGAGATTTTCCTCGCTGGCCCACCACAGAAGATCCTAAGAGACCTTGACGGGACCATCAAGGAGATCCGACATCTTGCCTGAGCACTGGGACCACTAAGTCCGTAGAACCCACTGAAGGGATCGCAATCTCAGCCGGGCCTCTGGCACAAGCAAAATGCAGGATGCCACGAGGACTTGCAACCTTAAGAATTCAAAAGCCGGAAGACTCTGGGCTTGGTGAAACTTGGAGACCATCTGAACAATGTGTTGAGCCCTCACCTTCGGTGGAAAATCACATCCCCAAAAACGTGTCCAACGCAGCCCTGATGTAGTGGAGCTGTTGGGAAGGTGTCAAATGCGACTACTTGAAAATGAGGGCGAAGCCCAGTTTGTGAAGAGAGTGGCAGGTGACGCTTAGATGATCCTAGGCTTGTTTGGGAGAATGCTCCCTGATCAGCCAATCGTCCAGGTAGGGGTAGGCATGAATCCCTCCCTCTCCCGAGATACGTGCCACCACCACCATGAGCATGGTGAAGACCCACGAGGCAGAGGTCAACCCGAATGGCAGGACCCGAAACTGATAGTGCGATCCGCCAACTGCGAACCTCAGGTATTTTCTGTGCTTGAGATGGATCGGTGTGATGCTGGAAATGCATCGGAGGGACAGGGCATCTGTATCCTTGTCTGCTTTTCATCGTGTGTTCTGTCGTGTTTTCCACGCAGGAGTTCATGTGGGACTCCTGGCGGTGCAGCTCTCTTTTGGTTTGGTGAACGGACCTGTGGGATACCCTTATTGCACCCATGGGTGGGGGGTACAACCCTGTGCCCCTAGTGTATGTTTTGGGCACCTGTGGGTGGCCAACAGAGCAGGGTATGGGCTGGTAGCAGCTCCATGCTGAATTTGACAGGTACACGGAGTATCCTCCATTTTGGGATACCCCGGCCCTGCCATTGGGATCAGTTGATTCCGGATGGAAAACAAGATGGCCCCGGTGGCCTCTTGCTTTCTATTACCCATTACCTTGTTTTCCCAAAGTCCTGGGAAGCCCTGACTCTGTCCCTTACCCCCTGACTGGCTGTTGGATGGAAGTGCCATATATGGTGTTGTGAAGGCCTGGCCAGACTAGCTGGAGCCTTCTCGGTGATGTATGTTGTGGGTACCTCCTGTGGGTGGGACCTGGGTGAATAGAGTTTGTGACGAATATGCATTCTGTGTGTGGGTGTCTAGTATCTGGTGGTTGACACAATGACTGAGACAACCCTGCCCGAAACCGGTATGAATGCAGCTTGGAGTGTTGAATGGCTCGGTGCTTGTCCCAATACACATAACTTGTTGTGAGTGTCTGGAGAGAAGTGAATGGCCTGAATACCTTGTGTGCCTGATTGGCTGCCTGCCTGCATGAATGCCCGTAGTCGTGATTGGATGCTTGAGTGTGACCCAACGGAATGAATGGGAGATCAACAGTATATCTGGGGACCTCTCACTGCTAGGAATCGTGTTCAGAAGCTGAAGCCCACTACGACGAGTAACTGGATTAACTGACGCTTGACCTTGAAGCCCAGCTGGACGATAAGAATTGCTGTTGCTCTCCTTCACAATCTGAAAGCTGCTGTGCCTCCAAGGTCTGACCCAGAGAGGACTTGGTAAGGCGCCCTCTTCCCGAGCTGTGAGGGACCATCGTGCACAGCTGAACTTTGCCAACGCTCCCTGGTAGACAGACCTACGACAGGCTGCCGACCCGACACAGGGACTGCTGCGGAACTCCAAGGAGAAGCACTCGGACTGTTGTCCGCCACTGTCGACGACCGCCGTTGCCGACCGGAGCCGCCGTGCTCCCGTTTGCTTAAGAACTTCATTGATCATCGGACGCTCTCGTGTGCATCGTAATCCGCTTGTCTCCCGCTGGAGAAGGCTCGACCGTCGACGCGCCGAGGAGCATCCACCGGTGGGTTTCCCGCCACCTACAGACCGCAGAGACGCCGACGACTCGACGCCCTTGCTGGGCCCCAGTTCTTCATCATCTCTTTGCGGTCCAGAACTATTGTCACCGAGGTGCCCGGCACGCCTTTTCCTTGCAGGACGGCAACGCTCTGTCGTCGACGAGCACCGCTAGGAACGAAGCTGCCACTTCCCTGCCATAGTTCACCCTGTTCACCATCGGACTTTCGACAACCCGTGACTCCTGCCTTAAAGGGAGGGCACTCAAGAAGGGCCGTAGATTCCCCGACACCGAACGCCAAGTTCCGACACCTCTCGATGATCCGTGGCTCCCGCCTGAAAGGGAGGCACTCAAGACGGATCGGTCGGTGCATCGTCGGAGAACTCTACTCCACCAGGTACATTGGGGGGGGGTAAAACCTTAATAGGAAGACGTAAGACTATCGAACATTATATGGACTGGCTTGTGCTATATATCTTTATTTACAGGTTGCCCAGGTGGGGAGGGGGGGATCTCCACACAGAACTGTGCCTAGTGGTAGGGGTCAGCATTCTGCCTATTGTTTCAACCATCTTACGTTCCTGCCCATCTCTATTGCTGGTTTCCTCGTTATTAATCTGTGTGACATTTTAACCGCACAGTTGATGCACTTTAATGAGATTCGATAACATTAGTGGTACCACTCTAGACGTGTATGTATTTATCATTATTGACTTCCAAGTACAAAGTGCATACCTTTGAATATTACTGTTTTCAGTAATACAGTGTGTGGACATTCCTTTGTGGGGGTTCGGTGACTACACTGTACTTAAGAACCAGCCTGCATCACCTCCTGAGAAGCTAGGCCTTGATTGCTCGACTACGTTACCAATAATAGAGAATCTTGGCTGGGGTCCTCTGTGCCTCTCCTCTACCATATAGAGAGCAGAAGTACAGACACCCCCTACCGATCTTTACAATCGGCACATGAAAATAAGCATCCTGCAGGTCCAATGACACCAACCAAGCCTGAAGTTAGAGGGCCTGAAGAGTCTGAGAAAGAGTGACCATCTTGAACTTGTCCTTCCTGAGGAACTTCCAAAATGAGTCTCAGTCCTCCATCCTTCTTGGCAATCAAAAAATACAGGGAATACCAACCCTTGTTCCTCCCTGCCACAGGCACTGGTTCTATAGTGCCTTTCTCTAGCAAGATCAAAATCTCCTGCACAAGCAGCGGATCCGGAAACCCTCAAAGAGTGCTTACCAGGTGGATTGTCGTAAGGCCGTCGTAGAAAAGGCAGTAACCGTGGGCTATTGTTTCCAGAGCCCAGGCATCCATAGTAATGGCTCACCACTCTTCTAGATGCTTCTAGCGCCAGCATGCCTTTGGGGACCGTGCGCTCTACAAATATAGATAACATAACATGCTGTGACGGCCTGCCCCCTACCGGTGAACAATGAGACAAGGCCCCAGAGCGGTTTTGAAGCGGCTGGGGCAGTGCCTGATTGTAGAGAGGCTGCTGCTTGAGAGGCATTGGCACCTCTAACTCGTCCACCACGTGGAAACTTTTGTTGACCCCTCTGACTGGCCATCCCTCTCGCCCTTCCAAATGAGGAGTAGTAGCAAAAGGAACCCCTCCATTGCTGTCCCCTAGGACGAAAAGTCGGAGGTTGTCGAACCGCTGAGCCAAAAGATTTGGCAGCTGCTTTGGAGGTCAACAACCTCTCAAGGCACTCATCAGCCTTGCTGCCAAACATATGCAACCAGTCAAAGGGCATGTTGAGAAGACGAGCATGCACATCTGGTGCAAACCCCGATTTCCGCAACCACGCAAATCTGTGCATCACAGTGCTCGTGGCCATGGACCTGCTGACGCTATCCACAGTGTCCTGCCCAGACTGAGGGATTCACACATGACATCATTGCCATCCTTCACAATAGCTAGAAAGCCATCCCTTTCCTCCCCTTTGGGAATATGCTCAGCCGCTAAAGAAACGCAATTCCACAGAGGGTGCAAAAACTTTGCTAAGACACAGGTGGAGGTAGCCGACTTCAACACCATAGTCCCCGCAGAAAATACCTTGCATGCCCATCCATCCATGCGTTTATCGTCCCTATCAGGAGGGATGGTACAGTACGCTGCGTGCTTCGAGGTGGCCATAGCCGCCTGAACCACCAAACTCTCCGGAGTGGGGTGTGTGAAAAGATAGCTGGGGTCGCTACAGGATGGGCAGCATTTCTTTGTCAACGACTTGTTCACAGCCAGAATACTCTTCAGGGTGTTCATGGTAGCAGCCACTCTCTTTTGCAATGCCGAATGAAATGGCAACACTGGGTCAGTGGACGGACCCTGATCCAGAATATCCGTACGATCATCTTGATCAAACTGCACTGGCCCATTCCAGGTACTCCACAACTCTCAACATCAATCTCCGACAAGAGGAGTCGGCATGATCCCCCGGATCCGGCCTACCAAATTCCATCTCAGGGGGAAGTGTCAAGGCCACTGGTATCATGCAAGGACTGACACAGATCCTCCATCCGACTCTCTTCAGAAATGAGACACTCCGGAACACCAGCGGTCCCATATGGAACACCAAAAGGCCCAACATCCTCCTCAGACCTTTCTTCGTCCTCATAAATGTCCTGGAGAGACTTAAAGAAGTCCTTCCTTGGAGAGGAATACACTTCTTCTCTGTAATAGCCTTCACAGACTTAAAAATAGCCTTCCTCTGAGGGTCCACAGTCACAAGGATCTCCATTGGTAAATTCAGCCCAGATGGCGTTGATGCCATTGATGGCGACAATGGCGCTGACTGCTTCGAGGGCCTGACCGGGGCAAAAACCCGAGAAGCGCACCCAACGGGCATGGCGCCTATGGCGTCGACACCTTCAAGGGCGTCGAGGATTTCACAGGTTTCGGCGGATTCGCCAGAGATGAAGACCACGACCTGGCACGTCTCTGGTAAACACCCAATGCCTTGTCTGAACAGGGCTCCTGTTTATCACGCAACCACCTGGGCCTGAAGGTGCACAAGTATATGGCCGAGACTGTTCCCTGCCGGCTTCGTCAGAAGGTGCGGACGGAATGTGCCTTGGAATTGAAAGATCTTCAAAATCTGCACCAGGAAAGCATCCCACTCCTCCGGGGTTGAGGATTTGGTGGGGCAGGTCACCTTCTTCGCAGCAGCAGCGTCCGAAGAGGACGAAGAAGGCTAATGGTGACGTCGCTTCCTGGACCGCCGCAATGAAGACGAGTGGCACGAACCACTGCGGGACCTGGAGCGCTTTGACTTCTTCTGAGGAGTCCCGTCTCGACTCGCTGGTCAAAATATCAGCCAACTTGGATTTACAGTGCTGGGACCCCCTCCTACCTTTTTTTTTTTTTTTTTAAATTGTATATGGTTCAAAAACAAACACTTTCATTAGAACCTTTACAATTCTTAATCATACATTTGTATATAAGGAAAAGGGAAGAAGAATAAACAAAAGTTGATAACATCTTTCCACATAAAACTTTCAATAAAAACAATAAAAATAATAGCCCTGGTTTTTGAAATCACTGTGTGATACCGGGGTACGCCAGGTGCTCTGTTTTCCTAGGAAAATAGCTTAACTACACATTCCCCACACATACTTACCCATCCAGTGACCACTTCCCTTCTGCTCTAGCTAAGTAGATTCAACTTTTCCAATATTTCTACTACCAGTTAGCTGAAATTCTTGTCCTCTTCATTCTCTCCCAGAGGTGTTCTGATACAATTCCCTCCTCCCTATCAGTGAATCTTCTCAACTTAGCCAGCCTCAAAGCCCAGGTACCTTCGCACTCCATTAAAATGTGGTGGAGGGACTATATTCTTGGGTTGACACACATTTTGCATAGTTTGAATGTGTTTCCCTCCTGTTTTAAGGATAGCCAGGAGTTCACCAGTGGGGAGAAGATTAAGTATTACCCGCAAAAAGTTAGACCTTATTCTTGGGTCAGGGTACTTTTCTAGGTAGCGAGGGAGAGAGCCTACATTTTTTTTTCTGCTGTCAAGAATGCGTTGCGTGGGGTGGAGCTTCTCACCACAGCTACGGTTTCGATCCAATCCACCCGTTCTAAATCACGTTTTACCTTGAGATAGATAAAAAGGAGAACAGGTAGAAGAGTCTACTGAATTGTTATAGGCAAATTTGGCGGTAAACGAAACCCACAACCAGTTGTCCTGGTGTTGTAGAAAAAGGCAGGGAAGATACTGCCCGAGAGCAGCATTCAATCTTTCAGTCTTCCCGTTGGTTTGGGGATGGTAGGCACTCGAATACCAGTCTTCAATATTGAAAGATGTAGTCAGAGCCTTCCAGAAATGGGACATAAACTGAGTACCTCTATCTGAAACAATAGAAGGCAGACCAAAGAAACAAACAACGTTCTTAAGAACGTGATCATCCAAGACTTGGGCAGACGGAATACTGTAACAGGGGACGAAGATGGTGATTTTGGTGAAGTAATCAATGAATACCCATATGGTGTCAAGTTTCCGTATCGGGGGAGCTCTACTATGAAGTACATGGATAACATATGCCAAGGCTTATGAGGGACTGGACGAAAATGTAACAAAACCATGGGTTTACAGTTGCTATTTTTACATTGTGCACATATAGCGCATATGGAAATAGACTCCATCACATCACGTGACAGAGGGCCACTAGCATCATCTACTTAAGAGTTGCATAGTTTTATTTGTCCCAGGATGGGCAGCAATGAGGGAGTCATGACACCATTGAAAAGCACTTAGACATGTTTCTTCCGTGGGTATGTAGATCTTCTCCTAAATTCAGGGTAAGCCATTAATCACGTTGGCGTTCAAGTCCAATAACTCAGCAGGATTCTGAGAAACCCATCATTGTATCAACTCTAAGGATTGCTTGTGGGGAAAAACCAGAGGCTACTTGGTGATGTAGTAGAAGTGGTTGTTCCTCGTTCCCAGAAGGCAAAGGTTCACCCAATCGAGAAAGAGGATCCACCTTGGAATGCAGCAGAGCCGGTCGATAAGTGATGGTGAAGTCAAACAAGGAAAAGAAAGAGTGCCAATGTGTTTGCCAAACAGTCACGCATTTGACTGTTTTGAGAACCAAAAGATTAAGATGGTCGGTGTATACAGTGATTGAATGACGGGCACCCAACAGGTGATGCCTCCACTCAGTGAATACATCCATAATGGCCAAGAGTTCACATTCTGTGACTGTATAATTCTTCTCAGGGGAGAGAGTTTGCGGGAATAGAATGCAACAGGATGAGTTTTGCCAGTACCGGGACACCTTTGAGACAAGACTGCTCCAAGTGCCACACTTGAGTCTGCTTCTACTAGAAACAGCTGTTGAGGGTCAGGATGTTGCAGTACTGGTGCAGATGTAAAAGCGAGTTTAAGGGTTTCAAATGCCTTCTGTGCGGCTGCGTTCCACTTGAACTGTAGTTTGGTACTGGTGAGTTCAGTCAAAGCTGAGGCGACAGAAGAAAACAAATGCACAAATCTTCTATAGAAATTGGCAAAACCAAGGAATGATTGCAAAGATTTTACCGAATTCAGGACAGGCCAGTTCAATACGGCCTTTACCTTTGACAGAGGCATTTTGACCCCTTTGTCAGTTAGGTCATACCCCAAAAACTCAACCTAAGTTGTGTTAAAAACACATTTCTCGGCTATGGCGAAAAGGTGGTGTTCTTGCAGTCTCTGTAAAACAGAGTGGAAATGTACCAAATGCTGGTCATAGGAAGGTAAGTAAATCAAGAGGTCATCTAAATAGACAAGAACATACTAGTCCAACATGTCCTGGAAGAAGACATTCATGAAATACTGAAATGTTGCAGGGGCGTTACAAAGCCCAAGAGGAATTACAAGATATTCAAACAGCACGTAACTTGTTTTAAATGCGGTTTTCCACTTATCTCCATCTCATATGCAAATCAGGTTGTATGTCCCACGTAGATCCAGCTTTGTGAATATCACAGAAGAATCCAACTGGTCTAACAGGTATGGCAATGAGTGCAACGTGTACTGGTTCTTGATGGGGATGGCGTTGAGCTCTGTAGTTTATACAGGCTCTCAAGTCACCCTCCTTTTTTGGTACAAAGAACAAAGGAGAGGCAGCTGCGATTTTGAATGACGTATGAAGCCGGTTGCTAGTCCCTTCTCTAAATATTCCTTTGATACCTCGTCTTCATTGATGGTAGATGAATATATTCGACCACTGGGGATTTTAGATACAGGAACTAGTTCTATGGGGTAATCATTGGCTCGATGGGGAGGTAGTTGTTCTGGCCTTCCCTTTATCAAAAACATCTACGAATGATTGACATACGCTGGGTATACCAACATCTGGTTTTGAGGTAATAACTCTAATAAAAGGTAGTCTCAAGAATGGCTTTACAAGGGGTGCGCCTTGTTAAGGCATCAGGATCCATGCAATGTACATCACAGTACTCAGACGGAAATGCGATTTCATGTTTTTCCCAATTGATCTGTGGATTGTGTGTCTGTAACCAAGGTAAGCCAAGAATTTTTATTTTTATTTTTTTAATGAATGGCAGTCTTGCTTGTCAGGCATAGTGGATCCATGTAATTACCCGTAGTACCTGAGTCTATCATGGCACACAGGCTTGTAAAGATACTTCATTAGGCAAAAGGAACAAAATAGATAGATATTCCGGACATAAGGTAGGTAAGGTTTGGTAGTCCAAGGGACCACCACTCCGCTGAGGGACTCCTTCTACAGCCGAGTTTTAGAGTTTCCCTGTTTTCGGAATGCCTTTTTTTGCGCAATTGTGCAATAAATCTGCTGAACGACAATACATGCTGAGGTTCGCCTTACGCCAATATTTTCTTTCAGTAGTTGACAGAGGACCACGGACAGCCCCCATTTGTATAGGCTCAGTGTGCGTGGTATTCAAAGAACTGAATCAGACTTTGCGGCTGAGCGAGATAGTGGCCTCCTTTTGCCCTTTCTCTCTGCCTTTCGAGCATCGATTTGCAGAACCAGGTCTAAGAGTTTGTATCAAGAATATCCGACAGTACCTTATAGAAGACAGCTGCCTTTTTGTCCTCCGGCCAACCGGTTCAGCAGCTAACTGGTAAAATCTGGCAAAGTATGAAAGCAATGGTGTATCACGCTGCTGAAGGTTAAGACAGTCTAAATCTGTAGCTTGTGTCTTGTAACGAGTATCAAAGACAAAATTCATTGCAGTGATTAAGGCATCACAATCAGAGTACATAGCTGTTAGTTTCTAGTACTGGATTAGCCAAGGCCCGGCAGTACCTCCCAGGCATGAAAGGACAAAAGCTGCCTTCATGGTGGAGTCAGAAAATGATGCAGGATATCACAGAAAATGCAATTTGCATTGGTTTATAAAGGCTCGATATGCCTTTGGGTCGCCATTGAAACTCTCCGGTGGTAGACAACATTGGTACTGGATTTTGTCTGGATATGGGATATTCTGGGCCTGGTGCGGTGGCTCCTGCCTGGCCATCTACCTGTGGCTGAGGTTGAGATACATACTCTAAAGACTCCATCTGGGGATATATTGCTTCATGAGTGGCAGTCATGTCATTACGCAGGTCATATACTAGCTGCATAAGAGTGGCAAGTGTGTCAGCCGCATCCATCATAGGCTTCTGTTTCTGTCAGTAATCGCCAAAGAATGAAGATGATGGACCTACGGTACTCTTGCAAACCTAAGCCTAATAGTCAGGGTCTCCTCAATGAGGGTGACCTTCCTTTTGATACACCCCTCTGTTCATTTAAATAAATACAAAGGCGTACTTTAAATGAAAGAGCAGACAATACCACCAGATACGCGCCAGGCTGTGGAAACGGGGATAGGTCTCAACACCGACACTCTATTGTACATTTGTAATGCAAGGAATAAGGTCAGCACTAACCAGATGAAGCTTGGGGCTCAGACGGTATCTCAAGAGGTCGTCTGGTGGCAAAAAAGGCTCTGTTCTCGCTCTAGATAAAAAGAGCGAAGAAACATGAACTAACTGGGCTGCCAAACTAAAGGATGCATATAGTTCCTAAGGAGCGGGACGGCCTGTGACTGTTGAGTGACCAGAGTAGCAGTTCCAGGGCAATCCACAGGAAAGACGAGCACGGAAAAAAAGGAAGGAGGGGAATTAATATGCTTAGTAGCAACCAACCTGGAAAAAAGGGAACACAGAGGGAATTAATATGGTTAGTAGCGACCTACCCCCGGGTGGCACAAAGACGCACCAACGATGAGATCATGCACAGAATTTAGTCTAAACAGCAGAGCATCCTTAGTCCAGTGCACAACACAGCTCTCCAGGGTTCAGCAAAAAACTATTGAACTATTGTCCATAATCCCACAGACTCAAAGAGCAAGAAACCACGATAAACATAGGGCAATACAAAAGACAGGCCAATAAACAGCAACCGTTTGTTACCAGGTAATCAGAAAAAACAGAAGGACCAAATCGGAATCCAAAGCAGTCAGTAGTGCAGAAACAGGGTCAAGAGACGTTCAAGTCTAGCAGTATGGAAACCAGGATGCGTGGGTACTTACTTCAATCAGAAGCGCCAGCACCATTTTGAGGCTGTTCTTTATGGTCCTCGGGTTGAGGATGCGGCATGCTGACATTGCGCCCTGCATCGGTTAACCATGGTGATGATGTTGATACCCGACGCAAGAGCACGGCAGCTGCGATACAACACCTAAGTGCATGGCGTATGCCTAAGTGCCATGACAACCGCCAGCGCCATAGGAAAGGAGATGCCGAGATATGCTGTATACGTATCGGACATGAGTTATGGCACAGGTTCATCCTGTACACAAAATAATCTGATAGTTTAAATGACTTTTCAGTAGTTTGTAAACTGCAGTATAGAATTTTAAGAGAGTGAAAGAGACCCAAATGTTGAGGACTAGGGACGTTTGGGTTATTCTTTATTCACTACTTAAACCCAAGTGACTTTATTTAAAATGTTTGCATGAATTTAAAGCACAAAAGGTTCTTCATTATATTTGTATGAAATTAAACCAATCATATTTTTCTATTTGCTTTTTATAACTGTTTAAGTCCTCTTTCTATGAAAAAAAGAGTTGAGAGCAAGACATTTTGAATAAAGAAAAATAATAATGCACCATGAATGGCCAAGTGGAAAAGTAAAGCGAAGGCTGTTCAGTCTCCACATTCTAAACCCCTTGCCATCCAATGTATTTTTATTTTCACCAATTGCAGTACAAAAGATCTGCCTCTGATGACCTATTGTATTGGCTTATATATTTTATTTAGCTTTTGTAATAAAATGCAATATGGGGCCAAAGCTCAATTCGCAAACAGCATAAATGGAGAAAGACCCACTTGGAGCACAAATAAGCCTCTTGTATGATATGATATGATATGATATGGTATTTGTAACACAGTGCAATGTCATTTGTACTCATGCGCCCAATGGTCTGAATATTTCTGAAATAATGTTTTCTTCCACACGGTATCAATTTTTGAGACATTTAATGCCCTATGTTGATGACACGTGTTTCGACATCTGCAACGTCTTTCTCAAATCAGGGCTTCAAAAATTAGTATAAAATGTATATTTATGTTTGACCATTCCCAATAAACCAATTACTTACAAAAATATATAAATTATAGAAAAATAAAATAAGATTGTACCATAGTTGGTTGCAATTAGCACAATCATTACCATGTTATTTGGTAAGTAGACAAACGAAATATCGCAATACCATGTTAGTTGTTAAGCAAAACAAGTATTAGTGCATATATTGTATAATGAACAAAATTAGAAAAAACAACATGGCCATGTTTAAAGGAGGGGGAGAGGGGTAGGAGGTTTGTGGAAAGACAAAGAAAAGAAAGAAAAAGAAGAAAATACAATTACATTACCATTCATAAGTATAGTACAAAAACCTAGAACCCCTTTGTCATCTTTATCATAATGGCTTGTTTCCTCTCCATTAAATCCGTACCGGATAGTTATTATGGCTTGAAAATATCCTCACAGTCTTTTCTTCCAGTCATGGGATAATCCCTGTCCTATTAATAAATACATTTACACTCTCTCAGTCAATGAGTCTGTATTTCAACATTAAAAATCAACAATATTGTCATAATTCCCTAAGTGCACGTTCGTTTGTGTTTGAAATGAACATTTTTACTTGGTTGACTCTTGTATAGTGTGCCTGTGTAATTGGCCTGCGTAATGCGCTTGTTGATATTGAACATTATTGTGTGTGTGTTCTTATTCTCTCTTAACTATGGCTTCGCACGGGCAAAATTATTATTTAACTTTTCTGCCATGGTTTGCCACATTCCATACGTGGCAGAAGCCTTGTTTATATTTGTTATGCACCGCGAGGCTTACTTTCGTCTCGCATGTCTATTTGCTCTCAGTGTGGTGCTTCTGTTCGTTGTTCGCCGCGGGGCTTAACTGTGTGTCACATCTCAATGCGTGAGCAGATTCCATGAGGGTCCACGTGCCTTGTGTTGCTATTCTATTTCTAGGAGTGCTGGTGGGCTAGTATTGTTATAGAACGTACCTTCGTCGTCTGCGTGTTGTGCCTTCCTGTCCTCGTATTACTCTGTCCGCCTGATTACAGTTTGTTTATGGGCTTACGTTGCTAGGTAACATAAGTCCTTCTGCTCTTTCTATTTCGGCCGCCATGTTATGGGCTGATCTCCGTATGTTAGAAAGTGATGTGTTTACTTGTCCCAATTTGCTTCGTTTATTGAAGCACGGCAACAAAAACCATTTAGTTTGCTTGTGGTGTTATTTATATCATTAATTGTAGATGCTAAAGGTCTTATTTCAAATATTAGGAAATATTATTCGGGGTATAAATTACACGTTTATTACCACTATTCTTTTCTGAAAATTACGTATTCCTCCCTCTCATATTGTGTAATTATCTTTGTGTGAGAAATACAGTTCCAATTATCTGTAAATATTTCATGGTCACCTAAGTATATTCGAGGCACGTTCCCTTATGGATGTCTGCTTACTTTGTTGGGCTCATTTTTTATTATTTTTTCGGGACCCATGAAAAATTACCATTTGTTCATGTGCTTTCATTGAGAAGCGATCTTTCATGCCATGAAAGTATTCAATCAGTTTTAAAGCAAATGTGCAGATATAAACATCAAAGACAATCTACAGAAAAGAGTACATCTCATTATCCGAATTTAAACCTCTTTCGACTGTACGAAATCTACAGATCATTTTCGCTTCTTCCTGTCACAGTTTAGGTTCCTGATTTCGTCCCCTTGGTCCTAGGGTTACTCTCTTCAGACCTACACATTTTAGAGTTTTTTTGTCCTTGCGTTGGTGTTCCTTTTGCCAATGTTGTGCCAATGGCGAAGTAGAATATTGGTTTCCTATGGATGATAAATGTTCTCTTATCCGCATTCTAAGTTCTCTTATGGTACTTCCTATGTAGATCTTCTGACATTCACAGATTATGACGTACATGACATATTTTGTTCTACAATGAATATGTTCGGAAATGGTATGCTTAATGCCATATTTGTCTTCAAAAGTTTGTGTACTGTTCTTTGCTTGTTTGCACATTGTGCAAGTCCCACATTTCGTAAAGCCCTTTATTTGTCTTGGTAACCAAGTTGTTGTGTTGTCTGTTTTAAATTCTGGCAGCAAAGATGGACTTAAAATGTTCTTAATAGTTCTTGCTCCTTTGAATATAATCGGTGGGATGGCTTTGATGTAGTTTCTGACATGTGGATCCAGTTGTAGAAGATACCAGTTCTTCTTGAGAATATTCCTCAAAATTCCGTTATTTCTGCAATATGTTGTAATGAAGCTGACTTCTTCCGTTTGGTGGTTGGTTTGCATTTTTGAAGTTAAAGTCTCTGTTCTGTTCAAGCTTTTAGCTTTCCTTTGAGCCTTACTGAAAGTACGGGCCCCATATGCTCTGTCTTTAAACCTCCTTGACAGTAAATCACATTCTTCCTCAAAGGTCTCTTTTTCTGAACAGTTACGACAGGCTCTAACATATTCTCCACTTGGAATGTTCCGAATAACTGAGTTATGGTGACAACTGGTTGCATATAAGGTTGAGTTTGCCTCTGTCGTTTTTCTGAAGGTTCTGGTCATCAATTTGTTTTCTTTCACGTAAAAATTGAGGTCCAAGAAATCTATTTGTGCTTTGCTTGAATTTCCAATAAATTCTCTTCCCATTAAGTTGATATTTGCTCTTGTTCTGAATTGTTCCAAGTCAACATTTTCTTCTTTCCGTACTAAAAGAACGTCATCTATACATCGAGTCCAAAGTATCACATTTGTTTGATATGCTTCATCTTTGTACACATGTTGATCCTCATACATTGCCATCATCAGATTGGCGAGTGAGGGGGCAAATTTAACCCACATCGCAACTCCTCTGGTTTGTCGATAAAAGTCTCCATTAAACATGAACACATTGTTTTGCAAGGTTAATAGTACCATTTCCTTGAGCATTCTGACAGATTGAAATTTGGATGCTGATTCTTTAGAAAAAGTGTAATCAAGCGTTTCCATTGCTGTGTATTATCTGATAGAGGTATATAATGACTTTACATCCCAAGTGGCTAATATGTAGTCAGATTCCCATTTGATTGAAGTCAATTTTTTGATTGCTGAAGTAGTGTCCTTAAGGTATGCCTTTGTTGTGTTGACCAGAAGGCTCAAAATGTTGTCAATTTACTCTGCCATGTTCATTGTTGCCCAGTTAATTCCACTAACAATGGGTCTCCCCTCTGGTATTTGGTCAAACTCCTTGTGGATCTTCGGTAAGAAGTATATTGTCGGTAAAGTTGGTTGTTGCATGTCCAGAAATGATCTCTCCTCATCTGTGATTAATCCTTGTCTATGCCAGTTTGTAATTGCATCTTTTAGTTCTAACAAAATTCCGTGTTTAGGATTCCTATAAGTTTTTGGTAGCATAAAGGAGTATTGAGGCGATTCGTAGCCATTGTTACATAATCTTCTCTATTCATGACAACAATTTTACCTCCCTTATCCGCAGCTTTAATAGTCAAATTTTCGTTCAGTTTCAATTTCTGCAGTGCCGTTCTTTCTGCTTTAGTTAAATTGTCTCCCCCTCCTTTAAACATGGCCATGTTGTTTTTTCTAATTTTGTTCATTATACAATGTAGGCACTAATACTTGTTTTAGTTAACAATTAACATGGTATTGCGATATTTCATTTGTCTACTTACCAAATAACATGGTACAATCTTATTTTATTTTTCTATAATTTATATATTTTTGTAACTAATTGGTTTATTGGAAATGTTCAAACATAAATATACATTTCATACTAATTTTTGAAGTCCTGATTTGAGAAAGACGTTGCAGATGTCGAAACACGTGTCATCAACATAGGACATTACGTTTCTCAAAAATTGATACGGTGTGGAAGAAAACATTATTTCAGAAATATTCAGACCATTGGGCGCATGAGTACACCCGAAGGGTAACTTTTTTCAGCAATTGCCCCTTCCTAATCGAGTAGAGGAATCAAGGACTCCATCGTTACCCGGGTCAATGCGACCTCATATACCAAGTGCCAAAATCAAGACATAGGGCGCAGAGTTCTATTTCACAAGTACCTTGAATAGATTCCTCACCGTCTCATAAACTCTAATGTACACCTGGCACTTATTAAGTCTCCCTGTGAAAATAAAAGGTGGCGCACACAATGAGTGGGGCTGGGTACGGGAAGGAACAGTTCTTCTGAGGCAGATGCAAACTAGGTTGTGGGAGTTGGAAGGCCAACGGGCTGACCAGCAAGTGAGGGGATCGAGAAAAAGCCAGGCAAGATTTCCAAGCTTTTGTGAAGCCACGAGTGTTCGAAAGGCAGAGCCGAGCGACCGGAGGAAAGAAACCATCAAGGTGCCGGGACCCGGCTCGCGAACCTCCCGGGTGAACAGCAGAGTTGGGGAGGAGCAGAGGAGGTGTTGGTAATGGCCTTCAGCTGCAAGGAAAAGAGAAAAAAACACAGAACCAGTGAGTTATCGAGCAGAAAAAGAGTATGGTTGATGTTAAAGGGAAAGTGACTGTGATTTGAAAGTTGAAGGTTGTACGTGTGCCGATAAAACGCAAATGTAGGGAGCAATTGTTAAAAGAAAAGGATACAGAGCAGCATAGTGGTCCTGCGAGAGTCGCACATTCGTAAGTCTCTGAAATGTTATGACCTTTTGAAAGATATTGCAAGCAAAGATCAAAGGAAAGAAAGTTAAATAAAAGTAAAACTACGACGAGAGGGCAAAAGTAAAATATAAAGCACTTTGGAAAAGGCCAAGAAGGCAAGTGAAAGAGAATGAGAACCACAAGTATCAAGAGGCATTGGTGCTGCAAGAGAAGATGTGATTTGTGAAATATACCAAGAGGGCAAACGTAAAAATAGAAGAACTACAATTACCAAGAAACATAGGTGGAAAAAAAATACCAAGAGGTATTGGTGTTGAATATGAACTTTGGAAAAGACAAAAGAGAGTAAGAACTACAAGTGCCAAGAGGCACTGGGAGAAAAGAGATGCCAAGAGGAATTGGTGTTACACATGAACTTTTGAATAGGCCAGATCAAAGAGGAAGAGAATTAGGAGTAGCAAGAAGTATTGGTGTCACAAGTGAGTGTGGATTATGAATTGAAGGAAGATTGAAAGAGAGGTCAAAGAATTGAAAGAGTCTCTAGACCCCGTGGGGTTGAACCTGTACCATCCACCTATCCTTTGTTTATTAAGAAAGTCTCTAGACCGAGGGGGCGTGGCCTGGAGGGCCATCGATGTGGTCGCTCCCTTGAGGCCGCCCGTGGGATGTCCGCCGCCGCCGGCAAATTCAAGCGGTTCCGACCGAGTATCCAAGTCGCCAATGACATCTATGGTGATCGGAACCGATGAGGCACAACCTGGCTTACAATGATCTTCGAACGCCGCTGTGTTCGCCTAGAACTTAGCGACTGCACCGCTCCCCCGCCGCCATTCGAAGGAACCAAGATGGCGGCCGCGCCGGAACTCAGCAATACACTGCGAACCTGATGGCGACGGACCTCAGGGGGACCGAAGAGAAGCGGCAGACGGAGGTTACCCGGCAAACAGACGAGAACTCCATCGGGGGCGGCCCTCGGCCGGGCCGACAGGGGTAACATGGAGGCCACAAGATAAGCCCTGGAACCCGCCCAGAGAAGTCCATCTTCGTGGGCATTCTTTTCACATACCTCTCGGTGCTTCCTGGGGCGCCCCAGCCCACCCATCCAGTCACAGCTTTGGCCTCGCCGCAACCTTTTCAGCCAAGACCGCCAAACACGATCATCATGTCTAGGCAAGAAAAGGTTGGCAAAGGAGCAGATATCTCCACCATGCTCACTACGCTAGACAAAAGCAGGAAGCAGGAGCCTCCCAAACTCACTCCGCAGAAACAACAAGAGGACGGGGGATCTCTCGCCACCAAAGGGGACCTAATAGCTTTCATGGCGGACATCAAGTCGGAATTCCGCTCATGCCTATCGGAACTCACCACCAAAATTGAACAGACGGACCAAAGGGTCACAGAGGCCGAACAGAGGCTCGGAGAAATCGAAGACCACTCCCGGGATCACACCACCACTCTAGGGGAAATGCGAAAAGCCATTGACTCCCTGCATCAGAAATGCGAGATCCTGGAGTTTAAGCAGGAGGACCTGGAAAACAGGGCGCGCCGCAACAATCTCCGCATCCGGGGGGTCCCGACCTCTGTCCCCGACAACAAGTTAGCGGACTACGTGGGGCGCTTCTTCGAGGCCCTCCTCCCAGACCTGGATAAATCTCAGCTCTTGCTAGATCGCACCCACAGACTTCGCCCACGTCGCGGGGCAGTCTCCGACCCCCCCCAGATGTCATCACAAGGGTCCACTTCTTCACAACCAAGGAAGCGATCTCGGCGATCAGCCGCCAAGGGGAGGAAATTACATTTCAGAGTACGCCACTCCAAATATATCAGGACCTCTCACCACTCACCCTTCAGAAAAGAAGAGCACTTCGACCCCTGGCACTGTTCCTCCAGGAGCAACAAGTCCGATACAGATGGCTGTTTCCGGCGGCGCTACAATTCACATACAAAGGCACTTTACGCCGCATTAGCCACTTGGAGGACGCGGAGAGGATCATGCATCCATCTTCGCCCCAGGAACCCTCCAACCAACCCCGGAAGGTGCTGAGGCCCCTGGACCGCTTTCCTCCCCGAAACCTAAACGTACACCATGGTCATCAACCCTGCGGATCAACAAAAAGAAATGAACAATGGCGCCCCCCCGTACCTCCGGGTTCCAGTTATACCCCTCCCTGGCCTCCTCAGACTTGGCCTAAATTCGGATCCGCCACATAACGCTTCATCTGACGACCTACGAGGGCGGAGACGGCGGACCATGCCCACGGTTCATACCCACTCCAAGGACACTTTCCAACTTTCGTTCCTTGGACACCCACGGTACTCGATACACGATGGCACAATCGGCCCCGTTGGCCAAGGGTGGACCCATACCTACAATGTTGGTCTACTCACCAGTTAAAGTTGCAGCCCCCCGTTGGGGCTTCGTGTTAAAACCTCAAGTGCAGGATGGTACTACAAGATCTTGTGACAAACATGGCAGCTGAATCATCGACCCTGACCCCACCAATTCAAGGGGTAGAGAATGGGACACCTCTGGACCACCAGGTTCTACGAATCCTCTCCCTAAATGTTAACAGACTGAACTCCCCTACCAAACGAAAGGCAATTTTATTAAAGCTCCAGGATGAAAACGCCGCGATAGCCATGCTCCAAGAGACCCACTTGTTGCCGGCGGATGTGATCCGGCTTCGCTCTCAATCGTTCCCGCTTCAATTTTTGGCCTCCGGTTCAAGCAAAAAAGGGGGTACGGCGATTCTCTTTAGAAAAGACTTGAACCCACAAATCCTGGAAACAAAAACATACCCGGAAGGCCGATACACAGCAGTTAAATGCCTCCTGTTTGGAGACCTATACACCCTCATCTCAGTATATGCCCCTAACTCGGGACAATCACTCTTCTACGACTCCTTGGGCACGACCCTCGCTAGCTTTGTGGAGGGCCAAACAATCGTCGGAGGGGGCTTCAATGGGGTCCCCGACCCCACTAAGGACAGGTCACACCCCCCGAATCCGAGCGATTTCGCCCAAGCTCTCAGCCTCCTCCGGTTGTTCAGATCTCTGGAGATAATAGACTCATGGCGGGTGTTTCACCCCGACGAAAGAGACTACTCCTTCTACTCATTTGTTCACCGCACTTTCTCAAGGATTGATTTATTTCTGATCTCCCCACACACCTTCCCCTCAGTCAAAGAGGTCTCCATCGGCACAAGGGCCATGTCTGACCACGCTCCAGTGTTCTTGGAACTCCGGGTTCAGGACCCCAATTTCAATAGCCCACGCAAATGGTCTCTGTATGACCCGATCCTCAATGACATGGCTACGAGAGACAAGATCGCGACAGGGATTAAAAACTTCTTTGACGAAAATCCTGCCTCAGACACCTCACTGGCAAATAACTGGGACGCCATGAAGGCAGTGATCAGGGGCTCTCTCATTGCTCAGGGGGCGGCCTACCACCGGAACAGAGGCAAGACTCGAATTGCTTTGGAGGACGAGCTAAGGGAGGCAGAGGCAATCCACAAGGAAAAAGGCTGGTCCCCTAAGACACAACGGATCATGCGAATGGCGAGGAAGAAGCTTGAAGCCTACTACGCGGAACAAACCGCCCTAAAGATGGCGAAAGCTAAACAATCTTACTACGCAAAGGGCAACAAAGCGAATAGGTTCCTGGTGGCCAAACTAGCCAAACGGAGACGCATCAACACGATCGCAGGCCTATGGGATCCGGAGGGGGTCACTCGATACTCGGAGCCCGAAAAACAACAGCTTGCAACAGACTACCTGACCCAAATCATGAAGGCAACCCCTCGTGACCGACCGCAACAGGTGGAATATCTACGGAAGGCAGCGGTTCCCCGTCTCGCCAACACGATGAGAGACGAATTAGAGGAGCTCATCACGGGAGAGGAGGTCGAGGAGGCCATCAAGTCGCTTAAAACACGAGCCCCAGGCCGAGACGGCTTCTCGACCAGATTCTATAAACTTTTCAGGCCACAACTGACCCCCCACCTGGTGAACCTGTTCAACTCCTTCAGGGACACAGGCGCGGTCACCCCATCGATGCAGGAATCAACCACCATCCTCCTGCCCAAACCGGGAAAGGACCCAAGGAGTCTAGCCTCCTACAGACCGATAGCACTCTTAAACATTGATGCCAATATATACTCAAAGATCCTGGCAAACCGCCTGAACCGCGTGCTCCCGAAGATCATTCATCCCGACCAAGCAGGCTTCATCCTCCATCGATCCGAGGGAGACAACATACGTAGAGCCTTGAACCTGGTGGACCTCGCCTCTCGGAACTCCCAAAAGCTGGTCTTAGTGGCTCTGGACGCAGCTAAGGCATTTGATCGAGTTGATTGGCCCTTTATGAAACTCACCCTAGAGGCCTTCGGCTTCGGGCCAACCTTTCAGTCAATGGTGTTGGCCAACTATAAGAGCCCGAGTACGAGTCTAAGAATTAATGGGCACAGCTCAGCTCCGATCCCCCTATCATGCGGAACCCGGCAGGGCTGCCCGCTATCACCCCTACTCTTCGCTCTCACCATGGAGCCTCTGGCCCAAAGGATTAGGGGAAACGATCGTATTACAGGGCTAAAGGTTGGCCCCAACCAACATAAAATCGCCCTATATGCGGACGATGTCCTACTCACGATCTCGGAAGCCCAATCATCATTGAGACAGGCAATACGAGAACTTACCATCTATGGTGAGGTCTCTGGCTTCACTATAAACTTTGATAAATCCTCGGCCATGGGCATCGGGCTCACTCCAGCAGAACGGGAGCCACTGGAGACGATATGCCTGATGACATGGGTGAAGAAGGCCATCCCCTACTTAGGGGTCCGCATCCCGGATTGCCAAGGAGACACATACAAAGCCAACTTCCCCCGGGTGCTGAAAGAACTGGAAGGTGACTTGAAACGGTGGGAGACCCAAGAGATCTCACTGTTGGGGCGCATCACAGCATGCAAGATGAACCTACTACCGAGGTTCCTATACACCTGCGCCTCACTCCCAGTAGCGATCCCCACACCAACCCTTAAGGACATCCAAAGGAAGATGCTGAAATTCATCTGGAAAAGTAAGAGAGCGAGAATTCCTCTCAAAACGATGCTGGGGGGCTCTAAGCAAGGAGGTCTGGGGGTCCCGGACTTGAGGGCCTACAGTGTGGCAGCACAACTAGCACAATTTCAGGCATGGCAGACCGTAACAAACCGCCCCAGGTGGGTAGAGCTGGAACAATCACAAACACCTTTACCCTTGTGATTCCTGCCACACATTTCGCCCCCCCTTAGAACACACTGGGGAGGCGACCTCCTGTCAACCAAACACACCCTTAGATCTTGGGACTGGGCTTTAAAGCAGAAGGGAGTGCCCAGAGGACCGAGCCCACGCTCCCCGGTCTTCTATAACCCATCCTTCTCACCCGGAACAGACCTTCGCAATTTCCGGAATTGGATAGAGGGCGGGCTGGAGACTATAGACCAGCTATATATGGGAGAGACACCCCTCACCTTCGCCCAATGTAAGGAGAAGTTCCAACTCCGGGAAAGGGACAGATTTACCTATATTCAGCTGCGCCACTGGTGCTCGCACCCCCAGACTCTGCAGGCAGCAACTCGTCTGCCCACCGCCCCGGAGCTAACACTGGGGGATCTTCCAACCCGAGGCAGGGTATCCACCCTATATAGGCGCTTCTCAAGAGACTTCCTGTCCACAAAGACCCGCAGCATGGCTCAATGGGAGGCGGACCTGGGCCATCCGGTCGAGGACCAAACCTGGGTGGACATCTGGAACAGAACGCACACCTCCTCCACGTGCGTTACCAACAGGGAATGTGCGTACAAGGTGCTCCTACGATGGTATTACCCACCCCTTCGACTCCACCACATGAACCCGCAAGTGGATCCTGCCTGCTGGAGGGGATGTGGTCACCCAGGCTCTTTCTTTCATATGTGGTGGACTTGCCCAAAGATACGACAGTTCTGGAGGACATGCCTAGAGACCATCGCACAAATTACAGGGAAGGCGATCCTTCTAGAACCTGAACCAGTCCTGCTGGGGGCCCCGATCCCGACGATCTACCCGCGCTCCGCGTCCAAGTCTAAACTATTGACACACTGCCTTCTGGCGGGGAAAACGGTGTTGGCTAGGACCTGGAAATCACCAGAAGGACCTCACATAGCCCAATGCTGGTCTAAACTCTGGGACATTCTGATCGCGGTGAAGGTCACGGCAGCACAGGCGGGCACGCTCCACCGCTTTCAGAATGTCTGGAGCCCAGTGCTGGAATACGACCAGCGCTTCCCCGCCCAGACCTACAAACCGACCAGGGCCCGATGGATCTTGAAACATCAAGTGGATCCGGCAGAAGACATAAACCCTAGGGGGCGAACCGGACAACCCAGACTGAAAATTCGGCCTCCGAACATAAGGGTGAGAGAGGCCAGAGGGAGGAGGGAAGGAGGATACCCGAGGGGGGGAATAAGGACTGGGGATCGAAGAACTTGAATACGCATTGCTTTTGATATGTCATGTTTTGTATTTTTGCCATCCTGCCTTGATTTAAAATAAACGAAGTTAAAAAAAAAAGAAAGTCTCTAGACCCTGTGGGGATGAACCTGGAGAAGGGAGTTGTGCTGAAGCCATTCTGCCATTTCCTTTTGTAACTATTTTCATTTTGTAGTTCCCTTAACACAATTGTTATTCAAAGAAGGAGGGCAAGGTCAAGTATTCTTAGTATAGGCCTTTACACTTTTGACCATACTGACATGGACACATTTATTATGTATTTTATGGTCGAAACTACTCCCATTTTA
Source organism: Ambystoma mexicanum (assembly GCF_040938575.1). Taxonomy (NCBI): domain Eukaryota; kingdom Metazoa; phylum Chordata; class Amphibia; order Caudata; family Ambystomatidae; genus Ambystoma; species Ambystoma mexicanum. The sequence continues at coordinate 464,783,647 of NC_090939.1, read as the reverse complement.
GAGTTAGGGCCAGTTAGGAATTCTACCAACCCACCTAAATCTTTAAATAAAGGTTTCGAAAACTAGCCATACTCCCTGTATTTACTACTTGATACCATGCCTTTCTCACAGATGGCATTGGCAATGGCAATGGTGCACGGTATACATCCTAGTAACATAACAAACCCAAAATATATGCAGAACAGCTTATAGTACTTGAGAGGAAAGGGAGAATGTTTACCAGCTGAACAGCAAATTACTTAACACATTCAACCCTGAGCACCTTGACATTGTGCGCCGCATTCTCAGGATTTTAGGAGTCTATTTGGGGAACTTTGGCAGCAAGTCATGTATGCACTTCGTAGGTGGGGTGTGCGCTCAAGCACAGGACAATTAAAGCAGAGTTTCTGTGGAAGGGTGTAGAAGTATTTTGCTTCAATGCTCAGTGAGTAGTCAATAGCGAGAGCTGCATGGTACATTAGAATGTTGGCTAGGCTTTTAAGCACAGAAGCCACTCTCCAGGCAGCCAACTTGATCGTACACGAACCGCTGTGTGCCCCATAGGTGGGCAAAACTGGAATGCATGTGTGACCAGATGGGGTGTGGTGGGGAGGAAAGGGGCCAAGGGTGAGTGGTTGGGTCGAAGTGAGGAATGCCTGTTGTGAGGAGCTAGGAATGAGACTCGGACACAAGGGATTCATGGATTTGGTCAAAGACTTTCATTAAAATAAACGGGGGTGGGGAAATGCCTCTCTGTCCCTGCACTCGAGGCGTTTCCCTACTGTGAGAAACCAGATTGTATTCTCCCAACCACTCCCTGGGGATCTTCCATTCAGGTGTCCAGCATAGGGCCATCAATTTTGGATCGCAATCCTGGCGGGGGATAAGTGAGGGAGGATCAGCTGAGTGGAGGGTCACCAGGGATTTGGAGGAGGATACCAAAGGGTGAGACATGGTATTCCCCCAGTCCCAAAAATACTGCAACCTACTCTCCCTTCGCCTTTATGGGGTATCGCCAATCTCCCCCTATATCCCCCAGCCCATTTCCAGCCAACACTGAGACGAGGAGGAGGCAACTAAGATCAGTAAAGCTTACCCATAGGAATAACATGGGGAAAATAAGGGCAGCCTTACTCCTTTCTTCGACAACCTGGACTTCACCCCAGGAAAGGAAAGAGGGGCCTTTACCCAATGACGGGAAGGGGGATGTAGAATGATTTGAGACATGTACCAAGGCCCAACCATCAGATTGTTCGTAGAATGTAAGAAAGGGTTCAGGGTGGACAAGATACTGTGCGGTTGGCACTACACCCCAGCCCGCCACCATAAGATCTACCCCGAAACTTGGCGGGGATGTTGGAGAGGATGTGGGTGAACAGGCACTTGTTCCCATATATCGTGGAAATGTCCTAAAATTGGACCGTTTGGGAAGGCAGTGCGGGAAGCAATGGGATAGGCCTTTGGGGAGGAAGGTGAAAGTTCTCTGGTCCTGATTTTGCTAGGGTTGGGGGGGCAGAGTAGGGAGAAACCAGGGGGTGGATCAAGGCACAAATAGCACTAACCCTTACAGCAATGACTAATAGCCCAAAGATGGAAAGGAGCAGGAGTTCCCACCACACAGGACTGGCTCCGCAAAGTAGAACGTGCCTAGATTCGCAAGAGACTGGGAGGTGGGGGTGGGAGTCTTGACATTTTTTAAAGACGATATCAGAACCCAGTTGTGCCCCCAGGGCCTGAGACATTTGGACCTAAACTGAATGAAACCGCACAAAAGTACCTCACAAGATTGAAGAGGCATCTAGGATATGTGGGGGTATGGGAGAGGGGAATGAGGTTTTGGGGAGGGGGAAAGGGGACAGCGGGTGGGGGAGATGGTTGGGGAAAGTATAGTATGTTGTAAAACCAATAGAAAGAAATGAAGAAAAAAAATAGGTAAAAGGTGTTATATAATCCCAGGTTCAAGAAATACAAAAGCAAGTCCAGGATTCGGATATGGACAGCTTCACACAAAATGTGTTCCGTAGTATAATTAGCATCCCAGATGATGCAAAAATGATGCTGGCAGGAATACCTTTGTCTACTAGGTCTAAAAAAGGACCCTTATTCCAGACATCCTAACGCACATCCACTTTTTCCAAATGAAAGAATCATGGGTATAGTCTGCCAGTCGAACGAGATTCTCTTTAGAGATGCCAGTATCAAAGTGTCCCAAGACCTCACACTGACCACTTGGATTAGGGGCCATGACATTAAATACCAATGGGAAATCCCTTGTGCTCTTGTTCACACAATATCCAGCCCTGGACAATTTCCCTGATAAAAGTATATTTGCCACTTTTACATCATGACATCCCAAGGGATTCAGTAGAGCAATCCACATCCTAAGCGCCCTCTCTGGGTCAAAGAAACCATTTAGAGGCTGAACTAGGCTAGGGACGAGGCTAAATAGGAAGAAGGGTGGAGTGGTAGTGGCTGGAGACGTTAGACAAGATGGACAAAAACTTCACTTTTAAAGGGGTCAAAAGGCAACAGATGGGCTCATGTATTCCTTGCCAAGTTTGGGGACGGATTAATGTACTGAGATGTGGCAAATGATCAGCCCTTTATTGCCAGGAGCAGCTGTATATACATTAGGTTTATTTTAAAAGGCAAGGGGTTGATGTGGGCAGTTGAGTAGTGAAGTACTGTATGAGTTGGGAGGCATTTATGTACATTTATATTTGTGCACAAGGCACACTGGGATAGGGTGAGCAATAATGTTTACCATTGCATTATATCTCATGTACGTGCCAATGATTCTCATGTTGGATAGCGTTGTTTGGTCCCTATTGTTAGTAAAGATTATATTTTGCTGCTTCCATCCCATAGTCTTTGATGGCACATCCTTTCTTTTTGCTATTGTTTGCTGCAGCCCTGAATATTTGGAAGCAAGTAAAACCCACAGCTTGTCTTCCCTTGCTTTTTGCTCACTCTTACGGGGAAACTAATCAGTCCTTAAGACTATTAGTACTGGGAGACCAAGTCTCCCATAGTGGATTGATAATATTTTTAAAGCTGCACGCGTTACTTTAAGTGTAGTGCAGACTTTCTTTTGTAACTGTCTGGTTACAAATGCAATGTGTACAGAATGGGCTGGTGACAGTGGATATTTTTCAACCGTGTCTTTTAAACTCATGCACTTTTGCATTTTACCTCATACTGGATCAAGAGCACCAGAGAATCTAAAACGTCGTGGCACAAGATGTTGGCCTGTCCTTCCGCGATTTCATACTTTGGCCTTCTTGCCCTCAAGTATGGAATTGCTTCATGTGGAATGCCCTTTCAGAAAGAGAGAAAGATCTGGGAGCTGGGAATGAATTTTCCCAGTTCACATCCGATATACAGTGTATGTTCCTGGGTGGAATGTTTGGCAAGTGGCTGTCCATGATGGGACAGGCCCAGGCAGTTGGAATGACACAGACGCTTAACATTTTTCGAACTGGCGGCAACTGCAGTCAAAATCCTGGATAAAAGGAGGACTTCTTCAGCCATTCAGGAAGTCAGTGCTGAAGCCAATACCCCTACAAAGAAGTGCAGCCTGCAGAAGACCGGAGGATGACTGTTGCAGCTGAACAGCATTACCGCCAGCGATGTCATGGTTAACCCCTGTGCCTGTGTCCTGAACTCAAGATGACCCTTGTCTGTGCTTCAACCCCTGGACTGGTGGGAACAACCTGTCCAGATTCCTTCTCGAGGATCAATGCCTACTGAGCCTTCAGAAATGTCCCTGGACTACCCGGTCGACCTGACCAGCTCTCTCCTGCGCTACCTTGCTGCCGTTCTGAGCACATCCTTATAACCTGGTGGATCTTTAACTTGTACAACAATATGTCTGCTCCTGCAGTTTCAGCAACCTACACTGAAGAGATGCCATGCAGGGAAACGCTCCTTTGTTCGTCCTACGAAGATCGCCTGTCGCCACCAGGGTCTGGGGACACCTGCCGAATCCAAGCCTCTGTCCTGGCGGTCGACAATCCCATGGGAGTCTGCATCTCTTCACGCCAAGGTGTTCAGTCTTCACAAACGTTTTACCTGAACCACATACTAGCCAGACCCAATCCGGGGGCTGAAAAGTACCTCTGCATCCGCTAACCCTGGACCTCTCAGGACCGGACACATTACATTAAAGCAATGAGAGAGTGCAGCGGATCGAGGAACCCCTGAATTGGTCCTTGGAAGAACTTCAGTAAGGGTGTAGCGGTATGTTAAACTACCTATTCCTGCCACAACTGTGTGGTTGCAGGAGAGTAAAGCGATCAACCTAGCTCTCCTTACTATGACTAAGATCAGTGACATTTTAATGAAGGACCCGCCTCTAGGGCCTGGTGGGACTGGGCGGGAAACCTTTCTGAACTTTCCTTAACTTTGTAACACTTCCCTTCAGCCAGTAATCTTTCGGGGTAGCTATTGTGGCAAACAAAAAGTAAACCCAGCTGAACAGTGTATTTTGTTTAACTGGTCCCTTTTGGGCATTAGGCCTCATTCCCCATCACTGTTGGACTTTCTAAGAGCTAAGGACTCTTAGGTTCATCTGTATGCGTTATACCTAAATTACTTACTTGTGTTTACTGGTAGTGAAATATTTTTGATTTCTCACCTCCTTCAATACTCAATTGAGTGTTACTTCTGCTACAATTAGGTAAATGTTTCTAAAAGAAAAGTATGTGTTCTGTTGGTAGAAACCCCCAATGGTGAATGTACAGGACAGTACTTGTGCGATAATACTTACTTCAATGTTCAATTTATTGATTGACTGACTGATATTTAAATTTCTATCGCGCTCGTACACAAGTGTTTCAGAGCGCGACAAGGCAAGGGAGGGGAACAGGGGAGAACAAAACAGCGATCTTACTAGGCCCAGTGACATTGAGAACGCGCAAGTGCATTGGAGAGTGGGAGGGGGAAAAGTGCATGGAAGGAGGGAGAAGTGGAAAGTGCGAAGCAGAGGAGAAACAGATAAATAACAATACATAAATAATAAAGGCAACAAACAGTGATAATGCAGCCAGCAATTTGCAAGTGCTAGGTTTAAGGCAGCAGACAGGGTAGGTCTGATAAATGCAGGCAGTAAAAGGGGGGGCTGTATGGGTACAGATACAGACCCCAGTGCAAGGGGTGGCCCAGAGGAAGGGCGGGAGGGTGGCAGGGTGAGCTGGTACCTGGGCCCGAAGGACAGAGGGTGGTCAGGTGCACAGTGCCAAGAGAGAACAGATCAGCAAGGGATAGAGGGAGCGAAGGCAGAAGAAAAGAGGAAGGTGTTGAGGTGCTTCCAGAACCGGAGATGGTTCTCCTCAAGTTTTAGAGTGGCAGGGAGGCTATTCGGGAGGGAGGCCCCAGCCGAAGACAGATCTACCCCCAGCTCGTTTCTTTGAAAAACGACTGACCCTGAGGGAGTTGGAGGTAGAGGAGCGAAGAGCTCGAGAGGGGAGGTATTTGTGGAGGGATAGGTGAAGGTATTTTGGACCCGGGCCCCGGAAATCCTTGTGGACAATGCAGAGGGTTTTGAATTTAATCCTTTCATCCACTGGGAGCCAGTGGAGAGATTTCAGAGCTGGAGAGATACAATCACAGGGCTTGAAGCCAAGGACAAGTCTTGCAGTCCTGTTCTGGATTTGTTGCAGAGGGCAGAGAGTATAGGCAGGTAGATTTAGAAAGAGGCTGTTACAATAGTCCAAGCTAGAGAGAACCAGAGCTTGGAATACCATGAGCTTCTGGGGGAAGGAGAGGAAAAGCAGAGTACCTCTAAGGAGGTGCAGTCGGAAATTTGACTTTTTAGAGACCTCAGAGATGTGGGCGGAGAAGGAAAGGGTGGAGTCAAAGATGACCCCAAGGTTCTTAGCCTCGCAGGTGGGGGTAGGAGGATGGCCAAGGGAGGCCGGCCAGAGAGCGATGGGAAAAGGATGGTGAAGGTGTGGCGATGAGGAGGATCTCCGTCTTGCTGGCATTCAGACAAAGATCATTGGCGGAACACCAATCTTGAATGGCAGTTAGGCAATCAGAGATGGGAGAGGAGGTGGCAGAGGGCAGCCTGAAAATGAGTTGAGTTTCGTCAGCGTAGCACTGGAAATTTGAGCGGAAAGTGGCAATGCAGTGGGCGAGAGTTGCCAGGTATTGGTTGAATAGCCAGGGTGAGAAATTAGACCCCTGGGGAACACCACAGGTAGAGAGGAAAATAGATGAAAGGAAGGACCCAAGTTGGACCTGGGAGGGTCGATCTGAGAGGAAAGAGGTCAGCCAGGCCAGAGCCTGATCAGTGATACCCAGGTTTTCACTGAGACGGTTGAGTAGGATGGTATGGTTGACCGTGTCGAAGGCAGATGAGAGACTGAGGAAGATGAGGACAGAGGGAATGTTAGAGTCAAGGTTGGAGAGCAGATCTTCACGGATGTTCAGGAGACAAGTTTCCGTGCTTCTGGCAGCTCTGAAGCCAGACTGGTGGTCATGGAGACAGCCAACAGAATTGGAATGAAAGTTAAACTGAGAGTTTGCCAACTTTTCCAGGCGTTTGCCAAGAAAGGGAGTAATGGAAATTAGGCGATAGTTAGCTGGACAAGAAGGATCAGCTGTGGGTTTCTTGAGAAGAGGATGCACAAAGGAGTGCTTCAGAGTGGAGGGGAAGGATCCAGAGGCAAAGGAGTGGTTGCAAAAATCAGCAAGGGCCGGAGCGAGGGTGTCAATGTGGTCCTTGATGGTTTTAGAGGAACAGGGATCAACCTGTTTTGACAAGGCTTTCATAGATCGGACTTGTCTAGTGACCTCGTCAGGGGTGAAAAGGACGAGAAGGATGGTGGGAGGGTGGCTAAAGGAGGGTCAGCAAGCACAGATGGAGAGGATGTCCTGAGTTTTTTAAATGAAGTGAGAGGCAAGGGCATTGCAAAGAGCCTGGGAGGCAACAGGAGGGGTAGAGACTGCAGCAGGGTTGGCCAGCTCCTTGCAGATTTTAAAGAGTTTGGCCGAGTTGTTGGATGCCGCAGAGACACGAGCTTGAATGTGGACTCTCTTCTTGGTGGGGACAGAGATTCGGTATTGCCTTTGTAGCAGGCGACAGGCCAGTTTGTCAGAGGATGAACAGGATGTCCTCCATTTCCTCTCAGCTGCCCTACACTTACGTTTAAGTGTAGCTAGGTCAGAGTCATACTAGCAATTGCACTTGGCTTTGGACTTTAAACGGATCCTCATGACAGGGGCAAGAGCATCAAGCGTATCAGAAATTGAAGAGTAGAGCAGAGACAGGGCTGTGTCAGGATGTGAGACAGCCAAAGGTGGAGGGGGGAGAGAACGTGGCGGCAAAAGCCTCAACTGACACGCTTCATGGGCCGGATGTCCAAGAAGGTAGTTGGTAGTGTTGGGGTAGGCTTGGCTTGGAGGGGAAGAGAGGGAGAGATGAGAGGAGGGAGTGATCGCTCCAGGAGAGAGGAGTGGTCAGAGGGTTGGAGAGGGGGAGCTCAGAGGAGATCAAGACATCAAGTGTGAGCCCTGCAGAGTGAGTCGGGCCAGAGGGGAGGATGGACAGGGAGGAGTCGCAGAGATCACGGAAGAGTACAGAGGAGGAGCAAGGAGAGCCTAAATGTATATGTAGGTCACCGAGGAGGAGGAGTTGAGTGGTAGAGGCCAGGAAGGAGGAGAATTGCTTGCTTAGAGAATATCTTAAAAGCCTAGAAAATGTTAGTATATTTTTATTCTGTGCTGTCTAACTGGAATTATTGGTGGTGTGTGTAGCCCTAGATCACTCACACCCCTCCCGAGTTGAAGACTTACTGCTTCGTCACACTACCTTGATTGGCTACACTTTAGTGTCTTTTCTATTCATGCTAATGGGTTGGCCCCTCGGAATCCAGCCCCAGGGTTGATTCTGAAAGTTCATCTCAACATTGAGCTATGAAACATTTGTGGGGCGAGTAGATAGGGTGCTTGGTTATGAAGAATAAACAAGGTTCTTGATGGTGAATGTATGGTTTGTGGTAGTTATTGTGGCTGGACTGGGAATCTTGCAGGCCAGATGTTATATTCACAGCAATAGGGTCTTGAGTCCAGCCTAATGGTTGTTACATAAATCATTACCATGAATGTTTAAGTTTTTAATTAAAAGAAGAACCGTTCTGAAATGCTTGCAGGATATGGGAGTTGCAATTGCATTCCTTCAGAAAACCCACCTGTGCTCAGGGCATAAACACTGATTAGGACACACACTTGTTTGCCCTTGCAGTTATTTTAAAAAGAAGAAAAAGGGTAACCACTATCTTAACAGCTAGAGGCATCAAATTGATCAAGCTGACTCCAAAATGGCCGCGAGGACGCCCGCACCATGAGGAGAGGGCTCCCACCTGGCACCACCATAACAATAAGGACACGGAATTGTGCAGGAGATGAAGACATTCCAACACTGTAGACAAGTATTTGCTATACCCGAAAAGGAACAGTTTAAATATTCACAATTGAGACACTGGTTAGATGATTTGGGAAATAAACAGGTGACAATAAGGGACCTTGAAGATTACAAATTTGTGTGACCGCCATATGGTAGGGGCACTATATAGGCTGTTTATGGAACCCCCAACCCATTTGCACTGTGGGTACATGAACAATGGGAACAAGTCTTAAGCAACCACCCTTATTTCAGAGGAGCAACGGCAGGAGTTGTGGCAGGGGAGTCCAAACCTCTTGAGAGCACTTCAGATCCTAGAGATGTGCGTCAACGTAATGGTGCAATGGCATTTGACACCTGAGAAGTTGCATAAATTTGACCCAAAAGCGTCTGGGAAATGTAGGCGGGGTTGTGAAGATATTGGGACATGGGGGCACATATGGTGTGACTGTCCAATTTTGAAACCATTTTGGAATAGTGGTAATGTGGCAATTAAAGTTCTATTTGGGCCTCAAATACGTAGAGACTTCATGGACGCAATCTTGGTGATGCATTGGACATTTTATTGTCGAAATCTCAAAGAAAGGCATATATGATTCTTATTATGTCAGCGTTGTCGCTTACTGCCCAGAAATGGAAATAGGCATTCGCCCCCAGAGAACGAATGGCTGGCGAAGATTTGGCACCATTTCTGATTAGATTGGGTGACTTATGTGGTTCAAGGAGATCAGAGGAAGTTTAAGGAGGATTGCGACTTGGTATTGGACTTCCTCCACAAAGCCTATCGAGTGAACTGGTGTGGGCAAAAAAAAGTGTTCATTAGACTTGTTTTGAGGATTGGACTTGGTATATTATGGAGTGAGGAATGGATGAAATCGAAAGATGCGCAGCTGTCCGGGGGGGAGGGGCAAAGGAGGGGGTGGGAGTGGGGGTAGGGGTGGGCTTGTTTATGTTATGATCAAACAAATGCTAATAAAAATAATTTTAAAAACATTATTAAGCTGTATCTTCTCAGAGATCCTGATGGGAAGTATTTTTTGATTAAGAGCACTTTGTCCACCTCATGACTATTATCCATGTACACCCCACATTTCTCAGCAGTTGTCTCTCTTAAGTGTCTACTTTTATTGAGGACAACACCTTCTTCTGGGAAGACCAATTCAGTCGGAGACCCAAAAAATAAATCTCTGTCTTCTCAAATGACTTAAATGTTGCTGCACTTGCCAGAGACCTGGTTTTAAAAGAGCATGGTGGCTCTGTCACCTCAGGGGTGTCAATCATTTGTGATTGGGGTGAGGTTTACTCTCGAATTGAGAGGATGCTGGTCTCTGACCTCAATAACATTTCATCCTAGATCGAAATAAGACAATGCCCTTTCTGATCCCTCCCAATATGTGTGTCACTTAGAGTGTACTGCTTTAGTACAAACCATCACTCTCATTGGGGGCTGAGTGAGTGTTACAGGACCCAGAAGTTGGGCGAGAAATTGCCTCTGCGATTTAAACATTTTAACAAAAACATTGCTTTAGGAATGGGAGGGGTAAGGAAAACTAAGTGGTTTTGGGAGCAGGGGGTGTGGCTTGCAGCCATGGAGTAGGTCGACTACAATGACTGCTTACGCCTGATCCTTCATGATCCGACTAGGAAGCAAGGCTATCCATCACAAAATTGTTTGAAAATAAGTAGGATGATATATGAACCTATCAGGAGTGCCCAGCTGTGAGAAGGGGAGCGGAGCCTTGGCCGTTGCAGCGAAGCACGGCTGAAACGGCCCACCGGCTGCGTCCGAACAAAAGATGGCGGCCGCGCTCTGTGGAAGCTGGCTGCGGGGCTAGTGAGCCTCAGATTGCAGAGCAGGTCCAGCAGAATCAAGTGAAGAGGAGGCGAAGCTGCGAGGGATGACGGCGCTGGGTGCAGCCCAGTGGGTGTAAACAGAGGACTTGGAGATGAGGGATGGGGGTCACCGTGTAAATCGCAGTGGAGAACCAGCTGGAGAGGAGGACCGTGACTGTATGGCATAACCCATACCCGAAGAGCTGTGCGGTACAGAGTGACTGCAGGTCCCATCGGGCGCATTGAGGTACCGGCGGGACCCAGATACCGCGAAGGTGAGAAGGCTGGGGGCACGCACGACCCCAAGAGCGGACTGACCTTTAAATGGGGAGAGTGAAGCGGGTGCACACACGGGTGAACCGGGGCGGGCGGTGAAAGTTGGAGACTGCACCCCCCTCTTTCCCCATCCCCGTGACATATTGTAGAGCTGGTGGGGCTTAGCTGCACAGACACCCCACCCCACCCCCACCGCTGATGCACTTGGTGCCTGCCTGAAGGCAAGAGAAAAGCTGCAGGGAATAAAGCGGACCCGGGCTGGGTGGTGACTTGGAGAGAGTGCCCCTGGGTCCTGTGGCCCCAGAAGGTGTGGAACTGTAGGGATTATGGACTGTTCAATGCTGGAAGCCACACCAGGGATGCTCTGAAAAAGCACCTTGGCACTGGGCAAGCTAACTGGGGTACAGAGGCCAAACAAGTAGGGGCAAACCGAAAGCCACAGACACATGTGCGAGGATATTATCCCCTCCTCCCTCTGTTGAGGGTACCGCCTCAGCACGTAGAATACTGGCTTGGAGTTGGGGCACTCTGGTACTTGCAACTACGACCACTAAAGAATAAGACCTAGAAAACATACAGCAGATCCCGGGGCGAACAACTGTTGAGGCTCGATATTGCGGACACTGGTAGATCGGATGCCTCCCAAAGTGGCCAAATCGAAAGTGGCCCAATGAACACTGGACAGCTATTCTACGGCCGTGCAACAGCCCCCCGAAGGAAGCATGGACCCCACGCAGGCAAAAGGGAGTGAAGCCATGGACCTACACAGCTAAGTGATGCAAGCCATAGCGGATTTAAAGACCTCATTGGGGACGCAGATTGCAGCAGTGCGAATAGACGTTCGGTTGCTGCGCCAGGATGTGCGTAATCTGGCAGAGCGCACTCCCACTCTCGAAACCCAGGTGAAGGAGAACACAGGGGAGATCGAGGTGATGCATGTCAATGTCTTGCAGCAGAAGGTCAATCTGTTGGAAAACAGAGTGGAAGAAGCCGAGGGTCGGGCCAGCAGAAACAATATTTGCATAGTAGGCCTGCCGGAAGTAGAGGAGGGCTCGGACCCTACGACATACATTGAGAATATGCTACTCCAGGAAATTGGGCCCTGGTACCTTACTCACAATCAAGAGGGCACACAGGGCGCTGACCAGGAGCCCCACGACAAGGCGCCCCGGAGACTGATATTTTTCCCTGTCTTTATAGTTCGGGACCTTTGAAAATTATTAGCATGCTCCAGACAGGGAGGGGCACTGAAGAGGGCATCGGCTGACCTAGCGGTCTACTCCGACTATACCTTCCAGGTGCAGAAGAACCAGGCACAATTCATTGAGTCAAAAGCTAGGCTCCGGTCAGCCGGACTGAAATACAGGTTGATATATCCAGCACGCCTGAAGGTTATACATAAGAACAGGGCCTTGTTTTTTGGCCAGAATCCCCCGCCCCATGGGAGGAGGCGCAGACATGGATGGCCCCGGCGATGAGGAGGTCGGTGATGCACCCGACGGACGCAAGTAAAGCATGTTATAACTGTAGTTCAGATAGGCCCGAAGAATTGATTGCTGTTTTGCAACTGACGCTGACAAGACGACTCTCTAAGCACAAAAGGCATCGGGAGACGAGCGGGCCCAGAGAAGAGGATACTTCCTTCTTAGAAGAGATGTGAGGAATCTATGCCTTTGCTGAAGGGTGGGATACTAATGGTCGACACCTGACATCACACGAGGGAGTCCAGACCTACGGCTGAAGCCACCACAACCTCCTGTATGCCCATTGGGTGTATATGCGAGAAGCAGAGTTGCCCGAGCAAAGACAAGGATGCTGGGCTGTTATTTTTTGTTGGGGAAGATGGGGATGTTAAATGGGATGGGGTTATTCCTGCATGCAAGTTGAGGTAGGAGAGTAGCACTGTAATTTCGATTGGATCACTACGAGGGAACAAGAAGGACCTTTTGCTAGGATAAAAGCGGAAGCAGGGGGCCTGTTGGAAGGGGACACCAACCTATGGCTGGAACTGTCAATGTACTTACATGGAATGTAGGGGGGGCTGAACGCTTAGGTCAAGAGAAGTAGTGGTGCAAAATTGATATTGCCCTGTTGCAGGAAACCCACCTAACGGCTGAAAATCTAACACTGTTGGCTAATAAATGGAGGGGGTGGGTATTTGGCTCTTCATATTCCACTTACGGCAGAGGCGTTCTGATCTGGATAGCACCCACGTTGCATTTTGCGGTCATCCACATTAAAACCAATAATGAAGGCAGGATGGTGATAGTTCAGGGCCTTCTCGAACATGTGGATATCTGTCTGGTCAACACGTTTGCCCAAAACCCTAGTGCAGCCAGGTTCTTCAGATCACTATACCATCGGCTAGGCCCTTATAGGGGTTTATGGTCTTTGCATTGAATGCCATTCCATCTAATGCGTTTTTTTTCATTTTCTTTTTGGGGGGGCTATTACCCTTTAAAATGCACCTGAACAAAAATTAACGCTTTACTCACCAAAAATAGGATCAGATGGACATTTTTTAGATGGAAAAATGTAGATGGAATACCATTAGATGCAATGGAATTCTATGCAAAGACCAGATACCCCTTATAGAGATAGTAACATCATATGGGGTGGTGATTTTAATTGCACGTTAATTGTACATGGGGAACAAGACAGGGCTGCCCACTATCCCCGTTGCTCTAAATCCGGACCATGGAACCAATAGCGGAGTACCTTAGGGTCGAATACATAGAGGCAGGTATGGATACAGATGAGACCAGGTATCTGGTATCATTGTATGCTGATGATACGCCATTATGCATTCAAAACCCTGAAGACATGCTAAAACTGTTATTGGAGGCCTTGCCTCAGTTGGCAAAACTGTCAGGCATCACAATATGTACATACAAGTCAGCTCTGTTCACGTTAGCAGGATTGCACAAGATGGAACAAGGGGCACTGCCGGTCCTTGCCCTGCAATGGAAGGTGCTCACGTTCAGATACATAGGGGTCAACGTATAACATGATCCAGAGAAGGAACATACGCATAATACCTTGAAAGCCCTAGTGGGCATCAAAAGTTCAATGAAGTTCTGGGCTAAACTGCCCCTTTCGCTAATGGGGAGGGCGCCCCTGCTGAAAATGGTGCTACTGCCAAGATTGCTGCATTTTGTTGTAAATGTTCCGTTCTACATACCCAAATCCTTCAAGACGCTGGATGACATCTGTAGAGGCTTCCTGTGGTTGAACTTGAGGAACAGGATAGCATTATAGACACTACACAGCCCACATGAGGAAGGAGGTATCAGGACCTTGCATTTTGAGCTAGATTACATGGCGGGGCAGCTGCAATCCGTGGTGGACTGGCTCACTGATGATCCAACTCCTAGTACATTAATGTTGCAGCCCACCAGGGCACGTTACTACTTGAGGGAACTAGTATGGATCAAGAAGCCCCAAGGAGGCCAATGGTCCCAGTTATTGTCTCTAGGGGTACACATGTGCTAGGGCTCACTGACCCGTTCTCAGTACCGATCCCCCTGGTCTCAGTGACAGCGTCCACAGCAGAGATGGGCTGGGGATATGAGCGAATTGGGAATCGCATGGGGTGGTTACAATAGGGGACTTATTACAAGATACATCCTTTATACCCTTTGTGGAGCTGGCAGATCATACAGGACTGCATACAGGTCAATATTGATTACACAGTAGAATTAAAGGGGCAATTACAAGTCGGTGGCCTGCGCACAGCGAACTACAAGAGAAGCATTCCATAGTGGACACCCTGTATGACATATCGGGGGGGGGGGGGCACACATTATCACGGATATACGATTCCCTATTGACGAATCGGCCCCTTCCCCATTGGTGATTAGGGCAAATGGGAAGAAGACTTTGGAGAACCCTTCACAGATGCAAATTGGAGGGAGATCCGGAGATACCATAAAAGGGTGTCACAGACTCGAGATTGAATCTCATACAACTACAGATATCACAGAGCATATATGACACCTCAGAGGATTTCTAGGTTTTCGGGAACAAAGGAGAAGGGGTGCCCCAGGTGCAAGGCGGAGGATGCAGGGATACTACATATGTTCTGGGCGTGCCCAGTGGTGGGACAATACTGGCAGGAGGTGGCAGGGAGAATGAGGAGGGGAGGGGTGCAACTGGATGTTATTGTCCAGAGGGCATGCCCGTTGGGCTGCTTTCAGCGTCCCAAAGGAGCAAAAGGATCTAGCGTATAACCTTGCCAAAAGCAGGATTTCCACAGCATGGAAAGCCCCAAGGGGACGGGATGTTGAAAAGCGGTGGCGTGACTTGAGAGAGTGGACATTGGCTGAAACTGCTGTATGGAGGTGGGCAGCGTGGCAGAGATCACAACGGGAGTCACCGAATGGGAAGTCGTAGTAAAAACCGGGGAAGCCACGAACGGAGCAGAGATGAAAGATTCCCACCGAAGGGTAGTTGGGTCCCAATTACGCAAGCATTATAGTGGTGAGAGAAGAAGGGGTTTACAGGCAATGAGGGAGGGAGGGAAGTGGGTGGGCAGGGAGGGGCGAAGTTGATGAAGCATTTTGATGTGATTATTGCAGACAATGCATGAGGCAGTGCTACAGAATGTTTTGTATTGCTAAAACTAATAAAATAAATGAAGAAAAAAAAAGCGAGTGGTTTCGAGAGGGGATCTTATTAGTTAAAGCGAGGGAGGCATTGAAGATACATCTCAAATCTAACACTAGGGACAAACAAAAGA
This sequence comes from Ambystoma mexicanum, assembly GCF_040938575.1. Taxonomy (NCBI): domain Eukaryota; kingdom Metazoa; phylum Chordata; class Amphibia; order Caudata; family Ambystomatidae; genus Ambystoma; species Ambystoma mexicanum. The sequence goes on along the minus strand of NC_090939.1, from coordinate 464,768,417 downwards.
GGCCAGTGAAGGCACTTGAGGATTGTGAGGAAGGCCAGAGCAAAGGTACAGACCCAAACTGCCCAATCCCGTTAGGTAAGATTTTCATATTAATGATAAATCTTCCTGACCTGTGTCGACCCCAGAACTTTTTGCGGGACTGGTAGATTATTTTTCCCTATACATCAGTGAGGGGGAATATTTTTCCACACTCACATAGTCTTGTACTCTTTATGGGTGTAATTTTTAAGACTCTCCATGGACTCTCCATAGTGTCTTTTAAAAGTTATCCTCTTTGACAACTTTTTGACAATAAGTGCCTATTGTTGCTGGTTTGCCCTAGGAGCTCCCCTTTTAACTTTCTCTGGTTAACCTTGTGAGAACTACAGTTCCCAAGGGTTGAAAGGATCTTTGGATCCCTTTTACATTTTATTAGGTGAGACCAGCCCCCCGCCACCCTATGTGGAGTGCGGGGGAGATACTGAGTATCCCCCTTTCTCATTTTAAATGAAACATTTATGTTACACGGACACACTTTTAATGGCTGGTTGCAGTGAACCTTTCTATTGATTCGGTTCACCTTTACCGCAGGCTGTTTCCACAGCACCGGTTAATGTACCCATGTGTGCTCATTTTACCAAAATGGCCAATCTTCTTTTTTTGCCATTTCAGCATTCCATGTCCTTTCTTGTGCATTCTCTTGACATCCACTTTGGGAAATTCCTTTGTGTTAACTTTATCTTTGGGCAGGAATCCTGTGGATTCCCTGCACCGTCTCCAGAGTGTCTGTGGAGGCAGGAAGCACGGGAGGAGTCCAATACTCTGCAGCCCTTTGTCTTCCAGCCTGATTGCGAAAATCCAGTTCAAACTAGAAGGCTGGCTGTCTTGAAAGGACGCCAAACCCCACCCCCACCAGTTTGTGCATTGCTGTTTGATTGGCTGCATAAAAGTCAGATCATGGAAGCTCATGAGGTAGTTGACTACTGGAACCAAAACCAAAGAGGAAGATGAAGAAACCACAGCTGAGACTATTTTCAGCGACCGGAGAGCCTGCTGTGTAACCAGAGCCTGCTATAGCCTTTCCTTCCAATCAACCTGGGCACTCCGAAAACAACGACCCTGACCCAGAGCCTGGTGAGACCCACTAGACTCAAGAATGTTGAGCCACCCCACGTCGTGCTGCGACCTCGCGGAGCTGCAATATCCCAATACCCTGGTACCTCGACACATTGTGCAGTTCACAGTCTGCCAAATTCCGAATCTCGCTGAAACTTCATGAGTATCCTGCTGGATCTCCAGAGGCCGATTCAGGTCTGAGAAACTCCCCTCATCAGAGTGCTTGACCTGGCAAACAACGAGAATCTGACCAGCAATATTCTGTCTCCTTCTCTGCGTCTGAAAAGGCGCCAAATCCACAGATCCGCATACAGTCTTGGGGAAACTCTTGCCTGGAGCTTTCTTCCGTGATCCCTGCTGCAAATGTCCTTCCAAAGTCTTTTTTTCTCTGTCTTCATGACAAAGGAATCCATCGACCATCGGGTTTTTGGCTGCATATCCTTAAGTCTCCCTGCTGCAACTCCTCTTCTGTGCTGAGGTACTGTGTTGGCTGGGGTATTTTACCTACCTTAAGCCTTTGTGATTTCTGAATAGCTTTGGGGTGTTTTCTGATTGGGAAGCCACTCATCCAGCGAACCCAGGCCCACTGCGGAATCCTCCTAGGGTGTCTTCTCCGATGTCCCGGGACCCTCAACTAACTTTAAAGGGAAATACTTGTTTGAACAGTCTTCCTCTGCAACTCTGACTTTGCCTGCAACTGAACCCTATCTCACCCTGCCTACAGCTGGCCCCTAGACCACAAGGGTCTCTCTACTGCCTCTGAGTGACCTCATGCTAGATTATAAGGGAAGGACTTGATAAGAAAAGGGTTCTGCCTTGAAAAGAATAAAAAGTGTTAAAAGGTGACTTACTTGTAAAAGAAGTTGGTTGGTAACTGTAACTCAGAGTTAACAGTTACACACGTTTTTACTTACCTTGAATTTGTGTTGCACTATTCTGAAGGTTAAGTTACTCACCTGTGAATTGGTTGTGCCGGTTCCCCAAAAGTAATGCTGTTGGTTTCACTTAACTATTCCGGTTAGGATAAATGTAGGAGTGTCCCCAATTGGATCTTGCTTCCCCGACTTGCTGTCCAGAATAATTCTGCCTAAGATTATACTTACCTTTAAGTTGCTGATAGCCCCTTTAAAAAGAATACAGGTTTTACTTACATTGTGTTAGATGTGTGCCATCCTAAAACAAGTTAAAGAGTTATTGCTCATCTCAATCTCTGTTCCACTGATCTTAAAAAGCAACTTTAACAGAATATTACAACATTAGGTCTTACCTGCCTGGAATAGCTGTGTGCCATTCCTGAAAAGTGTTCCTTTAGGTGTATCTAACCTTGGTCTGCCTGGTGCATCCAAAATTAGTGTAAAGAGTTCTTATCCTAGCCGGTGTTCCACTGAGCTGAAAACCAGCTGTAATTGTATATTACACCAAAAAGGTCTTGCTCCCTTGTATAACTGTGTATTATCACAAAAGTAGCAGAGTATATACTGTTCCTTGAATCTGTGTTCCACGATTCAGTAAAGTAGATTTGCAAGTTGGTTGACTATATGATTTCTTTTTTGAGTGTCACTACATAACTGACAGGGTCTACTACCCGCGCATTACTGTAAAGTAATCTGAAAGTGATTTATGGTTTTACTCCCCAAGAATAGGCATGTCCTATACTGAATGTGTACACAAAGGTCTGACTTAGAAATACTGTTAGGTGTTCAAAATACTGTTAGGTGTCCTAAATAAGGTATGTGCTTTGATCTGTGTATTTAAAGCATAGTGTTGTGTCTTTATAATTGTAGGGATATATAATGTGATGGTACTTACTTAGCCATGAATCTCTTGGTTTGCTTTCATATATAATAAACCCTTTTATAATACATAGTGTGTTAGAGTTTCTTTGGACCATATGCATAATGCAATTTATTTGTACTGATTCGACAGCACGCTATCCCTCCTAAGATAAGCCTGGTTGCTCGGTCTACACTGCCATGAACTCAGGCGGTCCAGCCTTATACTAACAGTGGAGTCTGGTACAGTCTCAGTTGAATGGTTTTACTAAGCCCTTAGTTGGACTTCAGAAAAACTGTCATAACGTCCTTCTATAAACTAAATGGGTGTATTACACCAAGCGGAATAAAGCCAATAGGTGATGGCATACAAGCTCAAGGTGGCAAGGCCAAGGAATCACATTTCCAACTTGGCTGATGTAAAGCGAGCTAAAGAAGGTAGAGATACTCCAACTTACACACTCTGGATTAGGAACATCGGCAAGACATTCACTCAGCTTGCCTTCCGAGTTATCAGAACAGGATTGCCTGTACCCAGAAAGCTGGCCACTTATTGACTAGACCACCCCTGATAATATTAGAAGAATCATTAATCTATTCGAAATGTGCTGTAATTCTGTGGACTCCTTCATGGTCCTAGATGCTAGCAAAGCCTGTTATGAGGTTGAATTGCAGTTCATCTTCAAAACGTTTGCCTCGTTCAGATTCGACCCATACTTTACCAGTCTTATTAGAGTTAACTACCAAACCCCATTTACTAGAATCAAAATAGGGCCTTTTCTGACCAAACCTAAAAAACAAGGGGCTTGTCAGGGGTTCCCCTAGTACCCCTGATTTGTGTCCCTCACGATTGAGCCATTGGCTTAGATTGCAGAGGAGGGATGATATCCAAGGGCTGACAGGTCAGCGGCAGTCACCATAAGGTAGCATTTAATGCCTATGAGGTGCTGCAGTGCAGGATGTGGCTAGATTTGAAGGGTCTTGAGTTTCTCTGCAAGTTTCTCTAAATTAATGTACCTACATATCTCTGAATCTTCCCACAATATGGCTACACTGCAGAGTAAATATGCCTTCAAGCGCTCCCAGCTGAAACACATCAAACAAACTTTCAGGGCATTCAAGAACTTCCCAGTGGAAGCCTCACGGAAGACCTTGCCAACCACCACTTCACATGAACCGAACACCACCAACCAAACTGTGACCCTCTACTGGAAGCACTCAACACCACTGTCTCAGCCTCCACCGACGGGCATGCGCCTCTAAAATAGCATCTGCAAACCGAAACCTTCAGCACCCTAGCACACGCAAGAACTCAACCTCAGCAAAAGAGTCATCAGGAAACGAGAGGAAAAACTGGCACCACTCCAGGACCACATCCTACCTGGCGCTCCTCATGGAACTTCGAACAACCCGCCAACAACTATTCAACACAGCCAAGGCCTCCTACTATCAGAACACCATAGCAAAAGGAGACAACAAAAGCAGAGTCCTCTTCAAAGCGGTCAAGCACTGTGTCAACCCGCTACTTAACCCTGCCATACCACACTCCATTGAAAAATCCACCGCCATCCACACCTTCTGCGACAAAATCAGCAAGATTCGACAGCACATAGACAACAGCTCTCCATCCACAGACCCACCTCGCACACAACATTCAAGACACTCTCTACAGAGGACCTGGTAGAAACCCTGGCCGCCCTCAAAGCCACATCGTATACAGACGACATCCTCCCAGAATCCATCCTCAAGACGCTACCCGCAGAAGCTCTCCTTCTCTAACTGGAGATCATCAACAACTCAAGACACCTTCCCACTGGCCCCATAGACAGGACAAATCCTCCCACTACTAAAGAAACCCAATGTGGATCCTGGAAACCTATGTAACTTTTGCCCCATCACCCATCTTCCCCATCCTAGGTATGACAATCGAGCGAGCGGTAGACAAGAAACTGCAGCAAAACTGCGACACCAACCATCTCCTCCAAACCTACCATTCCGGGTTCATGCCCAGATGTAGCACAGAGACGGCAACTATACAGGAGGTCGACGACGCCCTCAACATCCTTGATGACGGCCATCCTTGACTCCTGGTGCCTCTTGGCCACTTTCGACACAATAGACCACCAGGCGTTCACGGACACCCTATATCAGCGCATCGGGATCAGGCACCTTGTCCTGTGCTCGTACTAGTCCTACCTCGCCAACCTCAGATCGACTCCTCTAGATCGCCAGTGCTGCCAGTCACCTGTGGAGTCCGGCAGGGCTCCATCCTCTACCCAATGATCTTCAATCTAAACATGGAGCCGCTGGTGACAACGCACAGCTCGATCTCAAGAACGACTCCATCCAGGACATCCACAGGCTCAAATCATGCCTCTCACTGATCAGTATTAGATGTCCAGTGCATACTTGCAGCTCAACCCCTCCAAGGCCGAACTCCTACTCCTCACCAACAACACCGAACACCCAGTTATAACACCAGGCTATCAACCATTAACCTTGGGGGCTTCACACCCAAGCTCACCTCCTGAGCAAAGTCCCTCAGGTTCCACGTAGACAAACACCTCTCCTTCAAAACACACATAGCTAATCAAACTGACAGCTTGGTATCATGCTCTCCCTTCTGTAGCAATCCCTTCCTCCGGACAGCTTTAAACCGCTATTCAAGCACTGTTCCTAGCCCACTTGGATGGTGGCAATGCCCCCCTCGAAGGCCTCCCGACGTCCTACCATGTGCCTGCACACCTCAACATGGGTCTACGCAGATACGACCACATCACCCCGGCCCTCATCAACCTTCACTGGCTCCCACTGCACGCACAAATCACCTTCAAGTCTTGCTGCATCATCTATAAGGCAGTCGCCCTCAAGCCACAAAGCTATCTCGCAGAGAAACTCAGCATCTCCGGCGGACAGTGCACCAGTAGAAGCCAGGATGCGTGTAGACTCAAAATCCCCCACTGCAAAACGGAAAGGACCAGAAAACAAGCCTTCTATGCCTATGCCCGAAGACTATGGAACCTCCTCCCCCTCAGCATCAGACTTGCCCCGACACTCCTACAATTCAAAAAAGAACTCCAAACCAATCTCTTCAAGGAGTCTCTCCTTCTCAACACCTAGGACATCACATTGCCCCTAGCGCCACCTAACTTGCTAGACGCCGCCTTCCCCTCTCATCAACGCCACCCGGTACAGCTGTACCCCTCCGCCATGTCTCACTGTATCCCACCCGTTGTGCTGTATATCTGTTCTGCTACCTCTGAAAAGCATTCTGTTATACTATATCTCTGTAAAGCGCTCTGCTAGGTCTGTGCTCAATAAATATTATAATAATAATAATAATAATAATAATAATAATAATAATAATAATAAAAGTGAGACACTGCCCTGGTCTGTGAGAGTTAAAAACCACTCAATCCCATTAGGATATATTAAGATAAAAAAATACTCTCCCGCTTTTTCATCTGCCATGACAGTTGCGATATCCAGGAAATAGTGTCTCGAAGCATCACTGCTATAAAAACAAAATGAGGTCCCTAGGCTTTCCTACACATACCTTACTTTTGCAATTAAAATTCCAAAAGGGGCCCCTTCACCCTGGCAGCTCAAAACATTTGTTCATCTGGGCCAAGAAGTTTTTGAAAGGTCCCAAGAAAGGTTTTCTCAATGAGTTTTCGATTGGAGTCCCAACAGCAACTCAAGGGTAGGGCTGGAACAAATGGCGAACACCTCTCCCATGACAAATCTCCTTTTTTGTGAGTGAGATTAGTAGATTCAATGGCTGGGTACTCCTCAATTCCACTGATTTATTGACACAATAAAGGCATGGTTATTCAGATAGGTATGGGCCCAATGTCAACAGTAGTCAACAGCCCAGATTTATCACACTATCTCACACACAAACACACACGTAAAACCCCATCCCACCCCCACCCCCTCTTGGAACTAGGAAAGCAGCCCCTAGGATCTACTATGAAAAATTTTCTTTTTGCAGCTTTTCCTCCATTGACATCAATGGACACCCCCCCCCCCCCAACAGTTAGCTTTGTTTTGAGTCCTTTGCAAGATTCCTTTGTAGTTTTACTGTAGCGCACTGTTAGGTAGATTTTAATTTGTATGCACAATGTCCTCTACATGGGGAGTCCGCCAGCTGGTTTTGCTTTGTGGTTGACACGCCCTTGGTGACCGCAGTGATGTGCAGGAGGTTCTAAGAGTTTAAATTAAAAGACAATAGTGTGCTTTTCTGCCGGGTTAGGACTTAGGTGGGCCGGCTAGGCTCCAGTAAGCTGCCCAGAGATCAGGCACATGGGTGAGTGTGGTTGATGGTTTAGGATAGAGGTCTAGTATTGAAGATTTGTTGTGTGCCCAGCTAGGCCGAATTTATTTAGTTGTCGCTGTATACTAATGGCAGAGGTGTTGAGGTACGTCAAGGGTTTCAGTGTGGATGGCAATGTGTGCTGCTAGACCGGAATAGCACAGCCATAGCTGCATTCGAGGGTGCATGGATGGGTGGCCGTGCCTGTGCCCTGTGTCCACAGACGTGGTTAAAGTATACGTACCATGGGCTTGGCTGGAGTTGGACTGCAGTGTTCTTTTTCTTGGTCCAGTGCGATTGGCTGGTCTCGCTATTCGTGGTCTCCCTGGAATGAAAGTCTGAGCAGTGGGAGAGGTGCTCGGAGGGGTGGGGGTGAGGGTGAGGAGAGGAGGATTGTTTGTTACGGTGTGCCTCTATGAACGATGTCGGCATCCTTGGGGTATTGGAGGGTAGGGTAGGAGTATTGTGTTTGGGTCAGCCTTTCTGTGCGCCTATTGAGATTGCAGAGTGAGGGATGGTTTCAAGAGGAGGGAGAGAAAAGCCAATTTTTGAGAGCCTTTCTGAATACCATGCGAGTGTCAATATTGTGAATGTGGGGGGGCCTGGCCAGCGAGCACATGATGAGGATGCGATTCCTCAGTGCTTCCGGGGCGGCCAGCAACATCCTGATAATATCCTTTAATTTGAATGGCATTTTCACCAAACTGACAGATACAGGCAAGCGAAACCCACTGCAGAAAAGTTGCAAAAGTGTGAGGCTAAAGCGCAATCCAGATTGGAAGATACATGCCGCAGAAATTCGGAAGCAGTTGCCGGCAGAGGGCAGCCCAAGATGGACCAAAAGGAGGAGCGGCGTCTGAGGCTTGGGACTGAGCTGTGCCAGACACCAAACGACCCGCCTCTGTGACCAGAGCCGCTGTGTAGCCCAAAAGTGAACTGGCTGCTGACAGGGGCTCTGCTCGCATATGCTGGTGTCCACACAGAGGCAAGAAGAGGAGACACAATCTGCGCTCCACAACGAGGCATAACAGTTGGTAGCGATGACAGAGGCAGACTCCAGTTGGGGAGTCTAAAACGGCCTACCACTCCCTCTCTCGCCACAACACCCCGACGAAAATGAGGAAGAGGAAAGGACCATAACATATCCTGACGTGCGGGCTGAAGGAAATCCCAACACAGTGCGTAGCCTGGACCCCTGGACCATCCCGTGAGGTGAACCCCACCAGACACATCAGGACATCGGAATCCAATTCTGAATACCTGCACACCCAGTGCCCATCCAACCTACCGACAACAGGAAAATAAATGTGGGGCATACAGAGGGGGGGAGACTCAGCTGGAACACCTACATCCCTTGTGGGATAAATAAAGCACATACGCTCGACAGACGAGCTTCAGCGCAATACATCGGAGGGTGGGCCACAGCTGGGAAGGACTCCAGAGTCCTGTTAGAGGAGGCACTAAAAGTAATGATACTGCCGGGCGTAATGAAATCTACGACACACAGGGGGGTTGGGGGGTTCTGATCCCTATAAAGCAGTAGCCTGAGTAACCACTGCGAAGGGACATCCACAGGCAACCCAAGTTGCCCAACAGCGTGAACTGCACATTCCAAGTCATTATCCGGACGGAGTATGAAACCGCTGGCCAGGGGGAAAGCAGACCAGGAGACAGGGAAGCGCAGGAGGCAGGCGATTCCACTGCCCCTCCTGGACAAAGGAAGAGACTGCAGGCTGGTCACAGAAAGAAGCACAATCACAGACCCATCACCACAGTGGCCCATTCATAACATTCTTTAGGGAAATGTTGCCTTCCGTTCCCAATGCATCGCTTGGTTTGATCTGTTCCTGGGGGGGGGGGGGGGCTTGGGCAGAGGTTGTATAGTGCTCCATTTTGCTCCGAGTTGTGGTGCTCTTTGCCCAGTCTTTACCCATGGTGGTCTGTCTTTACTTCCTGTCTTTGCGGCCGTTCACCATGCAGTTGTGTGGTTCAGTAGGGATCTGTTCTAAGCATAGTAAAGGCACCAGTCACACTCTGATCATCGCTGTTGTCCTGGGACCTTTATTGGGAGCAAGGCTCGCAGGCTTGAACAGCTACAATCTGGGCTTTCCAAAGCTAACTGAATGCATGCAAACTACAAGCAAAAAATACTTTGAGCTGAACGTAGGGTCGATGGAATGCCCCATAACACTCTGGGAGGCCTACAAACCAGTGCTCCGCGGAGAGATTATCTCCTGGACCACGGCGCACAAAAAAGCACACCTAAAAGCAGTAGAAGAGGCGGAAGAGGTAGTTAAACAAGCTGAAAGACAGATGGATTGCTTTGAGGTTGCGTTAGAAAAGGAAGGCAGTAACTTTGGGATATTATTTCTAGGGCCCAACGATCTGAAGTAATGGCTCGCCATTCTTGCAGATGCTGTGACAGCCTGCCTCCCACTGGTGTCTTGTGATGTAACTCCTCAAAGTGGTTTTGTGGCGGTTGCTGTGGCCGCTGATGGCAAAGAGGCTACAGCTGGAGCTGACTTTGCACATTTTCCTCGTCCACCGCGAGGGGCCCTTCTCTGGCCCCTTTGACTGGCCATTCCTCTCACCTTTCCATATGAGGAGTAGTAACGATAGAATCATCCCCTCCAAGATTGTCTTGATGCACAAAATGCTGAGGTTGTCTAATAGCAGCTCCTAAAGACTTGGCAGCTGCTTTTGAGGTCTGCAACCTCTCAAGGCTCTTGTCAACCTTGTTGCCAAAAAGGTGAGACCCATCAAAAGGCATGTTCAGAAGACGGTTTTGCACGTCTGGTGCGAAACACGACTTCCGTAATGATGCAAATCTGCGCATTACTGTGCTAGTGCCCATGGACCTGCTCACACTATCTGAAGTGTCCAATCCAGATTGAAGGGATTCCTGCATGGCCTCCTTTCCATCTTTAACAATGGCTAGGAATCCTTCCCTTTCATCCCCTATTGGTATGTGCTCTGCCGCCATTGCAATGCACTCCCACAGTGTACGAACATTTTGCCAAGGCACATGTGAAGTTGGCCGATTTTAACGCCATACTCCCAGTTGAAAATACCTTGCGTGCCCAACCATCCACACGCTTGTCGTCCCTATCCGGAGGGATAGAAGGGTACGCCACCTTATTTAAAGCTGTGGCTGCCTGGACCACCAGACTCTCGGGAGTGGTGTGTTTAGACAGATATCCGGGGTCGCTACTGGAAGGGCGGTATTTTGAAGTAAGGGATTTATTCACCAGAGGAATAGAATCCGGAGTCTCCCAATATTTGCCCACCCTATTTTGCAAGACTACATGGAAGGGTAGGATTGGATCTTCGGTGGGACCATGAGCCAATATATCGGTCAGATCATCCTGGATGAATTGAGTTGGTGGTCTAGCCCATCCTAAATAATCAACCATCTTTGTCATTAGTTGACGGTATGAGGGACTGGCATGTTCCCCTGGTTCTGGCCTGCCAAAATCTTTTTCAGGCGAAGTATCAATCACACTTGCATTAAGTAAGGTTTCCACCAGGTCCCTCATCCTGCTTTCCTCGAAAATCAGGCATTCTGGGACATTTTGTGTGCCATATTCCAGTCCAAAAGGAACATACTCCTCATCAGATCTCTCCTGTTCTTCAAATATTGAAGTCAAGGATTTGAAAAATTCTTTCCTTGGAAGAGGTTTAAAAACCTTTTCTGGGAGAGATTTATCAGTGGAACCTGAAGGCATTACAGCCTTTGCAGCCTTCTCTTTTGCTGTTATTTTTACAGCTTCTGGCTGAGTTGGCTGAACTGGAGCCTTTGGAACATTTGGCGCCGAGGGCTTCTGAGTCGACAAAGACGTTGATGGCGTTGACGAAATAGTGGTCGTTGACGGAGCGGGTGACCTTGAGTGGTCAACTCGGCTCGAACTGTCTTTTTCGCTCAGCGTTCTGGAAGGTTCTCGATCCTTACTCCTTCGATCACCCAGGCTCGAGGACGTGCGAGTGTTGGAACGACACCGCTCCCGGCCGGCTTCCGAAGAAGGCGTGGAGCAAGGCTTAGCTTTTCCCAACACCTCCATCATTTTCACCCTGAATGCTTCCCACTCTTCGGAGGAAGAATGGTTTGTGGGGCATTTCATCCTTTTTGGGGATTCGTCCGAGGACAAGGTGGAAGGGGAACGGTGGCGTCTTTTCTTGGACTTTTTCGTCAAAGACGAAGAGCGATGAGAATCGCTTCGGGACCTAGACCGATGCCTTTCGTGTCAATGAGATTTCTCCTCACGGGACCTCAACTAATGCTAGAGGCTTTTCGGTCGGGTTTACGACCTACCTGCAGTTTTCCCTTCCTCTCTCGCAAGGCCTTCCCAGTCATCGCCTGACACTTTGTATAGGCCTCCATGTCGTGGCCTTCCCCGAGACATCACAGACATTCCCTGTGCGGATCCGTGATGGACTTTTTCGAACCGCAAGATTTACACTTTTTGAATCCCGATCGCAGGGTAGTAGTTGTCGGGGTCGATGATGAGGACATATCGAATATCTTCTTCAATATTACTGCGTCACAGAACTACTCGAGGCGCGCCGAGTCTCCGAAGCAACACGTACTGTGGAAAAACAGAACTGTAGCCAACGGGTGCCACGCGTGCTACTTGTATACCCAATGACGTCACCCTTGACGGAGGCCTTCGAGGGACCATCGACTCGACGACATTTTTTTCCGAAAAGCAGCTAAAGCTAGATGGAACACATCTAAGATGAGGAATACTTTGGAGGACACAATCCATTCGAATTTAAGTTTACTGCCGTTTTGATTGAGGTATTTGAGGGCTCGATGTTGAGTTAACTGTACTACACCATCACTCTAGCTCATAAGTCTGCCTTACTGCTGTGTCTATACTGCCTGGAGAGTTTGGCTAGACCTAGGTGTCAATAACCCTGTTCATCAACTAGGATGGCCTCTCAGAACCCTCAGACAGGGCTAGTTCGGAAAATCCATCTGAACATTATCGGTCAGAGTGGAGTCTCAAAGCTCTACAAACTGTTGCACAGGGTAGACCGGGAAGAGAAATTAAACTATATGAATAGATCAGAGGAAGAAATTAGACCGGTTTCATGGGATCACATTGGGGAGTAGGCCCACAGGTCATTCCTTTACACTACATTTAAGGAATGGGCCTATAACGTAGGTTTTAGGTGGCACCTGTCCCCACAACGCTTGCATAAAATAATCCCAGCAGGTTTTTCTTCTTGGTGAAATTGTGGAGGGGTAGGTAATTAGCATTGGGTATGCAGAAAGTGATGGTACCTACCAATCATCTGGGCACATTGCACCAGAATAACCCTAGTTTAATGCTGGAAATCACTCAATGGTCCAGTGCAGGTAATTTGGTGGGGTAAGATTGAGGACACTTTTGGATTGAAAAAAACTCAATAGCGAATAATCACTTGTCAAAATATATGAAAGTATGATGTCTGTTCATCACATTTTGCAGACAATGAATATCATATTTTTAAACCCACAATGTAAACACTATTTTCCGTTTTTAGCAGGTAACGTGAAGCAAGGTTACTCAGCAGATAAAACTGAAATGTTGTGGCATGCATAGGTTTTACTGTATTGGTGAATGGTTATACTAGTAATGAACCTCAACTGCCAGACATTTCGCAGAGCTCTTTACCAGTTTTCATTATGTAAATGAAGCAGAAAAATGAAAAGGTTTTAAAAAAAGGATCCAACTAAATCAAAGAAAGACCAATGACAAACTGTTCTGGCATGTAACAGCAGACCTACAGTTGAACAGCCACTTTTACTCCCTAAAGATTGGCAAAAACAAATGACGAGTAAAAACACTTCCAACAAAAAAGGGGAAAAAGACATGTAGAATCTTGCAGCACTGCTTTCACCCTCACAGCTCCATGAATAGGTTTGGACCAATAGTGCACGTACCACCACAGGAAGAAACTACTATTTGAACTACATGCATCTTTTAACGTGCATGAATAACTAGCTGCAAAGAAATACTAAAACATTTCAGTTAAAACAGATTTTTACTCGATTATGAAATACTCTGGATATTGGACTTACATTTTTAATCCCTGAAAATCATTTTACTTCCTACTTTCAAAAAAAGGGAGTAGAATACTCCCACTTCCAAATCTTATCTTGAGAATTGTGTAGCACAAGTTAAAAATAGAATAAGAACTCAGAGTTCTAATACAGCAGAAGTCCAAGACCCTAACCACAGGCCTTACAAAATAAATGTTATATTATCGCACAATTTCATTTGTTCTATTCAGAACTATACAAGTCTCAAAGCCCAGAGGTACGTTCTCAATAGGAATATTTAGAGACGGTTACTCTTCCCCGGCTCAAACAAGCTGAAAGGCAAAGGCTTGGTATGGTGATTACACAGGACGAGGTACTCTGGGTAATTCAAGATCTCCCAATAAATAAAAGCACCAGGTCCCAACGGATAGCCGGCGAAGTTTTATTAAACTTAGAGTACAATTTTGACTCCCATATTAACAAGATTCTACAACACATTTGAGGGCTCAGGCACCATCTCCCCCACAATGGAAGAAGCAAAAATATCGATCTTCCCAAAACCAGGAAAGGATTTAACCAACTGTGGTTCATATCACCCTATTGCCCGAATTAACATAGATACCAAGATCTATACTAAGGTGTTGGCCAATAGGCTAGAAAATATATGACCCATATTGATACACCCAGATCAAACAGGATTTATAAAGCAAAGGCAAACACACGATAATATCCGCAGGGTGTGCCACATTTTAGAGAAGATAGAGAAGAAGCAGACGCCGGCAATCCTCGTCTCCATAGACGCGGAAAAAGCATTTGACCGGGTTGAATGGTCGTTTCTTTTTGCATATGGCAAAATTGGGGTTCGGCCCAAAATGTATACACATGGTTAAGGACAAATACTGAAATCTGAGCGCAAGAATATTAATAAATGGCTAACTATCTCCCCCCATTTACCTACAACGACGGACCAAGCAAGGGTGTCCCCTTTCACCTCTACTATATGAACTACACCTAGAACCTCTACTAGCGAGGGTTAGGCAAACAGAGGGAATAAAGGGTATTGAATTTGGGGGTATCCTGCATAAAATTATGGCGTATGCACAATCATAATCATGGTAACAAATCCCATTAACACTTTACAGAAACTTGCCAAACTTGGCAAAGTGGCAGGCCTAAAAATAAACAAAAAGTATGAAATCCTGAATTTATCCTCATTTCCCACAGAAATGTAGTCTTTAAAGTCACATGTACAATTAAGCTGGGCAGTGGAGTGGATTCAAATTGCTGGGGTGAATATTACTCCCGCAATCAAAGGGCTGTATGCAGCAAACTACCCCTCCTCATTAAAAGAAATCGAAACACAACTATTGAAATGGGGCCCTCTCACTATTTATTGGTCGAGTAGGATAAACTCTGTGAAAATGTTCAAGCTCCAGCAATATACGCTCCAGCAATATCTGCATTTATATGGAGAAAAACAAAACAAGGTTATCTTTTGATAAGTTCATAGTCCCAACTAAGTAGGGTGGGCTAGGCCTCCCTAACTTTTTGACATATCAGGCAGCTCGGATAAAGGTCATCAAGGATTGGTTGTGAGGGGTGCGGGGGAAAAGATGGCTACAGGGGGCTCTGTGGCTGCCAAAATAGGATTGACCTACCAACATACACGTGAGTGCAATGACTAGTAGAGTGGAGGCAGTCTGGGATACGGTGGTAAAAAAAAAATCCGACAAAATTCCAATCCCCCGTTTCAGGGTGAATCCCCCAAATCATTTACACAATGTAAACAGGAGATGGGATTGCGGGAGTCCAGGAGATTTCAATACTTTCAAGTGAGGCAGTGGATTCTTTCTCCGCTAGTAAAGGCAGCCGCAGTAAGGGAGTTAACATTGAGAAATTCGTTACATCTAACCTGGGAAATAAAGCTCTCATTTCAAATCTATAAATGCAGATGAGTGATATAAATGTAAAAGCGCCCATGAGATATAAGTATCAATGACAATTAACACTATTTATTATTATTGGTTAAGACATTCAACCTTTAATACAGTGCACATTCTGAAATTACTTATTTTGCAATCACATCTCAACAATAGTAAAAATCTCCATCTCACCATACAGCTAAAATAGACAAATGAAACAATTCAGTTCAGTCTTCATTTTATCAATCTATATTATTTGTTAATTATTTATCGGAATTTACCATAACACAAATCAGTGCACGAGTTCATCACAGATTATCTCCAACAACAAGGCCACTAGATAGCTAAGTAGGGATTTGCTGAAGGTTCCAAAGATTGTATAAACCCTACCACTGCCACTACTACAGAAGTACTTCTCCCTGCTAGACATATGTTCACCTGCTAGACATATGTTCAAAAGTTGTTCATTGTCAGTAATCTGATTTGATGGTAATAATCTATCAAAATATAGTTTACGGTTATACGACAAAGATTTACATTCAGTCAAGCAGTGTCTTAAAGTTTCACAAGAGCCTTTTTTCACAACAGAATCTACACATTACATTTTCTTTTGAGATCTGACCATACTTTGCTACGATCCGTCTTGTTAGTATTAAACTCCAATGAAATCGTAGCAATATAGCCCTCGTTACTCGATCCGGATAAATACTTAGAAAGGGTGCTATAGTTCCTTGATTTTTGTAGTCAGTGTATAAATGGCTCATGGAAGGATATGAGTGCAAGGCATCAATTGTTTTAATCCAATCATAGTTAAACAATGATAGTTTCACCCGCACAGAAGTGTGCACCAGACCTTGAATTGTGCATTCAATTTCTGCTAAGGTAACCATACATCTTTCCACAATCGAGATCAACCAAGTGCAATTATAATTCTGCAAGATTTAGTTTAGATCAACAAAAGGGGATCCCAAGGTGGGGCACAGGATCTTACGAAATAAAGAAAGAATTCTCCAGTCAGCTCTTGCTTTTAAGGATATAATTCCCAATTCATATCTTATAAGTACTACTAGCAAGGAATTTGGCAACCTCAATGTTCTTCTCCAGAATATTGCTTCTAAAGATGGAAGATAGTCGATTACCTCAAGTGGGTACGTTTCAACACTGGGGGAAGAGATATTGAACATTGAATGGGAAGCGTTATGGAAAGTAATACCTAAACTTACAAGGTCAATCCAGATTAGAGAGTTCTGGTACACATTGATGGTGCAGTGGCACTATACACCTGCTACATTTAAGAAAATGAAACCCTCCATTTCGGATAAATGCTGGAGGGAGTGTGGCCAAATGGGAGATTGGAAACATATGGTGGACTCGCCCGGGGCTGGTGCAGTATTGGGAGGAAGTAAATAAATGTATCCCTTTTAGGCTATTAGTGATCACATTTAAGTGCAGACTGGGGACCATGCCATCCTACCTTCAAGATCACATTAGGGATAAACCTAATTACAGAAGTCTGAGATCCAGTAATCAAAATGACCTCTTCTTGCCGAAATGTAAAACTAAGAAGGTCCAGTTAGGCGCCTTTTTTAGTGCTGCCCTGCTTATATGGAACTCCCTCCCCCCAACACAGAGATCACTCATCCTTTCCCTTGTTTAAGAGAGAGCTCAAGACCTTCCTGTTCCGGTAAATAGGTTTACTCCTCTTTTCGTGCTGGAACGCTGATTCTCCGCTTAGTCTAGTCCTTACTTGTCTATCTGTTTTGTATGTCTTGTCTGCTCCCTCACGCCCATGGGTTTATGGATGCGCATTACGAATAAAGTAAAGTAAAAGTTAAGTACATGGTAGAAATGTTTGCCTTGCAAGAACCACGCTCTATGCAATCATGTTTGTTGGTGCTGTTCGAGGACTAACTCTGTATTCTCTACGTTCTATGTATAAACAGCGGATAGGGAGGGTAAGGGAGGAGACAGGGAATTGAGGTGAGGGGGCTGGAGGAGGAGTTTGATGTGAAAATAAATGATAAAAATACAGTTTTTTTTTTTAAACACCAAAAAAACCCCACAACTTTTCCCCTGTGAAAAGCATTTTTCTGCAATCGTCCTCGAAATTTACTGACCTTCATTGGCAGAGTACTTCACCAAGAGAATACGACTAGAGACCAAGCCAATGTATGCTGTTGCCAGAATGATTGTGTGCACGGTCGCCTTCGAACACCATCCCGGAAGGGTGCAACACTTGCATCCCATTGTCCCGATCAAGACAAAAATACTCCTGTAGGAAAAATGTGATTGTGTGAGTTCTCATTTGCACAGCCCATTTAAAAAATGTATAACATGTATTGTATTGATTCAAGCACAGCACTATAAAATGATGATTGGATAGTACACCAAAGTCATGAACAAACAGCCAAAACAAATGGAGAATATCAGATTGTATTTTATGCATGTACAACTGTGTGTGTGGATTTTGGGGGGTCCAGACAAACACGCTATATATTATCTACATGCCAACAAGCCCCATTCGGGCGGTTCTAGTCCAGTCCTGGTTTTAACTTTGCATTATGGGACTTGCAGTCCTGGTTTTATAATGGTAAAACCAGGCCTACAAGTTCCAGAAAGCAAAGTTAAACTCAGGACTAGAATTTACTAAACGGAATGGGGCATGTATGTAGTTATGACATTTTGCACCCTTTGTCAGTACAGAAATAACGTCTCCTTTATGAAAAACCTGGTTAATGCCATTAAAAAAAAGTCACTACCTCACATGCTCACACCTCATTCTTCTTTCTCCAAACAAGCGACTACCCAATGCTGTAGTGCCAACAACATTACTGCTTTTTCTTTGCAAACTTTCAAAATCACATTCAACAGAACAGCCAGCAAGAGGCTAGTATGATGGGTGGCTGAGATGACCTGCAAATATAACGGCTCACTTGGAGAACTAGAATTATTCATCAAGCTTCATGGAATTGGGAAATGTTTAAAGCATCTTGGTGCCTTTACAATTTGATGAAATTCTGGTTAAATATGCTAGAATATAAATATGAACACACAGAAAAAGCGCAAAAGTATAATCAGGTTGTTCATCTCTCAGAAACATATAAATGTAGACAAGAGTGTGTCTTGAAAAAAATAAATGAAGCAACTTTTTATTACCTTCTGGGTTCCTCTCTACAAATCCTAACTTGGGATACAATGAATTATCATATAAATGCAGCTCTAGGTGTGTTGAAATGTATCTTCAGAATTAAATCTAAAATCAAACCTGTTTTAGGCACAAAAAACGATGGGAATGGAGAGTGGGAGCTAAGACTTTTGCCTGTTGAATAAAGTGCAAGACAAATGCGAGAAAATGGTAGCTACATAATTCATTCTCCAAGCATAAGTAATGGCAACGAGAAAGCAGTACAACCCAACATACCGCAAATAAGTTCCTACGTTCAAACTCACAGGAGTAGTTTGCCATTCGTAAAGTAATGTTTTCTAAATGGAGACGTCAATTTAGAAAAATAGAAAGACCCATTTATCGGTATCAGGTGGCGCCTTTGGCTGCACAACTATTGGCTTTCAAGGTTGCTATGTTCGATCTATGCATCTTCTCGAAGTAGTGGAGTCTTTTCAGTCATCACCTGTCATAGGTTTAATCATGCGTGTCAACATCACCACACCGTTGACTTTGTAATTAGTTTGCTTCAAAGGAAGGGTGACTGTCACCATTTACAGTCTGCAACTTTTTTGGGCTGTCCGCTCATTTGTTACTCTATGGCACTCTGTGTGGGTACCTCAACAACCAAAACACAGTTGTCTGCTGCTTCTCTGCATTAAAACGCGCTGTTCCTGAAACTTTCAATCAACAACTGTCACACAGTTATCCCTTGACTTGACATGTCAGTGATGGTGCTAGAATCGCAACTCTTAGTATGCAATTCATCTTGGGTTCTCTTAGCCATGACAGGGCTACTGCACTATGCTTTTGGTGTGTTAGACAACTCCCAATGTGTAACTCACCATCAGCGTCTGTTTGTAGCCTCCATTTCCATCGAACTGAATACTTACTTCTTCTTGTTTCTCTCAGCCCGATGGCATTAGTTTGTAATTTCTCTCTTAAAGCTCATTCAATGCACTCCCAGTCGGGGTCACCTGTGATGAGCGTGGGGTTTAGGTAACAGCTTTTCTTCTGCAACTTTGCTTGTGAGCTAGGGTTTGCCTCACTTGTATCTTCATCTGTGGGGCTGCTCACCGTCTGAAAAGCCTTACAGGTTTCAGCAGGATACCTCAGTCTCTGGAGGATACCTCAGGGGCAAAGTGCACGCCTTGGAAGCAAGACGACACGGAGCACCACAGGTTCGATCCCGGGTACACACTTAGAAACCTGTGGGTATTAAGCACGTTTTAAATAACCTATCATATCATGTGGGTGCCTCTCCGTGCTTCAATGGTATGCCAGTTCAGTTTGCTCGGTTTGATCTGCCATGTATTTCTGATGCCCTAATGTATGTTTTCCTCCTCACTGCGGCTCTCCACCTCAACTGCCGCACAGCTGTTCTCTGGATTCCTCTCTTCACCACTTCTTGGCACTATGACTCCACTTGTAAGGTCAGGTGATAATTGACATCCAAGATATATATATTCTTTTCTGGGACTTCGAAAATTCAATAGGGCTCCTACATCACAGTATTAGATATTGTGCCTTTTCTTGCGTGCAAACACGGTCTCATTGAGAAACTTTGAATTAAAACAAGAGTGGAATCTCACAAGATGGTGCCAAGAATCATGTAAATAACATACATACTCTGCTTACTTTAAATAAGGGCCTGCGAGCACTGCACTGTGGAAGGGAAAGCACAGCATCCTACAGCTTAAAAACTGGTTTGAAAAACAGGATGATGCTTAAAAAGTGTTAGCTAACAGATTATGTGATGTTGAAGCAGGACATTTTCTATTCAAATCTCTCATACATTCTTTATAATATATACAGACAAAAAGCATTGCCACAAAACGAACATATATCAGTATCATAAAGTGTATCAGTAAGTGCATCTACATTTTGTGAGTGAATGAAGGAGACCGCAATCAAATGTTGCAAGAGACACAGCACTAGTGAAAAACATCTAAGTGCTTTCATTCAGAGGTAACCGATGGCTGCGCTATTCGGACAGTGAGGAAATCGTTGCAGAGCCAATGACTACGTTCATTAAATGAAAAAGAGTATCTTGAGAAGCAGGTCACAAAAAAGTACCCATATTGGTAAATATTTGTACAGGTCCTGGGCGACTCCAATTTATGACAACTACTGTATATTCAGTAAGCAGGGTTTACAAACAGGTTCGACTTGATGCTATGAGGAACAGGAGAAATAGTTTTGAACAAAGAAGGACGTGAGCTGCATTTAGGGTAAACTGATAAATGAGCAGTCTCACATTCTGGTTTATGTTCCCTCTCATTTGTTCTCTCATTCTCTCGTTCTCGCTCTCTCGTTCACGCTCTCTCTTTCATCCCCTCTCTCTCCCTCTCCCTCCCTCTCTCGTCCCCCCACTCCACCCCATATGCCGGTAATGGCCGCCATTCTCTCTCATATTGCAAGAAAATATGATCGCCTAGATAGTGAGTTTAGGGTTAAATTTCTACAGCTTCTACAATTGGAGCCCTCAAAATGCTTCAGATTTCTTGAAACGTGTTCCTTTAGCAAGCCACAATGTACTTGTAGATTCCTTTATACCTCATCTAAAGATCATAATGGTGTCCAAGCTGTATAGCTGTATAGCTTGGACACCATTATGTAATCATTAGCACAACCTGCTGTGACGAATCACACAAATCTGTCACTTCTCCCCAAGGGGAAGCCTTTTCCGGTAAGGCTTGGGAGGTGAAGCTGCTCTTCAACACCCTCCCCTAGGGATAGAGGCAGGATTTCCGAAGAAACATAATGGTATAATTTCCTTTCATCGACAGTTGGAATTTTACGAATATTTTTTACCAAAAAAACGAATCGAAAATATAGGGGGACTGGGGGGGTTGGGAAAGTGTATATAAGGGGTGGTGGGGTCGGGAATAGTTAAACAAAAACAATAGGGGATGGGTGTTTGGGGGGAGAACTCTCCAAAAATACAAATAAATCAATTTCGATGAGTTTTTTTCAGTAAGATATTAATTTTTAAAAAAACATCAAAATTCTGACCGTCGATGAAATGACATAGAACCACCAATAATATATCTCCAAAAACATCTAGTGAAGAAAGGCATGAAGAACATACCAAAATACATTATTGTCATTAAGACACCGATTATTCCTTGGAAGGAAACACAATATTGTACTGAGATGAGGAAAAGGGTCTGGAGGATTACAGAGCATAGCATTGCGCCAGATAAGTCCCATGGCAACGTAATATAACAAGGAAGCAGAGACTGGGAGGAGACAGAGGAAGAACCAGTGAGTTCTGGACTTGCGCGCAGACGTATGCTGAAGGAAAGCTGCACATGCAACGTCCTATCCCAAAGAGAAACCCTAGTGAAACGTTAGATGCGCGGGAATCGGGACAGGGAAAGAAGCCGAGGTGGACGCGAGGAGTCCTCATCCCAAGCAAAGCAAAGTGGTGGTGTGACCGCAATTGAACAGAGGTGGACCAGTGGATCAGTGAACAACGCAGATACCACTTCCTTTAATTCAACACGGAACAAACCGTCAAACGAGAGACCGGGGAGATTGTATATGAAACCCGAGGAGTTACAAGAGGCCAACCTGACAACTGGAAGAGAAGGTCCCAAACAGTCGAGAATCCTGGTTACATTATCCCTGAATACGACAGGAAACAGGGAGAGCGGGAGACCCGGAAGAGGGACTGAAGATCATTACTGGAATGCTCATACTTGTCCCAGTGGAGATAAAGTATTGAATTTGAATGAAGTGAAAAGGAATCATTACTGGACCACACGATATAGCGTTAACATTGAATGATAATCCTTACTGGATGGTTTACACTCCAAGATGTCAAAGAGAAAACCTGAGATATTGCAGAATAGGAAACGCTGTGAAAGGGGAAAACCGGAGGACCAGATTGAAACAGAGAGTAAGGGCCAAGCCCAAAGTGAAACCAAAGACTGAAATAAAGATTAAGAACCCAAGGGAAA
This sequence comes from Ambystoma mexicanum, assembly GCF_040938575.1. Taxonomy (NCBI): domain Eukaryota; kingdom Metazoa; phylum Chordata; class Amphibia; order Caudata; family Ambystomatidae; genus Ambystoma; species Ambystoma mexicanum. The sequence continues at coordinate 464,746,160 of NC_090939.1, read as the reverse complement.
AGATCTACGTGTTAGATAAAGCTACCTTATGAAAGGAAATTGATAAATACAAATGTAATAAAGCAAGAAGAAACTAAGAAGGAATTAAAAAGTAACCAAGTGAAGGAGAAGGTTGAAAACCTGAAGAACCCAGCATTGGAACTATGCGACTTAATAAAAGTAGTTACCAAGAACTACTTGAGAATACGTTACTGAACTGAACTTGGTGAACAACCAGTTTACAGGAGAAGGGAGTAATTCTCCTGGCCTGTTACGATAGTGATAGTGTTAGAACATATTAGTTAGGACAGTGGACTGATTCCGATTTGGACGCTCACCGAAGACTAACAAGTAGTTCTGTTCGGTAGGAAAAATCCTTAGTGTAGGGAAAGATGGGCATTTATTCCTTAGTTTTTTTTGTTAGTTTTTTAAAAAAAATATTTTTATTTTATTTAGAAATCAAACAAACACACTACAACTGTTTCAAAACATAGAAAGCATCATAGTCCAGCACATTTTCATTCGAACTCCCAAACTCCGCCCCCCCCCCCTTTAAACTAGAGCCAGTTCTCGCATGTCATTTACGGGAGCATCATTGGGTAGCACAGTACTTAGGCAGTCATCATCCGGGTCCGATGTTCCGTTGTTACCCTGGTGAGGGTTTGCTATAGAGGCCACCAATTGCCGCCAGGCCAGCAAGGGCCCTACTTCCTCCTCGCCCCCCCTGGTGACCGCTTCGAACCAGACTACAGATTCAGCTTCCGCCCACCTCAAGAGGTCCGTCCACCATAGCTCCACCCTAGGTCTGTGGGCCGCCTTCCAGCCCATGGCAATCCTGCGCTTGGCCAAAACACAAGCCAGGTCCTTCATCTTGCTTATGTGTTTTGAATGCCGGGGTCTAGGGAAGAGCCCAAGCATGCATGACCAGGCCGATTCCACATCCAGCACCACCGCCCCACCCGCCAGTTTCGTCTTGACCTCGTCCCAAAATCTGTGCACTTCTGGGCAAGCCCAAAACATGTGTAGCAGTCCTGCATTCACCTCCCCACACCTGGGGCATTGCTGCGTAGCTGGTCCCCCAAACTTTGCAATCTTCCCGGGGGTTAAGTAAGCCCTGTGGGTAACGTACAATTGAAGCTGTTGGAATCTTGCGTTTCGGGACACCTTTTTGTGGTACCTCTGGGCCCGTTCCCATTGCCCGTCCGTCATGGGTCCTCCCACCTCCTCCTCCCAATCTTGTCTCAAATGAAGCAACTCCTTCCCTGCCCTTACTCGCAGGAGCTCGTATATCCTCGATATTTCGTGCCCACCCTCCGATACATCATAAATGGTTTCCAGGGAGGCATCAGGGTCTTCCGCTAGCACTGTCTCAGGCCATCTTTCTCTAGTCTTTTTCACAAGCCTAGTGTAGGTTATATATTGGCCACCATGTACCCCCGTCTCTTCCTGCAACCTCTGAAAGTCCACTGCCTCCCCTTCCTGCCATATGTCCCTGAGGGTGGCCAGGCCTACCTGTTCCCAGTATCTACGGACCGATTCAAGTAGTTGAGAGTCGCTCCCGCACAGTGCCGCCAAAGGGGCCTGCTGAGAGTACGGCTCCGAGTCCCCCCCAATCTTCCATGTCCTATGCCAGATCTCCCAGCCCAGCCTCAGTAGCCGCCCCTTGCCCACCAGTTTGTCTCTGCGCAACCACACCACTTCCATCAGAAAGTATGGGGCTGTGTCTCCATGCAGAAGCCTAGCTTCCGCCGAGTCTTCAGCTGAAAGCCACCTGTCCACGTACTGCAGCTGCCCCGCCAGGTAATAGAGTTCAAAATTAGGCAGGCCTATCCCCCCCCCCTGTCACATGGGTTCTGGAGCTTCCACATAGCAACCCTATTCCTAGAGCTGCCCCACACGAAACCCCTACACACGCTATGAAGTTTCACGAATAGGCTCCTAGGTATCAAAAACAGGACGTTCACAAAAAAGTGCAAGAGTCTAGGCAGGACCACCATCTTGTGCAAGGCCGCCCTCCCCATCATCGTCAGAGGCAATCTAGTCCAGAATACCATGCTGTTCTTGATCCCCTCCATCGCCTTTTCCGTATTATGCTTGCGTTCTGCGTCGACCTTGTGGTAAATATTATAGTCCCAAATGCCTAAATGTCACGGGCTGCCATGGTATTGGCAGGACCGGCAGCCTCTGTACCGGGACATTCCTATATCTGCCCAAAGGCAACAGACTAGACTTTCCAGGGTTCACCGATATGCCCGAGAGGATGGCGTACCGTTCTATCACCTCCAGCACATACTGCAGGTTTTCTTCTGGATAACGCAAATAAAGGAGCATATCATCCGCATATAATGATATCAATTGCTCTCCACTGACAGTGCTCATGGCCACCTCCCCATATTGTTGTCGCAGACCTATTGCCAGAGGCTCTAATGCCAGTATGTATAGCATGGGTGACCAGGGGCATCCCTGTCTGGCCCCCCTGCAAAGCTGCCAAGAATCTGAGACTGTGGACCCTGTTTTGACTCTCGCCATCCGGGTGCTATAAAACAACTGGACCCATCTGAGGTATCCAGGTCCCATTCCGTACCCCTTCAGGACCGCTTTCAGCCAGGGCCATCGTACCGAGTCGAAGGCCTTGACCGCGTCTAACGACACTATAGCCAACTCGCCCGTGTCCCCCTCAGTTTGGTCTATAACATGGTGTAGCCTCCTGTGGTTATCAGTGATGTTCCTGCCTGGAACATATCCCTTCTGATCTGCGTGTATCAGTTTCTTAATCACCTTCTTCAGTCTATTAGCCAGCACAGCCGTGAGTATTTTGCTGTCCTGGTTAAGCATGGACAACGGTTTGTAAGACCCGCACTCCACGGCCGGCTTGCCTGGTTTCAAGAGTGGGATGATTACAGCCTCGCGGAGGGACAATGGGAGTTCCCCCTGCTCATTGGCCTCGTTGAAAGTGGCAAGCAGTGGCTGAAGCAACTCTTGCTTGTATGTTTTGTAGAACTCGCTGGGCAGCCCATCCGAACCAGGCGCCTTGCAAGTGGGCAAGTTCCGAATCACTACCTCCAGCTCATCCGAGGTGACAGGTGCGTCTAACTCGGCACGTTCTATATCGTCCAAGGTGGGCAGCTCTATGTCCTCCAATGTGTCCAGTATGTCTTGACACATATCCTCCCCCGTGTCCTCATACAAGTGTCTGTAAAACTTAAGGAATTCCTCATTTACCTCTTTCTGGGTGTTGCATATGCAATCTCTCTCATCCTTAATCTCACTGATCACAGAGCAGGGGGTCTCACTCTTATACAGCCAGGCCAGCAGCCTGCCCGGCTTGTCGCCCCCTGCGTGTATCCTCTCCGTGTATTTCCTGTAATTGAGTCTGCATAGTCTATCCCAGAGTGCGCTGCAGGACAACTGTAGCTCCTTTACTTTGGTTCTGTTATCATGAGCGGTGCTCTCGCAACGCGCGAGATCCTCTGGCTCCCTTTCCACCTCCTGGAGTTCCCTTTCGACGCCCCCCTGTAGCCTCTTAGCTTGGGAAATGGCTACCCCGCGTACCACCACCTTAAACGCTTCCCACAGTGTACCCACAGAGTCTACGCTTCCCGTATTTATATCAAAGTATTCTTCGATGGCATCCCTCAGGCCCTCCCGAAACTCCTCGTCCTGCAGAGCCTCGGTCCTGAGTCTCCATGTAGGGATCCGCGGTCTTGGGGGCTGATGTCTCCAGTCTACCACCAAGGGCGAGTGGTCAGATAGTACTCGGGCCTTGAATTCCGCTCCTTCTATGTCTCTCACTATCTCGGCTGTTACAAACATGTAATCTAACCTTGTGTGCAAATCATGTGGCGCTGCGTAGTGTGAGTACTGCCTATCCGTGGGATGCAGCCTTCTCCACGCACCCTCTAGGCCTAGGTCTTTCAGTAAGGTACCCAGCGCTTTAGCCGCCGGTGCCGTTTTCCCTGCCCTGTCCTTGGACCTGCCCATTCTGGGATCCACGGTACAGTTAAAGTCTCCCCCCCCACACTACCGTACCCCCTGCCAGGGGGCCAATTCTACCGTAGAGGGTCGTAAAGTAAGCCGCTGTGTCGTTATTGGGGGCGTACAAATTTATGATGTGCACTTCTCTGTTTTCCAGGAGACCCGTTACCACCACCATTCTACCCTCCGGGTCTACCGTAGAATCAAGCATCCGAAACGGCACATGTATGCTGCCCCCACAACATTGCCCTTCCATTTCCTCCTGACCACCTCCAGCCTTTCCCTAGTGAGGTGGGTCTCTTGCAGCAGGGCTATGTCTACGCGCATCCTCTTTAAGTACAACATCACTTTGTTACGTTTCAGGTAGCTGTTAAGGCCCTGTACATTCCAGGTCACAATTCTGAGATTACCCGATGCCATTCGGTTGGACTATCTCCATCCCATCCCTTCCCATAATGCTCCCCATGTTAGTTCGTTCCCTGGCTCTCTCCCTTTTATTCACAAACAATACCCCCCCTCTCCCCTTCCCCAACTTCGCACCACTGCACACAACTCTCCCCCTCCCTCTTCCCCGCCAACCCCCAACAATAGCCCAGCTCCATCCCTGGATCTCAGGCCTACCCACGTCTGGACCCGTCTCGTGGACGAGGACCCCGCGGGGTGTCACCAATCTAACAGTGACCTGACTAAGTACTACTATTGGGTGCAGAGGGTGCTCCCCAGGAGCTCCCAATCGTCCATTTAGGAGAAGTGCATTCAACGGGACCCGCCGGCAGATACCATGACTTCCTCCCCACAAGCACAATATCTTACTATATTCCAGTCCCAATGTCGTTACTATGGCCTCACGGGCACCTCTGCAACATGCTACTTATCTCCAGCCGCTTCTGTCTGGGCATCCGATTCCTGAGGTCGACCTTGCATATCCAACCACTCCATCGCTTCGGTCGGCGTCTCAAAGAAGAGGGTTCTATTCTTATAAAACACCTTTAACCTGGCGGGGTAGAGCAACATGTAGCGGTGGCCTGCTTCTCTAAGCCTCCTTTTCACCGTTCCAAAGTTTTTTTTTAAATATATTTTTATTTTATCTCAACCAAACAACATTACAACGAAACATAAATAAAACACTTCAAACAACAAAACCAAACAAACAAAAAGTAAGGCACTGCAATCCCCATCCCACCCCCCTATGAGCCTGTAGAGTGTTCGCCATCAGTGTCCGTTCCGTGCGGTGGGGCCTCATCGCTCTCAAGTCCAGCCGAGGCCGATCCCGCATAAAACAGCTCAGCTAACAACAACTTCCATGCCATGAGAGAGCCTATTTCTTCCCCTTCGCCTGCCATACTGCCATCTTGCCACACTGTCGTTTCAGCATCCGCCCATTTTTGGAGATCCCGCCAATAGACCTCCACTCGCGGCTTGTGACATTTCTTCCACTCCATGGCTATCCTACGTTTGGCAAGCACATAGGCCAGATCTTTAAGTTTATCCACATGTCGAAGCTTACGCGCCCTGGGATACCCTCCCAGCAGACAAGCCCACGCCGAATCCACCTTAAGTGTGATACCCCTTCCTGCCAGCCTCTGCGCCACTTCACCCCAGTAAGTTGCAATCACTGGGCACGCCCAGAACATATGTATCATGTCCGCATTCTCTTCGTTACACTTGGGGCACGCCTGGCGCCCACTACCTAGGAATTTGGAAATTCTAAGGGGGGTCATATATGCCCTGTGCGTAATATAGAGCTGTATCTGCTTGAACCTGGTGTTCCTCGATACCTTTTTATGGTACCCCAGGGCGCGCTCCCACATCCCATCCGACATCGGGGCCCCCACCTCTGCATCCCACTCCAGTCTCAGGTGCCCTAAATCCTTCCCAACCTTTGTCATCAACATCTCGTACAACCTAGAGACCTCGTGTCCGCCCTCTGATGCGTCATACATCGTCTCCAGCGTGGCATCCGGTTCATCGGCCAAAGTAGTTTCGGGCCACGTGCTCCGGACCACCCTGTGATATGTTACATATTGACCCCTGTGTAGTCCCGACCCTACCTCCAGTTCATCGAACTCCATCAGGGTCCCCTCCTGCCAGATGTCGCCCATTGTAATCAATCCCACTGACTCCCAATACGTCCGGATAATAGTTCTCAGCTGCCCGTCCTCCTTTGCCAGGGCGATCAGAGGGAACTGCGACATACACGGCGCGGGCTCACCCATCATCCCACAGGCACGCCGCCATATGTTCCTGCCAAGGGCCAGCATCTTAGGACGCTCTCTCATCCATGAGCCAGTCACCCAAATCACCTCCCGCAGATAGAAGGGGGAACAGTCTTCCCCTAGCAGCCTATGTTCGGGGGTCTCTTCATCTGAAAGCCACCTGGCCACATATTGCAGTTGCGCCGCGATATAATAAGCCTCAAAGTTCGGCAGCTTCACGCCACCTTTCTCGTAAGAGTTCTGCAATTTCCATAATGCGACCCTGTTGCGCGTGCCGTGCCACAGGAAATTCCTACACACGCTATGCAACCTGGCGAAAAACTTCCTAGGTATCATATACGGGATGTTATTAAAGTAATGCAGGAGCCTGGGCAACACCACCATTTTAAGCATGGCTCCGCGACCCATCATTGCTAAAGGCAATCTTTCCCAGAACCTCATGCACCTCTCAATCTTTCCCACAGCTAGTTCAGTATTATACTTGTGTTCTTCCTCAGTCGTGTGATACACGTCAATGCCCAAGTACCGGAAGGAGCTTGTTGCCCACGGAATCCGCAGCACCGGCAACCTCTCCGCCGGTATCCCCACATAACTGCCCAGCGGGAATAATACGGATTTCTGAGGGTTAACCGCTATGCCGGACAACCAGGCATACCTCTCCAATACCTCCAAGATATACTGCAAGTTCTCTTCCGGGTGTTTCAGGTATAACAGCATATCGTCTGCATACAGGGATATAAGATGGCACTCTCCTCCCACCTCTATGCCCACCGGATCATACTGCTGCCGGAGGTAAACTGCTAAGGGTTCGAGGGCCAGTATGTACAACATTGGGGACCAAGGACATCCCTGCCTGGTACCTCTGCCTAACTGCCATCTGTCTGACACTACTGCACCCGTACGGACCCTAGCCAGAGGCGCACTATATAATAGCTCGGCCCACCTCATGTAGCATGGTCCCAGTCCGAACTGCCCCAAAGCCGCCAGGAGCCATGGCCATCGGACGGAGTCGAACGCTTTAACCGCGTCCAGCGCCACTATTGCCATTTCACCGTCATCACTGCCCCCCTTTTCCACCACCCTGTGAAGGCGCCTGTGATTGTGGGTAATATTCCTGTTCGGGACATAGCCCGTCTGGTCAGGATGGATCAGCTTGCCTATTACCCTCCGCATTCTGGCCGCCAGGACCGCTGTCAGGATCTTGCTGTCCTGGTTCAACATCGACAGGGGCCGGTAGGAGCCACAGTCGTGCCCCGGTTTGTTGGGTTTGGGGAGCGGTACTATAATCGCCTCCCTGAGCGATTCTGGTAGCCGCCCCACCTCGAACGCTTCGTTAAACATCTCCAGCATGGGCGGGAGCACCTCCCCCCCATACGCTTTATAAAATTCACTGGGGAACCCGTCTGCACCTGGGGCCTTACAAGTGGGCAGCTGCCGCACAATCTCCTGCAGCTCATCCAGAGTGATCTTAGCATCCATTTCCTCTCGCTCTTCGTCACTTATCTTGGGCAGGCCTATGTCTTCAAGTACTACCTCTATATCCTCCCGGCTTCCCCCCTCTCGATCCTCATATAATGATTGATAATATTCTGCGAATGCTCCATTCACCCCTTCCTGCGTGTTCTGCTCCACTCCCTTTTCAGTGATAACTGATCGGATCGGGGATCTTGGGGTCTCGCTCTTATATAGCCAAGCAAGAAGTCTGCCCGTCTTGTCTCCCCCGGCATGCAACCTCTCAATGTACTTCCTGTAATTCAGGTTACAAAGCCTGTCCCAATGTTCTGCGCACCTCTGTTGCAGTTTAATGACCTCATCCATGTCCGTCCCCCCCTCCCCCAGCTCTCTCTCCAACTCAGTCTCGGCTCTACGCAGATCTGCCAGGACTCCTCCCATTAATCCTTTGGATTTAGCAATGGCAACCCCCCTCATTACAACCTTAAAGGCCTCCCACAAAGTACCAGCCGACTTGACGCTGCCTGTGTTCGTTTCAAAATAAGCAACAATCTCCTCCCGCACTTCTTCTCTGAAGACTGGATCCCTGAGCGCTTCCGCCCTGAGGCGCCATGTTGGAATACGCGCACGTGGGGGACAAAGCTGCCAACGCATGACCAGGGGCGAGTGGTCCGAAAGGACTCTCGCCCTGTAGTCTATCTGGTCACACTCCGCGACAATGTCCGGAGTGGCGAAAAAGTAATCCAGCCTTGTGTGTAACTGGTGCGGGGCCGAGTAATGTGAATATTGCCTCACGCCAGGGTGTCTCGTCCTCCACACGTCTGCCAGGCCAAGGTCTACCAGCAGCGCCTGCAGTACCCTAGCCGCCGGGCTGGGCCTGTCCACCCTGTCGTCTGACCTGTCCTCCTTGGGGTCTAGTATACAATTAAAGTCCCCTCCCCAAATCACAGGACCCCCCATCCCCTCACCCAGTCTAGTGGTCAGTGTCCTGAAGTATGTCGCCGTGTCACGGTTGGGGGCATAGGTATTTATAACGCACACTACTTTATTTTCCACAAGCCCCCTTACCATGACCAGCCTCCCATCAGACTCCACAACCTCCCCAAGTAGCTTAAACGGGACATGTGGTGCAACCCAAATCAGCACACCTCTAGCATAGGCAGAATATGTGGATCCAACTACAGTCCCTCTCCACTTTCTCCTCACCAGTTCCAGCTTATCCCGTGTCAGATGTGTCTCCTGTAACAGGGCGATGTCTATCCTTTGTCTTTTTAGATACAACATGACCTTGTTGCGCTTAAGGTAACTGTTAAGACCTCTAACGTTCCACGTTAGTATCCTAAGGTCCCCCATGACGCATCAGTAGCTCCCATCCCTCTCCCAGAACCCCTCGCCTCCCTCCTACCGCAAGGGCCCTCATCCCCAGTTTCTCCCCCAGGCTCATATAAAAACTGACCCGCCCCACCCCCCTAACCCCCTTAACCCAACCAACTGCCCAGCTCCATCCCTGGATCTCAGGCATCCCTGTGTTCGGTTCTCTCTGGAACCCAAGTAGAGAACCCGACAGGGTGTCACCCCACACACAGTGACTAAACTAAACTCAAACTGGGGTACAAAGACCAGCCCCCGGAGGCTCCCCTCCCGCACTTCCGTATCCGCGCACACGAACCATGTTTCAAAGTCCTAACGCATACACTACCAAACAGAGTCATACCGACTATATTCCAGTCCCAATGTTCATAGCCCAACCGGGCCCGCAGCATCAATTATCTCTTCCCGTTCCATCCGCCGTCCGCTCATCTGGCTCCTGAGGACAGTTTTGTGCATCGAGCCATTCCATGGCCTCCTCCGGAGTGTCAAAGAACAGCATCTTAGTCTTGAAGAAAACCTTCAATCTGGCCGGGTAAAGCAACATATACTTGTACCCTGCTGCCCGCAATCGCCTCTTCACCGCCCCAAAGTTCATGCGACTGCGCTGCACTTGCAAGATGTAATCGGGGTAAGCAGTAATGGTCGCCTCTCCTCGCCGTATGGTGCCCCCTTTACGAAAGTGCTCTAGGATCCTTTCCCGATCCCGATAATTGAGGATCTTGGCGATCACAGGCCTAGGTGGGTTCCCCGGCGGTGGTCTTCTACTCAAGGCCCTGTGCGCCCTCTCCACTGCAAACCCCTGCGACAGGGCTCCCCCAGTGATCTCCTGCAGCAGCAAGTTCTCAATAAACTCCGTGGGATTCTGGCCCTCAGCCCCCTCCGGCAGGCCCACGATGCGAACGTTGTTTCTCCGGGCGCGTCCTTCCGCCTCTTCAGCCCTACTTTCCAAGTTGCCCACCCGCTGCACCAGGGCATGGATATCGCGCTTATGTGCAGTGCAGTCCGCCACAATAGGGCCCATCTCCTTTTCCAAAGTTTCCGCGCGCTCAGCCAGGGCCCGCACATGCTGCCTCAGGAGGTTCACGTCCTCCTGCTCCGCCCCAACCTGTAGTTCCAACGCGGTTTTCAATTCGGCCACAGCAAGTTGGAGCCTGGTCTCCCACGTCGCCTTCAGATCCGCGATCGCAGCGAGAACCTCCTGGTTCGCACCACCGGCGGCCATCTCCTTGGTCTGAGCCTTATCCCTGCTCCTGGCACCCTCCAGGCCGGGCGACGTCTTGGCGTATTCGTCGAGCGTGGGCTGTTTATTCTTCGCCCTCAGAGGCTTGTTCGACATATCTCCAGTCAGGAGCGTCCCTCCGGTCGCGCTCCGGTCCAAGCCAGGGAGGCACTGTGCCCATACACCACGACTCTGTTGAGAGTCTCAGCTCGCCCAGCAGTCTCAGGCACCGCTGTTGTCCGGCGCTCCCCCCAGATGGGCAGGGTCGCGCTGCCCCCTTCGTACCGCTGAGAGGGCGCACGTATGTTGTGGTCCCAATCTACCGCTCCTTTGTCCCCTCGTCAAGCGGCGGCGGGCCATTTTGTCGTCCGTCGAGGTCTGGCCGCCAGTGCTTCATTCGGCTCTTAAGTATCCGTGCGCACTACGAACCCATATAAAATGTGTCCTCGCGTGCAGCCGGACTTCATGTACACAGTCTTCCAATTTTCGCCAAATCACAGCGGTCCTTGCGCGGCATCAGTCGGATTATGTACGGATCAGCGGGAGCTCCCGTTCAGGCACGTCCTTTCACATGGCTACCAAGCCACGCCCCCCCACCGTTCCAAAGTTAATTAGGCTCCGCTGTACGAGCAGCGTATAATCCGGATACGCCGTTATTTTCACTGACCCCCTTTCTATCGTACCTCCTTTCCGGAAAAATTCGAGAATCTTTTTGCGGTCACGATAGTTCAAGATCTTCGCAATCAGCGGCCGCGGGGCGGCTCCTGGGGCCGGTCTCCTGGTCAGGGCCCTATGTGCCCTTTCGACCGCGAACCCCTGGGTCAGCTCCCTGCTTGTGATCTCCTGCAAGAGCATGGTTTCAACGTAATCCGTGGGGTTCGATCCTTGCATTCCCTCCGGGACACCCACTATGCGAATGTTGTTGAGCCTGGCGCGCCCCTCTGCTTGCTCTGCTCTGTCCTCCAAATTGCCCACTCGTTGCACGAGGGCATGAAGCGCCTTAGCGTGTGCATTGCACGCCTCCGTGGTCGGGGCCAACTCCTTCTCCAGTTCCCCAGTGCGCTCCGCGATCGTTCGCACGTCCTGGCGCAACAGGTTCACCTCTTCTCGGACCGCTCCGATCTTATGGTCTAGGCCCTCCTGCAGCTCTTTCATGGCCAGGCCCAACTTCGTCTCCCAAGCCACCTTCAAGTCGGCAATTGCTGCCAGCACCTCCTAGATAGTACCCGGTGGGTCCGTCGCCGCCGCGGGGGCTTCTTTGCTCTTGCCCCCTTCCGCGCCAGAGGGTGACCTAGCGTAGGCCTCCATCGTGGGCTGTTTCATCCGGGGTCGCACCACCTTGGGCCTCCATCGTGGGCTGTTTGATCCGGGGTCACACCACCTTGGAGGACATCCTGCTGCGTCGGTTGGGCCCACGCGCCCAGCTGTGTCTTCGGCGCTGCGGAGCGCCTTGTGGGGTTCGCTCACCGGCCTCTTCTCAGCAAGGTTCCGCTGGACTCGGGTTCACTCTGCTGGCCCGCCACGATCCAGGGCCTCCTCAGTGGGGGCTCGCACTTATGTTCTTGCCACCAGTCAGAGGCGCATGCAACGCGTCTATCTGGTTGGGCTCGCCCACGCTCCGGCCAGCTTTGTCTTCCTCAGCTCAACGGACTATTTATGGCCCTTTGTCCACGGGCGGCCATCTTGGGTGCTGCCCTTCCACTGCGCGACCGCCACCTTCTTCGAAGTCTAGCTCTGTGGATATGCAGTCTCGCTGGTGGGGAGGGCACTCACCATGTGCCCCCCACTTTCATGCACCCTTGGGTGCACCGTGGGCTAGAAAGTCCGCCGAAAACCATCACTTCTTCCCAGGATCAAGATCGGATCATCGGGAGCTCCTCCAAGGAACGTCCTCTCACGTAGCCATCAAGCCACGCCCCTTTATTCCTTACAGTTAATACAAATCATCAGTGAGCTGGAAAGTCAGAGTCTGTGGTGTTCTTCTGACCTGCCACACTGCCCAGCATAAACCTGCTCAGCTATGGACACCATTCTTACTGGTAATGTTTTATGTATATGACAATGCATTACTTACCGTAAAAGCATTTCTGATGATTGTATCTGCTTAGATTCACATGCTGTGCATAGGTCTGACATCCAGTGGTCACTGCGGAGTATTGCATTTTGTTTTTCGTAGTCGAAAAGGGACGTCGACAAGGCGTGTCTGAAATACTATCCCTATAGTGACGTGTGTTGTACCCACAATCCTTCACGCGTCGAGGTCCCTCTGTTTGTATTTTTCTGCCCTGAGGGAGCCTTCTAGGCGTGAGTGAGTACAGAAAAGAGAGATATAAAAGGAAGTCTATGTTCCTTCCATCCGAGCGGGGAGGAAGGGTGGGCGCATGTGAATCTAAGCAGATACAATCATCAGAAATGCTTTTACGGTAAGTAATGCATTGTCTTCTGATGCTTGTTAATCTGCTTAGAATCACATGCTGTGCATAGACTAGCGAGCAGTACCCGGAGTTGGCGGTGGGTTATGAGAAGGAACAGTAGAGAAAAGATGTCTTAATACTGCCTGACCCACCTGGGAGTCAGATCTCGAGTGTGCATCTAGACAGTAGTGTTTTGTAAAGGTGTGCACAGAACTCCAGGTAGCCGCTTTGCAGATGGACTCAAGGGGAACATTTGCAATGAATGCTATGGACGCCCCCGTGCCTCGAGTAGAGTGTGCTCTTGGCCTAAAGGGCAGTTCTCTCTTAGCAAGAGTGTAACAGAGAGTGATGCATTGTACAATCCATCTAGATATAGTGGACTTTGAAACTGCATCTCCTTCTCTTCCTGCTGCCACCGAGACGAAGAACTGATTAGTCTTCCTCAGTGGTCTGGTTCTTTCCATGTAGAACATGACCGCTCTGCACACATCTAGTGTGTGCAGAGTTTTTTCTCCCAAGTTGGAAGGATTTTGAAAGAACGTTGGCAGTTCTATAGACTGGTTTACGTGGAATTTCGATATGAACTTTGGAGCAAACCTTGGGTGCGTGCGTAGAACCACCTTATCTCTGTGAACTGTAACGAAGGGGTCTAGAACAGAAAGAGCCTGTAGTTCACTTACCCTCCTGATGGAGATGATAGCTATTAAAAAAGCAGGCTTAAGAGTGAGGTCTTTAAGAGATGCTTTGTGCATGGGTTCGAAAGGTGAGCCCATGAGTCTGGTAAGTACCACGTTAAGGTCCCATCCGGGAGCTGGTCAGCTATCGGGGGGTGTATTCTCTTTATTCCCTCCATGAAGGCCTTTATAACAGGGATCTTCCACCACGACACCTTGAGTTGGGAAGTGGTGTATGCAGAAAGTGCCGCTAGGTGGACTTTAATGGAATTGAACACTAGACCTGAATCCAATAAGTGGGTCAGGTATAGAACAATATGTGTGGGAGAGCAGTCAATTGGGTTGATGCTTTTCCCTCTGCACCAGATGACAGATCTCTTCCACTTGCTAGAGTAGCAGTGGCGAGTGTTAGGTTTTCTGGCTTCCCTGAGAATGTCCATACATCTCTGCGGGAGCAGTAGATGTCCGAATTCTATGATCTCAGGAGCCAAGCTGCTAAGTTCATGTTCTGGGGGCATGGATGCAGAGTCCTGCCCTTGTCTTGTGACAGCATGTTGTACGGGCAGGGGAGTTTCACTGGGGGAGATAGAGACATCTCCATCAAGTGAGCGAACCACGGCTGTCGGGCCCACATTGGGGCCACCAGTATCATGGTTACTTGTTCCTGGTGCATCTTGTGCACCACCTTGTTGAGAAGGGGAGTCGGGGGGGGGGGGAAAAAGCGTAAACAAATTACCCTGACCATTGCATCGACAGACCGTTCCCCTTGGATTGGTTCTGAGGGTACCTGGAGGCGTAACTTAGGCATTGTGAGTTCTCCAGGGTTGCGAATAGGTCTATTTCTGGGAATCCCCATTGTGTGAAGACGTCGAAGACGATGTCTTCGTGCAGTCGCCATTCGTACTCTTCGGGCAGGGGGAAATCTCTGCTGAGTTTGTCTGCCAGCAGATTGAGTTCCCCTGGTACATGTTCTGACAGTAGGAACATGTTTTGTTTGAGAGCCCACTTCCATATATTCTGGGCCAGTTTGGACAGCCCTGGAGAGTGGGTGCCCCCCTGCTTGTTGATGTAGTACATGGCTGTGGTGCTGTCTGTAAGGACCAACACAGTTTTGCCTTGTAGGTGTTCCTGGAAGGCTTTTAGCGCCTTGAACACAGCTAGTAGCTCCAGTAGATTTATATGTTTGGATGCTACGTTCGGAGTCCACACTCCGTGAGCAGTCTGATGCGATAGGTGAGCCCCCAATCCTGTTAGGGATGCGTCCGTGGTTAGAGTGGCTTGCGGCGCGAGTGTGGCAAAGGGTTTCCCTTTTTCCAGGTTTTCCTTTGTCCACCATCGTAGCGAGAGAACCAAGGCCTGCGAGACCACCACTGGATCTTCCCATAATCCGCTGGCCTGACACCACTGGCTGTTGAGCCACTCTTGCATAGGGCGCATGCGCAGGCACGCGTGAGGTACCAAATAAATACACGACGCCATCATGCCTAGCAAGAGCATTGCTTTGCGTACCGTCACCTCTCGACCGATCACATATTGAGGGATCTGAAACAGCATGTTTTGGACCCTCTCGTTGGAGGGGAAGACGAGGCCGTCCTTTGTTTGAATTAGAGCCCCTAGGAATTGCTTGACTTGGCTGGGGTCTAAGCTGGACTTCTTTTCGTTGATGGAGAAGCCCAACTGGAATAAAAGGTCTACCGTCTTTTGGGTATTGGAGAGGCATGTTTCGTAAGAATCCCCTGTTATGAGCCAGTCGTCGAGGTAAGGGTAAACTGGGATGGACAACCTGCGCAGGTGGGCCGCTGCCACTGCCAGTACTTTCGTGAATACCCTTGGTGCCGATGCTATGCCGAAGGGTAGCACTCTGAACTGGTAGTGTTTGCCCTCTATCATGAACCTGAGGTATCTTCTGTGCGCTGGTAACATTAAAATATGAAAGTATGCATCTTTCATGTCCAATGTTGTCATGTAATCTCCCTGATTTAGCAATGGGATCACTTCCTGTAAGGTCACCATACGAAACTTCTGGGGTTTGATAAACTTGTTCGCTGGGCGCAGATCTAATACAGGGCGCATGGTTAGATCCTTTTTGGGTACGAGGAAGTACACTGAATAAATACCTTCCGTTACCTGAGATAGAGGTACGACCTCTATGGCTCCTTTTTCCAGCAGCTGTTGTACTTCTTGGAGAAGGATAGCAAGGTGTTCCGGTGTCATGCGTCGTCCCCTCGGGGGTCTGTATGTTGGGGAACTGTTGAATTCGATGCAGTATCCGTGGGCTACGGTGGAAAGTACCCAGCGGTCTGACGTTATTCCCTCCCATGCTGGAAGAAAGGATGTTATCCGGCCCCCGACCGGTGTTGCATGGGAGGGGCGCGAATCTTCGCGTCACTTGTTGTTGTTGGGGGCTTGGGAGCCTCTGGGGGCGGACCCCCGACCTCTCCCTTTGCCCCTGCGCTGGCCTCTTTGGCTGTACTGCCCACTATTGGCCTGGTAACTGGTGGCAGGGTACTGTTGCTGCTGACTCTGTTGTTGGCGTTGGCTACGAAAAAAGCGTTTGTTGCCATAGCCGCGTCTGGTAGTGGGCTTAGAGATCTGGTCAAGAGTTTTGATAGTATCAAACTCTTTTTTAGCCATTTCCAGAGCCTCATCCACCGCTTTCCCGAAGAGGTTAGAGTCTTCAACAGGTTTATTTATTAAAGACGCCTGTGTCTCCGGTTTGAACCCTGAGTTGCGCAGCCATACATGGCGTTTTAGGAGTATTCCCTGAACCAGGGAACGTCCCGCTGTCTCAGCAGCATCCAGAGAGTTCTTTACAATACTCTGGTTGACCTGGGTTCCTTCACCAATAGTAGATAGCAGGCGTGTACGTAGTGGTTCCGGCGCTTCTTCGGCGTCCTTGCGCAGTTTGGCCCACTGCGCGTCCGGGTAGCTGGCTAGCAAAGAATTGTTGTTCGCAATTCTTGCCGAAAAGGCAGCCGAGGATGTGACTCTTTTAGCAATGGCATATAACCTCTTGCCCTCCTTGTCAGGTGGTGCCTCACTGGTGGACAGCGGCACCCCTGCCCTCTTCCTTGTATTCGTTACTACAAGGGAATCCGGAATGGAATGTCCCCTGATGTACAGCGGGTCTGAGGGGGAAGGAGTGAAAAGTTTTTCAATCCTTGGATTAACTCCTCTGATTAGTGCGGGTGTGGATAGCGAAGGGATGATTCTTCTCTTCACTGAAGCGAGGAGGGGAATGGTCTGGCTGATTGGGGGTTTCTCCTTAATTACTCTTTCTACAAAGTCTATTTCCGGAGAGATCTCCCCAGTGTCCAGTTCGAAATGTGCTGCTGCTCTGCGCAACAGGGCATTGAATGTGGGCTGATCGTCAATGGGAGACGTGTTTCTAACTGGTGAATTGTCAGGAGGATTTAGGTTCAGGACATCAGTGTCCGAATATACTGATGGGGATTGCCAGGGATGAGAAGGTCCTTCTTCTGGATTTTCTCCGAAGCCTTCTCCTACCATGTCTGGGCTGTCTTCCAGACCTTCCTCTTGGTTCTGTCCCTCTTCATTGTCCACAAAATCATCCTCCTCTTCTAAGTATTCCTCACCCGTGAGGTCATACACATTCTGGAAGTCTAAGGCTGTGTCCTGCCTCGGGTATTTGGCCCTGGGGTCCTCCTGAGGCCCTTCTCTTGTTCTCTTGGGAGTGAGAGGGTTCTGGGTGTTCATAAACCTCTCCATTCTCTCCATGCAGAGATGGAGCCTTTCCATGGTTTCATGGGGTACCCCTGAGCGGTCTAGCGGGGGAAAAATAGTGTTATCTTGCTGAAAACGGCTCGACCTCTCCCACAACGTCGAGGAAAGTGTCCCGTCACCCTCCGAAAAGCCTTCCGGTGTGCTGGGGGTCCCCCCGACTGAAGGGGGTAGTCCCTGTTTTTCTGCAGGCTTTTTCGGCGTGTCTTTCGACCTTTGCGTAGCGCTCGACGTGTCCTTCGGCGTACGCTTCTGGGCGTCGGCTACGACGATCCTCGCCAAGCTCTCCGTGACTCGTTTGTCAGCGGAGGGCTGTGCTTTCGACGTTACGGGTGTCGAACGTTCTACGGTGGCGTGCGCTCTCTGCTGGTGCGCGCCGGCCGATGGTTTGGGGGCGGCGCCCTTATTTGCCGAAAGCCCAGTCGCTGGTCGCGGCTGCGGTTGCGAGAGGGGCTTCGAACCCGAACGGTCCGAGGAGGCCGCCGGTGTAACCTGCGTCTCCTTGGGCGCTGATGCTTTCTTCGTCTTCGACGAAGAAGAGCCATGGGTTGTGTGTTTATGTGTTGTATCGTGTGCGTCAGTGTCGCCGGGGTGTTCATCCCCATAAGCAGGGCGTGAGCCGAGCCCGTCGGGGCCGGGGACAGACGACGAAGAGCGCGAGCGCTCCTTAGAGGGGTGTACGACTTCCGTAGCGGAGGTCGTGTTATCACGTTCCTCGTCACTGTCGGTGGTCGCAGCGGCGGGTGAAGACCCCGGCCTTCGACATAGCGTAGGCCGCCCACCTCTTGACCCTATGGTCTTTTAGAGTCTTTGGCTTTAGAAGCCGACAAGCCGAGCAACCCTCCTCTTTGTGATCGAGGGGCAAGCAGCGGTTACACCGTGAATACTTGTCCTTCCAAGTAAACTTGCCCTTACAAAGTGGGCAAAACCTAAAGGGTGTCCTCTCCATAGCCGAGGCAATAAACCGTGATAACTACCCCAAGGGAAAGGAAGGGGAAAAGGAAAGGCATTCTCAGAAAAAGAATCAGAGATGTCCCACGACCCCACTCTCCCTACTGTATTTGGCCTGCGAGGCCAGGCCACGTGTTCGGCAACGCCGAAGGATCTCCTCCGCTCGTCCCCTCCGTCGAAGATCTTGCTCGGCGGAGACAGCTTCACAACTGCGTCGAGGGAGGGATCGATATATTAATCTTTAACAGGAAAAAAACGACCAAAGGTCGAGGAGATGGAATCTGCAATGTCTCTCGAGGAGCTCCGCGTAAAGGCGACCAGTAGCTGGGCGGAAAAAAACAATCTGAGGGACCTCGACGCGTGAAGGATTGTGGGTACAACACACGTCACTATAGGGATAGTATTTCAGACACGCCTTGTCGACGTCCCTTTTCGACTACGAAAAACAAAATGCAATACTCCGCAGTGACCACTGGATGTCGGACCTATGCACAGCATGTGATTCTAAGCAGATTAACAAGCATCAGAAATTTAGTTATCATCAATGTTATCTTTCACACATGTATTACAAATAGTTAAAATATACAAAATGTCATAATACATATCATCAATATTAAAAAATCCATCAATGTTTAAAACTGAAATCTTCAACAATTAACCATGCACTTAGAAGAAATAGCATTGCAATGGTTTGCATTGCTATTTTCCGAGTAGCCAAAAAGGGGGAGAAAAGAGTAATTCCAACCATTAAAACTCTGGGGGTCATTATGAGTTAGGAGGTAGCCATGCCACCATTAGCGGCATGGCTACCCCCTTACTGGGTACCAGGTCCGGGTTCCTTGAATGAGGAATTACCGGGCCGTTCCGACCTTGCAGGGCCCGGTAATTCCTCATTCAAGGAACCGGGACCCGGTACATCCCAGTCGAGCCCCCATAGGGCCAATGGGGAGCATGCTAACAACGGGACTATTAATAAGGGGCCGTTTGTTAGCATGCTGGTCTGCTTGCGTGACCCGCTAAGGACGCCTGGTTTTACCAGGCATCCTTAGCGGGTCCCGCGAGCAGAACTCGTAATGAGGCGGTAAGGGGTTGACAGCTGCAGCACCTTTACCGGCACCGTTAACCCCTTACCGCCTCACTCGTAATGACCCCCTCTGACTTGTAATAACCAAATCTGAGACTCCGAAGTAGGGTATTCAAGTACTTGCTAATATGCCTTCAACAGCTTAAAGATTCAACACGTTGCCATACAGGAAATGCTGCAGTTGACAAAGCCAGTCAATTGCCAGAATACAGATGGGGCCAAAACTGATGAAGTTGTATAACTTGTATGTTGATGGGAGAGCTAGAAAATGTTAAATAACCCTCCTTACGAGATCTAACAAAGTGGTTACACAGAGTCAACAAATGGTGAGCTGTTTCTAATTCAACAAGGCAAGGATTCGGCAACTTCTGGTTTCAAGTGGAATTATTTCCAGGCTCTAATAACCATCATAGTGGGCAAGGTGTCAAATCTTCAAAAACGCATAATAAATCTTTGCAGAGATTCCTCATAGTACTTTATAACAGAAAGGAGTTTAATGTGGAAAACCTTGTCTAGCATATTCCCAATACCTTCTCTTAGTGGATGCATGTTCCAAGTTACAAACACAATTGTAATCCACAGTCCCCTTTTTACTGAAAATATTGGACAGAATTGCCTATTTGCAAATACAAGACTATCTTGAAACTCACAAATTACTCGGAACCCGTCAATCTGGATTCAGACCTCAACATGGCACAGAAACGGCCCTTGTTGATCTTAAGAGCCAGATCGATGAATTGAAAGATAATGGAAAGATGGCTATCTTACTCCTTCTGGACCTTTCAGCGGCTTTTGATCTGGTGGACAATGCCATACTCTGCGACCACTTATCAGCGGCTCATTTCTCCAGCTCTGCAGTCTCCTGCATCCAATCTTTCCTTGCAAATAGAACAATGCGTGTATTCTCACCTTCGGCAGCTGCTGATCCCATTCCCATTACCTACGGAGTCCCCCATGGATCATGTGTCTCGCCCACTTTATATAATATTTTTACAAAACCACTATTCGACAAATTGGACCGTCTGGGTGTCACCTACACAAACTATGCTGATGACACTCAGATACTCCTTACCCTATCAGGAACTTATGAAACAGATGTCGCACGGATTAACGAAGTCTACACCATCATTCAGGCATGGATGGCCACACATGGCCTCTGCCTGAATGATAAGACAGAGTTACTCCTAGTCGGCTCTCCTAACAACCTGCTCAAACCTAGTCTTTGCTATACAAGTATCCTCATCGATGGGAACAACATACCCGTAGCCAAACATGTAAAAACTTTAGGCTTTTACCTTGATGCACAATCTAACCTAACCAAACAGATGAACATGACCTCATCTGCTACTGCATACACTGGCAAACTGATTAGAGCGTGCAGACCTTTTCTCTCCCCCACCAGCTGCCTGACATTGGCAAGAGCGCTCATACAATCTAAATTGGATTATTGTAACAGTCTCTACCTTGGTGCCAATAAAGCCATTCTAAACAAACTACAGATTATGCAAAATAACGCGCTTGGCAGCCTACCAGTTAACGCGAGTATCTTTTTTTTTTACGCATGTAAATATGGCAAATACGGATCATTTAATTTTGTACTGCGTACCGTGTACGCTTTGAATTATTCATTAAAAAAACATACTTTCCACCACTAGATGGCACTGTAGCATTTCTTTTGTCAGCAGCATAGCCGCCTTATGCATGATGGTGAATTTCCAACTGAAAGACCATATCTGTGACAGCTAAGCGAGCAACACAAAGCATGCACCCTTTTCAAATGTGTTCATACCCATAACGTATGTGTTGGATAAGTTTTACTCTCTTGCAGAGGAGAAAACTCATTTTTACTCTCTTGAAATTGCATTTAGGCTCTAATTTGAAAAATCAAGCGTAAAATACTCCCACCTCAAAATGTTATCTGGAGCACTGGCGCTTAGAGTAGCGTTAAACATTCCCAATAGAGAGCAAATATCAGAAACTAGAAAGCAACACAAATGGCTCTCTATACATGATAAAATTGACCTAAAAACGATCTGCCTCACTCATAAAGCGCTTAACCACCAAGCCCCCCCCCCATCTCACAGACAAGTTCACATGGAAAGTGCCCAACAGAACCACCAGATCATCCAATAGACCTTTATCTAAAAAGAGCCAGTGGCACGAGTTTCCCGGTATTAGCCGCCCAGCTATGGAACTCCCTCCCTCAGAATATTCAAATGATTCAAGATTTTAACAAATTCAGAAACCATGTTATCACTTGGCTACTCAACAAAATATAATCGCCATAGCTGTAAATACCAGTGACCTCCGATGGTCTGCACATTTTGCTTAGACATGTTGCCCTGTACTTTTGCCTTGACCTTTTAACGCTCTGATTGTATAAAATGTATAATATGTATATTTCATACTGTTGTTATTTTACTGTGACTGCTCTTTGTAACCTTATTGTCCTAACAGCGCCCAATTACCCTTGGGTCAGGTGCGCTTTATAAATAAAATAAACAAACAAACGTGGATATTCGCATCACTCCGGGGCCGTGCCTCCCTCTCGCAACTAGAATATTTTTTCCTTCCATGGCAGGACGCATATAAGGCGTCAGCCGCATATTAGCTCACCCGTGGTATCTCAAACCACTCACTGCTAATGATTGAAGTCCATACCAATAAAGCAATGTCGAACCCGGCTTGGTGTTTGAATGGATTTTATTTGGGGTTTCCAGACTTTGTGAACCACATCCAGGTAAAAACCACTGACTATTTTAACATTAACAATGGGTCAATGGACAACCCAGGGATGTTGTGGAAGGCCCAAAAAAACGGTCCTCTGTGGGGAAATGATCTCCTGGATCTTGGCCAAGCAAAAGGAACAGACTCAGTGAGTAATAGAAGTGGAGGGTGAACTAAACAGATGGGAGGAGGAGCATTTTCTCTCTGGCTCTCCAGAGGCGCATCGGTCTCTCCTCTCAGCTAGGGAGATGCTGCGTAATGTTTCCATGGACAATGCCAAACAGGCCCACTGGGAGATGCATAGCTGTATTTATGAATCCGGCGACAAAGCTGGGAAAATGCTCGCATGGCTAAAAAAAAGAGATGAAGGACATCGACAAGTCTGGGAAATGAGAACGTTCAAAAGGAGTTTGTAAGGACTGGCCAAGCGATTGCCGAGGCCTTAGCAGACCACTATGCAGAACTCTATAACAGCCTTGGTACCCCACGAGATGCCACGATACTGGATGACCTGAGGCACCCGCATCTGTTGGAGGTCCAGCAGTTACAGTTGGGGGCTGACATAACGGAGGCCAAAAATTGCCACACCAATTGCCCAGCTATATCCCGGGAAAACAACGGGTCCTGACAGATTCCTGGTGGAGACATGGAAAAAGATCAGGAAGACAGTGGGAGAACGGGGTGTTCTCCCCCTCAGACCCAAGAAAAGCCAATATTGTTGTTCTCCCCAAACCGTCCAAATCCCCAGAGCTTTGTGAGTCCTACAGATCAATCTCATTGATCAACGGAGAAGGGAGTAGTTTATCTGTAACTCCATTTCTCCAGCCTTGGTATGTTTCATGGATTCACATGCTGCGAATATTCCCCGTCGTCAGGCTGGGAAACCCCAGTAACTTTAACTTAACGCTTTTTCCATAGGAAAATTACTGACACCTTGAGTGTCCCATCAACATCGTTGTGGGTGCTTTTGGCAGCACCAATGTGACGTCGAGTGTATAGCTCTGCCCCAGCAGCTTCCCCACAGATCTTAACCACTCCAGATGGAGGATGTCCTTTAAAGGATGTTTGCCCGAGGGGGGAGGCTGGAGGGCGAATGTGAATCCATGAAAGTTACCAACACTGGAGAAATGGAGTTACAGGTAAGAAACTACTCCCTTCTCCAGCATTGGATCTTTCATGGATTCACATGCTCTGAATATATTTTGTAGCAGTATACATGCTTGGAGGTGTAAACCAGGCAAACACAAGTTAGATATAATGAAGATGTGAACCTGAATGCAAAACAGCATACAACTGAAAGGTAGAGAACAGGAACAACCCCGGAATCGGTGGGGTTTATCTCACTGGAACAGTCGTTGAAGGACTCCCCGTCCCATCTGCACATCCTCAGCGTGTTGCTGGTGTAAGCAGTAGTGCCTGGTGAATGTGTGCGGCACCGCCCATGTTGCCCCTTGGCAAATGTCTCTGATGGGTACCCCAGACCAAAGAGCCACAGAGGCAGCCGTGGCTCTCGTGGAGTGCGCTCTTGGGGTTGATTGGAACGGCCTGTTGGCCTTTACGTGGCAGAAGGGTATTGTAGATGCCATCTTGAGATGGCCTGTTTCGATATGGATTTCCCTTTGTTGGATAGACCAAAGGCCACGAAGAGTTGTTTAGAGGATCTAAATGACTGTGCAATCCAAGTAATATTTGAACGCCCTTTTGACATCCAGCGAGTGCAGTATCTTTTCTGCTGGAGACGGGGCATTTGGAAAAAAAAAAGTGTGAAGAGCGATAGTAGCATTTTTATGAAACTCTCAGATGTTACTTTAGGAATTAAATGCGGTTGTGTGGAGGGAAGCACTTTGTCCCTCATAAACCGAAGATAGGGAGGATCAATAACCAAGGCTTGGAGCTCAGAAACCAGTCTAGAAGAAGTAATGGCCACTAAAAAGGCCACCTTCCAAGTTAGAAACTTGATGCGGGTTGTTGACATGGGTTCGAATGGAGGTTTCCCAAGTCCTGCCAAGACCAGGTTCAGACGCCATAAAGGTGGAATCCTTTTGCTCGGTGGAAAGGCACGAAAAAGGCCTTTCAAGAAATGTTTAATTAGCCTGTCACTGTAGAGAGGCAAGGATGTTGTGGGAAGCGCTTGTGTCGCCGGGGGTCTTCCCCATAGCCGCCCTGCCGGACGCCTTCTGAGGTCGGGGACTTGCGCTCGGCTGTCTTTCGACGTCATAATGCCCTCGCCGTCCGAAAGCACGGCGTCGCTGCCATCGCTGAAGGCGCCCTCCGCTGCCATGGCCTCTTGACGCCTGGCGTGGTGGGCCCAACGCTTGATCGAACGGTCCTTAAGTGTTTTGGGTTTAAACCTACTACACGCGCAGCTCGCCTCGGGGTGGTCCCTCGGCAAGCAGAGATTGCACGTGGCGTGCCGGTCGACCCACGGTAACTTGCGGTTGCACTTGGGGCAGAATTGGAAAGGGGTACGCTCCATAAGCACCTTGTGGCAGCGGGCTTGTAAGTGTAGGAATATATAAGAATGTACCTATATACCAAAAGAGTGTAGAGTATGTCCACCCCCCGCTCTCCCTACTTGCAGGGCTGAGGCCAGCGGCCGTCCAAGGCCCGGGCTGAGGCCAGAGGCCTTCCGAGGCCCAAATCCGTCATGCAGCTGTCGACGGTCGAATTCTTTGTTGGGGTGGGAAATGGGTAAATTTAACAATATTTAGCAAAATATGGCTAAGGCCAGGGAACTCTGCGAAATGCTTCCAACCAGTATGGCGGAAAAAAACAATCTGAGGGTCCTAGACGCGTGAGGGATCATGGGTACAGTGGGCTTCACAATAGGGATAGTATTACTGGCACGCCCTGTGTCGACGCCCTTTTTCGAGTTTCAAAAAACAAACTGTAATACTCTGCAAGTTCCACTAGATGTCGGCCTATGCACAGCATGTGATCTAAGCAGATTCCACAAGCCTCAGAAATATATATATATATTACACTGAAAGCAGAAATACTACACTAGCGTTTACAGCTCAAATGAAGTCATTAACTCAGAGAAGACTGCTTTGAAAAAAACACTGGCATGCACTTGGAGTGCAAAGTTTGACATTAAGAGGGGGCGTGGCCTGGCAGCCATGGAGTAGGCTGTGACTCCATCATGCTCCGTGATCCGGCGATCGATCCTCAGTAGCGTGTGCTACCAGACAACAGACTGCTGCACGAAAACGACATTATGGACTTAAGAAGGTGATTGGACAAGGAAGCATCCACCAACAAGCGAGTTGGCCCAGGAGAACGGGAGATTTATCACGGATCGAATGCGGCCAGATAATAACAAGATGGCGGCCGCTATAGAACAAAGGGACCCGTGAAAGCAGCAGGCGCGTATGTGGAACGGGTTGCTGGAGCTACGATTGATCATTGCAGAGAGACGACGTGCGGAGGCTAGGTTATAACCAAGCTGACCTCAGGCACAGAAAGACGGAGGGAGCCGCACCCCGGGGAGAGTGCAGACCGTGTGATAGGCGCTGCAAGAGGAGCGCATTGTGGCCAGCTGCCGCTCACAGAAATACAACCGCGGACGTGTGCGGCTGCCGGCAGTAACGCCCGCAGGGCTAGTGGAATGGAGGGGGCTTGCGGTCCGCAACCGTAGGCTGAGTGCTGGGCACCGAAAAGCACGCTGCCGATTGAGACATGCGTTTAACCAGTAATCAACG
Organism: Ambystoma mexicanum; assembly: GCF_040938575.1. NCBI lineage: Eukaryota > Metazoa > Chordata > Amphibia > Caudata > Ambystomatidae > Ambystoma > Ambystoma mexicanum. Next base: position 464,720,656 of record NC_090939.1, on the reverse strand, counting down.
GGCGGAAGATATGTAACCTCACTGACATACCCTTAAGTGCAACACGGTAAATGCAGAGAGCTGTGTTGTGTTTTTCTATACTGGTTCTTCCTGTGCCGCTTCGTTACGGGCTGGTTGCGCAACATTAAATAATGTAAGATGGGGGACCCTGCACATCACAAGGCCATTAAATGAAGGCAACCAGACCCCAGTACTGCGCTTGGGGAGACTCAGCAATACTGTTGCTGCAGAGGGCAGCCTGCACCCCTACAAAGACCTAAGGTAAGCCAGTTGAGGAAGTGGCTAAACACTAACAAACAGAGGGGGGGTGAGAAGAGGGTCACAAGCCCCCCTCCCCCTCTGGAGGTGGGCAGAAACAGGCTCTCCCGAGGAGAGGGACAAGATCACATATAGCCCCCCTAAGAAGTGACACACAGCAAAGAGGTAGAATATGACATCCCTGCGGCGGTGCTACGGACATCGGAGCGTGTGAGGATGTAATAAACATGCACCAGGGTGAACTGGATCCCCGAGTAGGCTGTGGTGCAGGTGGCGATATAGCAGGTGACCTGAAAGAGTATAATCTGCAACAGACAGTGAAGGTACATGGGAGAACACAACCCACCTGAAATCGGAGGGCAGCGCATGCTGCCATATACTGCGGCTCTCTGAGGGGAACGTGCCCGGGCCCGGATTGTTCTGGTGTCGCCGTAGAACTGCAGGGGAACAGAACTGGTACGACAAGAGGGGATCAGAACCGGACACGCAGACAGGGTTGCATCATGTCGGTTAAAGGACTTAGGGCCAAAAGTAAACAACCCACAATGGAGGCCTTTGCCAAGACGCCACAAACTCCCACTGCCCCGCCCGGTACTAGGCTCAGCGACAGTCTCCTCAGACGGTACTCCAGGGGGAGAAAATCAACAGGTCCTTGCAGCAATAACAGAGATGAGGAACACATGGGGGATAGAAATGGCGGACCTACGAACGGCCCTCGAGAACAAGATTGATGCAGTGGGAATAGAAGTCACCCTGCTGCGACAAGACGTCAGGGCGCTGGCAGAAATAACAAGTGGACTGGAGAGTGCGGTGAAAACCAATACAGAAACTAGTACAAATAATGCGAAGGAGGTCCACATATTAAAGCAGCAGGTGGCTAACCTGGAGAACCGAGCAGAGGAAGCGGAAGGGAGAGCGAGACGGAATGGGTTTGTTGTGTTTTCAGTGGGGAGTTTAAGTTGGGGTACTAGCCTACACAGACGAGTCAAGCAAATGGATTTAGACCAGACAGGCGAAGGGAGGAGAGGGATTCAGCCATGCCATGGGGGATCTTAAAGTAGTTACCTGGAACATCAGGGGGCTCAATAGTTACTTGAAGAGGAATAAGGACATGCTATACCTACCTAGGCATTGCTCTACTGCAAGAGACGCATCTGACGCGAGATAAGTTGGAGATGGTTGGGAAGAAATGGACGGGGACTGTGGTGGGTTCGTCATATTCGGCATATGCCAGGGGAGTGATTATCTGGGTGGCGCCACACGTCCCATTTTAGATGCTGGTTGAGGCAGATGGGGGAAGATGGTTATAATGAGAGGGTTGGTGGAAAATAGGGCGATAAGTGTGGTGAATACGTACGCCCCAAACCAGAATACAGCGGCATATTTTAAAACATTGTGTAATAACCTCAGCATGTGTGTGTGGAGTGCGGTGATCTGGGGGGGGAGGGGGAGAGACTTCAACTGTGTACTAAACCCTAAAGTGGACAGATCAGACGGGAAACACTACTAAATGACTTTGGGTTTGAAGATGTATGGAGGGCGCAACACCCCCTAGAGGCATTATTCGCACTATTCTGCCCCGCAGCAATTAAATACGAGACTAGATTATGTTTTTCTTATACCTGAGATAGTGGCAGAGACCACGTACATTGAATACAGAGCGAGGGTCCTCTCGGACCACTCGCCTTTGATCCTAGGATGGCAATATCGTCCCCCGAGGGCGAGGATACCGACATGGCGCCTCAGAGCGGAAGCGCTAAGGGACCCCCACTTTAGGGAGGATATGAGGGAGGAGATTGTTAATTATTTTGAGACAAATACTGGCAGCGTAGACTCGGCAGGCACACTGTGGGAGGCCTTGAAAGTAGTGATGAGGGGAGTAGCTATGTCAAAATCCAAAGGACTGCAAGGAGGGATCCTGGCTGATCTGCGGGAAGCAGAGAAAGCGAACTGCAAAGGGCACAGAAGGGAGGAAATAATACTAAAGACGACGCCGAAGGGATACTCAGGCTCCAGCAGAAGTGTGCTGGGCACTGGGAGAGACTGTGTAACCTCAACTACAAAAAATATATAGAGAGACAGCATGCGGGAGGGGATAAGCCTAGGAGGATCTTGGCATGGCTATATAAGAGTGAAACCCCTAGACCCATGATCAGGACGATAATAAGAGAAGACGGGAAGGTGGTTGATACCCAAGAGGGAGTCAACCAGGAGTTCGTAGACTACTACGGGCGGCTATATGGAGATGATGGGGAGGATAATCGCACGACGATAGGGGAAACATTGGAGGACATAGGATTGCCACAGATTAGTGCTGAGGAGAGAGGGGAACTAGATGAACCGATCACTTTGGAGGAGCTAGAGGAGGTGGTGAGACAATTGCCCACTAGTAAGACTCCGGGGGCTGACGGACTCCCAAGTGAATTCTACAAAACATTCAAGGGAGAGGTGCTTCCCCCCGCTGTTGGATATGCTGAACTAGGCATATGAGCGGGGCAGGCTACCTGAGTCACTCAGAGAAGTGGTTATAATACCGCTACCCAAACCAAATAAGCCCAGGCATAGCTACAGTTCATACAGACCCCTATCGATGTTGAACCAAGACAGTAAAATACTGACGGCTGTCATGGCAAATAGATTGAGGAGAGTCATAGGCAAATTAATACATCCTGAACAGACAGGCTATGTCCCCAATAGAAACATAACCAATAACCTTAGAAGGCTCCACAGAGTCATTGAATACAGAAACGAAAATGAAGGTGAACTAGCAATTGTGTCATTGGACGCAATAAAGGCCTTTGATTCAGTGAAATGGCCATGGCTGCTGGCGGCCCTGGCTGGTTATGGGATAGGTCCTGGATATTTGCAGTGGGCCAAGATGTTATATAGCGAACCACTGGCTAGAGTTAAAACTGGAGCAGTGATATCGGAGAGGTGGCAACTTTGTAGGGGCACCAGACAAGGTTGCCCATGGTCCCCTATGCTGTATATACTGGCTCTAGAACCCTTAGCGATCTACTTGAGGCAACAATACAATACTATACGATAGGCATCGCTGTCGGGGGTGAACGACATCTGATATCCCTATATGCAGATGATGTGCTGTTGTATCTACAACACCCAGAGGAAAACCTCCAATATATACTGGAAGTAATGGAAAGATATGCGGAGATATCTGGGATAGCGGTGAACCCTCAGAAGTCTAGCATGTTTCCATTAGGCGGATATAAAGGGATCCCCTTGGAATAACTACCGGTACTACAGATACCATGAGTGGTAGGCACGTTTCGCTATCTAGGGATAGACATATACTACACGGTGGGAGAGGAGCATAGGTTCAACACAGAGGTAGCTATCAAGAAAATCGAAAACTGCATTAGGTTCTGGGTAAAGCTGCCTTTAGCAATGATGGGGCGTGGGGCGATGCTGAAGATGGTGGTTCTGCCTAGGCTCCTGCATTACTTTGAGAACATCCCGCACTGGATACCTAAGAAATTCTTCACTTATCTGGACAGTATGTGCAGGGATTTTCTGTGGCATGGCTCGCAGAACAGAGTGGCCCTCTGGAAACTTCAGAATTTCCATGAGAAAGGGGGCATAAAACTGCCCAATTATGAAGTTTATTATGTAGCGAGCCAACTGCAATATGTTGCTAAATGGCTCTCAGATGAAGTGACCTCTGAATCTAGGCTGTTTGGACAAGATTGTGCCCCATTTCACTTGAAAGAAATGATGTGGTTGCCCAAGACAGAAATGGAAGGGCGTCCCAAGTTGATGATACTTGGGTGGAGGATGTGGCGTAGGGCATGCCAGATGATGGAGAACCCATCCCCATGTTCCCCGCAAGTACCACTAGTTGCACTGGCAGGGGGAGATAAGCAACTAAGGATGATAATCAGAAACCACTGGGAACCGGTTGGGTTAGCAACAATGGGTGATATTTGGCAAGAGGTGACTATCATAGATTTTGAGGTGCTGGCAGAGGAAGGAACAAGTTACTTACCTGTAACTGTTGTTCTCCAGCATGGGTCTGGCATGGATTCACATGCTCATGAATATTCCCCGTCATCAGGCTGGGAATCCTCGGTAAAGAAAAAAAAAACAGTATCAGTTTCGTTTCTTATCTGTCTTTCGTAGTAGTAACCAATCACTGATCTCTGTGTCATACTGACCACAGCCAATGACTGCCCTCTACCTAAGCCCCGCCTCTGGCAGCCATCTTCAGATTTGGTAGCACGTGAAGTGGCAGTATGACCAAGTGAAGAGCCGCAGAGGGGTAGGCGGGAGGGTTCGCATGTGAATCCATGCCAGACCCATGCTGGAGAACAACAGTTACAGGTAAGTAACTTGTTCCTTCTCCAGCATGGGGTCTGGCATGGATTCACATGCTCATGAATAAAGAATACATAGCAGTACACACATGCACAACCACGGGAGGTGGCAAAGGCTCAACATTAAGCATTACATCAAACTCAACATTAAGCAAATCTTACCTCCTCACCAGGCTCACCTTAGGCGAACAGGTTGCGCAGCACTGCTTTGCCGACCCTGGACTCCTCCCTGGAATCCCGATCGACGCAGTAGAATTTCGTGAAGGTGTGCGTCGACCTCCACGTAGCAGCCCTGCAGATGTCCAGCAAGGGCACACCAGATAGGAACGCCGTGGTAGCTGCGATCGCTCTGGTGGAATGGGCTCTCGGACGGCCAGGCAGGGGTCGGTTTGCCAACCGATGACAGTACATGATACAGCCGGAGAGCCATCTGGAAATGGAAGCCTTCGAGAGAGCCTTCCCCTGATTGACAGGTCCAAAGTTCACAAAGAGTTGTGACGTCTTCCGAAAACCCTTCGTGCGGTCCACGTAGAACTTCAGCGCTCTAGCCACATCCAGCGAGTGCAGAGTCCTCTCAGCCGGCGACGAAGGCGACGGGAAGAAAACAGGCAACACCAAGGGTTCGTTGAGGTGGAAGTCCAACGGCACCTTGGGCATGAAGGAGGGGTGCGTCCTGAGCACTACCCTCGTGTCGTGAAAAGTCAAGTACGGGGCCTTGCAGGAAAGGGCCTGGATCTCTCCCACCCGTCGTGCGGAGGTGATGGCCACAAGAAACGCTGTTTTCCACGACAAGAACTTCAACGGGGCCGAGTGCAGAGGCTCGAACGGAGGTCCCATGAGCTTGGTCAGCACCACGTTGAGCTCCCACGCCGGGGCCGGAGCCTTCACCGGCGGGAACGATCTGAACAGTCCCTTCATGAACTCTTTCACCAGACGATGAGACCACAAGGACGTCCGCCCCGTGGTTCTGGTGTATCGGGAGATCGCAGCAAGATGAATCTTGATGGACGCGTGCGCCAGTCCAGCTTTGGCCAGCGTCAGTAGGTACGGCAGTACTTGGGGAGCCGTAATCCGCAGAGGGTTAATCTTCTGTGCGTGGAACCAGACAGAGAACCTCTTCCATTTGTGTCCGTAGCATTTAAGAGTTGAGGATGCCCTGGCCTTTGCAAGAACCTCTCTGCAGTCGGCCGGTATGTCGTATCCTCCAAACGCTAACGCTGCAGGAGCCAGGCCTGCAAGTTCAGCGACTTAGGGTCGTGATGGAGGATGGCGCCTCCTTCCCTGGAGAGCAGATCCGCGTCCAATGGCAGCTTGATTGACGGCGACGCTGACAAATCCAGAAGGTCCGGGAACCATATCTGCCTCGGCCATGCAGGTGCGACGAGGATCATCCTGCACCGGGACCTCTTGAGCTGGTTGATGAGCCGGATCAGCAATGGCAATGGAGGGAACGCGTATAGGAACAGGCCCTCCCAGGGGAACGAGAAAGCATCGCCCATGCTCCTCGACTGGGGAAACCTGTTGGCGAATCTCCGGCACTTGGAGTTCGTCGCCGTCGCGAACAGATCGATCTGGGGTGTGCCCCACCGTCGGAAGAGGCGGTCCACTAGATCCTGTCGTAGTTCCCACTCGTGGCACGAGCGCAGCTCCCTGCTGAGTGAGTCGGCAATGGTGTTTTTTATCCCTGCCAGATGAAACGGCACCAGAAACATCCCTTGGGCGATGGCCCAATGCCACAGATCCTGGGCCTCCCTGGACAGGGCTGGGGACCTGGTTCCGCCCTGTTTCCTGATGTAGAACATGGTGGTGGTGTTGTCGGTGAAGATCCTCACCACCTTGCCCTTGAGGGACGGAAGGAAGGACCTGAGGGCCCAAAACAATGCACGGAGCTCCAGGACGTTGATATGGAGGGATTTCTCCATCAGGAGCCAAAGGCATCTCGCGTGCAGATTTTTGGTGTGCGCTCCCCACCCTTCCAGGGAGGCATCCGTGGTCACTGTCTCCTGGTGGCTGGGGGTCTGGAAGTCCATGCCCGCCGTCAGATGCATGCGGGCGCCCCACCACCGGATCGCTCGTCGGAAACTCTCGTCGAGTGAGATACTCTCCTCGAAGCTGCCCGTCGTCTGGATCCAGCGCGCGTCCAGGAACTCCTGCAACGGGCGCATCCGGAGCCTGCACACGGGGATGAGCAAGAAGACATCATTCCGAGGAGGGACTTGATGGACCTCACTTTGGCCGCGTCCGCAACCAGCATCCGTTGCACCTTGCCCAGAATGGCCCTCGTCCTCTCCTCCGACGGGGAGGCCAGAAGCGACACTGTGTCGAGCTTCGCTCCCAGAAACAGTGCGTCTTGCGCGGGCACCAGGTGGGACTTGGCGTAGTTTACGGAGAATCCCAGGTCCGTGAGAAGTTGGACGGTCCTTGCCGTGTGCTCCACGGCGAGCTCCCTCGTCTTGGCTCGGATGAGCCAGTCGTCCAGGTAGGGGTAGACGTGGATCCCCTCTCGGCGCAGCTGCGCCGCCACCGGTGCGAGGCACTTGGTGAACACCCTGGGTGCCGACCTTAGTCCGAAGGGAAGGGCTCTGAACTGATAGTGACGCCCTTGGACCACGAACCTGAGAAACTTTCGGTGTCCCTTTAGGATGGGAATATGGAAGTAGGCATCCTCCAAATCCAACAACGACAGGAAATCGCCCTCCTCCAGCTGACCCAGGACGTGTTGGAGGGTGACCATCCGGAACTTCTGTGCCTTGATGAATTTGTTCAGTCGTCGTAGGTCCAGGATGGGACGCCATCCTCCCGTCTTCTTCTTCACGAGGAAGTATCTTGAGTAAACTCCGGAGCCCCGAAGCCTCTTTGGGACGAGTTCGATGGCGCCCTTCCTGAGCATCGTTTTTACCTCTAAGAGAAGTTGAGGGACGTGAAGTTCTTTCCTGGCCACAGGGGGGATGCGCGGGCACTTTCTTTGAAACTCGAGCGCGTGGCCCCGGGCTAAGGCGTCCAGCACCCAACGGTCGGTGGAGATGGACTCCCACACGCTGACGAAGCTCGCCAGCCGGCCTCCCACCGGGGTGCTTGGGTGGGGGCCCGACCCCACGGCCGGTTCAGTCCTGCTTCGACGAGGCTTTGCCGCCTTCACCTCCTTGGCGACGACGGCGGGGTCCGCCTGACTTGCCTCGTCCCCTGTAAGCTTCCTGCGACGACGAACGGGCCGCTTGACGGTAGGTGAAAAATCCGCCGCCGGAACCTTTGGCGGCGCCCTTGCCTCCGCCTCTCCGAAAGGGCGGCCGCCGTTGCTGGAGAACCCCGAGAGCTCGGGCCGTCTCCCTGTCTGCTTTGATGGCTTGAAGGGAATCGTCCACTGTTTTCCCAAACAGGTTGTTTCCATCGAACGGCATGTCCAAGACTCTGGTCTGCACGTCTTGACGGAAGTCAGTAGCCTTGAGCCATCCACGCCGCCTAAGGCACACGCCGTTGCCCAACTGGCGAAATCCAGTGTCGGCGATGTCCGTCGCAATCGTAATGGCGTGGTCCGTAGCAATCGTAATGGCGTGGTCCGACGCCACCTCACCTTCCTGCAAGATCTCTAGGGCATCCGCCCTCTTGTCGTCCGGTAGGAAGTCCAGCAGGGGGGCCAGTTTGTACCACAGCTCCCTGTTGTAGCGGGCTACGATAGCCAAGGCGTTGGCCGCCTTAATCGTCGTCGCTGCAGACGAGATGACCCTGCGCCCCATCGTATCCAATTTCTTTCCCTCGCCGTCCGGCGGGGAAGTCGATGTGGAGGCCGCAACCCCCCCACCCCCGCTTTCTTCCTGGCCGCCGCAGAGACGACGGAGTCCGGGGTCGGCTGTGCCCGGAGGCACAAGGGGGCCGTGTCCAGGACCCGGTACTTCTTCTCGTACCAATCCCTTCTAGCCGGCGTCGTGGATGGGTTCTTGAGGAGGGCGAGGCCCTCATCCCAAATATCGTCCAGTAGAGGAACGGAGAGGACCGCTTCTCCACGTGCGTCTTGTCCTCATGTAGGCAGTAAAAACAAAAGGAGTGTTCGTCCTCCTTAAAGACATTCTGCAGCTGGCATCCAGAGCAGACCCTGAACAGCTTTCCGGGCGTCGAGCTTCCCTTCTCCTGGGCCATGTCTGAGATGGGCCTGAGAAACTTCTGGAGTCCTCCAAAAGCGTAGCTCGACGAAATATTCACCCTTGAGGGGCGTAGATGAATCCGACACGGATGAAGAGTCGGTGGAGCTTGAGGCTCTTTTTGACCGAAAAAACAAAGTTTTTAAGAAAAAAACGTGAAAAATAGCACTAAAGCTCGAGAGCAATAGCACGAGGATCCCAACACTTGAACGTGCGGTAAAAATCTGAAGATGGCTGCCAGAGGCTTAGGTAGAGGGCAGTCATTGGCTGTGGTCAGTATGACGCAGAGATCAGTGATTGGTTACTACTACGAAAGACAGATCAGAAACGAAACTGATACTGTTTTTTTTTTTCTTTACCGAGGATTCCCAGCCTGACGACGGGGAATATTCATGAGCATGTGAATCCATGCCAGACCCCATGCTGGAGAAACTGGGTTACACACGGGCCAGTATATCACGTATCATAGAATGGTGTAGAGAATTAAGAGAACATGGCCTGAAGTGGTACTGGCGGAAGAACCTGATGCTACCATAGACACGATATATGATCTAGCGAAGGAGGGGCATGATGAGATATCCAGATTATACGAGATGATGATGTCTAAAGTTGGTAAGGAAGTAGTACAATTGAGACTAGACTGGAAGGCGGAAGTGGGAACCCCAATGGAAGATGGGTTGTGGGAACGAGCCCAAGGGTATCACAAGAAGGTCTTGAGGAATGCGAGATTAAAACAGATACAGTTGTATATCACACATAGGGCACATATGATACCCCAGAGGATATCGAGGTTTAAAAATGCAGGACGGCAAGCATGCCCTAAGTGCGATGAAGAGAATGCGGGCATGGTGCATAGGTTTTGGTCATGCCCGGTCATTGAGCGCTTCTGGAGCGAAGTGGCACAAAAGCTAGCGGAAAGAGGGGTGAAAATTGTGGTGGATACAGTGTGGGCCTGTTTGTTGGGGGGGGGTTCTTCTAGACCACGGGAACAGCATGTGAGCAAACTAAAGGACCTGGCATATGCGCTCGCAAAGAGGAGAATTGCTTTGTGGTGGAAGACATGCCACAGGCCACGATTTGCAGAAATGGGCGGAGGCTGAAACCATGGTATGGCTAGAAGCGAGCAGTGTCGGGGGGGGAGGGAGGAGGAGGCAGAGACCCTGATGGCCTGGAAATTATTATAGCAGAGTTGTTTGGATCAATGCAAGACCCAACGGAACTCGTAGAAGAGGAGACCCTACTATAGGATGTAGGAACAGAATGCGAGAAGTAGTAGGCTCGGAATGGGGGGAGGGATAAGGGGAGCAGTGAACATTACTAAACAAAATATTATAGAAATGTTGTTATATATACACTGCAAGTTTGGTTTGTATTGTTTGTTTGAATAAACTAATAAAAATTGTTTAAAAAACAAGTTTGACATTAAGGCTTGATTAAATGGAGCTCAAAGAGTTCCCATGAGAAAGGGTTTTGGGCAGGAACTGGCTGGGAATGGCCATACGGATTAGCATGGCAATGGGTGGGCTACTAACCAAACAAAACCTACAAGCTGTGTGTCCCTCATATGCCATTTTTTCCCATCTGTACTCTAATGCAATACTTTTGGCTTATAATAACCTACACTAAAAATAAAAGTTCCATTTTAAGCTGAGGAGGCCAAGGTGGTGGCAGCTTTACATAGGCATATATGGGATGTAGCTACATTATGACAGCACCCAGGGATATAAAGTGTTCACTAGCATGTGAACCAGTACCAGAGACATGATGCCAAAGCCTGAGCTTGTGACGTAACAGGGCATATGACAGTAGAACCTGTGCTTACTTATGTAACCATGGGCTACACTTGGGCATTTCATGGAAACATCTGACCATACAAGAGCCATATAAATAGCTGTACCTGGATATTTTACAGTGTGCTTGTGTAAAATGCCAGTACAGGGTACAAAAAGGAAATATCTGTCATACTAGGTTGTCCAGGCATACAAGTGTACGAACGGCATATTCTAAAAATAAAAAAAATAAAAAAGACTTGCATTTTTTTGATTGATATTTTATTTCTATCGCGCTCGTACACAAGTGTTTCAGAGCGCGACAAGGCAAGGAAGGGGAACAGGGGTGAACAAAACAGCGATCTTACTGGGGCCAGTGACATTGAGAACGCGCAAGTGCAGAGGAGAGGGGGCAGGGGAAAAGTGCATGGAAGGGGGAGAAGTGGAAAGTGCCAAGCAGAGGAGAAACAGATAAATAACAAATAACAAATAAATAATAAAGGCTACAAACAGTGGTCATGCAGCCAGCAATTTGCAAGTGCTAGGTTTAAGGCAGCAACAGGGTAGGTCTGATAAGTACCAGAAGAAAAAGGGGGGGGCACTGTATGGGTACAGATACAGACCCCAGTGCAAGGGGTGGCCCGGAGGCTGTGCGGGAGGGTGGCAGGATGAGCAGGTACCTGGGCCCGAAGGACAGAGCGTGCCAGGTGCATGGTGCCAAGAGAGAACAGATCAGCAAGGGAGAGGAGGGGCAAAGGCAGAAGAAAAGAGGAAGGTCTTGAGGTGCTTCCAGAACCAGAGATGTTCTCCTCAAGTTTTGGAGTAGCAGGGAGGCTGTTCCAGAGGGAGGCCCCAGCCAAAGACAGATCTACCCTCAGCTTGTTTCTTAGAAAAACGACTGACCCCGAGGGAGTTGGCAGTAGAGGAGCGAAGAGCTCGAGAGGGGAGGTATTTGCGGAGGGATAGCTGAAGGTATTTTGGGCCCAGGCCCCAGAAAGCCTTGTGGACAATGCAGAGGGTTTTGAATTTAATCCTTGCATCCACTGGGAGCCAGTGGAGAGATTTCAGAGCTGGAGAGATACGATCCCAGGGCTTGAGGCCAAGGACAAGTCTTGCAGTCCTGTTCTGGATTAGTTGCAGAGGGCGGAGAGTAGAGGCAGGTAGATTTAGAAAGAGGCTGTTACAATAGTCCAAGCTAGAGAGAACCAGAGCTTGGGATACCATGAGCTTCTGGGGGAAGGAGAGGAAAGGCAGAGTACCTCTGAGGAGGTGCAGTCGGAAATTTGACTTTTTAGAGACCTCAGAGATGTGGGCGGAGAAGGAAAGGGTGGAGTCAAAGATGACCCCGAGGTTCTTAGCCTCGCAGGTGGGGGTAGGAGGAGGGCCAAAGGAGGCCGGCCAGAGAGTGAGGGGAAAGGATGGTGAAGGTGTGCCGATGAGGAGTATCTCCGTCTTGCTGGCATTGAGACAAAGATCATTGGCGGCACACCAATCTTGAATGGCAGTTAGGCAATCAGAGATGGGAGAGGAGGTGGCAGAGGGCAGCCTGAAAATGAGTTAAGTGTCGTCAGCGTAGCACTGGAAATTTAGCAGAAAATGGCAATGCAGTGGGCGGGAGTTGGCAGGTATTGGTTGAAAAGCCAGGGCGAGAGGTTAGACCCCTGGGGAACACCACAGGTAGAGAGGAAGATAGATGAAAGCAAGGACCCAAGTTGGACCTGGGGGGGGTCGATCTGAGAGGAAAGAGGTCAGCCAGGCCAGAGCCTGATCAGTGATACCCAGGTTTTCACAGAGACGGTCGAGCAGGATGGTATGGTTGACCTTGTCGAAGGCAGAAGAGAGATCGAGAAGGATGAGGACAGAGGGAATGTTAGAGTCAAGGTTGGAGAGCAGATCTTCACGGATGTTCAGGAGAGCAGTTTCCGTGCTTCTGGCAGCACTGAAGCCAGACTGGTGGTCATGGAGACAACCAACAGAATTGGAATGAAGGTTAAGCTGAGAGATGGCCAACTTTTCCAGGAGTTTGCCAAGAAAGGGTGTAATGGAAATTGGGCGATCGTTAGCTGGGCAAGAAGGATCAGCTGTGGGTTTCTTGAGAAGAGAATGCACAAAGGGGTGCTTCAGAGTGGAGGGGAAGGATCCAGAGGCAAAGGAGTGGTTGCAAAAATCAGCAAGGGCCGGAGCAAGGGTGTCAATGTGGTCCTTGATGGTTTCAGAGGAACAGGATGAACCTGTTTTGAAGAGGCTTTCATAGATCAGACTTGTCTAGCAACCTCGTCAGGGGTGAAAAGAGGAAAGGACGAGAAGGATAGTGGGAGGGTGGCTAAAGGAGGGTCAGCAAGCACAGATGGAGAGGGAAGAGGAAGGGTGTGAATGGAGAGGGTGGACAGGATGTCCTGGGTTTTTTAAATGAAGTGAGAGGCAAGGGCATTGCAAAGAGCCTGGGAGGCAACAGGAGGGGTAGAGACTGCAGCAGGGTTGGCCAGCTCCTTGCAGATTTTAAAGAGTTCAGCCGAGTTGTTAGATACCGCAGAGACACGAGCTTTAATGTGGACTCTCTTCTTGGTGAGGACAGAGAGTCGGTATTGCCTTTGTAGCAGGCGACAGGCAAGTTTGTCAGAGGATGAACAGTAAGTCCTCTATTTCCTCTCAGCTTACACTTAACTTACGTTTAAGTGTAGCTAGGTCAGAGTCATACCAGGAATTGCACTTGGCTTTGGACTTGAAACGGATCCTCATGACAGGGGCAAGAGCATCAAGCGTATCAGAAATTGAAGAGTAGAGTAGAGATAGGGTTGTGTCAGGATGTGAGACAGCCAAAAGGTGGAGGGGAAGCGGGGAGAGAGAAAGTGGCGGCGAAAGCCTCAACTGACACACGCTTCATGGGCCGGATGTCCAAGGAGGTAGGTGGCAGTGTTGGGGTAGGCTTGGCTTGGGGGGAAAGGGAGAGATGAGATGAGAGCAGGGAGTGATCGCTCCAGGAGAGAGGAGTGGTCAGAGGGATGGAGAGGGGAGGTCAGAGGAGATCAAGACATCGAGTGTGTGCCCTGCAGAGTGAGTCGGGCCAGAGGGGAGGATGGACAGGGAGAGGGAGTCGCAGAGGTCACGGAAGACTACAGGAGGAGGAGCAAGGAGAGTCTAAATGTATATTTAGGTCACCGAGGAGGAGAAGTTGAGTGGTAGCGGCCAGTAGGGGGGAGGAGGAGAGGTCTGCCCACTCAGAGAGAAATTAGGTGATTTGACCAGGAGGCCGGTAGATGGTAGCCACTGTAAGAGAATGGGTAGGCGAAAGAGAAAGTCTACAGACAAGGCATTCAAAAGAGGAGTAGGTCTGAGTGGGAATGATAGAGGCAGGAATCCACTCAGGAAAAATCAGCGCTACCACCCCACCGGACCGGGAGGATCTGGGTACTGAGAGGATCTTGTAGCCATCAGGGAGGAGAGTGTCAAAGCTCGTGACAGAGCTGGCCGTGAACCATGTCTCAGAAAGACCAAGGACATCAAGGTGTAGTTCTTCAAGGAGGTGGCAGATGTCAGAAGAGTGTTTGACGGCAGAGCGAGAGTTGAGAGTGGCAATATGAAGAAGGTTGCCAGCCTTAAAGACCTTCCGGGGAGGGGTACAGATCAGAGGTACGCCCTGCGGAGGAGAAAGAGCCCTAGGAGGGGCAGAGGAGGAGGAGAAAGAGGGCAAGGTAGCCAAGGGGGGAGGGGACAGCAGGAGATGAGGAAATTGATGAGGCAAGGGAAGCGCCTATCAAAGAGGAGGAGATTGGCCTGAGGGCCTTGGACCATGACCGTGCCATTTAGGTAGACATTAATGATGACTTTAGAGGAGTCGAAGGAAGCCATGAGAACTTCCCAGAGAGTGCCACCATTAATGGGAGTGGAGGAGATAGGGCAGAGCACAGAGTCCATATGAGGAGTCCATAGATCTGGCGAAGGAACGACAAAGACGATGTCTGTAAGGGTCTGTCTGGCGGAAGCATTGGAGTAGGTGTCGGCGATAGGAAGACCAGGGTTAGAGGCCAAGATATCCTTTTTGAACTTCTTCCTACCAGACTTAGTGAGAAGGGAAGGATAGTCAATGGAGAAGCAGCTGGAGAAGATAGGAGAAACAGAAAGCGCCATTAGGGTGGAAGTGAGGAGAGGATGGAGATACTAGGGGGGCTAAGGCAGGTAGGTGTGGGACAAAAGAGAGTGGTGAGGTCACTGGGCTGGCAAGTTACAGAGAAGAAACAGTATACAAGCAAAATACAGAGAATTTCGCAATGGGCAGCAAGATTTGTCTTTTTAGCACAAAGCAAAAACAGCAAGATTTGACTTTTTAGCACAAAGCAAAAACAGCAAGATTTGACTTTTTCAATGTTGGAATCGGATTTTAGCAAAGGGTTTTAGGAAGCACTGCGCAGCAGGATGTCAACATTGAAGTAACAAGCAGAAAGAACAGTGATAGTCAAAGGCAGTAGAAGTGAGCCCATAAGGAGGGAACTAACCCATAGTTCTGGAGGTGGCAAAGTCAAGGCAGTCCAGATTTCTTAGAGGAGTGAGGTGGCAGCATCATTGCGGTTAAGGTGCAGGGAGGACCACAATTAACGTTCCGGAAGCAGACATGTAGCAGACAGGGGCCTTGGAAGTGGGCCTTTGCTGAGAGGGCCGGCTGAAGCCTGTCGGTCCTTGATTGGATGGAAGTAAACCCTCAGCAACCAATGGGAGTGCTGCACAGGGAGAGGTGGTTCAGCACAGCCTGCCTACCCAACAAAGAAAACCACGGCAGCCATCTTGGAAGGGCCAAAAACAGTCAAATAAGCAGCAATAGAAGGAAAAAACTTGTGCTTTCAAAATAGCAACACAGCTCCAGGTATTAAAAAGCTCAAAAAATGGCTGCACAATGAAAATGCCAAATAAAACAGTCCTTTCCAACATTATGCAAATTTCCTCTATTTTTCTTTTTATTCTTTTTTTTCCCTCCAAATTTTGATTTTTCAGGTTCAATAATTCCCCTGGAGGTGCAGTAATGCACAGAAAGTGCACCTACCTAATGGAATGGTCAGCAGCCAGGCACAAACTCCACATGTGTAGGAGAACAACAGATGGCCAGGAGGGTGGAAACAGGACCTCACTCCCAGTGAGAAGCAGATGAAAGAAACCAGTTCCAGCCAATGGGCCTTACTGAGAGGGCCGGCTGAAGCCTGCCGGTCCCTGATTGGCTGGAAGAAAACACTCAGCAACCAATGGGAGTGCAGCACAGGGAGAGGTGGTTCAGCACAGCCTGCCTACACAACAAAGAACATTGACAATTCTTATTCTACTGGTTGGGTATGATTCCGTCTTCTTGTGTGTGCATTTGTTCATTTGTTGTTATTTTTCCTGTAGTTTTAATTTTCCTTCTTTCTCAGTACACTGACAGGCCAACTCTAGGGTGAACCAGATGACCGAGTCCTTTCACCAGTACTGCTATAGCACCTGGCTAGCTCACTTGGGGACTACAAGTAAACGCTTTGTAAACATTCTGCATGGCTATTCTTTCTCTATTTTGCCAAAAAGTATCCTTGGTAACCACCCGATTATTTTATGATTACATCAAAATTTAAGGAGTGATGGACTAGAGGAGCAACTCATTAGGGAGCCATTGACCAGAGGGCTGATGGACGATATGAACCAAGAAACTGAGGAGAGCGATCAACCAGGTTGCCCAAGACCAGAAGGGTGACTGACCAGAGGAGAGTTTACTCACAAAGAAGTGCTTGTCGTTTCAGCTTATTTGTTCGGGAGTCAGCTAGTTTTCAGCTTGTTTTGAAGGGGAATTCAGCTTATTTTTTCTTTCTGTCCTGGCAACACTGACACAGGAGTTAACCATGTCTGTGTGTATGTGTGAATTGGGGCTAGGAAAATACATGTTGGTGTGCTTCTTGGGACATAGAAGTGTGTTAGTCACTACGGTGAGTAATTTATAATTTCTCTGCAGGTGTCTCTTTAAGTGCGTGGTAACGGCCATTACCGCTGCGGTAAGTATAAAAAGTGAACTCCTTCCCCCTTGCGGCGATAAGCCCACAGCAGCGAAAGTGGCGCTGCAATGCTGTTTGGCTGGGCATGGAGAAATCATTTGGCTCGGGATTGGCACAGGAACTGTTCATACCACCGTAAGTCTTAAACAGAAACGGCTTCTACCTATAACATCTAAAAAATAAAAAAAAACAGGCGAACCTATCTTCCAGTGAGTTGGTTGTCTATTTACTCAATCCTGCGGAGCTAGTGGACGGCACCTGGGGGGCAGTGGGGAGTCGGACTTGGGCAGCTCCTTAAGCTGTCGGGCGTGCCCTGTGCGGTCTTTGTGGCGGTGAAGGAAGTGAGCTCATTGGGGCACCTATTCTTAGAGGCTGGTATGTCGAAAGTGAGCCTTGTTTGAATTACCACGATTAACTGGGACTCTCTGACTTGCCAGTGCGATAAAGACCTGCTGGCTGGGCTGCAAACCTAACATAATATCTTATGCACCGTGCGAACACATGTAGCAGGATTATTATAATATTACTGAAAATATAAGAGTGGACGGTGCTTGGCCTTTTAAAATTGGTTGTTAGTCAACAGTACATTTTACATTTATATTTTGGGACTTTTGATTGCATTGTAAACTGTCTATACCATTGATGGTTCAGACAGCATTTGGTATTTTAAATTGAGAAATAGCATCGTTTGCACATTATACTGTTTACATCATTCATTATTTTTAATGCACCCTGCACTTTAAATTGAGAACCGATTTGTTTACACGTGTCATTCCGCATACCATCTCATTCTGCATTTGCAAATCTAGTAGGGGTTCTATCTCCAAATTGCACATTAAGATATCTAGATTGCATTAATAGGCCTCTCTCCCACTATACAGGTCTCTCAAATTTAGCAGGGGTCTCTGTCCAAATTGGATTGTGTGATATCTAGATTACATTGATAGGTCTCTCTCCCTCTATACAGGTCTCTCAAGCTTAGAAGGGGTTCCAGTTCTAGATTGTATAGCACGATATTCAGGTCTGCCAAACCCCGCTGATATCCTCCTTAAACCCTCACTGCAGTGAACCACGTATAAGGATACAAACACTAAAGAGAGCCACTGAGAACACCTAATGATATAACCCCTAATCCACCTCCCTTAGCCCTCTCTAGAGGCAACTGAACGAGCCGACAACATCATCTGGAAATACCACCTACAGACAGAGACTTAACTGTTAGCGGACAGCCCTCCACGCACATTACCACGCCACAAGACAACCAGACCTAAGCAGAACCAACTGGACATCAGCAAACAAAGACTAAACAACCTCTTAAAATGCCGCGCAAACGACCCATCCCGAGAGAAAGAAAAATAGAAGCAACAAACACTTGAACAGCAACAAAGAACCACAACTACAGAACATCTCCCCCCCCAAATCCCTCTACTTAACTCCTTACCTCGCTGACCATGGGTCACAGAGCAAACCAACCCAACGCTAGAAGCCGCAACATCAAACTACCACACACAATAGCGCAGAAGAAGGATGAATTACACAAGAAACAAACGTACCGCCGATGCGATAGCACCTTTCATCACCAAAGCAAGAAGAACTTCCAATCGACAACCACAACTCATGGAAGACAAACCCGGTGAAAACAAAAACCCAAGACAGAACCTAGAAGAACTTTTTGAAGACGCTGACACCCCAAAACCCAACCTCAGTAAGAGTTCGACCAGGAAGGAAACCCCAACACCGATCAGAAGACTAACTCGACAAGAAAGTCCAACCCAAACGACACCCCCAAACTCCACCGCAATCTTATAAACGCAAGATCCATGTCAAAACACTCAGAGATCTTCGACCTACTCAATGACAACATGGCTGGACGACAACTACAAAATCACTCCAAAGTTGCCTTGCACCCAACTTCAAATGCCTCCAAATAAACAGGAAAATCCAAAAAGGAGGAGGCAATGCAATAGCATTCAAAGGACACCTGAAAATAAACAGATGAACCGCACAACATCCCAAACTGTGAAACCATGGTAATACACCGACCAGCAAGCCCAAAAACCAACGTGCCATTCATCCTGGTGTACAGACCACCGACATATGATGCAACCTTCGACAACTTCATAGAAGCCACCACCAACAGCACCACCAACATAGCCATCAACCACGAACACCTAATCATCCTGGGGGACTTCAACATCTGGTTTGAAGACAGTCAAGCCAACTCCCTAAACTCACTGACTGAACTCACTACCATGAAACTACGACAACTAGTCAAAGGGGCAACACTCGGCAGGACACACCCTCGACGCAATCTTCGCGGAGGAAAAACTCATCACCACGGCACCGCTGATACAAATACTGTGGAGCGACCATCTCATCATCCCATTTGTGATCACTCTGCCTACTCAAGTCTGCATCCAACCCCCTAAACTCACAACCACCTCAAAAAGAAACTGGAAACACGTCAATGAAAGCAACCTATTCGAACAACTGGAATTAACCAAACCGTTAACTACAGAACTACAGCTAACTCACCTAGACAGGAAAGCGGAGCTACTACACAAATGGATCGCAGACGCAATTGACAAGATCGCCCCAGAAAAACCATTCACCCCATTGTTAAGACGGATTTCTGAACTCTGTCCTGGAGGCGCAGAGGTTCAGAAGGCCAACCTAATTACTTGGAACAGGGTAACCTCTGGACAAGCCAGACCAATCAGGGTAGCGATCGAGGCGGTCAAGACTAGGTCTCAGGGGTGAGGGTGACTGAAAGCCCGCAATGAGCACACAAAGCAAGGACACTTACAAATTACTCCAAACAGGTGTTATATTAAAAATATATACACATTTATTCCAAGGCCTTTGCAACAATGACCGTAGCGAGAAATCACAATAAAACTCTAGTAAACCAACACATACCAAACCAATACAATATATATACAAATACAAACAAGTCTAAAGCGTTAGATGCACGAAATGTGTAGTCCACCTAGAAGGGGAGGAAAACATGCAGTGCGAAATAATGATTAGACCCAGTCCGCTTTCAGAGGCACCTAACTAAAAGGAAGTCCAAGCCCTACGAAGAGTGGACCCTTGTGCTCAAAAGTACCTGCACACACTGGTGCCAACGGGCAAAAAGGGGAGGCTCTTCGAGGGAATCAGGCAGTTCAGTTTGGTGCACAAATTAAGAGGAATAGAGTTCCGCGACTCAAGCGCAGCCTCCACTGTGGGCAGAAGCAGAGCGCGAGTACGGAAAGGCATGCTGTTTGACACAGCGGGGAAAAGCTATGGGCTCCTGCAGGAGGGCGACCAGTTCCTAGCTATGCTACTCACCAGTCCCCGATGCAAGCAGACCCGGGCTTCTCCGCGTCAGTTTCAGTGCTGGCAGGTTCAGATAGGAGCAGGGGACGTCTCGTCGTCGTGTAGATTCTGCAGCAGCAGAGTTGAGTTAAAGATGTCCCAAACGAAGTGAACCCGCACAGTTTGTTACCACAGCAGGGCAATGGAGCGGCCGTGTGTATCCCAGCCAAATGTACACTACTCACTTCAGACCTGGGAATGCCAAGTGTACGAATCGAGTGAGAGTGACAAGGACTCGAAATACAACACAACCTGGCGGCGGTTACAGAACAAGAGTCCTGGGTAGGCTGGTCAGTCTGCTGGATGGCCCAGAGACACTGCCGAAGGCTTACGTGCAGGAGATGGTGAAGATGCCGAGAATAGCTGTCCCCGCTATTCCAAGAGTCGAAGTACCAGTACAGGCCTTCTGGTTCGATCAGAGGTAGAAAGGGTTTCACAAAGCGACAGCAGTGCAGAGGAGCAGTCCTTCAGCGGGTCACCAGCGATTCCTCGATTCAGCCTCGTGGTTGCAGGATACTTGGCTCCTGTATTCCCTTGTTCCTGAGAACTCAGGAGATCGACATGGTAGTGGCGTTTCCAGCCCCCTCTTATCCACGGTTCCCTTCGCGCCAAAACGGAGGGGACTGAATGGGAGATCCGCTCATCAAACACTCACACCATACGTGGACCTATCACGGACCACGGTGGTCCCAGGCATTCACACCACACTAGACTAGACTCTTTGGCACCCAGGATGTGTATTGGGACCAGACATCCCAGCCCACATCCTGGAGGCACACACAAGGCCTGTAGAAGCCCGCGAAAGCATCGGTGTTTCGTGGGAAAGTACATGCCCAAATAAGGAAGGCCCTGGGTCAGCTCGACCTGGGGAAGGTGAAGGGGGCAAGACGGTCAGCGGACAGGACAAAGGAGCCTCTTGGTCTGGCCATTTTGGGAGCCAGGCCACCATTTTGGGCTAAGCGCGAGAAACGCGCTTACAACGCCAAAAGGAGCTCAAAAACACAAGAAACGATCGCTGCCACCATTCCCGTCCGTGATTCACTTGCACCAATCATTTACAATCCAAACAGAGTATCTAGGGCCTGTAGAAGACTAGGGACCCAAGAGAGCAGTAACTTAGCTTACAGTGCCCTCTTGTGTCATGTTGCACGAAAGCTGCAACATGATAAAGAAACTACGGAAAATAGCGTTTCCCGGTACTGACTGTCTTAAGGGCATGTCAGTTTCCCCGTAAGAATGGAGCGAAAGCCCAGAGGAGTGCGGCAGAAGGCTGCACATCCCTGGCAAAGTCTAGATCATGGTGAAAACAACAGCAAAAAGTTTAGGGGTTGCCACATGAAAGGAAAATTACCCACAGTTAAGAAATCTTTCCTAACAACCATCAAAAAAAAGAGCAATGGCAAAATGGTTCACCCCACTATTAAGCACCATGAAAAAGGAAAACAAAAAGATGGAACTGGAATGGAGAAAAGAATACAAGCCAGACAAAAACTGTTCCAGAGACAAATCCGCGCATACAAGAAGGAAATTCAAAAAGTGAAGAAAAGGCATTATGATGACAGAATCACTAATGCCACTAACACACAAAAAGAAATGTTTAACATCATTAAAGAGATGAGAAACCCACCAGGCTGCGACAACACCCCAACACCCTCAGAGAAACTATGCAACGACCTGGCAGACCACTTAAAAAAAGAAAACATACGGCAATCCATACAAAACATACCAACCGACCACAACATACTGCAAAGCGAACCCATCAAAGAACCTCAGCACAAACTCAAACTTTCCTGAAATATCAGCAGAGGCATTTGCATTGCTGGTAAAACACAGCAGGAAAGCTGGATCACCCATGGATCCCTGTGCCCCGGACATCTACAAATCAATCCTCGCACAAGAACACCAGCAGAATAATACAGAAACTTTATGGACCTTTCTCTAGCAACAGGAACTGTACCAAAGATCTTCAAATCAGCATATATCACTGAAAAACACAAGTGGCGACACAGAAGACCTCCAACTACAGGCCAATTTCAAACATTCCCTACCTGGAAACCTACGTATTTAAACAAACCCAATAAGACGTAGAAAAACACCACCTGCTGGACCAAGTTCAAGTCGGTTTCAGACCCGCAAGAGGAACAGAAACAGCACTAGTATCCATCTGGGACGACCTAAAAACCAACGCAGACTCTAACACAACCTTAGCCCTCATTCTACTCGACCTCTCTGCAGCCTTCGACAGTTAGGCCTATGTCTTCTAGTCTTTTGGTTAAGGTGTCATGACTAACAGACGCCACTACTCTGGACTCATCTGTCATTCCCAGCAAACAGAACAGAAACCGTATGGATTAAACCCTTCAAACCCGCTCCAAAAGTTAACGACTGTGGAGTGCCACAAGGATCCTCACTATCACCACTGTATGTTTGATTGTTTATTTGTTAATGCGCGCCAAACCCGTGGGTAGCCGGGCGCAACAGTTTACATGAAGACTTAAGCTTGTTACAAAGTTTGGCATGAGTATGTACAATACAGTGGAAAGAAAGAGAGAGCAAATATGAGTAAGACTATGTACAATCAAATATATATATATATATAAAACAAGGGCAAAAAGCAGATATATACAGGAAAATATACAAGCAAGTACCCAGAGGGCATGTCTTGGGGTGTCCAGGCAAAGGTAGGTCGTGGCTAGGTAGGAGGTAGGGTAAAAGTTATAGGTCATTGGCACGCAACCAATTGATTATCTTGTGCCTGAACTTCGGGTATGGTTGTTCCGTTCTGAGTTCAAGTGGTAGTTTGTTCCAGCAGTGAGCAGCTTTGACAGGAAAGCTGGATCCTCCCGCGGTGGAGCGTTTAAAAACTTTGGAGTCTCTAGTTTAGAGGCGTTAGCCGATCTTGTGGGTCGCAAGGACATTTTCCTGTTGATTTTTTTCATGAGATACGGAGGGGCTAGGTTATTTAGACATTTAGATGTGAGGGATACTATTTTAAGTAGGATTTTATCTGTTATTTTTAACCAGTTGACCTCTTTCCTGAAATTAGTGATGTGCTCTCTGTACGGGATATTTAGTGCTGCTCTTAAGGCGTTGTTCTGTAGTCTTTGAAGTTTATCGGTGATATATTTGTTGATTCCAGAGTACAGGGCATTACAGTAATCTAACCTAGACATGACAAGGTTATTGGCTAGAGTGATACAGCTAGTACTGGAGAGATATGGTCTAGCTGCACTGATAAGTTTGCAGGTGTAGGTGGTGGAGGAGGCGAAGGAGTTGACCTGTTTCTTGAGGGTAAGGGAGGAGTCCAGATAGAATCCAAGGGTTTTTACCACAGACATCACCTTGATAGGGTTATCAATGCTGAAGGATGTGTAGTTTGGGCATAGTTTTTGGATGTTTACTTCAGAGCCTAAGATTAGTAGTTATGTTTTATCGTCATTCAGGCAGAGGCCGTGTGCAGCCATCCATGCCTGAATGATGGTGTATATCTTGTTCACCGAGGCTAAGTCTGTCTCGTAGTCGCCCGAAAGGGGTATAAGGATCTGGGTGTCATCTGCGTAGTTCGTGTAGATGACACCCAAACCGTCCAACTTGTCAAACAAAGTCTTGGTGAAGATATTATACATGGCGGGGGAGACACAGGATCCTTTGTGGAACACTGCAGGTTATTTTGATGGAGTCAGCTGAGTTGGTAGTGGAGGAGAAGACTCGCATGGTGCGATTTACTTAGAAGGATTGGACCATGCTATAGCATCTCCGGTGAAGTTGGCAGCAGATTCAAGGTGGTTACATAAGACTGCATGGTCCACCAGGTCAAATGCATCCGACAAGTCCAGTAGGAGGAGCAAGGCTGTTTTCCTGTTGTCCCTAAGTTCCTCAATTTAAGTCTTGAGGTCTAACAGAGCTGTTTCAGTGCCGTGGAGTGGGCGGAAACCAGATTGCTGTGAGCCAAGCAGGTGGTTGGCCTCCAGGTAATACTGGATTTGTATGTAGGCAGCTCGGTCTAGGATTTTTAATAGGAAAGGCACTGTGGTGATAGGTCTGTAGTTGGTGGGGATGGTGGGATCAAGAGTATGTTTTTTCAATAGTGGGAAGACCCATGATTCTTTAACGTTGATGGGTACCGTGTTGGATTTAAAGGAAGAGTTTATAAGCTTGGAAATGAAGGGAGCTAGATCCCTAGCTGCGTCCTTTATTAGTTGTGCAGGACAGAGGTCGCCCTTACCGTTTGAGGGTTTGAGGGCGAGTATTATTTTTTCTGTGTCAATTATGGAGATAGATTTGAATCTAAATGGTGCATTACTCTTATTCTCCTGGGATTTGGGTATTTGAGGGTGCAGGGGTGGAAGAGAGGCCTTTTTTTTAGCAATTTTACAATGTAGCAAGGAAATTTTATTAGCAAGGGCGTTGTGTATATTTGTGCACAAAGCTTTGTTTTTAGGGGCGTTGTCTATGGGTTGAATGGGGGATTCCATCTCACAGCGGATGGTGAAGAGCTCTTTAGTATTGGAATTAGCTTTTGCAATCTTGTCATTAAAGGTGTTCTTCTTGGTTCTGATAATTTTTTTTTTGTACAGTTTGGCAAATTCGGTTAGGCTATTTTTGTTGTATTCAGTGGGGGAGTGGCGCCAGATAGATTGGAGCTTTCTTTTTTGTAGTCTTAGGTATTTGAGATGGGGCGTGAACCAGGCATTTAAATGGGCTTCCTGTTTAGCTTTATGTAGTTTGGCTGGAGCGACTGCGTCTAGTGCTTTGGTCATAGCATTATTGAAAGTATTTACCAAGGTGTCTGGTTTGTAACTTTCCAAACCAGATATGGCTGGAAGGAGGAGGGGGATAATGTTTTCAACAGTCATGTCCTTCTTGCTTCTGGTCAGGAGAGGGGGAACCATGTTGTTGATTTTGGGGCTGAGGATATCCAGAGTGGCGGAGAAGGTTATTAAGTAGTGGTCCGTCCATGTTTGTGGAGCAATATCGGTGATCTTGATGTTGCAGTTCAGTTCCGACACCCAATTGAGGGTCCTTCCTTTGATGTGGGTAGGGGAGAGGACTTTTTGGACAAGGCCATGGTCCTTGAGCAGGGCTGCAACTGACTCTGCATGTTTATTGTCAGTTTCATTGAAGCCAATGTTAAAGTCTCCCAGTAGTAAGGTTTGGGAATGGTCTTTAGTGTTGATGGCTATAAGACTAGTTAATTCATCTTCAAAAAGGTGCCTAGGGGCTCTGGGGGTCTGTATATTAAAAGGATTGAGAGCGTGCGATTGTTAGAGAGGGGCATTTTGGCTGCAAGCACTTCCAGGATGGGTAGGAGACTGATGTGGCCTGTCTGATGGGAAGGGTAGATTTGCAGATGATGGCTAGTCCGCCGCCTCTGGCATTAGGCCTGTCTGCTCTGAGAATTTGGTAGTTATCGGGCACTGCTAGCATCAGTGTTGGACCTGCCGCCTTGTGAAGCCACGTCTCAGTTATGGCTAATAGATCCAGGTTGTCCTTATTTAGGATGTCCGCAATTTCTGTGGCATGGGCCACCATTGATCTCGCATTGAGGAGGGATCCTAGTAATGTTATAGAACTATTAGGTTTGCTAGTTTGAGAGATTTTGAGTGATCGGGTGTCCAGAGTTGCGCAATTTATGGTGGGGGTTTGATCATTGGTGTAGTTGGATTGTTTGGATGGGTGGTACAGATTTTTACGTTGGGTAGTAGTGCGTCTGTTGGCGTTATTCTGGTGGTTTCCTACCGGTTCATAGATACTAGGTAGTCTGGACCTAAGTCTCTGGTTTCTGTCCTTAGAAGGGCTACTGTACTTCCAACATCTACCAAACTCCGGTTATCCGAATCTTCAAAAAGTACATCATCACATTCTACAACTACGCAGATGATATCCAAATCATCTACAAAATCAATGACACCCAAGCTGATCATTCAACCCTAACCAAGTGTCTAAAAGAAGTCTTCAACTGGATGGCTCCAACAACCTGAAAATCAAGCTAGGAAAGACAGAAATCATGTTCATATCCAAAGACCAAGAGAACGAAATCACCATCCTGTGGGCAACGGAAATGGGAACCGCACCATCACCATCTAAGGTAGTAAAACATCTGGTAGTCCTGATGGACAACACCCTAACCTTAGAACCACAATTAAATGCAACAGTCAAATGTTTCTTGCTCCTCCACACGGCAAGAAGAATCCTACCTTTCCTCTCCTTCATGCACAAAACACTCACTATCGTCGCCCTCATCATGTCAAGTATCGACTATGCACATGGCCACTACCTCGGAATTCCAGAATACCTCCTGAAGAAACTACAACAGATCCAAAATGCAGCAGCCAGACTACTCCTCAAACTATCAAGAGAACACCTCACCCCTGACCTAAAAACACTACACTGGCTCCCAATAAAGCATCGCATCACCTTCAAAACAATGTGCATAACGCACAGGGCAATCAGTGGACAGGGAGCAGAATTCCTACAAAAGAAAATGACAATCTACAAACCAACAAGATCCCTCGGGTCAAGCAACGAAATCCACCTGGAACCTAAACCATACCTCAAGAAGAAACTGGGAGGCACTTCCTTTTACCACTTAGCCGCAAAAACCTGGAACATCCCAAAAGATATAAACACCAAAAATCACCTAAAACTTAAGAAATTACTAAAAACCTGGCTCTTCAACACCACCGACTCGAACTGAAAACCGAATCGGAAGGGATGAATGAACTGGACCCGGACAACCCTCAGTACAGACGGTGGACATCTCCCGATGTGAAGAAGCTCCCACGGCACCTGAACGAAGAACGCCGGTTAGAGGGAACACAGGCGACACCCAAACTGAGACGGAATCAATTTCCCACCAAACAACTGCACTCGTCCGTAAGTTGCCACTGGGTACCACAGTATAGTGGAATTATCGGGATATTGGAAATCACCACAATATATGAGCTGTGGACATGGGCAAGTGCGCTAGCCGTATGAGTGGGAAGGGAAGACTGGGGGAGGAGGGGGCCAGATGTGAAAGGGAGCTCGCGGGCCAGACGGACCAAGATCTAGACAGAGGCAGAGGGGTGCTCCCGAACACCACCTGGGGAAATTACAGAAGCCCAGCACCTCAATTCAGGATAAAGATGGCAACTAACCAATTGAACTAACAATTTCCCCCTCTGCATCTCAAACTCTCAAACTCTAAGCCAAACACAATCACAAACCTACAGCACAACAAACCGCAACAACAAAACAAAAACACACAGACTCGCACAACAGTACACGACTACCGGCCGCAAAACACCCCAGGGCCAGCCAACGGACCCACCGCACGGAGGCCGCCAACAGCACATCACTGCTCTCTTGCACTTTTCCAGCTATTTCCCACTAACCACCTTTCATTTCCTCTTTCAGAGCCGCCAGAGCGCCGCGGGACAACTCCAGTGGTGATAGTGTGCGGTACAAATGTGTTTTAACATTAACATTTGCACTTTTTGAGACTGACATTACTTGAACTCTGTATTGATCACATTATAGATGGTTTATAGTGCAATTTAGCTCTTAATATTGAGAAGAGCATCATGGACACTTTAGATTCATAAACTGAAGGCTCATATTCCGTACTGGTATTTTTCTAATGAGTACTGTTTCGCCTCCACATTATACTGTTTACACTTATGAAGACTTACATTGCATATTTTGCACCTTCTATTGAGAAGTACGTTTTTGGCACTACAAATTGCCAAATTGAAGGGACACATTCTGTATTTGCACTCTCATATTGGGAACTATACTGCTTGCACTTTATACTGTTTTACACCATTAATGGTTTATATTGCACTCTGAACTTCATAGCGAGAACCTGGTTGGAAATGTATAAAGATATGCTCTGTTCCCAGTCTGATCTATGTTATTTCTAATAAAAGCTATGTAGCTAAAGGTTATCTGGATTTTGTGGCTGAGAAACTGATATAAATTGTAAATAGTAAGTTAGTAGTAACCTCCCTCTAAGAATAGAATGGCTCCCAAATTAAGATCACAGAAAGGTAGAAGAAATAGTTAACAAAACTACTCCCAATGGGGCTATGGTAAAACCAACTACTAGGTCAAATGCAAAAGTAATGGGGGAAAATGGCGGACAAATTTGGGACAAACTAAAATTTCGGATTACCTAACTAAAAAGAAGGAAGGGAAGGAAGACTTTAACAAAGAGTTAGCCCAACACTCGGGGAACAGTACAGTAATAGATAATAATTCCCTTCTAAATCTCTAAGGATTTTCAGTGCCATTCAATGGGTCAGCCTTCATGCCACCCAAGTAAGGAGGATAGAACTCTATCAAATATGCAGCACGAATATCGTAGACTCTATGGGGCTGGTCAGTAATGAGGAAAGAAGGAATCATGAGAGAAGTTTGGAGACTTTGGCTGATATGAATAATGTAATTGGACTAATGCATCTATCACGCCGGTTTTAGAAAAATTGGTGAGCGATAACGTTAGATGAAGATAATGAATCTTGGTGTGGTTCGGATTTAGAGGTAGATAGTACGCTCAGTTTAAATGGAAAAATTGATTTAACTACCGTCAACATTCTTTTAAACGTTTGTACCAAGATGAATGAGCAGCTGATGTTGAAAGAATTGGTGCTGAAGGAAAATCAGCAAAAATTATCCAAATAATTAAATGTAAGCTCACATGAACAAAAGGAAGATTAATTGAGTGAACTATGCCTATTGATAAATGAAGATCAGGCTAATAACATAGTGGAAAATAGAGTGGTTGAGAGTTTATTTATTTGCATTTTTAAAGCGCACAACAGCCCGTGGGCATCGTGGCGCTGTTGAATATAAAACATTAGGCTGGTTACAAAAAAAGGCTGATAATTACAAGGCAGTTTGCTTTACAGGCGCATAATTAGTTAAATAAGCTGGCAGTACAGACATCAAAACGTTGAGGTACAGTGGGGGGAGGGCGAGGATACAAGAGGATACAGGTTATGTGAAAAGTGTGGTTTTGAGGGATTTATGAAAGGAGTACAGAGAGGGTTCAGCTCAGAGAGGTGGGGAGGTCGTTCCAGAGCTTGGGTGCTAAGTGTGGGAAGCCAATGCCGCCAGCATTGGCTCTGCTTATGCTGGGAACTTGGCGTTGGTTGGCATGGTGGCTTCTTTTAGGACAGAGGGAAGATTTCCTGGTTATAGTTTCTGATAAACCTTGGATGCAGGCTTGACTCTGACCCAACACTCTCGCGCCAAGTCAACAACGTCTCAAAGTCATGCCACTACCACCTTAAAACCTTTAGGCGCATCTTTCCATATCTCTCCTTTCCCAACAGACTCTCTGCAGTCCAATCAATTGTTATATCAAGACTCGACTACGCAAACCCCCTCTACCTCGGACTCCACGCATAACAACTGAATAAACTTCAAAAGGGCACAAAACGCCGCAGCCAAACTGCTACTTGCACTCGGCCCTAGAGACCACATCTCCCTGGCCCTTAAGACTCTGCACTGGCTTCCAGTCGCCCGAAGGGTGACCTTCAAAACCTTATGTATCTCCCATCGAGCAGTGCATAAAACCGGACCTCAATATCTTCAAAACAAGCTAAAACCCTATCACCCTCTAAGATCAAGCTCCGCCGGCCTCTTAGTCATCCCTAAAACAAACTCAGTCAGGTTAGGCGGATCATCATTCTCAGCCTTGGCCCCCACACTGTGGAACTCACTCCCACACCACATCCGCCTTACTGAGGATCTAATGTCTTTCCACAAACTGCTGAAAACCTGGCTCTTCCCCTAGAACCGACCCGTACGAGAAATGACCCAAACAGAATAAAAGCACCTCAATGACACCAACACAACAAACTACCAGATGTGAGAAATCGACATCTAATAACCACTAATATAAACTGGAAAGACAAACAGAATAGAACAAGTAAAGTAGAGCAAAGCAGTGAAGTGAATATTAAGAACAGTTCGTACAAAAACAGATTTAAATCAATGAAATGGATATAATGCATGACGAATGAATGGAGTGAATGAAATCGTTAGAACCGACGGAACATGTGAAACGGATGAATGCACTGAGCGGATGAATGCGGTGAGCAGATGAGTGTGTAGATCGGATTAGTGTGTAGATATGAGGAGTGTATAGAACGGATGAATATGTTGAACGGATGAGTGTGTAGAGCGGATGAGTGTGTAAGTACAGAGTTGTGCGTAGAATGCAGAAGTGCATAGAGCAGATGAGTGTGTAGACCGAGTGACTGCGAAAGAATGTGTAGAACGCTGGGAAGAGGAGTGTGTAGAGCGGATGAGCGTGTAGAGCGGATGAGTGTGTAAAGCGGGTGAGTGTAGAGATGAATATGTAGAATGGGATATTGCTGTTAAATGCCCGGAGAGTGATGAGTACATAAAGCAGTTGAGCACAGGGAGCAGACGAGCACGGTGAACGGATGCATAGATGCATAGAGCTGATGAGTGCGGGGAGCGGGTGAGTGCGGGGAGCGGACGGGTGCGTAGAGGGGACGGGTGCGTAGAGGGGACGGGTGCGTAGAGGGGACGGGTGCGTAGAGGGGACGGGTGCGTAGAGGGGACGGGTGCGTAGAGGGGACGGGTGCGTAGTGCGTGTAAGGGCATAAGGCAATGGAGTGCCTGGAGCGAACTAGTGCCTGGAGCGAAGGAGTGCAGTACCACGAGCAAAGGAGTGCCTGGAACAAACCGATGTGCCACGTAGAGCAGACGAGTTGCGTAGAACGGATGACGATGTTGGGCTTGCGTGGTCCAGACTCGTGAGCGCGGGGCAGTCTGGAGTGCGCGGGACGGACTAGATCGCACAGAGCAAACTGGAATGCATGAGTGTGTGGAGCGGTCTGAAATGTTGGGAACAGACTGGGTGCATGGAGTGGATTGGGTGCATGGAACGGATGTTGTGAAGTACAAAGGATAGGTGGAATGCTGAAAACGTTCGAATGATCACATAACCCACCATACGCTTACTCTCTCCTTTACACCACCACTCAACTAGAACACAGAGATACTATGACACCATTTGGTATAACTGTTCTCATACCTACAACTGCCACATACTCCACATCATTATGTAAATACTGCTGGTTTCACACCCCCAGCCAAGCGTGCTCCTAAGGCCTAACGCAGCCACATCCGGTCTGGATAAATCCTGCCAGAACTAACACATATTCCTGACCCCTCAATCACCACACCCATCGCTAAGAAGAAGCTATTACACGCTCAAGCTGCACACTCCCTACTCCCTCTACTGATCGGAACTTCGGTTCAGCGTTCAACCTACCAGCGCCTTCAGACCATACCAATGGTATATAAGGCGCTATATAAATGCAAAATAACATAACATATGGGGTTTGATACCAATTGAAAAAGTTTAAACAAAATGATGTGTCTTCCTGAAAAAAGGAAGCTGATCCTCATGCAGTGTGCAGTGTTACCGCGACTACCTTGGATGAGAGCGGCCTGTCAACCCCTGCATACTGCCCTTCAAGAAAAATCACATGCATCTCGGGACCTTCCACAGTACCAGATATGGCTTGTACCAGATATGGCATGTTTTTTCTCATATTCCCACTTTCTAAACCTCAAGGGGTCCGCAAGAGTATGGGCCAACATGTGGGATGTGTGATGAGCATGGAACGTCCCCAACAGCACAGCACTCCAGCTCTTATACTTCAAAACTGGATCACGGTCTGACCCCAGATGATCATAGCCATCTCTGAGGCAGAAAACCCAAGTAGAGGCAAGGGAGGCAGGGGCATATATCTGAATCAGGTATTAAAGGAAAATAAAAAGTAATTTTTGTAGTCATCTGTCTGGGAATACCTTCATTATGTAAACTGATGAGTCAGGGGGATAGGACATAATATATTTTTTCTTTCAAGTGTTTCCTCTTGGGGCTTCTTAGTGGTAAGCAGTGGTCAGTCTCGTTGGTCAGTTGAGAGACAGGTGATAGAGCATTCATCCCTGCAGATAGCAGAGGCACCGTATCAAGTGTTCTCTCACTGGTGCCCATGGGGGACTTGACACACTGGGGGCATATTAAAGCCACATTTAAAAACGTTCTTTAATATGAAGTAGGAAGACTAAATTAAAAACACTGGAGAGGCCTTTGGGCGAGCGGTGCTGTACAAAAATACATTGATAGATAGGATAGATATGTGTGTCCTTTTCTCCTTGAATATTCTAGGAGGATATAATATACTATTCCAACTCCAGTTCTAGAAAATGTGGGTTAGGATTTGGATTTTGGAACGCTGTAGGTAGAACACATGAAGCCCAGTGGGGTGGGTGGATTTTTCAGAGAATACCTAGGTCAACTGTGATTGCAAAGCTTTACCTGCGGTCATCACGTACCCTGGGAGGCTGACTGACAGCTGCAGTGACCTGTCAGAGTACATTATTTTGCAGGTTTGCTCCGGCAGGGCTTGTTTTAGTGCAGAAGTGAGCAGAAGGCTCGGGTAGAGGATGTTCTGGAAAGAGTTCCCATACCTATATTCTTGCACAAGGCATCGTTTTCTTTCTAAATTTTAGCAGAGGCAACTCATTTAGGTATGGTAGAGGGAAGCCCCTTTCATACAACTATTGGTACAGATATGCAATGTTTGTTTGGCTCATTGATTCATGAGCAAAGTCCTTGAAGAGGTGGAGTGTTTCTGCATCAGGAATAGCATAGCTCCTGGTGAGCTTTAGACACAAATGGTCAGTGAATGGACAGACTTAACATAACAGAAATCACCACTGAGGGGTTGGGGTAGAAACAAATTGGTCTCTTGAACTGCCCTTCGGATAGTTTAACCAAACCCTGCTGTGCTAACGACAGACTATTTATTGTTAGTTTGTTTATTAATTTGTATGGTGCACCAATCCCAAAGGTAACAGGGCGCGACAGAGAACAGGAAAATATGAATACTTAAAAGCTTAGTTACAGAGTAAGGCAATACGAGTATAAAAACATTACATTTCGGCGAACCAAATTAGAGGATGATTTACATATATCGGGTCAGCAGGCAAATCAGTTAAGGAATATATACAAATCAGATTAGATAGGATCTGTTAGTGTAATAGAGGCAAGGTTAGTCATAGGGGTCGTTGGAGCGCAGCCAGGTGAGAGTGTTCCACCTAAAGCTGTAGTAGGATTGGTCTGTTCTGATGTTGAGTGGGAGAGCATTCCAGTGGTGGGCTGCCTTGACTGGGAAGCTGCTGCTGCCTGTTTTTTTGTGTCTAAATTTAGGTACGTGTAGGCAGTAGGAGTTGACCATTCTGGTGGGGCGTGTGGAAGGTTTTTTTACTATTCTGGCTGCGAGATAGGGGGGGCTGCGTTATTTAGGGATTTGAAGGTGAGTGATGCTGTTTTAAGTGAGATTCGGTCACAGATTTTTGAGCCATTTGTGTTCTCTTCGTTTGTTGGAGATGTGCTCCTTGGAGGGTAGGTTTAGGGCTGTTCTGAGGGCGTTGTTCTGCAATGTTTGAAGTTTGTCGGTGATGTATTTATTGGCTCCCAAATACAAGGCATTACAATAGTCAAGTTTGGAGAGTATTAGGGCGTTAGCGATGATGATGCAGCTGGCTTGGGTGAGGAATGCTCTACTTGCCCTGATGAGCTTGCACGTGTAAGCGGTGGAGGAGGCTAATGAGTTCACTTTTTCTTTAGTGTCAATGCTGAATCAAGGTGAAAGCCTAGTGTTTTCACTGTTTTGGCAATTGTAATAGTATTGCCATCAATATTGAATGCCGTGTGGTTGGAGTGGAGTTTTTTTTTTTTAGGTAGGCATCGGAACTGAGGAACAGGATTTCAGTTTTATCATCATTCAGGCATAGGCCACGCGTGGCCAACCATGCCTGAATGATGAGGTATATTTTGTTTACCAAGGCCGTATCGGAGTCAAAGTTGCCCGAAAGGGGTATGAGGATCTGAGTGTCATCAGCGTAATTAGTGTATGTGACACCCAGACTGTCCAATTTGTCAAATAGGGGCTTGGTAAAGAGGTTGTATAGCGTTGGGGAGACGCAGGAACCTTGGGGTACACCGCAAGTTATTTTGATGGGGTCAGCTGAAGCTAGTGAGGAGAAGACTCTCATAGTGCGATTGTCCATGAATGATTGGATCCAGGTTATGGCCTCCTTTGAGAAGTGGGCTGCCCGAAGCCAGGTGTTCGCACAGGACCGTATGGTCCACTAGGTCAAAGGCCGCCGACAGATCGAGGAGGAGTAGCATAGCGGTATTTCCTTTGTTGTTGAGCTCGTTGATCTGTGTTTTAAGATCAATTAAGGCAATCAGTACTGTGCTGCGGTCTGAATCCAGATTGGTGGGCACCTAGGAGTTTGTGAGTTTCAAGATATTGCTGAATTTGTAGGTATGCTACTCTGTCTATTATCTTTAGCAGGAACGGTACCGTGGTGATGGGCCTGTAGTTAGTGGGAATAGCGGGGTCTAGAGTTTGCTTCTTAAGGAGAGGCAGAACCCAGGACTCTTTTAGATTTCTTGGGATGGTGTTGGAGGAGAAGGATGCGTTAACCAATTTGGATATGAAGGGGGCTAGGTCCCTGGCAGCGTCCTTAATTAGCTAGGATGGGAAGTTATCGCCTTTACAAATGAATGGTTTGAGTGATGCAATAATACTTTGTTTCTAGGATGGAGATTTTGGTGAATCTGAAAAGATCTGGGCCTGGCGAGTTTGTTATTCTAGCATGAATGCTAGGAGGTGACTCGTTGGTGGTTAGGGAGTCTTTTTTTTCTAAGGCAATTTTACACACATTGTTAGGGCATTTTGGACACTGGTGCACCATTGTTTGACTTTACTTATGTTATCGGGTGGGGGTGTAGGGGATTCCAGCTCCCTTCGGATAATAGCAAATAATTCCCTAGTGTTAGAACTGGACTTGCAGATTCTTTCATCGAATAGCTTTTTTTTGTGTGTGTAGGATTTCTTTTTTGTAGTTATTGCGAAGAGTTTGAGTTTGTTCTCTTCAGTCTGGGTGTGGCACCATTTAGTTTCTAGTTTCCTTTTTTGTGTTCTTAGTTCAAGTGGGGAGTGAACCAGGCGTTTAGGTGAGCTTGTCGTTTACTTTTTTGCAGTTTTAGAGGGGCAATGTCTAGTGCTTTTTTCATAGCATTATTGTAGCTTTCTACTAGGTGTTCTGGATGCAGGTTCTCAGGAAGAGCATTAATGGTTGGCATCAGTAAAGGCAGGAGGTTGTCCGGAGTTCTATTTTTTTTTGCTCTAGTGGGCAGGGGTCGTGCCATAATTTTCGCTTTACTGATTTGTTTGTTAAGAGCTAGTCAATAAGTTAGTGGTCTGTCCAGTGTTGGGGAGTGTGTCAATCGGGTGAACTGCCCCTCGAGTATGGTACATACTCCCATGGAGGGTTTAAGAACGCCAGTCCTGGCATTTCTTTGTATGCCTTTGGGTTCTGTTTAGTTATGCCTCCCCATAGACACACACTACAGTCTACAGGACAAAGAAATGCCAAAGCCTGGACCCATGGGATCATACTCGAAAATAAAAGCAAGGGTATGCGTAGGAATGAAATTGCTGAGGTCAAAGATTAATGACATTAAACAAAGACAATTCACTTTTACCAACGACTGCTGGAGTGGACCAGCTGCTGTGGTGGGGGACTCTGGACATGTTGGAGAAAAATTAGCTGTGTGTCCTTAATTCTGAATGCACAGGTACTCATATGAGCATGTGCAGGAGGGGAGTGAAGTTACATTCTCCTCTACTTTGTGTCCATTCAATATGTCATCACCTTCCCCATTCCCTTCCTTTCCTTTTGAGTTATTAGGTGGCACTTAAGCTTTGTAAAATCACTCAGGAGTCTTCGAAAATGACAAGCTGGTACCTGATTTTCAATGTGTACTGGAATCCTAAGGCCGTTGCTTCAGATGTATTGGTGGACTCTTTGACAGAAATTATTGATACTTATACTATCAGATTTAATAACCTATTCGATTTGTGGGGACTTGAACATTTCTTGTATTGATAAAAATGGTACGTTCACCATGATGGTGGTAGCTTGGTGAACAAGGGACACGGGAGATTGGAAACATGGTGTAATGCAATGAATAGGGATTTTTACATGCTTAATGGCCAAACCGCTAGTGACATTCCAAGTAAGCCCACTTCGTCCAATGGGAATCACTCAAGAGTTTTGGATTATTTATTTGTTTCAAGGAACGGGGTAAATACAGTAAAAACCTTTGAGGTGAAATCCAGGGGCCAAAGTGACCATGCGTTACTGGAAATGACATGGGCTATGGGTTTTTAACAAATAAATATAACCTGGTGGCCGAATGTGGACATCGCTCTGGGAAGGGATCACCTATCTAGGTGAACTCCTGACAATATGTACTAGGCAATTAAAGACTAGCCCAAGGGAGATAAATGATACTCCACTCCTCTGGGATTTTAGGGTCAGTGACAATAGAGGAACAACTAAATTGCATTTTCTTGCCCAAACACTTATGACAAGCTGATAGTCCTAAAAAAAAAAAAAAAAAACCCTTTGCGGAAGGACCTCCGGGTAATCAAACTTTCCAAGAGTAATGAAATACCTGAACGGCTTAGAAAGTGGAAGCAAATGTATATGAACTGGCTGTCACTTCACAAGGCTCAAATGTTACAGTCTGGCTCCAAGACAATGTTAAAAGCCGTCACGGACAAAGACTGGCGACAAACGTGGCAGCTGATTAATAACCAGATCTCGGTTTCGTCCAAAATGACTGTGGGCAAAAAGTCTGAGTGCCAAAGGTGTGACCCCTATTTGTTTGCTATATATAATATGAGGGGAGGTGAAGTTAATAAAAATGTATAGGGGTAAGGTGGGGGGGCTTTGGGGGTCTCCCCCCACATGTACATGTATATATATATAATATATATATGCAAACAAATGGGTCAGGGAGAAATCAGACTTTTGGGACTCAACTTTTTAATTCAGTCTTTTCACGCTAATCCCAGATCTCTACTCAGGTAGCCGTCTTAACACATGTAGTCACGGATGAAGATTGGGTTTCATTTTATGTTAATGTTAAAGATGTTTTGTACCGTGCACCATCACCACTGAGGTGGTCCCCTGCCGCTCTGGTGGATCTGAAAGGTAATAGTGGGGGGTGGGGAAGTGGACTGGTTAGTAGTGTATATCTGGAAAAGGTGGGGCGAGGGTTGTGAGGTCTTGTTGACAGCTTCAGTTTGGTTTGCACTTTTCGGCTGAGCTTGGGTGCAATTAACAGCATGGTAGATTCCGGTGTGCTGTTGTGCAGGGCTATGTGAGGTTTGTTTGTCATTGCAGTGTGGTGAAGCGCGTGCGGATTGCTATGCGGAGAGGTGGTTGTGTTTGCTTTGCGTTTGAGAAGAGTATGCAGAACTTGAGGTTTTTACGGTTGGGTTAATCAGGGTTATTCTTACCTTGTTGCTTTGGACTTCTGTGCTCATTGTCTCTGTCCATGCTGTGTGTTGAGTGATTTGTAGGGGTTTGTTCGCCTTGTATTGCGCGTGGTGGTGGCTTTACTCTAATTATCTAGTGGTTTGTGGGCATGAGGTTGTGCAGGCCTCCCCCGCAGCCAGGTTGGAGATGGCTAAGGGATTGGAGGTTTGGTTGTATCCCCGGGTTTCTTGTGCGTGATCCCCACCCTCTGATGTCTGGGTGCACTACACCTCCTGGGGGTACCCGTGATTGGTGAATGCTCCCCCGCCTGCAGCTGGGGTTACAATTATGGGGTAGTGACTAGAATGCGATATTGAGGGAGTGGTTCTTTTTGGGCTCATTCCCTTGCTTGTTCCTTCTATGTATGCTATTTAGGTTGTGCTCTGTTTCCAGTGGAGTCTTTGTTTTTTCTAGTCATTCCTTTCTGATTCTGAGGTGAAGAGCCAAGTTTTACGCAGTTTTCTGATTTTTAGGTGATCCCTTGTATTGCGTATGTCTTTTGGGGCAGTTTCAAGTTTTTGCTGCCGGGTGGGTGAAAGACTACCTACCCCACAAGTTCGCTTTTTTTGTAGGTCTTCGGTTCTAGGCGAATGTTGTGGCTTGATCTGAGCCGTCTTTGCCCATTGGTAGATGGTTATTTTCTTTTGTAGGAATTCTGCTCCTTGGCCGTGGATAGCTTGTGCGTTATGCACATTGTTTTAAACCTTATTTGTTGTTTGATGGGTAGCCAATGTAGCATTTTTAGCGCTGGGTTGATGTGGTCTCTTCGTGGTAGTTTGAGCTGGAGTCTGGCCACTGTGTTTTGGATTCGTTGCAGTTTCTTTAGTAGGCGTTCTGGCATTCCTAGGTATAGGCTGTTGGCATAGTCTATTCTGGACATGAGGGAGTTGATGGAATGTGTTTTATGGGTAAAGGAGAGGAAAGGTAGGATCAGTTTTACTGTGTGCAGGAGGAAGAAACATTTTTGGATTATTGTGTTTACTTGTGGTTCTAGTGTTAGTTTGTTGTCCATCAGGACTCTTACTGTTGTTGACGGCGTTGGTACAGTTCCTAGTTCTGTGGGCCATGGGATGTAGTGCTCGTTTTCTAGGTTTTTGGGTACAACCATTATTTCTGTTTTGCCTGGGTTGAGTGTTAGGCTGTTTGTGTTCATCCATTCATAGAGTCCTTGTAGACAGCCTTCAAACATTGTGTTTTCTTCTTGTGCGTTTTCCATTTTGTAGATGATTTGTGTGTCGTCTGCATACTTGTAGCATGTAAATCCGTGTTTTTTAATGAGCCCGATTAGTGGAGTCAGGTAGATATTGAAGAGCAGTGGGGATAGGGATGATCCTTGTGGTACTCCAGAGTTGGTGTCTCTTGGAGTTGACTTGCTGACATGAGATGGCTTTGTGTATAATGTGTGATAGGCACTTAACTGACAGACTCACTCGCATAAGATGGCTCTGTGTAGAAAATGTGACAGGCAGAGAGGCGGCATATTCATTGACATATGAGGGCTCTGTGTATCTCCCGTGATAGGCACACATTGTCAGTGACCTGTGATTGTTCTGTATATCACCTGTGACAGGCACATCATAGACCGACTCACTTGCATGGGATGGCTCTGTGTATAAAGTGTGATTGACACATAGCCAACAGATGCGCTGATATGTGATGTCTGTGTGTATAACATGTGTCAGGCACAGAGTAGACATACTCGCTGACACGTGATAGCTCGGTGTACAGACTCTGACAAGCACATAAGTGGCAGACCCGCTGTCATATGATGGCTGGGTGTATCAGCTTTATTAGGTACTGTGAGAAACCTGAGGGCGTCCTCACATAGAATTGGAGATGAGATGACCTCAGGTGAGGCACGTTATTCCACACTCCATTCTCTCAAAGAATCCCCTATCCCAAATGCAATCATGGGATAGTGTTACCCCTATCTCGTTGACAACGAAAATGATAAAAGATTTCACCAGTCTAGAGGCAGCAGGAGGATGGGGAAAAGGGGAGGCTGTAAAATTGGGGTACCCCTAGGAGGGACATGGTATCCCCCTTTCCCTATTAATGACCTACCTAACCCTCCCCCAACCTTTATGGGCCACTACAAGACTGCTCCCCTCATTTACCCACATTTGACTGTAAAATGTTCTGGGACGAGGAAGAGGAGACAGTAGTAAACACTATACCTTCCTTTTACCACACTGGTATTGGGACGAAGAAGATGCCTGCAGAGTGTCAAGCATGTCCCTTTAATCATGGTCAGGCAAACCTAAATAAAGACACACCTCCAACCTGTTAACTGGTTGCAGGTGTATAAAATGAGTGTCAGAGAAGCACAACAGGGAAGCTGCGTGGGAGAGACCAGCTGAAAAACCCTTATGTATGGAGGCAGCTGTGGTGGGACCAGCGCATAGCCAGGTCGCCGGCAGAGACCCTGTAGAACTTGTGTGGCCCAAGGCAAGTGGGCTGTGTCGTGGCACAGGTGTGGAAGCCTCTAATGCATAGTGCGAGCAGCAGGGGCTGTGGGAGAAGCCTGGAGAGAGAGAGAGAACACTGTCTGCATCAGGTAAGAAGCCTACGAGAGCAGGGAAAACTGCCCGGCAGGCGAGAATGGCTTGCATCAGAAGGCCTGCCGGCCTCACGTCTAGTGAGAAGCTGCGAGGGCCGTTAGAGGGAGCTGCCATCAGCCAGTGAGTGTCAGAAGGAACACTCGGGCACCGGGGCGCTCCGAACAGACCAGAATTGTTAATGGTCTTTGAAACAAATACAACATATGCATATTGAATACCGAAACAAGCAGCAACTTGAAACTACATATAATGAGTACATTATAAATACCGAACTGCATGAACACTTACAATTGAGCAGAACAAATGCATTGTAATTACAGAACTGAATAGAAACTTCAATTTAAGCCTCACAAATGCATTTTAAACACTGAACTGAATGAAAAGGTGAAATCATACATAACAGAAGTACATTGAATACTTAACTGAATGAAGCCCCTAAATTAGATATCTTCAATACCGAGTGCCTTAAAAACTTTATGAACAAAGCAAACCTTGAAGAACAATTAAAGTGCCCGTGTGAAAATAAACTACCGGAAAAGGGCATAAGTGTGAAACACTGGCACAGAAGGTGAGATAGGAATAAAACCCCATAAAGGTGAACTTTTATGAATGAATGCAATGCGGCAAGGCCACAGACTGTCGAGAGGTGTTTGACACAAGGTGACCGAATCAAAAGGTTGACAAGGAGAAGCCAAAAAAGTGTCAACTTGCACATAAAGCCGAGAAACCCCTACTTTCCCAACAGGCAGACCATTCCCAAACTCATGAGGACACAAACTCATAAACGCTTGCCGCGCCATTGAACCGCAAACCATCTCAATCTCAGCCACATTCTCTTTCCCTCTTTAGGATATCATCTGCACTATCCTGGCTCTCTCACCACATAATGCTTATGAATTCACACCAGTCCATCCACCAGGCTGTTGACATCACTAACCTCACCACCGCAAACAAACTCAATGCAATGTTTATCGCTAAAACTTGGCACTCCCGCTACCAATGTCTTTGATGTTCTCATCTCACCCGATGACAGCATTCTAAATGTTAACCGCACAGATAAGGTAAGGAGAGGTGTGCCAGTTATCCACAATCAGACTCAACCTATACCATGCTCAGTTAAACAGTCATGAAATCCCCATTGCTTCTCTCTTGCTACCTTCTAGTACCGCATATAGATATAATTATCTTTCATCTGATTTATCACACACCTCCCAGGTGTGAGTCATTCCTCTAAAACACTTCTGACGCCATCACCTCAGCATAAATCGCAAACATCTTCCTTGGTGACTTCAGTCATCCAGGTAGTGGATCCACTAACATCACTAGTGACTCTAAGCTCCCCCTTATGAATCCCCTGGATATATAACAATGAATGCTAAACCCCACGGACATCATAGGATATATACTCGACCTTGTATTCTCAGCATCCTTCCTTTACACAGCCTTAACCCTATCACACATGACTGGACAGACCACGCTGCCATCCTCCTCCTCCTTACTTCTAATGTCCCATCCAACGAGGGTCGTTGTAGAACGACCATGTCTGAGTTTCACCATTGAGGACTTCCCCTTGGAAGCACCAGACACAAACTAGCAACTCTAACTCCACCACCCTCCAATGCTGACAGTCCCTTATTAACTCTCAAAGAACTATAATGGAATTGGTGATGCGCATGACCCCTTTAAACTGCTTCACATCAGGGATAAACTCACCATGTCCTGGTACACAGAAGAAATAGCTAACAACAACCGTACTATCCAGTCACTCAAAAAACACTGCTGTAAAACAGAGGAATAAAGCCCTCCTCAACTTCAAGGTTTATGCACTACTTACCCGTCTCTCATCATCAAAGCCAAAACTGCTTATTACTCATCAACTATTTTGTCCACCACCAACAAGAGTAAAGCGCTCTTCACAGCAGTCAAAAACTCATCAACCAACTTCCTGACCCTTTAATCCCCGACTCTAAAAAAAAGTGTAACGCTATGAACAACCTTTTCATCAGGATAACATATGACAATTGATCAATACCCAAAACTCGTACTTCCCCCGGCTCTTAACCCCACAGCTCATAACAAAATGCAGGACCACCTTCACTCCCGTCGCCCTCATGCCACTTAAACCAACCACATGGCATACAAAGATGATCCGCCCTGTCATTTGTGGCGGCAAGGAATGACGAGACAGACCAAGTGGTGCCATAGTGATTGCTATAGACTTTTATTAACCAAAGACAAAGCCTATCTATCCCTATAATATAGGCGGTTTCCCTACTTATAGAAACTAAACTGAGGTCTGTCAGGGTGTCCGTAGTGTCCA
This sequence comes from Ambystoma mexicanum, assembly GCF_040938575.1. Classification (NCBI taxonomy): domain Eukaryota; kingdom Metazoa; phylum Chordata; class Amphibia; order Caudata; family Ambystomatidae; genus Ambystoma; species Ambystoma mexicanum. The sequence goes on along the minus strand of NC_090939.1, from coordinate 464,678,480 downwards.
ATTAATACATTTCTGTCTTGGCCAAAACCTGTATCTTTCCCTGTCGCTACAACAAATAACTAAAGTTCAAGCAATTTTTGAGCCTAGGAGAATAGCTCCCTTCTCCTGGATATGAAAGTCTTTCTAAACAAAAGTTCTTGAAAGTTCAGCAAACGAGTTCCAGCAACCAAACCAGCTCCACGAAAAGTTCTCAGAAGGGCTACGGGAATGACTCCCTTCTCCTAGCTAGTTCCTCAATGTTCTCTTTTTTTTTTTTTCAATCAGCTCTTGTAATTCGCTTTTGGAAATGTCAATATCTTCTACGTTCTTCTATATAAATTGGACCCCAATGGGACGAGTAAGATGATCCCTGGGGTGTTCTTGACTTTCCAGGACCACACATTTGTGGAACTGCCTAGGGATTTGCAGACAAAAATCATCAACTACTTTCTCAAGATACTTCACAGTCTCAACTCCTCCGGCCTCCTCCCAGACTCATCTTGGTTCCCATTATCTTCTCCGTGGAACCTCTTCACTGGTTTTGCCAGGGGTCGTGGGTCCACTTCTTCTATCACTTTACTTCCACGATTTACTCTTCTCTGCAGCCAACTGTTCTGCTTGAAGGTCTCGGCATAGTTGTTGGGCTGCTTTGTCCACCCACGACAGGGCACACCACCATTCGATCACAATCAGACCGGCAGATAAGGGCGGTGCCATAGTGATACAGAATACTGAAGACTATCACAACAAATGTCTCAGACAACTAGCGGATGTTAATACATATGAAGTCCTGACACATGATCCTACTCCAGAAATAAGAAAGGAACTTGAATCACTCTTAGATGAAGCATTGGAAAACCATTGGATCACGGAAAAAACCAGATCATACTTATTTACAGCATACCCTAAAATGCCTCATCTTTACACTTTGCCGAAGATACACAAAAGGATGGAAAAACCTCCAGAAAGACCAATCGTGGCGCCAACAGAGAGCCTTTTGCAACCTTTGGGAACATATATAGACTTCTTTTTGCAACCTATCATACAAAAAACTCCCACCTTTGTTAAAGATACCACCCACTTCTTACAAATACTCAACCAGATCCAATTAGAGGAACAAGATATCCTTTTTATGATTGATGTAGTAAGTCTATACACAAGCATACCCCATGACCTAGGCCAAGAGGCAGTTCAAAATCTTCTACTTCAAACGGAACATATTGGAGCAAATAAAGAGTTTCTGATGCTTCTATTACAGTTTATTGCCACACATTCTTGTTTTGAGTATGATCATAAACACTATAGACAGATATCTGGAACTGCAATGGGGGTAACCATGGCGCCAGCTTACGCCAATTGCTTTATGTATGTATTTGAAAGTCAAAATATCCTTGAAAATGAGAGATGGAAACCATATTTGAAAACTTGGATTCGATATATCGACAACATTTTTGGGATTTGGTCGGGAAACAAGGAGGAGTTGGTAATGTTCTTAGGATACCTTAACAGTATAGACTCACGTCTCCAATTCACTCTTGAAATTGGTGACCCTAACATCCACTACCTAGATGTACAGACAGTGATTAATGGGAATAAGATTGACACGACGATGTATACGAAAAAAAAGTATCGTAATAATCTGCTTCACCGTATGAGTTTTCACCCTCCGAATATGCTTCGCAATTTACCTTTTGGACAAATGTTGAGAATTAAAAGAATTGTCAGCAATGCAGAAGATTGCGAAAGACAATTGGAACAACTTAAAGAAAGATTAAAAGAAAAAGGCTATCCGGAAACAGATCTGCAAACGGCACGTGAAAAGACAGCAACATTGACGAGAGAACAACTGTTGACAAAAAGGAAAGAAAGGACCAATCCAGAATTAGTTTTCATCACGACATACGCTATACAGAGCAACAAAATCAAAGAAATAATTCGAAATAGGTGGAATGTTTTGACGAGTGATGCTCGGATTAAAGATCTGTTCCCCCAACCACCTGTGTTTGCCTATAAAAGGAGTAACAATCTACGTAATATGCTCGTGAACACAAGAAGTACGGACTCTAGTAGAAGACCAGATAAGCACCCGGGCACCTACCCGTGCATGAGTGGCAGCAACTGTTACAATGTAATGAAAGGTAACACCATAATGCATCCCAAACTGGAGCAAAAATCAAACTGAGGTACCATGCGACCCGTTTATCAGAAAATGTTGTCTACGCTATTGGATGCCCCTGTGGCGTCTACTATGTAGGAGAAACAGCACGCAAAGTACGGATAAGCATCAACGAACACAAGTCATGTATCCGCAATGGTAACATGACCTCAGCCATAGCGAGACATCTTAAAGCTAATGGACACTCCCTCTCACAACTGAGGTTTGCAGTACTGGAGGTGCTATCTACCAAGAAACACAATAAAGATATGAAGAAATGGAGAGCACAACAAGAGGCATTTTGGATAGACAAATTGGACGCAGTAGCTCCCGATGGGATTAACGAGGAGTTAGATTTGAGTTGTTTTTTATGAAAATGTTTCCTTTTTTGAATGTTTATGATCATGTTTCTTCACCTTGAAGGTATTCCACGTCCAGGTTAATACGCCAGATTATCATACACCCACTCCCTACCTTGATGTAATTGCGATTTTTTGCAGGTGGTGAATACCCAACTGTATATTATGATTGTATCCGACTAAGGGTGTGAGTGTTTGGCCTCATGGCCATTATGTATTAGAGGACACTATGGCTATACAGGGCATCATACTTTAGATATGCCTCTTGGGAACTATAATAACAGTGGAAAGAGATTCATCTGGTAAATTAACATATATATTCCATGTATTCTATTACCTGATTTGTACTGAGACATACCCTGTCTATCAGGTATCATTAGAAATGTAGTATGGGAGATTGTGTGTTTTTTTGGACGCAGATAAGGGGCCGACCTTGTCGAGCAAGTGTCCCATGCAGGGACTGATCCGGGTTATTAATTTAAGGATTATTACGTAAAGTACCGTTTCCGTGAATGTATTTTTTCTGTGTTCCTTGAGCCATTTAGATCAGCATAGGATTATGACGCTCACGTCCTTAATTTTGGCAATATGATAGAGACAATGCGTTCACCACACTCACCCTTTCTATACGTTTCAAGCACTGGCTTTACCTTTGGTATGGGTTTTTGCTGTCTGTGGACGCTGACAGTAGTGCAGCATCTGACGATGCGGACTCACATTGAATGAGATTACGGCTCATATTTTTTACCCATACCCGCGCTAAGTGTTTTTGCTCACCCCTATCATTTTATTATGCAGATACTAGGCCGCCTGACGTTAAGAGGAGTTCTTAACAAAAGATTGCCGTTCTATAACGGATAAATGAGCGATGTTACACAAGTTAACTTCTAGTTAGTACCCATCTAGATTTGAGTTATATTTTAAAGATTGGTTATTTTCTGTTACCTGTGCATATAAATGAGGGCTCTGACGATGAATAAGCGGATGGTTATGCAAGTTTCTGTATTGATAACGCTGTAGTAACACCATTCCAAGATGGCCACCGCCTTAGTCCGGGATTCCTCTGCAGGAAACCCGATTTGTTTCCAAGGTTACGTATGACAACAAATATACTCACTGTGAAACGCGCGTTCACGCGGTTTCACTGAGAACTGAGGCGAGTCTACTCGCAGCACCAGGTAAGCCGGAGCCCTTATCGAGATAATAAGTGCTACTACTTGATTTGAGAAGGAGTCTGATAGATCCCGTATTTACTCCAACAGATGTTCTTGGGAATCTGGTTATTTTCATCTGAACGTACGCGATTTCAGTTAGCGAACGCTCAGCTATTTTGCAAGCTTGACTTTTTCTTGAGGGATATAAGGTGAGTGCGAGTTTATAGTCTTTTCACTTATTTCCAACTTCTAATTGAGGATTGAGTTACATCTCTCTACCTTTTGTTTTTCTCTTTTTTTTTGTTTTTCTGAAATGCAACGGCTATTGCTCCAATCCCAACCTACTTCATATTCGTGTGTATGTTTTCTATACTATCACGAATTGTGCACTTGTGGGTCACATGGTGGCACATCTGATTTTGTACACATACTGATTGATTTTAACATTATGAAATGCCTATTGAACTGGTGATTGAATTAATGTGGTTGGCATAATCTGGGCGAATCCTGGACTGTTTAAATATGGATCTTTTTTCCTTTTGGTTATATTTTTGTGCGGTTGTGAATTGTTTCATTTATTCATTGTTTTGAATAACTACTGACGTTATACAGGCCCCGATGAAGGATCTCATTCCGAAATGCATTGGCCTTCCCACTAAGCATCTGCATAGCATTTACGTACTAAGTGCAAAATAATTTAAATAAAATTCAACTATATGAAAGACAAACAGTTCACTCGAGCATATTTTGTGTCAATAAGATATAATCCATCATCTACCTAAAGAAACCACTTAGGAGTGCAGCCCGCACAGCTGGACAGACGGCCAAGGTCTTTGAACATTGTTCACACCACCATCTTAGTCTTTCTCCTTCCCACTACTGCCACCTTAGCAGCTACATGTTATTGCGGTTTCGGCACAATTGTTGGACCTAATGATTCACCCATTACAGGTCACGCCACCACCGTTGCTTCTCTCCACTTTGAGTATGCTGGCCTCACACCGACATGCAAGAGCCTTTTCGGGTATCCCGCTGCTCACCTCTGCAGTCCCCCAGAGCCCACATTCAGCTTCGCAGGCTCGCCGGCGGCCCTCTTGCTCGCCAGGTTCTCCTCCTCTTTGCAAACTGCGGTCGCTCGGGCTCCAGACGGATGGGCCACACTGCAAAAAAGATCACTTGCTTCCACTCTCATCATCGGGTGGCGAGAATAATATCCTTCTTTGCTGTTTAGGTTAAGTAGCTGGGACAGCCCCAGCGTAACATCGGTCCAATTGCTTACAGCTGTTGGAGCGTTCTTCCCGCTTGACTGTTGTGTTTTCTGGCTTTTCTTCATCTATGCATTTATCTTAATAGATATGTCTGGAATGTTACAATAACATATTGTTTCAGACTTTATCATACATCCAGTGAACTGGGGTATTGGTAGCAGCCCAAGGGGGTGGGAGATAAAGGGGCCGTATCTCAGACTAGCATCCTTATCCCTAGAAAGCAGTCCCTCCCCATGAGATCCTCACTGCATGTTACCACACCCAGGGGGACTACAGGTTAGAGGTCACACCTCCCTGGCTTCATAGAAAGGGGCTCCCCGCTGGGGAGAAGTTACGCCATCTGCAGGATTGTCACACATCCTAAAAGATCAAGGGGAATGCCCTTATTCTCCCTCCTCAAAATAGTAAATACTTCACTCACACAAGGTATCTTTCAAAAGGACCCTAATCCATGACTCATCCTCCCTCCTAAAAACAAAAAAAAAAAAAGTACCTTGAACCCTGACAATCTTGTAAGCTACTGTCCGATTTTTAGCCTCCTATTCATTGGAGAAATCCTTCAGTAGCCAGTTTCCAACCAACTCCACGATTTGATTAACTAACACAGCCTCTTGTGATTAACAATCTAGTTTCAGCACTGAAAACTGCCATCATTCAGGTCATACATGATGCTCTTAAAATCAGTCACGTCCCTCTGCTGGAACAGACCAGACATTTCTTGCTAAATTGCAATTTCACCAGAAGTGATGTCACCACATTTATTTTGGGGTCTTCTTAGGCCATTTATTTTTCCTCGTTTTCCACAGCATTATTGCCCTGGTTGCACCATCTGTTTCATCTACACACACAGGCAGCTTGTTATCCAAGACTCTTTTAGTGGCTCTACATTCTGAGATCCCCTTTTGGATGTTTATGTCATGCAGGAGCCCAAGATACAAGTGGCTTCATTCAGACATCGTCTGAAGCTCCAGAAGGGGCGTAGCTCACTGACCCAATCTGGAGACCTTGGAAATTTTGCACAAACTGAACGATCCCTCTGCGAGTTGCACAGTGGGGCCTTGACTTGAAGGTCCCGAGATCCTGTTGCATTTCCCATCCACACCTATCCCTGTGGGGGCAGGTATTGGGTACTCATGTTGATCAACTCCTCTAATAATGTTATGGGAATATTCTTCTGAGGTGGGTGCTTCTGTGCACAATGACATAGAGCTCCTGCTCTACCCCCATTACCAGGATGTGAGACAAAATCTGATCGAATGAGAACAACCCCAGTACTCATGCCCATTTACCCCATATCCATCCTGACGTCTACAATACATACCCTTAACACCTGACTTATTTGGCAGGTGTTCTGTCGATCCACCACCTTGTTTGTGTCCCAATTACTAAAGATGACTAACCCATTACCCCATTATATGCTATTAACTCCTATCGTGGCACCCATGGACAAAGTATGACTGAGGTATCAAAGGTGTTGTATGTGTAAGGGGGTGAGGTCTGCATGCATTATTCCATTGCTTTCTTTTGCCTTGCATGACATGGTCCAATCACTAATGAGAGTAAGGCTTTGCTAGGAACCTATAATATCTTGAACCACAACAATAATAGGCTGGGGGTAATTCATGGGAGTGCTACATGATTCAGAAACATATATTGAGATTCCAATCTATATAAAACAGGCTACCCTGTTGTCTGTCTGTGGGTCAACCCCTAAAAGGCAGGAAATGCGGATCATAGTTGTGTATGGGGCTAGGGTATCTTGCATCCGCAAAATAAAAAGGTAAAGGGATTCAGGAAGGGGGTAGGAGAGTTTGGACCCTCCCCTAGGGCTTAAATACATATGTAACAGGCTCACATGGTGTCTTTCTATGGGTTAACGCCTTTTGTGCGAGAAGATATCGATTATCTTTTCCGTGCATGGGTCTGAGATCTTGGAACCCCAAAATACCAAAAGATGTGGGAATGTGTGGGGGAGGCAGACAGCAGTCAGCTTAGTACTTAACATCCATTGGGTCTCAATGAAACAGGCTAGTCGAGGTGTAACTGTGGATAAACCCCTAGAGAGTAGGGGATGTGGATTATCACGTTTGCGTATGGAGCCATGCTATCTTGTATTCCAGCAATAAAACAATGTGTTGGAGGAACTGTAGGGATTTAGCTTGTTTCTGGAACATGTAGTGGTCCGGTAAGAGAGCCCAGGCCTATTGGAAATAGGTTCTAGGCTGGATTCAAGAACTAGAAGGTATCTCCAGAGAGAAGTCCACTGTAAGTGCTGTTTGGTCTTAAGTGATGAGGAATGGAGGAATCTTCCACATATGATGGGACACATGTCTTGCTGCTGGCAGCGAGGGTGTGCTTAGCAACTTACTGGAAAAGAGATGTCTACCTACCAAGAGAACGGGCACTGAATGGGAAAGACATCTTTGAAATAGAAAGACTCATAGCTATGTTATATAATAACGAAAATGTTATCGAGTATGAATGGGGAGCCTTCAGGGAGAAATATTTTGAATGAAAAGGAGGTGTGAAAGGAGGTGCTTGACAAGTATGAATTAAGAGGGGGTGGAGTTTTCTGGATAAGAATATAAGTAATCCCAGATTGGGGTGGTGTAGAACAATAAGGAATATATTTGGCATATGAATTTGATAGATGTATATGTGCAAATTTGATGGTATGGTGGTTGCAGCATAGTTCAGACCATCTTTTGGCAATCAGATACATTGAAAAGAGGCCAACCTACTGTATAAGTGGGTACCCTTTTGCATAAGGAGATGCAGATTATCATAGATGTATATGGGGCAATGATGGCTTGCAGATACTTTAATCTTAACATGAACAGACAGGTGAATGATGTTGCCTCATCCTCAGCGTACTACTCTAAACTGCTCAATGGAGCCAGGCCGTTCCTTTCCCAACTGAACTGCCTTACCATTGCTAGGGCAAGAACTGGATCAAGACTGGATTACTACAACGTCCACTTTGTAGGGGCCTTGAGCAAGAATATTGCTAAACTGCAATTGGTACAAAATAACGCCCTTAGGGCCGCCAGTGGGATCTCCAAAAGTTACCACATCCCCGAAGTTCGTAAACTGGTTCATTGGCTCACAGTTAAAGAGAGAATTGTTTTCAAAACTCTTGCCCTCACGCATAAATACCTCCATGACTTGGCGCCTCCCTAGTTGGTCCAAAGAATAGCAAAGACCACTTCAGCCAGGCCCACCAGGATGGCCTACGCCAATAGGATTTCTATGTCTAAAACCTGTAGAGTGCGTGCAGGCAGTACTAGCTTCCCCTCCGTGGCTGCTTCTCATTGGAATGCCCTACAATCCCAAATTAAGCTGATTGACTCTCACTTGGCCTTCCGCAAAGTAATCAAAACCAGGTCATTTGTCTGACTCTGAAGGAGCCTGTACCTGGTACACGACTGTTTAGCTTGACTCTCAAGCATGATGCAACACCGGGAACAGCATTTGCCTGATGTTGTCATGTTTATTACCGTCTGTAACCAATTGTTGATTGTTGTAACTCTTGGGCTGCTCTCTTTGTAACCCGTAATCAAGCCCTCTTACATTCACTTTTAACAGCGCCTCGATGCCTCTGGGCTATAGTGCGCTCTACCAATCCAAATAAATACTTTACTTTCCGGTAATACTCTTTCTATGGATTCTTCTCCTGCAGACTCCTCATCAGATTCCAGTGTCAGTTGCTCCAAAACCTTTCGACAGGGGGCGTAGTGTACCTTAACCCAGCCTTCGAACCCTCTTGACTCGATGCGGCAGTCGTCGACTCCAGACGTGATGTCAGTCGCTGTACTTATACCACGTCACTACATCCCCGTACCTCAGATCCTCACCTTTTTCCCCCCTGAGCACAGCTGCTGTGGAGGAGGAATCTTATAATTCAGCTGAAAACATCCACAACTCAATGAAAAGATTCACCCAGTGAGGTTGTTTTTGTTTTTTTAGGTGAAGAACAGAACCATAAAATATTTCATAAAACACAAAGAAGTTATAAGACAGCCCTTGAAAAGGAAGCTAGCCTCATTCTTTCAGTAATGAAGGTATTCATCAAACTGCAGGAGCTTTTACAGCGGGGGTTGGATGGGAGGGTGATGAGGAATCTGCGTGAGAAGAATTTATAGAACATTACCGGTAAGTCATTTCTCCTTCAATGGATTGCTTTTCTTTCACAGATTCCTCATCGGATAGACTTACCAAGCAGTATGTATTAGGAGGCGGGATGAAAGTCCTCACACCAGGAAACTCTGCAAAACTGCTCTCCCAAAGCGAGCGTCAGCTCCAGGGGCTACATCTAGGCAGCAATGTTTGGTGAAGGTATGCAGTGAAGACCAAGTCACCGCTTGGCAGATGTCTATCACTGGCACACCCCTTTGTAGAGCTGAAGAGGCAGCAGTGGGTGCTGATGCCCGAAGGTCATTCCTTTCCCGCATTGAGATAGCGTTCTGAAATGCAAAGCGTAATCCACCTAGAGACTGATTGTTTGGAGTCAGCCAAACCCTTTCTTGCCAACGAGAAGGCTACAAATAGTAGGTCAATTTTTCTAAACTCTGCCGTTCTCGCGACATAGATGCCAAGAGCCCTTTTCCGGTCTAGTCTATGAAACCGCTCATCCTCCTTGGGTGGATGAGGGGGCGTATAGAAAACTGGGAGGTCGATAGCATGGGACAGATGAAACTCTGACACAACCTTGGGTAAAAATCCCTGTTGTACCTTAAAAGAAACCATCTCCCTAAAAAAGCAGAGATATGCTGGCTTGCACGATAGGCCCTGCAGCTCACTGACCTGTCTGGCTGACATATTGTCCAGCAAAAAGGCAGTCTTCAGAGAAAGCAAGCAAATGGAGCAAGAATGCAAAGGCTCAAAAAGGAGCCACCATAAGGAATGTGAGAACTAAGTTAAGGTTCCAGTCTGTGACAACAAAATAGGCAGAAACTTATTTACAAGACCTTTCCGGAATTGGGCCATGACTGGGATCGTAAAGAAAAACCCTTGATCCGGAGTTCTTTTGAATACAGACAAAGTCACCAAGTATCCTTTGACTTTTGCAACTTGAAGGCCTGACGAGGCCAATGACAGAAGGAACTCCATCATTACAGCGGTGGGGCAAGAGCTAAGATCCATCCGTGTTCCCTGCACCAGGCCTTGAATCTTCTCCATCTGCACGCGTACATCGATCTTGTGGAGGGTCTGCTTGCAGCCAGCAGCACCTTAAGTAACTCCTCCGAAAAGTCCTAGTCATCATATCTCATCCTCGCAAAAGCCACACATGTAGATTGAGGGATTCGGGGTTCAGGTGTAGTACCCGCCCTTATGACTCGGATAAGAGGTCCGGCCAACAAGACACCCGGAGAGGTGTGCAGATGGTCAAATCAAGAAGGTCCGTGTACCATGTTCTCCTCGCCCATTCTGGGGCGATCAATATCATAGTTGCTTGAAACCTTATCAACTTCCTGAGAACTCACGGAATGACGGAACGCATCCCCCAGTGCGCCCCTCACCAGGAATTCCTTCAAGCAAAACTGTTTGCACTTCTTGTTGGACTCCGTGGTAAACAAGTCCACCTTCGGGGTACCCCACTGAGCAAAGATCTCCTCTAAGACCTCCTTGCACACTTCCCACTCGTGTGAGACTGTGGTCTGCCTTCTGAGAGCATCCGCTAATCCAGTCTCCATCCTCGCCAGATGCACTGTCGAGACCAAGATCTGATTCTCCAACAGCCAGAAGCACAGCTGCATCGCTTCCCTGCAAAGGGGGAGGGAGCGCTGTGAGACAGGCATGGTATCTAAAGATGACAGAACAGATTGTGAATTCAACAATAAAATCTTTATTAAGTATCAGCATGGGTGTACATCTTAACTTGCCCTATAGCTATGGTGGGGATTTCCCTACCTAAAGAAACTAAGGAAAGTATATGTTCTTATGTCCAAATCAAAAGTCTACCTGTGTCAAAACCTATGCTTGTCCTCACGTCTAATACAAAAATGTAGTGTAGGGTTATTCTAACTCAATAGTGTTCAACACAAGGTCTGGGATGTCTCTAGTACCCTTGCCCAAGTTCAGGATACAATTCCAACAATTATGGGTTTCAAATGTTCCGTCAGGACTTGGGTTTCTCTTACCCAAGTTTCAAGAACACTGGGGCCTCATTACGACCCAGGCGCTGGACCATAGTGCTATTAACACCATGGTCCATGCCGGTCTCCGGCATGGTGGATGGCGGAATTACCGCCCCCATCACAAGGTTGGCGGGGGCGGTAATTCCCCATTCACCATTTGCCCTTCCCCATTCCCATTTTGCCCCGTAGGGCATAATGGGGATGGGGAAGGCACTAATTACGGCACCGTAAATTACAGTTGCCGTAATTAGCTCTAAGGTCCCTTAGCGGGTTGGATTTTAATGCCTGCAAAAAGCAGGCGTTAAAGCCTCCAACACGCTAAGGGACCTTGTAATCAGGCGCTAATGGTTTAACGGCGCCGACGCTCTTTACGGCGCCGTTAAACCATTAGCGCCAGGGTCGTAATGAGGCCCCAAGTTTCAGTATACACAGTTCAAAAGGAGCTTAGGGTTCCCTTCCCCAGGTTTCAAGCACTGGTTCACAAAACAACCTCACAATGTTCAGATTTATCTTGTTTGAGGGGTGTCTTCACCAGTCCTGGACTTCAAAGGGCTCCTGGTCTAGGTGCAGTTGACAGGCCGCACGGCCCACCCATTAGCGGTCACACAACCAGTTACCCTTGCCCCAGCTTTCTGCCACCTTGGCTTAGATTGGTTTGGCGGTTCATGACCAAGTCAGACGCTCACAAGTTCATAGATTAATGATTTCTCTTTCTTGGCACTTCCTTGGCTCTCTTTTCCAAATTCCACTTTATTCGCTTTCATTTGCAGCCTTTACTTCCACTTGTTCAGCTTACTTTTGTTCGTTCAGCATTTTGCTCACACTTCACTGGCTCCCCTCGGCTGTTCGTTCACAGCTTTCATTCTTGTTCTCATAGCATTAACAGTTCATATTACTTTCTTAGTATCCTTAATTGATCAGAGACTTTTGAATACGTATACTTCCTTCAGACGTGACCACTCCCATATATTGTTTGTACAAAATCCACTTCTAACATTGCATTCATTTCGGTTCGTTCTTCTGCTTTGATCAGAGGCTTTCGAGACCGTGCTGATCGCATGAGACCACTCCAATACAATATAACTCAGCAACTTTCATACACGCAGTGGGCTTCTCACATTCTCTGAAACTCACCGGTCACAGCGCTCTTTTCATTAGCCCCTCAGGCACCCCTGGACTGGTACTTCCATCAAGGGGGGCAAGCACTGTTTGGCCACAGCGAAGGGACTGACACACCTTACCTTCCTTGTCCATAGGGAGAATGGAAGTTGACATTGATGGTCTAGTATTAATGGTGGCTGCTTGTAGGACCAGCCCTCAGGCTTAGGATGGGAAGGAGAGGTATATTGGGTCCCCTCTTGCCGGCTTGTACTTCTTCATGAAGAAAGAATTCACAGGTGCTGTGGTACAAGACTTCTGCCACAAGGTGGTGATGGGGTCAGCAATGGCCATATTGAAAGGCATGGCTTTTTCTGTAGGGGCTCCCTCATCCAAAATGTCAGTCAGATCATATCCTGACCGAGTTCTGGCTGGGGCACAGCAACCTAGTGCATCCACTCCCCCGTCCACTGTGGAACGACACTTGCACTTGCATGACCATAAGGGTGGGCTTGCTGAGTCTCCACATCAGAGGAAGTGTCCAAGCCACTTGCATCTCAAAGCCCCTCTGCCACGCCATCAAATCAGCCACATCTGAGAAAATATATGCGTCTCCATTGCATGAATTTGTGAGATCAACGTCAAACCACTCATGGACATCATCGTCATCGAAAATCAAAGCCATAGTGCCGAAAGAAATCGGCACTCTGGCGTGTACGATCAGTCAGACATCGACCCTTCCACACCAGATGGCACTGATAGCTGCGTCAACGCCTTGCCAGCAGTCGGCGCCGAGCCCGAGGGCTCAAATGCCGACACGGTTTCCTTGGGGGTGGGCACCACTGGAGCCAATGAAGTGTGCTGCTTCGAGGAGTCACCCCTACCTGCAGCTGCTTTCTTAAACATGACGAGAATTTACTCTATAAAAACCTCCCACTCAGTCCTAGATGTAGGCCCTGAAGCCGACTTAACACATACGTCAGAGGAACCAGAATATTACTTTCATCAATGACACCATTTCTTTTTGATGGGAAGGTGAGGATGAGGAATGACAGCGCAAATGTGATTGCTTTCTGGTCTCTTTATGGTGCCTAATATCCTTTGCCGGAGTGGGCCCCTCTGTCTTGAGCTCCGACGACCAGGCAGTGAAGCAGGCCAGAGACTTTGACGGGGATCAACCTAACGTATGTTTTGTACCCCTCTTCCGCAGTGATTTCAGGTTCATCTTCATGCAAGGACTGCAGTCCTCATTGACGTGACCGATGCCGAGGCACCACACGCAGACACTGTGTGGGTCGGTAATTGACATCTTGGAACGACAGTCCCTGCACCGCTTGAAGCCTGACACCTTGGGAGTGACATAATGTTGAAACCGCGTTAAATAAGATGAAAACTCGTAGGTTGAAAAGAATATTTTTGAGTTGTACTGATGAGCAGCGTGCTGAGCGCGTGCAAAAAAGGAACTGAGGGACAGGGGCATAGTGACGCGGTATATGTCGGGTGACCGACGTCACATCTGGAGATAACCACCACAGCGAGTCAAGAGGGATGGACGGCCGACTCGAGGTGCACTAACACCCCATATGGAAAAATGTGCGAACAGCTGGCACTGCACTGGATATCTATCTGATGAGGAATCTGCGGGAGAAAAGCAACCCACTGAAATGGATTTTGCATAAAAATATAACTGGGTAGCTGTACTCTCTCCCTCTCATTCTTTCACTCTGTTCCATGATCTTACTCTCAACCTTTGTCTTCTACCTCTCTCAAGTCTTACCCTCCTACCCTCCCACCTTCTCTTACTACCCATACATTCTATTCTCTCCTCTGCCTCTCTCTCTTTTCCCTATCTCCTTCCACCTCGTTCCTCCTCTGTGCAATTTATTTTCTCACATTCCTCACTCTTATCTCTCAGACTCCCCTCCTTCACCTATGACAGTCTCCACCACTTGATATGCCCCTCTACAACTCCTATATATCCTTTGCGTTCTCTACCACTCCCTAATCCCTCACCTCTCATTTCCACTTTAACCCTCTCTATTCCTTCGACATCTAGACTCTTCACCTACCTCTCTTGTACATCATGCACACCACAACACTACCACTCCATCTCACATATACTCACAATCACAGCTCCCTCTGGAGTACTGGTTACCACTCCCACACAGAGTGCACGCAAGTCATCCACAGATTTCAGCACTTGGTTCAACCTTCTGTGCACCTCACTGATCAAAAGGTTTTGAGGCATCTAGGAAGGGGCTAGAGGATGCATATACATCGCTGAAGGGGAACCAGATTAAATCTAAAATAGGATGACCCCTTGTGTTAGTGTGAATTACTCCCTGAAAAATAGGGGATGCAAATTACCATATGTCTGTTCAGGCCATGATATCATGCACCCCCACAATGAAAAGGTATGGGGGTATCCAGGAAGAAGATATATGGTGCTGGTACATTAGTTGAGACCCGATTAAATATAAAACAGGATGACCACTTGTGTTGGTGTGAGTAAACCCCAGAAAAACAGGGTATGTGAATTACCATAGGTGTGTTCAGGCCATGAAATCATGCACCCCCACAATGAAAATGTACGCGGGTGTCCAGGGAGGAGATAGATGGTGCTGATACATTGGTTGGGACCTGAGTAAATCTAAAAACAGGATGACCACTTGTGTTAGTGTAAATTACCCCATGAGAATTAGGAGATGCAAATTACCATAGGTGCAATCAGGCCATGATTTCTTGCAACCCCCACAATCAGAAAGTATGGGGGTGTCCCGGCAGGGGCTAGATGGTGACTCTACATAAAACAGGATGACCACGTGTGTCATTGTGAGTTAACCCCAGGGAGACAGGGGATGTGAATGACCGACCGTAGGTGTGTCAGGCCATGATATCTTGCATCCCCACAATCAAAGGTACGGGGTGTCCAGGGTGGGGCTAGATGGTGACTCTACATTGGTTGGGACCAGATTAAACATAAAACAGGTTGACCACTTGTGTTAGTGTGAGTTAACCCCAGGGAGGCAGGGGATGCGAATTACCATAGGTCCATTCAGGCCATAATATATTGCACCCCCTCCCCTCAATCAAAAGGTATGGAGGTATCCAGGGAGGGGCTAGATGGTGCCCTTACATCATTTGGGACCAGAGTAAACATAAAACAGGATGACCACTTTTGTCAGTGTGAGTTAAGCCCAGAAGAACAGGGTATGTCAATAACCATAAGTGCGTTCAAGCCATGATATCATGCAACCCCACAATGGGGGTGTCAAGGAAGCAGATAGATGATGCATTTATATCGGTTGGGACCTGAGTAAATATAAAACAGGATGACCACTTGTCTCAATGCGAGTTAACCACAGGAAGGCAGGGGATGCGAATTACAATAGGTCCATTCAGGCCATGATATATTGCACCCCCTACAATCAAAAAGTATGGGGGTGTCCAGGGAGGGGTTAGATGGTGCCTGTAGATTGGTTCGGATTAGATTAAACATAAAACAGGATTGCTACTTGTGTCACTGTGAGTTAAACCAAGGGAGACAGGGGATGCAAATTACCATAGGCGTGTTCAGGCCATGATATTATGCACCCCCACAATGAAAAGGTATGGGTGGTCCAGGGAGGGGCTAGATGGTGCCTTTACATTGGTTAGGACCAGAGTAAACACAAAACAGGATGACCCCTTTTGTCAGTGTAAATTAACCACAGGAAGGCAGGGGATGCAAATTACCATTGTTGCGTTCAGGCCATGATATATTGCACTCTCACAATCAAAAAGGTATAGTGTGTCCAGGGAGGGACTAGATGGTGCCCTTACATCGGTTAGGACCAGAGTAAACATAAAAACAGGATGACTTCTTTTGTCAGTCTGAGCCAACCCCAGAAAAACAGGCTATGTGAATTACCATGTGTGTGTTCAGTCCATGATATCATGCAACCCCACAATGAAGAGGTATGGGGGTGTCCAGGGAGGAGATAAATGATGCCTATACTTCGGTTGGGACCAGTTTAAACATAAAATAGGATGACCACTTGCGTTAGTGTGAGTTAACCCCAGAGAGGCAGGGGATGCGAATTACTGTAGGTGAGGTGCGTTCAGTCCAATATATCATGCACCCCCACAATGAAAAGATATGGGGGTGTCCAGGGAGAAGATAGATGGTGCTGATACATTGGTTGGGACCTGAGTAAAACAGGACGATCACGTGTGTTAGTGTGAATTACTGCAAGAGAATTAGGGGATGCAAATTACCATAGGTGCAATCAGGCCACGATATCTTGCACCCTCCACAATCAAGGGGTTTGGGGTGTCCCGGAGGGGCTAGACAGTGCCTCTTCATTGGTTGGTACCAGATTAAACATAAAACAGGATGAACACTTGTGTTAGTGTGCGTTAACCCCAGGGAGGTAGGGGATGCAAATTACCATAGGTCTGTTCAGGCTACAATATCTTGCACCCCCCACAATCAAAAGGTATGGGGTGTTCCCGGGAGGGGCTAGATGGTGTCTCTACATTGGTTAGGACCAGAGTAAACATAAAACAGGATGACTTCTTGTGTCAGTGTGAGGTAACCCCAGGAAAATAGGGTTTGTGAATTACTGTAAGTGCGTTCAGGCCATGATATCATGCAACCACACAATGAAGAGGTATGGGGGTGTCCAGGGAGGGGTTAGATGGTGCTGATACAGTAGCTGGGACCTAAGTAAATATAAAACAGGATGACCACTTGTGTCATTGTGAGTTAACCGGAGACAGGGGATGCAAATTACTGTAGATGTGTCCAGGCCATGATATCTTGCAACCCCACAATCAAAAAGGTATGGGGTGTCCAGGGAGGGGTGAGATGGTGACTCTACATTGGTTGGGACCAGATTAAACATAAAAGAGTTTGACCACTTGTGTTAGCGCGAGTTAACCCGAGGGAGGCAGGGGATGCAAATTACCATAGGTGCGTTCAGGCCATGATATATTGCACCCCCAACAATCAAATGGTATGGAGGTATCCAGGGAGGTGCTAGATGGTGCCCCTACATCATTTGGGACCAGAGTAAACATAAAACAGGATGACCACTTGTGTCAGTGTGAGTTAACCCCAGAAAACCAGGGTATGTGAATTACCATAGGTGCGTTCAGGCCATGATATCATGCACCCCCACAATGAAAAGGTATGGGGGTGCCCATGGAGGAGATAGATGGTGCTGATACATTGGTTGGGGCCTGAGTAAATATAAAACAGGACAATCACTTGCGTTAGTGTGAATTACCGCAAGAGAATTAGGGGATGCAAATTACCATAGGTGCAATCAGGCCACGATATCTTGCACCCCCATAATGAAATGTTATGGCGGTGTCCAGGGAGCAGATAGATGATGCCTATACTTCGGTTGGGACCCGGGTAAATATAAAACAGGATGACCACTTGGGTTAGTGTGAGCTAACACCAGTGAGGCAGGGGATGCAAATTACCATAGGTGTAATCAGGCCATGATATCTTGCACCCCCCACAATCAAACGGTATGGAGGTATACAGGGAGGGGCTAGATGATGTCCTTACATCATTTGGTCTGACTACTTGTGTCAGTGTGAGTTAACCCCAGAAAACCAGGGTATGTGAATTACCATAGGTGCATTCAGGCCATGAAATCATGCACCCCACAATGAAAAGATATGGGCTTGTCCAGGGAGGAGATAGATGCTGCTGATAAACTGTTAGGGACCTGAGTAAATATAAAACAGGATGACCACTTGTGTCATTGGGAGTCAACCCCGTTGACACAGGGGATGCAAATTACCCTAAGTACGTTCAGGCCATGATATGTTGCACCCCCCACAATCAAAGGTATTGGGAATGTGCAGGGGGGGCTAGCTGGTGCATCTACATTCGTTGGGACCTGAGTAAATATAAAACAGGATGGCTACTTGTGTCAGTGCGAATTAACCCCAGAAAAACAGGGTATGTGAATTACCATAGGTGCATTCAGGCCATTATATCATGCACCCCCAACAATGAAAAGGTATGGGGGTTTCCAGGAAGGGGATAGATGGTGCCTATACATTGGTTGGAACCTGAGTAAATATAAAAACAGGATAACCACTTGTGTTAGTGTGAATTAACTCCAACGAGGCAGAGGATGTGAATTACTGTAGGTTCGTTCAGGCCATGATATCTTGCACCCCCACTATCAAAACTGTTTGTACTGTTCTTGAAAGTGTATGAACTCTGCACCTCTGATACTTGTGCATAGTATTCAACACCGTAACGTGTGGTATGGGCCATGATTTGCCAGGGGAAAATTGTTTCGATGTAGTGGTGCACATAGGTCTGATAAAATGTCTTCTCTAAACATAATGGAATATTTTCTGCAGGCCTGGGTGAAGATGTGTGGTGCACCATTTGAACATTGTTGGGGGCTCCCCTTGCTTAGAGCAGAAAGCAGTCTCAGGCTCCTGTGGGCTGGAGGGCATAAATTATAATGGAGCTAAAGATAAGGTTAATAGCCACCAATTATCATGAGTCAGCAGGGAGCTGAAACACTGTATGACCACTGAATAGTTGTGAATGATCCTTCTTAATAATAAAGTGGCTGACGTGGAGGAAACATGTTGAAAGTGGGTGATAATATTTCTGTTTTCCTCAAAGGAAGTGACGGCAGGACGGGCTTCAGCAGCAGCTTGTAAGGTGAGCACTGCAAAGCATACACTGTAAGACCCAGAAAGTGAGCAACATATAAAGGAATATATTGCTGTGTTGTTACACTGCTGAGTGGTAATGTGGGGGCTGTTGCTTTCATTTGAAAGAGTTGAAAGGCCCTGCCGCCATGCCCGATTCTCTGCTAAGGTGCTGTCCTTGTTGCTTACTAGCAAAGTATACAGCACACACGGCTGGGAAGAACCTAGCAGCTATGCTGCAGGGCTATACAGCCGCAGAGTCCTGTTAACATAAAGCGATAGGTTCATATCTGGTTTATAAATACACATGTACAAACTGAGCTAAATACAACTCTTCCATTGACCTGGATGTGGACGTTTGACAGTAGATTGTGTTGTTGCAGAGCTTGCTTGGTGCCCCCATCTTTCCTCCAAGACTAGCTTGCAGAGTTCAAGTAAAAGGTATTACGTGCAAACGTAATGTTCTAGTTCCTGCGCACTGGTTTTCTTGAAGGGCTATTCCTGGCACCTTTGCTCCCAATGTCTGGTCCAACTCTTAGAGGCTCAATATCATAGCATAACAGGACATAGAGTGTGGGGCTGTACGCTGGACGGATCAAGCAACTTCAGTGGCTGGGAGGAACAGGGGAGAAAATTTAATGTTGGTTCTACCACAGTTAGTCCGCTATACTAGAATCTGGTTATAGGTCAAAGGATTGAATCAAAAGGACCGAAAACAAAAAGGGTCAAATTTTTCTTCTTTTTTGGAGGGGGTTTCCTCCCAAACCTGTTTTTGGTGTAAAAATCACCTTTTTTCCCCTATACGGAAACCCAAAAAAATATATATACTCAAAAAAAAAAAAAAAAAAAAATCAACCCTTTTGTTTTAGGTCCTATTGACTCGACCCTATTGCATTCGATCCTTTGACCGGACACCCTAGAATCTCTGGTGCACTGACTGGATGGTGAGACTATGTCTGCCAGTCAAATCAAGTTATACGAGAGTGGCGGAGGGCCAGTGCAGCAATAATGCAATTCTATGGGAGAGTATTGGAGCCACTAGCAGAGGAGCACCAGGGTACAATAATGTTTCCCTATACTTATTAAAACTGTCCTATAGTAAGGGTGTAAACGTAATCACTTGTGAGCACTCCAATATTTGTAGTTGAAGTCAGTGGGCTTCATTACGAGTGTGCCGGTCCAGTAACAATGGTGCCAGTAAGCCTAACGGCACCTTTCTTACTGGACCGACACACCACGAGTTTGCGGAATGGTGCCTTCCCACCTACCAGTCAGACCTGGCAGGTCTGATGGCACATGCCTGCAGACATTCACAGAAGCACCGGCACCATTATTAACAGTGCCGGTGCTCCTGTCATCCCCATTGAGTCCTATGGGGATTTACCATTTACCAGAACAGGTGTTTCCGGCAAGCCAGGTGCCGCTAAATATTGCAAGTCCCGCTGCAATCTGCCAGTAGCACCGGCAGGGTTACCCCCGGACTTGTAATGATGACCAGTGTGAGATTACATTATTTGCTCAGGATCACCCACTTACGCTAATCAGCGAAGCAGGGATTTTAACCCACTCGGCAATTTGGGCACGGCCACTTTCTTCCACGCTTTACTTGGAACTAATATTGAAGTTTTGGGTGTCAAGACCTACAATAATACTGTCCTATAGAGTTTACTTGCAAAATGCACAATTTGCATAGTAAAGCATCATGACAACATGTAGATACTTACAGCACCAGCATGTTGGGCCACAATAATATCAGTGTACCTTTATTTTCCACATCCTGAATGGAAAACTATAAAATGCAAAAGGCAAAATATCTATGTATCTACTTTATTTTCAGTGCTTTAAGAAACACAATAAAAGAGGCGTAAAAACTCACTTAGGTTTGGAGATTTGTCACAAACCTCCAGCGTGTTGTTATATATGGTTTTAAGAACATTCAACTAAGGACATGAAAACACACTTTACGTTTTAGGATATCAAGCTGTTGGGCGTTATATGTGTGAACACATTTTCAAAGGGTGCCACATTTTCAAAGGGTGCTTTAAAGAAACTGGGAAACGGGTAGTGCTTGATGATCCGATAGTAGATTTGGCTTGGAAGACACAAAGTGAGTCCAGAAGCATGTTCCTAATCCTTTGAACTGTTAACAGCTAACATTTCGTTGTGCTCTTTGCATTGTATGATATTCTGCATCCCCTAGAGATGACAGGAATGGGCAGGGGCGGAGCTACAAAGACATAACTGGCCAATCGCCGAAACAGAGCTGTTGGAGGGCGGGCTATCAGCTTTATTTTCACATGTATAGGCTATTTGTATGGCTCTAGCCATCTGTGGGAGGGCGGGGTAGCCAAGTGAACGTGGCTCCGAAGATTGCCGAACACTGCCTGCCTCACGCTGCTATGGGGCTTAAGGATACCATACAACACCGGGATCCAATGCCAATGAAGCAAATCAAGGACGTTATTCCCATTCAAAAACAGACTCTCCGTGGTTGTAAACAATTCTGATATTTTTACAATCGAATCCCCTTATTGTATAGGTTATCTGAATCCGGTGCAAACTGTAGAAGACCATTTTGCCCAGCAAGTTTAGGGTAATGCGGAAGCTATCTGTTGCGCACCCCCAGGCTCTTACCCGCAGACGGCTTACCTTGCTGCGGCGCTGCCGCTACTCACTGCTTCCTCGGTCTCGGCCTGCAGCAGTCAGCCGTCATGATCTCTCGTCTCGCCATCCCAGGGTATGCCATCAATAGGCTACTCCTGCAACTCACAACATCCCGGAAGACTTCATTAGCAGCTCTCCTGTGCCTCGCAGCAAAGCAACGTAGTTCTCGCGGTACACGTCTGGGCTGCTCACAGCAGCACGTGACTCGCCCATTGGTCACATGATGCATGGGAGTCTCGTGTATGTCTTTCAGCAGTTTAAAGGCGGCGAACAGCCAACATTGCTTCACAACTGTTCTGCAGTGTTTGGCCGTTTGGTGTGCTTCTACTGACTGGTTCCTGGATTCTTTGTGTCTCGAGCCTCTGCTTTACCTGGATTTCTTGGCGCTATGGAACTATTGTGTACTGTTTCTTCTGTTTTTTCTTAGACATGGCACTGGATCATTTTAAAATCCACAAACCATCAAACAGCACAACATGGAAAGATGCTCAAATGGTTAAAATTTATAATTGTGAATGATAAGTTAACAACAAATTCAATTACCTAACTTCACAGAAAATTATCACACAGTAGGCAATGTTTGCCACTGCTATATAGCAGCAGCCTGAGTACATACATATTTATTCCTGAAGTGCAGGTTGAACGTTGAACAACATGGACACTGATAACCACCGCATTCTGATAGGCAGATGATGTGTTATGGTGGTACGCTCTGCCACTTGCCTTCACTGGTGGTTCACCTAAGGTCTGTACTGGCAAGAGTGCAGGGCAGAGGCATTCAGGTCTCAGGTCACTGGATTGATCTGAGCCCATCTATTCAAATGTATGACTTACCCCCCACCGCAGATAGATGAATTGCCTTACAGACACATGAATTACCTCCCACTGTAAAAAGCAGTAGGATCTATGACCCAAATCTGTATGCGGTAGGACTGCTTGCTTAAAAAGCAGAAGCCTATTGCCTAAATCAGTAGGGTTGGCAAGTATGCATTTGAATTTCCTGTAAAACATTCCTGGATTTAATTTTGGACTGGACTTGGTTTCTTGGCTATTGGAATTACCCAAGGATTTCCCTGGGACCTACACTTCCTGTCTGAAAATACCTGTCTCTTCCCTCTTGCTTTCTTGTGCCACCTAGGACACCACCGTCTCTAGTTTGCGGCTTTGTTCTGTTCGGGACTAGTTTCCTCCTCCGTTGGTTCCCATTTTCTGGAACTCTGCTTGGTTCAGTCTGTATATGTATGTCCATTACTGTGCCCTGTGCCTTTCGGCTTCTTTTCCTTTGTTTATCTGTTAACCCCAATTTGTTTCTTTGCAGCTGGCTAATCCTTGGCAGCACTACTGTTTTTGGTTCCCTTTTGCTTCATTAACCGGCCAGTTTGTTTCTTTGCCTCCTCTAGCTGGTTCACGGGGAAGAAGGTTGTATTGTTCCCCTGGAACGAGTTCGTATTCGTAAGACTATCAAATCTAGTTTGTGACACAGCTTTAAGGCATCCGAAGAAAAAATGTCTTCCTCCTCAAAATTGGGGATAATTTCATAAACATGAGAAAAGGAGAATATCGTGGGAGAGTCAATGGAAATCATGGACTCGCTCTCCTTAGATGGGTCAGTGGTTTGATGTAGCCAATTTTTCAAAATTACCCATTCTTTTTGGCTCAGCGGCATCCTTTCTTATTCCTTCTGGTCGGATTTAGATCTTCAACAATGTTGAAAGACTGAGCAGGTGTAACATGATTCACATTTGAATCCGTGGTAATTGCCAAGGAACCAGAGTTTTCTTTAGGCAAGTCCTATATCCTTGATGACCGTGAAAGTTTCAAGATTACTTTTTTATTTCCTCCCTTTCCGCTTAGCAGTTAAAGCGAAAGGGTCATTCAAAGGTTCGGCAGTCCCCTCCAGCATCTTGTGCCCGTGAGGGGGAGGATGGAGTAACTTCCACGGCCTCAACAATCGATGTTCCAGGCCCACACACCTCAAACCTCATTCTTACATTAAGGTGAGATGACAGGGGCTATTAGTTAACAGTAAATCCACTTTCTTTTCTATCACAATATGTATTTTAAGTATCTCGGTGCAGGTGGAAAGAACAGCTTTTAGCAAAACAGTGACAGTGTTAAATCACAGAATGTCTGTCTGATTTAGACTAGTAATGCTGGAGGCGGTGGTATCGTTAAGCGTGTCTGTTAGACCATCAGCAATTTTTTCCAAATCCTGGGTTTTTGATGGATCGAAGCCTATAATATTAGTTATGGCTTTGGTTCATGGTACAGGCGAAGACACCCATATGACTCTGTAGCCTAACCTAAGTAGCAAGTTATCGTCGATGGTTGGTAGGGAAGCAGAGCCATTAGCTTGCAGGTGTGCCGGTACTCCCTCAATCACCTGATCAGAGGACTTAGCCACCAACACAGAAATGTTACATGGCGGGAAACATACTGTACGTTTTGCCCATTCTTGTTCTGACTGATTAGGGTCCTTGTGGGATGTGGGGACATTATCCAAACACACACGAGTAGCTCTTTGGCGATTATTGGTTTTCCTCGATTGGGCATCAGCTCTAGTGAAACACGCCGCAATACGAAGATTGCAAGCCTTCTTTCCTGGCATTGTGTCACCAGATACAGTGGTAAGAAAGTCTTAGAGGCTGAGATCACTTAAGAAAGACAGTTTAAGAAGAGAGGGAAACATAGCTCCCAACCTTTGTTTGTCTCGTAGGCGGGTGAAAACACCCGATTTTCTATTTGGCGGGTGAGAGGCCCATAGAAGTGAATGGGTGCCTGAGGGACTTGGCGGGTGATTCATCTGCTTCCAAGGCGGGTGACACCCGCCAAAAGCGGGTGAGTTGAGAGCTATGGGGAAAGAGAGTCTTACCTGGGGGCAGCGGAGTACTGCTTCAAGCGAACCCCCTGGCCCCCAAGAAACCTTACACTGAAAATAGGTCCAATTGGCACCAGTGAAGAATCCTACAGTGAATCATGGTCTTGGAGAGACCTCCAGGGAATCCTGAAGCAAGGGAAGGTCACAAGCACGGGGAGAGGAAAGTCTTGAAAGATCAAAGGGAGAGCAAGGGCCAGAGGGCAAAGACCAGACATATTATGTGCTTCAAAAGGCTACCTTGAGGTACATATGACTAATTGCATTGGAGTAGGGACGGATTTCTAAAGCATAGGTTTGTGAACTTTTATATGTTGGGCCAATTCTTGGACCTTTTCTGTTGCTTAGAATGGGGTAGCCTGGAGGTGAATGGCTGATTAAGAACAGGTATTGGGATTGGAGATTGGCCCTACCATTGAAAGACTTTGTAGATTAAAGTGTCTCAAGAAGAGAGACTGAAAGAATATGATATACCTCTCAATATCTGGGAATTGAAACACCTCTATGCTAGACATTTTCAAGAGCCCCACTTTGTGTTGACCACACCAATTTACTGCTTAGTACAAACTGTTCCTTATTAGTTGCCTTTTTTCGATAGATCCTGTAGGCATTTATTCAAACACAACCTGAGAAAGTGAGCACAATAAAGATCAGCATAGGTATAAACCTATGCCCGAGTCTTGTGTATTATTGCTCCGCCTACCACATGAGTCAAGTGTTTAATAGTACCCTAGAGTAAGAAAAGCATCTATCATTAATCCTACAAAAGACAATTCAGTGTGCAAAAGGAAATATGTAAAATGGTCTCATATATATATTTGAAATTCAACAGTTATGGTAACCTAAGCCCCCAAGCCTGCCACCGCCCCTGTGCACTGCTACCACTAACACCCAGACCATGAAAGATGTCATCTCAAATGTCACTGATGACATCACTGACGACGTCACATGGTTAGTCCCTTTGTTTTCTTTCCCTGCCATATATATATATATATGTACATTCAGTAAAAAAACTTTGTTAAAGGAATGTTATACTTCACAGCGAAACCAAAAAACACTGCTCATTCCCCCATTATGGTAAGCTAAGCAACCATAACTCACACCATCTACGCGCATTGCAAAAACTAACTCCCAGGACATCAAAGATGACATCACAAACATCATTGATGACATCACAAACATCATTGATGACATCACGAATGACATTACATGTCAAAAGAATGTTGAGGCAAAGTCCCTACCTACAAGGGGTGCTTTGTGTTATGTTGGGAGCAAGCTGTCAGGGGTGATTGTGTAATGTTAAACATGTGATAACAGCTAATAAATCATGACTTAATACACACTTGTGCTAGTACAAACAATACATATGAAGACCCAATGCCTATAAATGAGAGGCACATACAGGGAAACTGAAGTAAGGAAGAAAGAAACAGCATCATGAGAAAGTTTATCTTCCTGTAGACAAATTAATTGTGTGTTTGAGGCCTGCTATTTTTTAATTTGAACCAGAAAGGGGAGGTGGAAATTATTTTTTTCGTGAAGTGCACAGATTTTTGGTAGGGCAACTTAACCATAACGTCCCCTCAACAAAGATTTTTTGTAGTGAATTGTACAGGATTTTGGAATGGGAACTTAATCATGACCGTGTGTCAAAGAAGGTGTTGTGTGGAATGCACACTGTGGTGATGTGATTTTGGGAGATATGTAGCATAATGTACGTACTTGATATAGATTTAACATAGAGCATACAGAACCCCCTCCCTATTGATAATAGAAAGGGATGGACTGGGCGCCTGTTTGCGGAGGGGGCAGACAGGATCAACATTACCCAAAGAGGCGGGGGGTATCTGAAAATGTACTATTGTCTTACACAAAAAGTGTACAACTTAGAAAAAAGAACATAAATATATTGTAAGTAATAATAAGTAAATATGGAAACCTGAAGATGTGAAAAGAAAAGGCACATAAGCATGTAGAATGAAATGAATGGTACCATTAAAATATAAAGGATGCCTCCATCGTAATCACTTCACAGAAAGTCGGCAGCCTGGAACGACAGTGGACGGACGCAGTAGGAAGAAGGGACATTACATCAGAAGAGTGAGTGGAGTACATTTTTTTGTATGTGTGTGTTTTATTTGGTATGTGGTGCAGAAATAATAATTTCTTTCTGTTCTTTTAACTCAGAAATGGCTAGTACTTTGGAGTGGCTGGAGGAGTATTTTCCGCATGGGGAAATGTCTGAAGACAGTGACAATAATGGTACACATTGCTCTGCATATGCAAAATAATGACCAGTATTTTATAAGAATTTAACATATGTATATTTTGTTTTTTAACAGACCAGGAAAGAAAAGAAGAAAAGGCAACAAACGAAATAGAAGAAGATAGGATAAAAAGGATTGAGCAGAAAATTGACATATTGAACGAGAATTTTAAAAGTTTACGGGAGTTTGCGGAGGACTGTGTGAGAGGAAAAGTTTGTTACCATTGCCCCACCTGTACCTGCCCCGCTTCTCCATTCCCTAGTGAACCATCCCCAAACCTTGAAGATGAAAATAGACGTTTTGATTAAATATTCATCCCATCTTCCCCTCACAAATCTTCTCCTCATAACTAGCCCGTGTTGAATCCTAATTCCCCCATATTTGTGTCAGTGTCCGCTTCCCCGCTATTTCTTTGGACTGAAGTGTGTGTGTGTGTGTGTGTGTTTGGAATGTTTTTGTACAGTAGTTGTAGTGAAAGAGAGTGAAGACATTTTTTTTTTTAAAAAGAGGTCAAATGTTCGCGAACAGCGCGCCTGTTCGACTTATCCGTAAGGAATGGAATGAGGGTGCTGTAAAGGCAGTACACCTTTGCTTGATATTGTCAAGTAAGATGGACTTGAAGTTTGACCACACCATCTGTTGAAGTTGTGCGTACATAAACAGAAAGGGGCGTCCTAAGAACATTATACCTCGCCCTATCCTTGTAAACGAGATGAAACATGTTCGTAGAGCACACCAGATGTCCGGGATGGCTGTAAATAAGCAAAATGGGAGTGGGTGAAGGCCAGTATACCTGTACTTATCAGGCGCAGCCAAAATGGTGGCATCCGTAGAACAGGCGCGGTGGCTGGCAAGTTCGTAGGCAAACAAAATGGAGTTGTCCTAAGGACACTGGAACTGTCCGTACAGTGAACATATCATGTATGCACATGCGCAGTACAACCTTAGGTATAGCGAACATCGCGCCTGTCCCTAACTGACTGTCTCACTTGTGTCGCACTTTGAAATTGCTTGAGAACCCGAACACTGTCCGTAGGACACTTGCGCGCATGCGCATGTTTGGTACTCTGCATTTGCTATCCAGCGGACTATCATTTCTGGCGCGGATGTGTTCAGGACGTCATCATGTGACTGCACCCACGCTGAGGGTGTGGACTAATTTGTGCAGTTTGTGTGCTTCCGCAACAGTCCAAAAGAAATTGTAGACACAAGGCAAAGTATTGTAGAGTGTAAAAATATAATTTCACATATCCCAGACAATAGTTGACCTGAGGACTTGATGTGTAAAAATTTTGTACCGCTTTGCAGTGATGAAGACGGTCACGAGGCACACCCCTCCACCCCTACAAATGGCCACATCCCCGAGCGCATCTTCATTCTCCTTCTAGCTATAGCAGATTGAGGTGTAGTGCCTTTACTGCTGTAGTGACCAAAAGGAAACTAATCGGTATGGGTTCCATGGCTGCTGTTGGTTCATTAGCCTCTGCACCACCCCCAAACCCGCCACCACCACCTCCCCAAGAGCCTGCAGAGAGATATATGGGTGAGGATGTAGAGAGTGAGGAAGAAGAAGAGGAACAGAATGAAGTGGAGGAACTCAGCAGTAGGAGCACTCGCCGGGAGTTGTGGGTGTGGCAGTTGTTTTCCGTTTATGAGAACGTACCAAAAGCACATGCGAACCTGGTGAAGTGTAACCAGTGCGAGGTGGTGCTGAGTCGCGGGAGAGTTGGTTCGTACAGCTTTGGTACGTCAACCATGAAGCGACACCTCACTTCGTTCCACACTGCGGACATTCGCAAGGTGGTGCCATGTGAAGAGCGTAGTCGCTTGAGTTCCTCCACAGCATCCTCTGTGTCCGATCCTCCCAGCACAAGAGACACTCCTGTGGGGGAGCGCCTCCCTCCAGCTGCCTCACAAGCCATTCGCAATGCTGTTGACCCTTACCTTTCAAAGGTGACAATAGTGTGTAATTATTAGTGTATCGTTTTTTAAGTGCTTTTCAGGCTACGGTCGCGGAGCACCAGAAGATCTGTCATGATCTCTGCTTCCAAAAGGTCAGGGTTTTCCCAACTCCCTTGGAAGCAGATCCATAACCCAGGTTCCGAGTGCCAACCAGTCCCAATTGGGACCTTTTGGACCCAGTCCTGGCGCCAGTGGCACCAGGCTCATAAATATGCCCAGTCCCAGCGCTGGAAGCGCCGGGCTCATAATGCTTGGGTGGACTTACCTTCAGCAGACCATGCTGCTTACTTGCCTGCCAGTTGAGCCTCTGATCCTCTTCTGTTTGGAACTACTTTTCCTGTTGGGTGGGGCTGGAGCCACTCCCTAGATTCAGAACACTGGAACTCTTCTGGAAGGCAGGAACTCTTTTCTTACCAGGAACTCTTTTCTTACTTAGGCGTGGCTGTGGAAGGAGACACCTAAGCACTACAGGAGGCTATTTAAACCACACCCGGTGGATGAATCTTGCTTTGCGTTATTCTGCAACCTCTGCAGCAGAACGCTCATCGTGTCTTCTGCATCCGGTCCTGGGCCTAAGGAAAAAGGCTTACCATCCTGAATCCAGTCTTCAGCAACACCTATAAAGACAAGAAAGAACAGGTTAGCATTCCGGCATCTGAAAGGCAAAGGCTTACCATCCTGAATCCAGTCTTCAGCAACACCTATAAAGACAAGAAAGAACAGGTTAGCATTCCGGCATCTGAAAGGCAAGTTTACCAACTCTTCGCACGCTCCGGAGGCCTTCGGCGCTGCATCCCGCATCTGAAAGACAAAACAAGGTGCGTTTAAAGACATTGGGGAACTTTAATACTCACGTGCCATTACTCCTTTCCACATCTAATCCAGTGGGTATTCCGGCACCCTGCAGCCGCTCCGAACTCGTACCTGCAAAATAAAAAGACAGTTAGAGCGCATAGTGAAGCAGGCAACAAGCGCTTACTTACGTGCTTCCAGGCGCTTCTATTCATCACACGGGCTCCATCTTCAACTCACTTCAGCCCGTCATCCGCCATCGCCGGAACCCTGCAAAACAAGAGACATCATTACTAAAGACTTTAAAGACATTTGAATGACTCGAAACTTACCGTTCGTGCAGTAAACGACGGACAGCAGTCCTCTGAAGTCAAGAGGCCTGCGCTACCTATCCAGTGAAGAAACTGGTTACAGCACCCTGCCCCGAGTCAGATGGAGAGCTCGGCATTCACTTACCTAAGGTAAGAGCGTTAACCTTTGGGGGTCTACAGGAGAGGAAAGAGATAGGGACACCCCAATAACCCCAGTTCATTAACCCCATATTTTCTATCTGCAGACATCTTACTCTACACGTCAGGCATACAGTGCACAGAGGTCCAGCCCAAAGAGCCAACCGGGTGCTACACATCACCTTTGAAGATACGGTAGTCGCCCAGTCAAGACCGGCGCCTCTGCGAGAATCAGGTGAGCGTTACAGAACGCAAAGCCTACCGCAAAACTCTCGCCCAGGCGCTATGGAAACCTCGGATACTGACCCCCTAGCCCGGTTACTTGGGGAACTAAGGGCAGAAGTGCATGCAGCTCGTCAGGAAACGAATGCTCTAAGAAGGGAACTAATTATTTCCAAGGAGAGAACAGACAATCTTGCTAGACAAGTGCTACAGTCACAAGCCGGACAGACCCCGTTACCCGCATCAGGGGCAAATCTTCCTTCAACATCCTCTATGAATCCAGTGCAGATCAACCTACCTGGCAATGTACCTCTGGCTCCGCCCGAACGATTTTCTGGTGACCCAAAGAGGTTTGCAGTATTTATCAATCAGTGCCGGTTGCACTTCTTATGCCGGCCAGCAGCCTTTCCAACTGATCAAGCAAAAGTAGCTTTTGTACTTTCGTACCTTAGTGGCAATGCGGCAGACTGGTCGATCCCTCTAGTTAATCAAGATGATCCGGTTCTCCATGATTTTCAAGCCTTTCAGCTTAGTATGGAAAAACTGTTCGCAAGACATTCACAGGGGCAGGCCTTGGACAATGAGCTTCTTTCGTTGCAACAGGGTAATCAAGACCTTTTGGCTTATATTGCATCTTTCAATAGACTAATAGTGGAAACTCAATGGCCTGAGGACAAAAGGATTACGCTGTTTTATAGAGGTCTACGTGGAGAGCTCAAAGACGTTTTAGCCCAAGTAGTGAATCCCCCACAAGACTGTTCGGATTATATAGACTTGGTCGTTCAAATAGATCACAGGCTGCAGAACAGGAAGGCCGATAGTTCCAAGTTTGATGCTCGAGTATTTTCCAAACCGCCAACTCCTTCCAAAGGAGTAGACTCCGGGGAACCCATGCAAATAGGGGGTCTGAAAGGTCCTCTAAAACAAAGGGAGCGGGAAAGGAGGAAACAGTTGCAATTATGCCTATATTGCGGAAACTCAGGGCACTTTCTTCGAGACTGTCCGGTGAAACCTGCCAAGAAGGCAGTAGGAGCTGCAGTTGACAAAGTTACAAACTCTTAGCAGGGAAACGACCTCGCTCGACAAGAATAGAGGTCCTCTTGCCGAGCGTGAAAACCAGTTCCGTGACCTCGCATTTCGTGATACCTATGGTCCTCATTAGCCCTGATAATCCGGATCGATTACATGCAATTGAAGCTTACGTCGACAGCGGTGCCATCGGCAATTATGTGGATCATGAAATGGTTTTGAGGATGAATCTAACTCTTTGTCCCAAGGCTGTAAAGGACGTCATTACTACGGTGGATGGTACGGAGATAGCCTCCGGGCCAGTAACGCATACCACTCAAGAGGTGACGCTAGTAAGTCAAGATGGACACCATGAGAAGATCGTGTTCGATGTGATCAAGGCCCCTCAGTTTCAGATTATTCTAGGAATACCTTGGTTAGAGAAACACAATCCTCTGATCGATTGGCGAGCAAGAACGGTCCAGTTTCCAGAATGTGTCTCTACTTGTCACCCTCCACCTGGTGTTGCACTGGCCGCAATTTCTTCAGAGACTCCCCAGTTACCTCCCGAATACCTAGAATACCAAGATGTTTTCCGGAAGGATCAGGCTAACTCTCTACCTCCTCATAGGTCTTATGACTGCCAGATAGACCTGATACCTGGATCTACTCCTCCTTGTAGTAGAATTTATGCCCTCACCGAGCCTGAGAACCTTCACCTTCGACAATACCTGGATCAATACCTGGCAAATGGGTTTATTCGTCCTTCCAAGTCCCCTGCTTCTTCAGCTTTGTTCTTCGTTCCAAAAAAGGAAGGAGACCTTAGAACTTGTATCGATTATCGCTCCCTGAACCAGATCACCGTTAAGAATAGATATCCGTTACCTTTGATCCCTGAACTCCTGGACCAAGTCAGAAAAGCATGCATATATACAAAGCTGGATCTTAGAGGAGCTTACCACTTGGTACGAGTAAAAGAGGGCGATGAATGGAAGACGGCCTTCCGCACCAAGTATGGGCTATTTGAATATCAGGTCATGCCCTTCGGACTTTGCAATGCCCCGGCCGCCTTTCAATATTTTATGAACGATGTCCTCAGAGAGCTCATAGATGTATGTGTTGTTGTTTACATTGACGACATCCTCGTTTATTCTTCATCGGAATCTGAACATCGGAAACACGTGAAAATGGTCCTCGAAAGATTGCGTCAACACAAACTTTTCGCTAAGTTGGAAAAATGTGTTTTCAACGTGACTGAAGTTGAATTCTTGGGATTCATATTATCACCTGGCGGAGTGCGTATGGATTCAAAGAAGGTCGATGCAGTTCTCAAATGGCCATCACCATCCTCCGTAAAAGGTGTGCAAAGCATGTTAGGCTTCGCTAACTTTTACCGCAGGTTTATCCCCGAATTCTCTCGAATAGTCCAGCCCATCACTGCCTTGTTAAAGAAAAACAAACGTTTTGAATGGTCTACCGAGGCGGAACAAGCTTTCCAGGATTTGAAGACTAAATTTATCTCTGCACCAATCTTAAAACACCCTCGCCCCGAACTCCCCTACATCGTGGAAACTGATGCTTCAAGCCTTGCCATGGGGGCAGTTCTATCACAAAAGGACCCGGTAACCAATCAGTTGCATCCCGTGGCATTTTGGTCCCGAAAATTCTCGCCTCCTGAAATCAATTACACGATTACTGACAAGGAACTTCTGGCTATCAAGTCTGCCTTTAAGGCTTGGCGGCATTATATGCTGGGGGCCCGACACACCGTTACTGTGATTACGGATCACCGAAACCTGCAATATTTGAAGACCGCAAAAGCCCAATCCTCTAGACAACTCCGTTGGGCATTATTCTTTGCCGAGTTTGACTTCATAATTACCTATCGACCTGGTACAAAGAACGGTAAAGCCGATGCCCTTTCTCGGATGGGAGTGGAAGAACACTTGGTCAACCCTAAACCTGTACCAATCATTCCCGAACAAAGAATTCTGGGTGTAATCGCCACAGAATCCATAGAGGAAGTTAAGGATAAAGCCAGGCAACTTGTAACTCCAGCAGACATACAGAATTGGCATCTGCAGGGAAAGGACTTTGCAGTAAAGGACAACTTATTGTATTTCCAAGAACGATTATACCTACCCAGCACAGATTTACAGAAAAAAGTAATCTCTTGTTATCACGACTCTTTAATGGAAGGTCATCCCGGTATAGCCAAGACCTCAGAAAAGATCAAGCGCTACTTCTGGTGGCCGTCTTGGAAAAAAGATATCAGAGACTTTATAATGTCCTGTGGAGTATGCGCCCAAAACAAGAGTCAAAAGGAAAGACCAGCAGGCCTCTTACGCCCTATTGACATCCCACCTCGCCCTTGGCATACGCTTTCTATGGACTTCATCACCGATCTACCTCCATGCTCCGGATACAATACGATTCTAGTAATCGTGGACTTATTCTCCAAGATGGCGCATTTCATTCCGCTCAAAGGCTTGCCAACAGCAGCAACTCTGGCCCGAGAATTTCTCGAAAACATCGTCCGACTGCACGGTTTTCCTTCGGTTCTAATTTCGGATCGGGGTAGTCAATTTATTTCTCATTTTTGGCGAAGTTGCTGTCGGTCGGCTCAAATTGATGTGAGACTATCGACCAGTCACCACCCTCAGACCGACGGACAAACCGAGAGGACCAATCAAATTCTGGAACAGTATTTACGCTGCATGCTGCAACAAACTGAAAAAACTTGGAAAGATATCCTTTGGATAGCCGAGTATGCCTACAATAACTCTGTCCATTCGGGAACTGGGAAAACCCCATTTTTTCTTTTGTACGGCAGTCACCCTCGAACCTCGGAGTTGGATCCCCTCCAAGATCTTGAAACACCAGCAGTAGACTACCTGCATTCTACAATCACCCAAGCCTTTAAGGAAGCTGTTTCTCACCTTCAAAGGGCTAAAGAACAATACAAGAAAGGAGCAGATCAACATCGGAAGGAAGCCCCTCACTATCAAGTAGGGGATCAAGTCTGGTTATCCACCAAATATCTATCTCTAAAAGGGCCACGCACATTCAACCCAAGATACCTTGGTCCCTATTCCATCACTACCATAGTAAACCCAGTAGCGGTCAAGTTGGACTTGCCCCCGCACATGAAGATACATCCGGTCTTCCACGTCTCTCTATTAAAACCCGTGCAACCTCAAACCCGACTAACCAAATCTCCAAAACCTATCCTAGTGGATGGAGAACTCGAGTTTGAAGTCAAAAGCATTCTGGACTCCAAGATCTCCAAATCTAAACTATTCTACCTAATTGACTGGAAAGGCTACGGCCCCCAAGAGAGATCCTGGGAACCTGCTGAATATGTCCACGCTCCTCGCCTAATCAAAAGATTTCACCGAACATTTCCTGACAAGCCAAAACCCCCGGAGAAGCCCGGTTTGGGAGGGGCCTTGAGGGGGGTACTGTCATGATCTCTGCTTCCAAAAGGTCAGGGTTTTCCCAACTCCCTTGGAAGCAGATCCATAACCCAGGTTCCGAGTGCCAACCAGTCCCAATTGGGACCTTTTGGACCCAGTCCTGGCGCCAGTGGCACCAGGCTCATAAATATGCCCAGTCCCAGCGCTGGAAGCGCCGGGCTCATAATGCTTGGGTGGACTTACCTTCAGCAGACCATGCTGCTTACTTGCCTGCCAGTTGAGCCTCTGATCCTCTTCTGTTTGGAACTACTTTTCCTGTTGGGTGGGGCTG
This sequence comes from Ambystoma mexicanum, assembly GCF_040938575.1. NCBI lineage: Eukaryota > Metazoa > Chordata > Amphibia > Caudata > Ambystomatidae > Ambystoma > Ambystoma mexicanum. The sequence goes on along the minus strand of NC_090939.1, from coordinate 464,643,669 downwards.
GAGCCACTCCCTAGATTCAGAACACTGGAACTCTTCTGGAAGGCAGGAACTCTTTTCTTACCAGGAACTCTTTTCTTACTTAGGCGTGGCTGTGGAAGGAGACACCTAAGCACTACAGGAGGCTATTTAAACCACACCCGGTGGATGAATCTTGCTTTGCGTTATTCTGCAACCTCTGCAGCAGAACGCTCATCGTGTCTTCTGCATCCGGTCCTGGGCCTAAGGAAAAAGGCTTACCATCCTGAATCCAGTCTTCAGCAACACCTATAAAGACAAGAAAGAACAGGTTAGCATTCCGGCATCTGAAAGGCAAAGGCTTACCATCCTGAATCCAGTCTTCAGCAACACCTATAAAGACAAGAAAGAACAGGTTAGCATTCCGGCATCTGAAAGGCAAGTTTACCAACTCTTCGCACGCTCCGGAGGCCTTCGGCGCTGCATCCCGCATCTGAAAGACAAAACAAGGTGCGTTTAAAGACATTGGGGAACTTTAATACTCACGTGCCATTACTCCTTTCCACATCTAATCCAGTGGGTATTCCGGCACCCTGCAGCCGCTCCGAACTCGTACCTGCAAAATAAAAAGACAGTTAGAGCGCATAGTGAAGCAGGCAACAAGCGCTTACTTATGTGCTTCCAGGCGCTTCTATTCATCACACGGGCTCCATCTTCAACTCACTTCAGCCCGTCATCCGCCATCGCCGAAACCCTGCAAAACAAGAGACATCATTACTAAAGACTTTAAAGACATTTGAATGACTCGAAACTTACCGTTCGTGCAGTAAACGACGGACAGCAGTCCTCTGAAGTCAAGAGGCCTGCGCTACCTATCCAGTGAAGAAACTGGTTACAGCACCCTGCCCCGAGGCAGATGGAGAGCTCGGCATTCACTTACCTAAGGTGAGAGCGTTAACCTTTGGGGGTCTACAGGAGAGGAGAAGAGGAAAGAGATAGGGACACCCCAATAACCCCAGTTCATTAACCCCATATTTTCTATCTGCAGACATCTTACTCTACACGTCAGGCATACAGTGCACAGAGGTCCAGCCCAAAGAGCCAACCGGGTGCTACACATCACCTTTGAAGCTACGGTAGTCGCCCAGTCAAGACCGGCGCCTCTGCGAGAATCAGGTGAGCGTTACAAGATCTGCTCCTTACCTAAATAAAGCTCACCCTATATCTTTCTCTGTTCACTTGCCCTTTCTTATCCCCGTGGCTGGTATCCCTTCCTTACCCTCCTTTGGCCTCTTCTCCTAGTGTGTCGTGTGCTGTGAAGCAATAAACGTGAAAACAACAAAAATTACTGCAAAGGCTCTTTTCAGAGCTGCCTTTCTCAGTTTAAAGATAGAACTATGAAGTGACGGTTGTAAACCTCTGCGGAGTGGTGGAAAAGTTCACGGACAGTCGTAGGGGAAAAAGGTAGGGTGTAAGCAAAGAAAAGACAATGAAGTGGACTCTGGTAGTAAGTGGTGGCTCTGAAAAGAGCCTTTCAGTGGTGTGTTGTGTGGGTCCAACACTGTGGATTGGAGAAAACTGATTGTCAGATAGGTTAGTGTGAATTCAGAAGAGGTCGCAATGCATTTTGTACATTGCGAAGAAAAATCTGATTGCCAGCATATGTGAGGTGGACTCCATCTCTGCGGAAAATGAAAGAGCTGCGAATCTGTAACGCTCACCTGGCTCCCACGGAGGTGCTGGTCTGGTCTGGGTTGCTGTGGCCTCTTCAAGCGTGATGCGCAGAATTCGGACCACCGATTGAACAGGACCCCCAAATCTTGCTTGTCTGGCCCGTAGGAATATCCTTCTGCAGATGAGAAAGGGGATTAACTGTCTGCTGAATAGTGTGCTTGCTCCCCCCTTTCCCCCTTCGTTCTTCTCTGACTTCCTCCAAAACCCCTGGTTTAAGCTCACCTTATGGTTTGGAAGGATGAACTCTCCATCCTGCTTCTGGTGCAGGGGCACGCGTTCGTCCAGTTACTTCACTGGTTTTCAGAATGGCACTGGCAAATCCACTTGACTTTTCTGAGCGATACGCCGTAAGTATGAAGATGCAAAAGTTCAAGTGTGAGCCTCCTTTTATGTTGTTTTTTCCTAACCTGTGATCTGTCCTTTATTTCAGGTGCAGAACGAAGGCGATGTGTTGAGGGGTTAAATTGCCAGTGGTAAAATCAGGTGAGTTAGTGCTGAGGGCGACCCCTCTAAATGTCTTTATAATTCCCCAGTAATGTCTTTTGTCCTTTCCTCATAGGGGCCGGGGTGCGGTACCTGTCAAAGATGCGGCGCCGACCCGAGATGTGGAATGGTTCACCAAGAAAAGCCGGTAAGTAATAAGGCTGAAAATTCGGCTTTCCTCTTGTGTTCCCTTGCTCACCTTTTGTCTCTTCTTCTCTCCCCTAGGTGCAGGGATGTGGCGACCGGTGCTGAGAGCCGCGATGGAGCCGGGCGGCGTCTCGGGAACAGGTGAGTGAAGCGCTGCGCTGCAGCGAGCAACACAGTGCTTTTAAATGGAAGTCTTCCTTCAGGAATGCTGGCGTGAAGATTCCGGATGCAGGTAAGAAGGTAAAGTTCTTGGTTTTCACCTTTCTCTTCTCTTCTTTCCTTACAGGTGTTCCAGGTTCGAGGCGGGCGTGGCTGGAGTCCAGGTGCAGGAGCTGACACGGTGAGCGTTCAGCTGCTGGGATGCAGAACAACGCGAAGCACGTGTGGCTGTCCGGGCGTGGCTTAAATAGCCTTGGAAGAAGTTCCAGGTGAGTATTCTTCCACAGCCCCACCCAAGTAACAAAATAGTTCCTTCAGAAAAATAGTCCCTCCTAAGCCTCATTTGGCCTGGTTCTTCATGCAGCATGGTCTGCATCAGGTGAGTATGCAGCATGGTCTGCTTCAGGTAAGTGCACCAAACACTTCCCCCTTATGAGCCTGGCGCCTATGGTGCCAGGACTGATGTCCAACATGAGCCTGGCGGCAACGGCGCCAGGACAGAGTCCAAAGAGCCCCTATAAAGGGCAGCTGGGCTTTTACCCGGGGGCGTGATGCCTGCTCCCGGGGGTGCTGGGCCTGGCCTGGTGCTCCGGGGGTAGGCATCATGACAGCACTCCCCCCCCAAAGCCCCTCCCAAGGTCGTTCCCTCAGGAGGTTTCGGTTTGTTCGGGAAATTCCGATGGAACCTTTTTACTAGCCGAGGTGCATGTACGTGGTCGCTGGGTTCCCAAGATCTTTCCTGAGGCCCGTACCCCTTCCAATCAATTAGATAGTAAAGTTTTGATTTCAAGATCTTAGAGTCCAAAATGTTCTTCACCTCGAATTCAGGCTCCCCATCTATCTGGATTGGTTCTGGTGGCTTTATTAATCTGGTTCCTGGTTGCACTGGTTTCAAAAGCGACACATGAAAAACGGGGTGAATCCGCATGTTAGCTGGTAGATCTAGCTTGACTGCCACTGGGTTAATTATAGCTTTGATCGAGTAAGGGCCTAGATACCTTGGATTAAAAGTCCGAGGTCCCTTGAGCGATAAGTGTTTGGCAGCCAACCATACTTGATCCCCTATTTGGTATGGAGGCGCCTCCTTTCGATGCAGATCCGCATTCTTTTTGTATTTCCCTTTCGCATGTTGTAAGTGTGCAGTAGCATCCTTGAAGGCTTGAGTAATCGTAGAATGCAAATGGTCCACTGCGGGCATTTCGAGGCTCAAAGGTGAGTCCAAGTCTGAAGTACGAGGGTGATGTCCATATAGGGTATAAAAGGGGCTCTGACCAGTTCCAGAGTGTATTGAGTTATTGTATGCTTATTCAGCCACCCATAAAATATCCTTCCAATTACCCTCCGATTGGTGCAACATACATCGTAGATATTGTTCATGGGTCTGGTTCGTTCTCTCCGTCTGACCATCAGTCTGTGGGTGGTGGCTGGTTGAGAGTCTTACGTCGATTTGTGCCAGTTGACAACACTTTTTCCAAAAATGAGAAATAAACTGGCTTCCCCGATCAGAGATTAGTATGGACGGGAATCCATGCAGACGGATGATATTTTTCGAGGAATTACTTGGCAAGAACAAAAGCTGAAGGTAATCCTTTCAACGGAATAACATGGGCCATCTTGGAAAATAAATCCACCACAACCAGAATAGTATTGTATCCATTACAAGAGGGCAGGTCCGTGATAAAATCTAGTGACAAGGTGTGCCAAGGTGCTGGTGGAATGTCTAAGGGTTGAAGAAGACCAGCGGGTTTTGTTTTTTGACCTTTGTTTTGGGCGCAAACTCCACAGGACATCACGAAAGATTTAATATCCTTTCGCCAGGACGGCCACCAGAATTGTCGTTTAATTTTTTCCTCTGTTTTGGCAATGCCAGGATGTCCTTCCATCAGAGTATCGTGATGACGGGAAATAACCAGTTCTTGCAATTTTTTTTTCTGGCAAAAATAAACGTCCTTGGAAGTAAGGTAAGCCATCGTTGATTGAAAAGTCAGACCCCTTTTTGATCCAATCCTGCAAGGCTGAAGAGTCCAGGAATAGTTTTACCCGTGCTTGAATGTCTTCAAGGGTTTGTAAAGTGGTTATCCCCAAGATTCTTTGTTCGGGAATTATCGTCACAGGTTCTGAGTTTGTGACCATTTCTCCCATTCCAATTCGAGATAGCGCGTCCGCTTTGCCATTCTTACAGCCGGGACGGTAAGTGATTACAAAATCAAACTCAGCAAAGAATAAAGCCCATCGGAGCTGTCGTGAAGACTGAGCCTTGGCAGTTTTTAAATATTGTAAATTTTGGTGATCAGTGATCACGGTGATGGTATGCCTGGCGCCAAGAAGATAATGCCGCCAAGCCTTAAAGGCGGACTTAATGGCTAATAATTCCTTATCGGTGATTGCATAATTTATCTCCGGCGGCGAAAACTTTCTGGACCAAAATGCTACGGGGTGCAGTTGGTTGGTTTCGGGGTCTCTCTGAGACAGGACAGCTCCCATGGCTAAGCTGGATGTGTCGGTTTCGACTATATAAGGGAGATCAGGTTGCGGGTGTTTCAAAATAGGTGCGGACGTAAATTTAGCTTTTAATTCCTGAAAGGCCTGTTCAGCTTCTTCGGTCCATTCAAAACGTTTAATCTTCCGCAAGAGTGCAGTGATGGGTTGCACCACCCGTAAAAATTCCGGGATAAACCTGCGATAAAAATTGGCAAAACCAAGCATGCTTTGGACACCTTTCACCGAACTAGGTGATGGCCATTTGAGGATGGCATCCACTTTCTGTGAGTCCATTCGGATCCCTTAAGGTGTCAGGATGAATCCAAGAAACTCAACCTCGGTGGTATGGAAAGCGCATTTTTCCAGTTTTGCAAACAGTTTGTGCTGGCGCAATTTCTCAAGGACGGCCCTGACATGTTTTCTGTGATCTGATTCCGAAGAGGAGCACACCAGAATGTCATCGATATACACGACAACACAGACATCGATGAGTTCCCGAAGGACATCGTTCATGAAGAATTGGAAGGCAGCAGGCGCGTTGCACAACACGAAAGGCATCACCTGGTATTCGAATAGTCCATATTTTGTATGGAAGGCCGTTTTCCATTCGTCACCTTCTTTTACTCGTACCAGATGATAAGCCCCCCGGAGATCTAACTTGGTGTATATGCAAGCGTCCTTCACCTGGTCAAGGAGTTCAGGGATCAAAGGCAGAGGATAACGTTTTTTAACAGTTATCTGGTTCAATGCGCCGTAATCGATACAAGTTCTAAGGTCGTCTTCTTTTTTTGGCACGAAGAACAAAGCTGAGGATGCCGGAGACTTTGACGGGCGAATGAAACCATTGGCTAGGTGTTGGTCTAAATATTGTCTCAAATGCAGATTCTCCGGCTCAGTAAGGGCATAAATCCTGCTACAAGGGGGTTGTGCACTGGGCACCAGATCGATTTGGCAATCGTACGATCTGTGAGGAGGTAACGTGTTGGCCTGTTCCTTTTGGAAGACGTCCTGAAAGTCTTGATATTCCGGAGGTAGTTGCATGGAGACAGAGGTTACTGATGCTAGACTGATCTTCAGATTTTCTGGGTAGCAGGTTCGTGCACACTCCGGAAAGGTTATTCTCTTTGCTCGCCAATCAATTCGAGGATTATGTGTCTCTAACCAAGGGATTCCGAGAATAACCTGAAACTGTGGAGCCTTGATTACATCAAACACAACTGCCTCCCGATGGCTGTCCGGACCTACAAGTGTCACCTCAGCTGTGGAATGTGTTACCGGTCCGGAGGCAATTTCGGTACCATCAACTGTGGTGATGACATCTTTGCTGGTTTTAGGACGCAGAGGGAGGTTAATCCTGGAGTCCAATTCACGATCCACGTAGTTTCCTATAGCCCCACTATCGATGTATCCCTTTATTGCATGCAACCGCTTAGGCTGTTCCGGATCTACGAGGACCATTGGCACAATGAAATGCGAGGTCTGAGAGTTCGTTTTCAAGCTCGGCAAGCAGACCCCTACGCTTGTCGGGCAGGGTCGTTTCCCGATACAGAGGTTTCATGGATTTTATCAGCGGCTCCTACCACCTTCCTGGGCGGCCTTGCCGGGCAATCTCGTAGAAAGTGTCCAGAGGAACCACAATAAAGACATAAGTGCACCTGCCGTCTTCTTTCACGTTCCTTTTGAGTTAAAGGTCCTTTAACTCCTCCGATTTGCATTGGCTCAGAGGCTTCAGCCCCCTTGAGGTTAGCGTGGGTCTTGACTAACACCCGGGTCTCAAACCTGGACCGATCTTCTTTTCTGTTTTGCAGTCTGTGATCCAATTGGACCACTAAGTCTATATATTCTGAGCATTCTTGGGGCGGATTTACAACTTGGGCCAGGACATCTTTAAGTTCTCCGCGTAGACCTCGATAAAATAACGTGATTCTTTTATCCTCTGGCCACCCAGTTTCCACAATTAGTCTATTAAAGGTTGCAATGTAGGAAAGGAGGTCTTGATTGCCCTGTCGCAGAGATAGAAGTTCGTCATCTAGAGCCTGCCCCTGGGAGTGACGAGCAAATAACCTTTCCATGCTTGCTTGAAATCCTTGAAAATCACGAAGAATCGGGTCATCTTGAGTTACCAGTGGAACTGACCAATCGGCAGCACTGCCGCTGAGATATGACAATACAAAGGCTACCTTGGTCTGGTCATTAGGGAAGGCCCCAGTTCTGCACAGGAAATGCAAACGACACTGATTCATGAATATGGCGAATCGTTTGGGGTCCCCAGCAAAGCGTTCGGGTGGGGCCAACGGCATGTGTCCAGGTAGATTGATCTGCACCGGGTTACTGGAAAGCACAGGAGCGGGTTCCCTCCAGAACCGGGTAAAGGAGTTTGTCCAGCTTGACCTTGCAAAAGCTGTCTAGCCAGGTCATCAGCTCTTTCCTTTGTTACAATCACTTCCCTCCTGAGAGCATTAGTCTCTTGACGAGCGGCGTGTACTTCGGCCCGTAATTCCCCAAGTAGTAGGGCCAACTGGTCAGTCTCAGAAGTTTCCATAGCGCCTGGGTGGGAATTTGTAGGAAGGCTTCGCGTTCTGTAACGCTCACCTGGCTCCCACGGAAGCGCTGGTCTGGTCTGGGTTGCTGTGGCCTCTTCAAGCGTGATGCGCAGAATTCGGACCACCGATTGAACAGGACCCCCAAATCTTGCTTGTCTGGCCTGTAGGAATATCCTTCTGCAGATGAGAAAGGGGATTAACTGTCTGCTGAATAGTGTGCTTGCTCCCCCCTTTCCCCCTTCGTTCTTCTCTGACTTCCTCCAAAACCCCCGGTTTAAGCACACCTTATGGTTTGGAATGATGAACTCTCCATCCTGCTTCTGGTGCAGGGGCGCGCGTTCGTCCAGTTACTTCACTGGTTTTCAGAATGGCGCTGGCAAATCCACTTGACTTTTCTGAGCGATACGCTGTAAGTATGAAGATGCAAAAGTTCAAGTGTGAGCCTCCTTTTATGTTGTTTTTTCCTAACCTGTGATCTGTCCTTTATTTCAGGTGCAGAACGAAGGCGATGCGTTGAGGGGTTAAATTGCCAGTGGTAAAATCAGGTGAGTTAGTGCTGAGGGCGACCCCTCTAAATGTCTTTATAATTCCCCAGTAATGTCTTTTGTCCTTTCCCCATAGGGGCCGGGGTGCGGTACCTGCCAAAGATGCGGCGCCGACCCGAGATGTGGAATGGTTCACCAAGAAAAGCCGGTAAGTAATATGGCTGAAAATTCGGCTTTCCTCTTGTGTTCCCTTGCTCACCTTTTGTCTCTTCTTCTCTCCCCTAGGTGCAGGGATGTGGCGACCGGTGCTGAGAGCCGCGATGGAGCCGGGCGGCGTCTCGGGAACAGGTGAGTGAAGCGCGGCGCTGCAGCGAGCAACGCGGTGCTTTTAAATGGAAGTCTTCCTTCAGGAATGCTGGCGTGAAGATTCCGGATGCAGGTAAGAAGGTAAAGTTCTTGGTTTTCACCTTTCTCTTCTCTTCTTTCCTTACAGGTGTTCCAGGTTCGAGGCGGGCGTGGCTGGAGTCCAGGTGCAGGAGCTGACACGGTGTGCGTTCAGCTGCTGGGATGCAGAACAACGCGAAGCACGTGTGGCTGTCCGGGCGTGGCTTAAATAGCCTTGGAAGAAGTTCCAGGTGAGTATTCTTCCACAGCCCCACCCAAGTAACAAAATATTTCCTTCAGAAAAATAGTCCCTCCTAATCCTCATTTGGCTTGGTTCTTCATGCAGCATGGTCTGCATCAGGTGAGTATGCAGCATGGTCTGCTTCAGGTAAGTGCACCAAACACTTCCCCCTTATGAGCCTGGCGCCTATGGTGCCAGGACTGATGTCCAACATGAGCCTGGCGGCAACGGCGCCAGGACAGAGTCCAAAGAGCCCCTATAAAGGGCAGCTAGGATTTTACCCGGGGGCGTGATGCCTGCTCCCGGGGGTGCTGGGCCTGGCCTCGTGCTCCGGGGGTAGGCATCATGACAGAAACAAAATGTTTTCATTGTGGAAGGAGGACATGCCAACATCTCTTAAAAAGGCACAAACAGCCTTATTCACATTGCGTATCGCTTTCTCCATTTGTGGACCAAAAGCAGAAGAACGCAGCCATATTTGTCTTTGTGCAATACGGGAAAAAAGTATGTGACAATTTGGAAACATGTCCATGAGCTTCGCAAGTCCTTCCTTCATTGCAAATTGCAAAGAAATTCCAGAGACATGGCCCAAACTGTTTCCTCCGCAGTGAATTATAAGTATATCTGGAGGACCCTCTGTCAGTAAAGTAACACAGAGAGGTACCAAGTCCAGCCACCTCATGCCACGCACGCCATGCCAGTGCACCTCCACATGAGGAAATCCGAGATCTGCAGATAAACTGCAGCTTTCTGCGTGCACCTTCAACCAATGTATCCATCTGTCTCCCAAAATCCAGATAATCTGTTTTTGAGCATGGAAAGCCATGGCTGTGTTGTCTCCTGTCATGGAGAAGATTGCCTTACTGAAGTGCGCAGTTCAGAACACACCTACTGAACTTTATGGACCAATCCCTAGCTCCATTCATTCTCATTTGCATGCGTCTCTACCCCTGTATCCCCGTTGGTGATACGCGCTGGCTGTGAAGTACCGCCATGTTCGCGGACATGTACAGGATCAGAGCGTGACGACGGTACATTGAAGTGTCATTCCCCTTTTTCCCCTTTAAAATGGGATCTGAAAAGAGCCGTTTTTTAAAATTTTTGGCCAGATACCGTACAGACATCTGTTATTTCATTTATTTTTTTGTATTTTTGTCCTTGCTTTACTCCTACAACCATTACAGAACCTTCTCTAAAGCAAGCCTTACGTTCCAAAAGAACATTGCATTTCCCAAAGAAGATAGCGCAAAACCATCTGCTTCGAAATAATCCGCATTGCTTGAAGCAATGTTATCGTGGCTGCAGAAAAACATACCAGCTCGTATCATGAATGCACGCATGCCGCGATTGATGATACACCTTCCAATACTTTGGTCTGGACAGAAAACAGAATTGTTGTCCCATTTCATTTTAGGCAGCAAAGCAGAAAAAATTACTTTCGTTGTTGGGAAGATGGTCATGAGTGCTTCAACCAAATGTGCCAAATCGGGCAACAAAGTACGTGAACTCACGTATCCCAAATGAGAAGCACCGTAGTGCAAAATTGCCACATGAGGAGTGGTCATTGTACGCATGTCTCTGCAAACTTGCAGAATTGCTGCAGCATTGCCATCAGTGTCAGCGCTCCACACCACCTCTACTCCTCTGACATCGAAATGGTGTGCCACATGCCTACTCTCCGCATGGTGTTGTAATCCATGCACAAAAATGTCTCCAATCACCAAAACCCTGACCCTCTACACCTCTGCCATCTTCACTGTACGCAAAGTCTTTCCACACAAAAGAGTAATGTGAATATCAGATTGGCTGATGCCTACAGTCCCCTTTCCATACAGGATTTGCTGTAGAAACCTGTATGTGACACGCCCTACCTGCAGACAAGCGTTGCTTACGTGCGGCATGTAACTCTTGACTACCAGTACAGCTTACCCAGTCCTTCCACCCTTTCCACAGCGGTAGCAAGTCGAGTCCCTCATTGGACATGACTAAGCAGTCACACAACCATCCACCAATCACATTGAACATCGCTAATTCTAACTCCGTCATCAACATTGCGCACTTCAAAATGACTGTCGATGATTGTGAATGGAAGTCGCATATCATTGCAAAGCACCTACTTCATAAGCTACTGTGCACGTTTCGCGAATTTCTATGTACAGCTCCATGCATGCGCACATGCATGAGTATATAATACAGGTATGTATATTGTAATCAGAGAACATGTGCAACCCTTATGATTTAATTTAGACAAATAATGGCGCTAAATGTGCACAGGCAATACATACCAATGTTCCCCCTTTTAAGTGCAAGATGTCCGATTTATGATTGACAAACGGCACGACTGCTTACTGTCTTCCGCATAACCTACACATACGTTGCAAGCATACCTATTTAGGGCGGAACTCAATTTTGTATGTGAAAATGTCGGAGTTGTGTACTGTGTATGGGCTACAGCAATGCTACTTGCAATGTAATCGTATGAGAAAAGTAAACGCTCCCGATTGCTGTGGTGACAGCTCCCTCTGATTTTTCGGCATTGTGCTTTTAATTTGCAAGTAGAAAATGTTTCCCCATCTACTGCTGTGCCCTATCGCTTACAAACCTCTCGCCTATACATAGTACACCATGTAAAAAACAGGCTTTCCCATAAACTTTAAATTGTTAGCAATTTTGAAGGACTTTCAAGTACCATATTGCAAATGCCATGGAGAGACTGCACACAGTGAAGTGAAATGCACACATGCACTGGGTTGAAATATGAAAGTAGAATGCTGTGACGAAAGAAGCACAATTAATGTGTGCAGTATCATCACTGCTTTAAACACACTAAGTCATTGATTTTGTTTTTTTGCACCGCAGTGAAGACTACTCTCGTGAGAATCAACAGCATCTACACTGCAGACGACATATCCGAAAAAACCTGGCTATTTTGCGAAAAAACGTAAGTACAGTACTACCTTTATATTGTAACTACTCCTCAAAGAGGCTGTGTGGGTTATTTGTTTATTTTGGGCACCAAAGCAAACATTGATTTCTAAACCATTCTACCTACAAATATCCATTTATTGAACAAAGAATAACAGGCAGAATGGCTCACAAATCCCTGTGTGTTTGGAACTCAAATAACATACGTAATCCTTAGAAGGTTAGATTTAGAAAAGAAGTTGCTGTTGCAAGTTTATGGCATTTTGTTAATTAATAATGGTTTTTGTCACAAGTAGGCCACTTTGTACTCTCATCTGAAGCACATTGTAGTAGTATAGAAACAATAAAGTAGCCTTACCAAATCATTGCACGAGTCCAATGCACATCGACACACCATGACAAAGACCTTCCCAATCAGACTCATGCACACATGCACACAGCACACAGATGTTGGACAACAGACCAAAGTATACCTTTTTTTTTAACAGATACCAAAGAATGCCTACCAAAAAGCAACTCCGTAGAAAGGGACGCAAAAGTAGAGCAAATAAAAATAAAAGTGCCCAATGTAAGCATACACCTGTTGTAGAGTTTGTAGAGAATGTTAGAACAAACCAGCTAATGCAGTTGGTTAGCAAGCCAAAGGAAGTCTCAAGACTGAAACTTTACCTCCTCCATCAAAATGTGTCACAAAACACAAAAATGTTGTCAAACAAATGACTACCAGTACAGCTAACAATGCTCCTAATAATCCTGATAGTGTAACAAGAACGCATAGTAAAAAAAGTATTTTATCAAAAATGTTTCGTTACAGAGTCCTTCAGAATCTACTAAGAAGAGGACCGAAATCATCCTCACCCCTTAAAACCTACTGTATAAAGTTAATCCTACAAGGTCTCGTGGACAGTGCAAACCTTCTCAAAAGGAAGTTGTTTATATTAGTGTTGAATAGGATGAAAGCACTAACAAAACTAAGTACTAAACTACAAAAGAAACTGAGCAATAAACGGAATGTGAACAAAATGGAGTCACACAACAACCACAGAACTATATTTCAATGAAGAAGCATACAAATAAAATCAAACAAACAAAATTGCCATCCATAGCAGTGGACGAGGGTATGAGAAAATCAATACTACCACCATGGAACAAGAAAGACTGCTTACAAATGTATTCCCTGAAAACTCAGAATTACCTCTCGATTCAGCAGAACTACATCGTGCAGTATACAAATGGCTGTGCACATCAATGTGTACCATTCCAAACAAAGCGTTCAAATCTTTACGTCAGTTCCTTAGTCAATATGTAAAAGGTAAAGAGAAAAGTAAAAGGAAAGTGCTGAAAAATATGGATATTTGTCCAGTGCGGAAATATACAGGACTAAAAGGACATTCATTAGCCTGCATTTCTGGGCCTATTTGCAAAAGCACCTTCCATGATATCAAAAGGATATCAATACATCATTCCAATGTAAGAAATCTAGTGTATAAAATATACTATGCAAAAAGTCCAGCTTCAGAATTAGGCAACTTAAATACCACTCTTCTGCATGGTACACCCAAATACTTACAAGAATAAATTGACCGTATTCAGAGAAAGTATTTTGGAAGTGAGAACCGCTTACAAAATGCAACAGTTTTAGAACATAGTAGCAACAATTCTGCATATAGCAACCTTCTACAACACACATACAGAAAAGAAATAGTAAAATTTAAAAGGTCATCGACTGAAGTACCAAACCATGTGTGTGTGTGTGTTGCCGCAGAACGTTTTACAAAAGGAACAGAAAAAATGTGGACATAGCATACAAAATAGAAGACAATGAAGATTCTAAATGGTTTGAATTAGCTCTCTTCCTTTTAGCAGAAAACAAATATGAACTAACTGAATGCCCAATATGTTGCAGTTACTGTACTACAAAATTAGACAACAACCACACTCCTTCACGTGCTATTACAAATAATTTGGAATTGTTTCCATTACCGAAAATCCTGCAGCAGCTCAATTTGTATGGGAGCATTATAATTCAAACAGTTCACCTATTTCAAGCAATTATACGCCTTCATCCAAAAACAGCAAAATTACCTTCCTCTGAATTGGTAAAAGGCATTTGTGGCAAAGTAGTTTATTTGCCATTAGATCTAACATAAAATGTACACACTCTAGGAGTGGAACATTCAATAGAGCATTCTTTAATGGTCTTGGTAAATGGAGTACCAACAAAGGACAAAAAAAATTTGGCAACAATTAGTGGACTTACACAAAGTTAGACAAGCATTGCAATATCTAAAGGACAATAATGAGTACTACAAGGAAATAAATATTGATGAAAGCTTAAGGGAAACAACTGAAATAATTCAAGAGCCATCAGAAACTGGACAATTCGAACTTCTGGATCCTGCTACAGTATCCACTCTTTTGGACCATTACACAATTCATCCATTGCATTCCAATGAAAGCATAGATGATGCACTAGAAACTTACCAAATGCGACAAACCAAAGGGTCACCAATCAGTATATGGGAAAAAAGTAAAGAAGCACGTGCTTTTCCACTGCTATTTCCTACTGGCAAAGTTGGAAGATGCGATGATAGACCCACTCAGATTGGGGCATCAGAATACTGTTCATTACGAATGTATTCGCAAGATCCCAGATTTATACAAAATGTGGAATACATATTCCACCTACTCTATGAAAGTGAATTAGCAACACTATGTTACGGAGTTGCACACATTCTTAAATCTGGTACCCACTTTCAAAATATGTCAGCTACGCAGTTAATACAAAAAGTACAGGAAAAAGATGAGGTTTTACAATCAAGTATAACAAATTTGTTTGCAAACATGCGTGGTACAAAGGAATACTGCTTCCGACGGCATAGAGACGTGCGTTGTATGATCAGAAACCTAGGACCACCGACTTGGTTTGTTACGCTAAGTTGTGCCGAATATGCATGGGAAGATTTACATAAATTCCTACGCATAGCAAACAGCAACAAAAACAACATAGATATATTAACACCTGGAGAAATTTGCTCTCTAGATCCAGTTAATGTGTCAAGATATTTCCATCATCGTTTCATTGCCATGCTACACTTTATTTGCAATAAAACTGTTCCTCCCCTTGGAGAAGTGCAGCACTTCTTTTGGAGAAAAGAATATCAAGCGAGAGGAGCACCACATATTCACATGCTGTTATGGATCAAAGGTGCACCGACATTTGGTCATGACAGTGACAGCACTGTATTGCAGTTTATCCAAAAATACGTCACTTGTGAAATCCCTTCTGAGCAGACACATAGTGTGCTGCATGGGCAGATTTTACAATTTCAAAGACACAAATGTGGCAAATATTGTTTTCGCAAATACAAAAACATAGATAAATACTACACCAAATGTGGCTTTTGTTACCCTAGACCATTTACAGAAACAGGTGAAGTAAACAACTTCATGTCTTCAGTTCGACATAATGTTAAAGGTAAATCACCTAAGAACACGTATTACATAAAAAGAAGGGAAGAATCAAAATATATCAATGGTTACAATGCAATCATTGCCCTCTTATGGAATGCAAACAGATGTGCAGTACATTGCAGACAATTCCACTGCTGTTGCACGATATGTTACAGCCTACGTAACAAAAGCAGAAAAAACAGAGCTTCAAGACCTCTCGGATGACCTAGCATCAGACAAAACATTATCACAGAAATTGTACAGCCTAGGCATAAAAATGCTCTCTCATGGAGAATGTGGCACCTATGAAGCAGCAGATCGTTTAACTGGTACTGCTTTGTATGGAAAATCAGACAACATAGTATGGCTTAGTCTTGGTCCTGCAAAATCTAGAAAAAGAGTGCTAAAATCATATGAGGACATAGAAACAATTGCCAGAAATGATCCCAACAGCCAAGACATTCTGAAAAACAATTTACTGGACACATACTATCCAAACAGGAGTAGCACTCTGGAAAGCATGTGTCTATACCACATAGCTCAAAACTTTGTATACAAAAATAATGTAAAACCTGATGAAAGTAAACGTAGATATAGAGTGACCGATTGTGAAGGGAGCTTAGTGAAATTAACCAAACAAAGCTTAATTAATCATGTAAAATTGTCATTAAAAAGTCCTCAACAGAAAGAACTATATTACATGTCTCTGTTACAACTTTTCAAACCATGGAGAAAAGAGATAGACATACTAGATAACTATGACTGCTATGAAGATGCTTTCAAGGCAAATGAAAGCGCTATTACTGATGTGAACTTTACGCAGTACAAAACAAACAATGTTACACAATGAGCAGCAACAGGAAGAAGAACTTCAGGCCCAACTAGATCAAGACTCTTCCGACAGTAGTCAACCTTCTGTAACAGGAAGTCAAGAACCACTAGGACAACCACTAATAGCAAATGAGGCTGAAGTAGCTAAGGCAGAAGTAGAAAACACCACATTAACTGTGCAACAAGCAAAACTTAACAATGATCAGCGCACCATTTTTGAAGACATAACAAAACAAATTGTACATGGTGTACAACACGAAAATAAAGAATGTACCTGCCAAAATTACAAACCTATACTGCTGTACGCAAGTGGTGAAGCTGGATCAGGGAAAACATTCTTAATCAAAATCATCAGCAAGTTCCTTCAACAATTGACAAACAACAAACTGTCAGCTGTTGTTACGGCCCCCACAGGTCTAGCTGCCTACAACATAGGCGGTGTCACTTTACACCGATGACTACTGCTTCCAGTAGAGCATCAAAATAAATTAGACTACTACAAACTTTCTGCAGAAGCTGCAATGGAATTACGCAGAGTATTTAAACAAATGAAAATGCTACTAGTAGATGAAGTGAGCATGGTCTCCAACCTAATGTTGGCTTTGATTCATCTCAGATTGCAAGAAGTACTTAAAAGTAACAACGAAGAACTCTTTGCAGGGAAACACATTATCGTTTTCAGAGATCTTCTACAATTGACACCAGTGAAAGGTGAACCGATTTTTCAAACGTTAGGCCACAAACTCTGCCGGAAAACTGTTGGTAGCATAGGCAATGTTAACCTTTGGCAACATTTCCAATATAGAGAATTAACTGAGAACATGCGGCAATCTGCAGATCTCACTTATGCCAACATCTTAAAAAGTTTTAGAGTTGGGGTATTATCGCAAGAAGCACAAGTTGTATTGAAAAACCGGCACATACATGCACTTTATGGCGACAATGCATGTGCAACTGATGTTATGGAACAAATAGCGCACAAAAATGTCAATTGTATGGCCTTAATGTCAACTCTTGCAAGCTGTTTCAAATTCAATGAAACAATGTTAAGTAAAGAAATGCAACCAATACTGGAAATTAGCGCCACAGACAAACTAGACGTACATGGTATGACAGTACCCATGTGTGAGCAAGCCACACCAAGACTAAATAGTTTAGAAAATTCAATCTCCAACAAAGCTGGGTTGGAAAAAATATTGAAATTATCCTTAAATTGTGGAGTAATGCTTAAACGTAACCTTGACGTAGAGCAAGGGCTAGTTAATGGAGCACTGGGCACAGTTGTTGGCTTTCAATCATACCCACGTGATAGCAACATTTAGTTTGTCAATATTCGCTTTGATAAACCATCAGAAGTGAAAAGGATATGGTGCTCAATTGCTCGATTCCTTCTCTTCAAAGACATGTATGTACGTAGAGAGCAATTTTCTCTAACTCTTGCATATGCAGTTACCATTCATAAATCCCAAGGTCTTACCCTAGACAAAGCATAGATAGATATAGGAAACACAGTCTTTAAGGAAGGCATGAGCTACGTAGCATTATCACACTTCCGTACACTTGAGGGTCTATTGCTAATGAACTTTGATGCAAGTAAAGTCAAAGCTGATATTCCTTGTATTCTAGAATACAATAGATTGCGTTCACTGTACACCCCTCATCTGAAACTATACCCTGTTCCAGATAAAGTAAAACGTGGTAATAGAAAACTAAATGAAACAGAAATGCAACAGAATCCAACAGCAAATTCCGGAAAGAAAAGAAAAGAAGCTAAAGTTTCATCAATTACCGCAAACATAGAAGAACCTACTAGGGAATGTAAACCAGGGACGTCGGCAAAGAAGCAACAGAAATTCAGAAAAATGCACTCAGATACAGAACTTGCTGGACCATTCAAATTTGCAAATGAAAGTGGGGTAAGTTGCTATGCAAATGTACCAATGAATATTCTATTTCAATTGCCACCAATTGTTAACAATATTTACCTCCACAGTACAGACCAATTGTGTTTGCAAATGTTAGTGCTGCATAGAAATGCAACAAGCAATCCTGACAACACATACAGAGCCTCATTACACAGAAGGCGGTAAGGGTTAACGGTCACCGGTAATGGTACTGGTGACCGTTAACCCTTACCGCCTTACTACGAGGTCCCTTTGCGGGTACGTACTTTAACGCCTGCTGTTTAGCAGGTGTTAAAAACCAACCCGCAAAGGGACCAGGGTGCTAATTACGGTACCGCAATTTGCGGTACCGTAATTAGCACCTTCCCCATTCCCAATATGCCCTATGTGACAAAAATGGGAATGGGGAAGGGCAATGGGGGAAGAGGGAATTACCGCCCCGCGAACCTTGGAATAGGGCGGTAATTCCCCTTTCCACAAAGGCGGTGCCAGTATTTTACCGGCATGGACCAAGGTGCGAACAGCACCTTGGTCCTCCGCCTACCGTGTAATGAGGCCCACAGTGTTCATGGAGTAAGGCAACAATTGGACTACTGTGCTGGAATGGTGAGATTCACTATGAACTCACAAGAAGATCCACAAGAATTTTTAATGTACACACTATTAGTATCGGAAAACAAAAGCATACCTGTGAATGAAATCTTCCAGATTTCGTACATGTGGAAACATACATGCACTCTCTGTAGCAAAGTTATACAGGAAGAAATCCCAAATGAGCGATTTGTGTATGTTTCCATACCAAATTGTGAGAGCATTCCATTTCAGCAACTTGTACAAAATGCAAACCATGGCAGATTATGTACTATTTGCAATTCAGACAATCCCTCCACCTTACTGATACAATCACATAGTGCCTACATAATACTAATGCTTCTATGTCATAATGCAGATGGCACCAAAAACAACTGCAAACTGACTGGATTCACACACGGTCAAGTGTCACTTGGAAAGAAAACCTTTACAACAGTAGCTATAATCTACCATGCAGGAGCTACAACCAATGCAGGTCACTACACTGCATACATTAAAAAGAATTGTGGATGGTTCGAATGTAATGATAGCACCATTACTCTAAAGCAGAGATTGCCAGCTAATCTTACAAATGCGCATTTAATGTTCTTAAAGCCAAAATCGACAAAATAATGTGTACTTCAAAATTATAAAAAAAAATTATGTGAAAGACTACAAACAGTTGGAATACGCCAACAGGTATCTAACTACCCAAGAGGATGTAAGAATGACACAAAGAAATGAATATCACAGATCGTTGGGAACAAATGCACAGGTAGAATCCGCCTACAGGTATCTAACTGTTGTTAAAAATCAGCAGGAAGGCAACAAACATAACATTAATGGAAAAGATGAAGGAAACAGGATATAACAACAACAACACAAATGAGCTGTAGGAACAAATGCACAGTTAGAATATGCCTACAGGTATCTAACTAACTGTTGGTAAAAATTGGCAGGAGGGCAACAAACATAACATTAATCGGAAAGATGAAGGAAACACTCAAAGGAAACAAGGAAGTAGTTAGTACCATAGTAAATGAAGGTTTTTTTTAATCCGACAAGGATTTATTTTCCCCAGACCCAAGGATTAGATAAGCAAACACAGAAACTGAGCGCAATGCACAGTACACTGGTTTGTAAACTAAATATGAGGGTAAAAAGAAAAAGGTAAACTGCCTATTAAGCAATGTAGTACATTTTCAAAAAATGCAAAGACTAACATACATGTTTCTTTAATAACAGAAATTGAAAAAGGGATACTTCCGCCAAGTACGATAACCATTTAAAAATTGTATGTGGATTCTGAACAAAGTAAGGAGTAAGTATATTAGCAGTCATTTTCTACACATGCGAATCTACACGTCTAATCTATGGTACTAATATGCTGCAGTGCCTGTAGGCTGGCCCTTGCATCTTCGGTGTGTAACCTACCATGTACGCCTTACGACCAAGGTACAAGGAGTATAGGTCCTAGCCACAACCATCGCTGCATATCAAAACCATGGTCCTTGTAAATTAGCTACTTTTAAATTTACTTTTCGGACCATCGTCTGTAGCCATGCAGGCAAGACACTAGGGCGTGCACACAACAAGCGCATTACACCACACCCATATTCACTTGTAACTCCACTGCTTATGATATGACTTCAGTCTTGGGTGCATGGCCTTTGGGCAAGCAATCAAGAGTCTGGGTCCTGGCTAGAAACACCACAGCATATCGGAACCATTGTGCCTTGTCATTGTACTATGTGCAAACTTGGTTTTGGGAGCATGGCCTTTGACCATGCTCCCAAAACGCTACGCCCTCCCCACAACCATCTTAATGATGTTGCATAGTACAAGTGTACCAAGAGCTGTGATATGATGCAGTAGTTTGTAGCCACAGGCTACAGAGGTGAGTTTGAGGCCATACGATTATGAATGTATGGGTATACAGTATTTCAAATGCATAGTTACTTACAACTGCAGTGCTTATTACTGTGTTCAAATACTCTGCATCCTGGCCACTACTACCACACCATATGACATCCATTGTGGCATATAAGTACACTACGAACAAATGTACTTTTGGGGACATGGCCTTCGGCCATGCACCCATGATTGCAACCCCTCTCCACAGCCGCCAAAATGATGCACTACCACACCATATCATACCCATTGTGCCTTGTAAGTACACTACATATAACTGTGCTGTTGGGTGCATGGCCTGATAATGCACTCATGACTATAGACTCTCCCCACAGCCACATGACTGATGTTCAATACTAGGGGTGTCTCTGTAGCTCTGAAATGCTGCACTGTTTGGGCGCAGGGCCTAAAATTGTAGGTGTACGGCCATACATTTCAATATATGGTTGTGAAGTGTCTTATAACTGTAGTGCTTACAAGTTTCCTGTTGGGTGCATGCTTGGGTGTATGGCATACAGCCTGCAACCATGCACCCAAAAGTACACATCTTGTCCACAACCACCGCACTACATGAAACCCATGTGGACTTGTAAGTGAAGAGGTTATAGCTTTGTTGTTGGGGGCATGGCCTTCACCCTTGCACGCAAGAGTACACACACTCCCCACAACCAGGCAATCGACACGCATTAGTAAGGGGGTATCCATGGGTGTGACATGCTGAAGTATTGGAGGCCAGGGCCTAGAGTTTTGGAAGTAAGGCCTTCGGCCTTCGGCCGACGGCCCTGCATCCAAGACTCTAGGCCCTGGCCTCAACCACCATAGCATGTGCCACTCATGGCGGCGTACTGATGAATACAATAACCATAGGAAAAAGTATTGCAATTACGGCATGGTGTCAATTTCAATGTTCCCTAACACCACACGTGTCCTTAGAACTGTTACAAGTTCCCCGTGCACTGCACGGACTGAAATACGGCCCTTATTGGACCCCTCATTTTCTGTGCATACAAGGAAGCCATAGAAAATACATCATGAAGAAGGTATAAGTGTGTTATTGGGCGCATGGCCTTCGTCCATGCACCCAACACTACAGAGTCTCCCCATAACCACCTCAGTGATGTGTGGTAGTGGGGGTTTTTCTATAGGTGTGGTATCCTTCAGTGCTTCTAGCCAGAGGCTTCACTCCTAGCTGTATGTCCATAGATCTTACATGCGATGGGTGTGCAGTGGCTTCCACATCTACTACTTATAACTTTGTTCTTGGGTGCATGTACTTATAACTTTGTTCTTGGGTGCATGGCCTTTGGCCATGCACCCAAGACTGCACGCACTCCCCACAACTTGCCAATCGAAACGCAATACTACGAGTGTATCCATGGGTGTGACATGCTGCGGTGGTTGTGGCCAGAGCCTACAGTCTTGGAAGTAAGGCCTTTGGCCTTCGGCCGATGGCCATGCATCCAAGACTCTAGGCCCTGGCCACAACCACTGTAGCATGTCACACCCATGGCGGCGTACTAATGATTATAATAATAATAGCCATCGGGGAAAAGTAATGCAATCACGGCTTGTTGTCAATTTCAATGTTGCCTACCACTACGCGTGTGCTTTCAACTGTTAGAAGTTTCCTGTTTCACTGCATGGACTGAAATACTGTCCTTATTGGACCCCTCATTTTCTGTGCCTACAAGGCGGGCATAGGAAATACATCATGAAGAGATTGTAGCTGTGTTATTGGGTGCATGGCCTTTGGCCATGCATCCAAGAGTGCAGGGTCTCTCCACAACCACCTCAGTGATGTGTGGGAGTGGGGTTTTTTCTATAGGTGTGGTATCCTTCAGTGCTTCTGGCCAGAGGCTTCACCCCTAGCTGTAGGTCCATAGATCCTACATGTGATGGGTGTGCAGTGGCTTCCACGTCTAGTACTTATAACTTTGTTCTTGGGTGCATGTACTTATAACTTTGTTCTTGGGTGCGTGGTCTTCGGCCATGCACCCAAGACTGCACGCACTCCCCACAACTTGCTAATGGAAATGCAATACTACGGGTGTATCCATGGGTGTGACATGCTGCGGTGGTTGTGGCCAGGGCCTACAGTCTTGGAAGTAAGGCCTTCGGCCATGCATCCAAGACTCTAGGCCCTGGCCACAACCACTGTTGCATGTGACACCCATGGTGGCGCAGTAATGAATATAATAATAAAATTACAAAAAAAGATCCCGAAGGGAAAAAGGGAGTTCACATGGGGGAGTACTGTATTAATTTGAGTACTCAATTATGGAAATAGAGGCGAGGAAGAAAAGGAGAGCCCAGTCATAAATATTCACATTATCATTTTTAATTAGTAATTTATTACCATTATAAAATTGCATAATATATAAACATCAAATCAACAATAAAATCGATGAATTGATTATAAAATACTTGTCAAATCTAATGCCTCAAGCCATTCAATAGCAGTTTAGTTGCCACAATTCGTAACCTCATGTTACTCAAGGTAAAGCATCGCTGTCTCATTTTAAATTCCATCCAAATAGTCAAAGTGCTATGGAGAGGGCAAATAGTTAACAATTGAATAAAGTGCTAAGTGCAACCAAGTGCTAAGTGCCAAGTTGTTAACAAAGAAATAAAGTACTAAATGCAAAAAAAGTGCTACGTGCCTACTGTGCATACATGATCTTAAAATATCATAACAGTTTCGGCGAATTCAACCTATCTGGCTCCATTGAGCGAGTCAGTAGTCGCCTTCCTCAGGGCGCACTAAATATTGCAAATAAAAACCTGGAACGAACTAATGCTTAAATTTTTTGTCTATCATTCAGTAGTTCTTGCAGGTAAAACTTTGTACAATTCATAAGAGCTTGATTGTAGATCTGAAAGTCTGTGGGAGACGTTGACCCTTAATGAAACACATTAAAACAGACAAAATAGAAAAAACAGAAAAAAAAAAAAAAAAAAAAAACTTTGTTAAAATACAGAGGGCCTCATTACGACCCTTGCGGAAATGGAAAAATGATGGCGGAAATGCAATACCGCCATCGAACACCGCTCGTTGCGATCATGACCCGTCACCGTAAAGTACGATGCCATTAGCGACACCGCAGTGAACGGCAACGCTAACTGCACCAAGTACGCGCACGCGCGCCTTGCAAAACCGGAATCACCGCCATGGCGCAACGGTACGCGAATTCTGACCCTAGCGGACATGTACTGAACGCCATCAAGCACGTCGTAAAGTACCATTCCGCCATGGCGAGAAATACGGCAACGCGAACCAACCGTAAATGGCCCACTGAGTGCCTGTACTCCACTCCCTGGCCTCATTGCACAACTCCTGGCAGGCGCAATGTACTCACACTATGCAACCAGTGAAATCCACAATTCACCCATGCATGCCAACGTAGAAAAGCATGCAGGGGCTCAAAGCGCCCCGTGAGTGGGCATCCATGTACGGCATGTCACCATAGCCGTACTGACGCAGCACAGGCATGTGAAGGTACAATACATCAAAATGAAAATCAAGAACACATGACACAAAACAACAGTAGTCCCCCATCGCTTGCCACCAGCGCAAGGCAACATCCAAAACAGCATCCTGAGGGGGATTGCACCAGCCCTGTACTCATGCCAGTAAACAAACCAACCATCAGCAGAAGCATGTACCACACAAGTCGGCAGAGTGACTGAGCAGCCAGGCTCATCCCAAGAGGGGCCGATGGGAGCTGCAGGGCACAGATGGCATCAATACAGAAGCTATTCCAATGGACATGACCCCAGTCCCCCTCCAACAAACGCACGCAAACACAGTCACCTGTGACCAGCCACATTCTGAACAACCCATCATTCCACCAATCGACCTGGCTGACAGGCACCAGTCGGCCAAAAGCCAATCCCCCGCCCCTGAACAGCACATCATGTAAACAGTCACAATGGCAGCCCCTATCCGTGACCATACTGTGCTACGTAGGCAAACGCGGCCAGTACTGTACCACACAACTCAACTCAGAAGGCGGAACACAATGCAGATCATCACGCAATACATACCGCCACAAAGCGAAATTCGCCACATCACCTGCAAAGAACAACGCAACACGACAAATATCGGAATACAATTTAAATGCACATCCAAATGACAAAGGCCCCACAGCAATTTGCAAAATACCACCAAAACAACCATCATCACCGAGGGCTGCATCTGCAATAATTGACCGGCTTCCACTTGTGTGACGCCCTGTACCATCATGGCACACAGGGCCTACATCAACGTTCCAAAAGGCACCATGGAAGCGGCAAGAACCGCAGGTCCGTCCCATGAGGCAGGCACTAGTCGAGCTGAAAGGCCGAAATGTTGCACCTAGCCACCAGTACAGCGTAAGGGCATGTGGCCCATTGGCGATCGTCCCATATGATCGAAATGGTGCTCCACTGATTCACCCGAAGCTGCAGGAGTCGAGAGTAAAAACCATCTGGAGGAGTGGCGTAGAGATGGCATCTGCAATAGGGCAGGAGATACCTGTCACCCAAAAGAAACACAAATCAACCGATTGCATTACGGGACTCATGATGCATTACAACCTTCATTCAACACACCAAATCCACACCCATATGCATGCTAGCCCACTCCAAAGGAATATACACACCCCTAAATCAGTATCGAATCATAACGAAACCAATCGAGCTAAATACACCATTGTCAACGTCGGTTACTGTGCATGCGTCCGTCAAGATAGAACCCATGACATGGGATTAGTAACGTGCCTAGACACAAGTGTATGAAGGCGCGTCGAGACAGGGAGGATCCGACAAGGGCAGATAGACGTATGTCCCACTATGGCAGCCTTGCATCACATAACGCAGGGGAAGGGGAGTGAATCAAAAAACCCATGTACATGGCAGACCCTAAACGGAATCATCAGTCCATGCATCCACACATCATTCCCTCATCCCGCAATGAAAACGCATGAATATTCACTCACATAATATGTGAAACTTCCATCGCGTCTGTGCGTAATGCAGTCCGCAAAAACCACTGTGCCCCTGGCCGGATCTGTAGTGTTGTGAAGCAAGATGGATTTGGGAACGTCCTGCCTTATCGTCCACTACGCTGTTGCGCATCCCATTCAATTCATATCATTCATTGCCTGCTCGTTATGGGCCATGTCCCAAGGACATACTACAATAGAACGTTACATTTCCAGCCAGACCTGTGGGCGTATCCTCGCCGCTACTTCAAAACCCAAAATGCTGGCCTTCGAATTCCTCACTTGCAACATTACGTCGAAAAGGCTTCTGTGAACGCTTGCATTCACAATTACATCAATGTAGTGCGGCTGTGTGTCATGATGCTAACTGGCTGCAATCACAAATGGCACGCCACGCCCGTCGGTGAAGTACGTTACTGTGCTGCATGAGGGTCGGCCATCGATCGAGCCCTACATACCACTGACTCTTCACAGGTATGGAAGCGGCTGCAATCATAGCATGTGTAACAATGGGAGCATAGCATGAAAATCAGTCAAAGTACATCACACTGCCATCGGGATTTGATACATGATTCAAATCCCAAGATGCCATGCGGCCAAATTCAGCCTTACGTGCGGGACGTGCTCGGCCAGAAGGGATTGCATCTGCCACAGATTCATTCAATCAGCACAGGTGGAGGCCATACAGGCCGACAGCACATATATTGCAGACCCAAACCCCTCCCACAACCACTCCCACTCCAAAATGCTACCGGCAGGACTAGCGATGTTGGGCCTGGGGTACCAGATAGCACTGCAAGTGCTACAACTACAAGAAGACGACGAACAACAACAGGTACAACAACCGGGCGCACAGGGGAGACGGAGGAGAAGGAGGAGGAGGAGGGCAAGGCAGGGTCAGCAAGGCCCACAAGCACTGCCACTACCACCACGCAGGCGGCCCGCAATCCCACGCCTCCGAGCCGATCCGTTCAACCTCACTGCTGAGCAGATCCACACCCTCTACCGTTTGGACCGGGACACCATAATCGCCATTGTGGACATGACACATGCTGACCTCGTGAGCATGATAGATAGCCCAACCGCCATCCCACCCCTACTGAAGGTGGTGTCTGCACTCCACTTCCTGGCCACAGGCACCTACCAGCACACAGTGGGACAGTTGCATGGCATTTCACAGCCACTGTTCTCACGGACACTCTTCCAAGTGCACGATGCCCTCCTGAAGCACGCCGACGACCACATCACACTACCACGCACGTACCAGGAGATTACCAACGCTAAAGTGGGATTCCATGCACTTGGCGGCATCCCGGGTTGCATTGGTGCCATCGACTGCACCCATGTTGAATTGGTTGTCCCACATGCCATGGAGGTCCAGTACCGCAACCGGAAACAATTTCATTCAATCAATGTGCAAATGGTGTGTGACTCCAACAAGATCTTTACGCATTGTTGTGCCAGATTTCCAGGATCTACCCATGATTCTATGGTCCTGAGGAACACAAGAATACCACGCTACATGGAGCGACACGCAGGGCACAGATCCTGGCTACTCGGTGAGTCTCATTCCATGCATGACATCGTGGCCCATTTGATGCGTCAATGACCTTGCAGGGGGGGGGGGGGCTACTTAGCACTATCATTCCACTGACACCCTTAATTCGTCTCATACAGGTGATGCCGGGTATCCACTGAAGAGATGGCTCCTTACACCAATCCGGAACCCACAGAACGAGCATGAGGAGGACTACAACCATGCCCACTCACGTACCCGTGTGGTCATTGAACAGGCATTCGGCCTACTGAAGGCTCGTTTCCGCAGCCTCAGCAGGTCTGGCGGGGCACTCATGTACAGCCATGAGAAGGTTTCTAAGATGGTCATGGCATGTGTCATGCTGCACAACATGTGCATACGTAGGAATGTGCCCATGCCCCCTGACGCTGTACTGCATGCACCTGAAGATGATGATGGTGATGAGGGTGGGGATGTGGAGGCACCTCAAGGAGTCCATGAGGCACAGGATGTACGTGCAATCCGACAGAGCATCATAGATGCATGCTTCTAGCAACCACGCATGGTGCCTATTACACGGAAAGGGGACCTGTGGCACTGTGTGTGTGTAGTACAGGCACATTGTGGACTGTACGCCTATGAAGGCCTCGTACGCAAATATCAATGTCCACACATGTCATTGGATGATAATGAGGTGCTGTATTGTTAATGTGATTTGATTTATACACCCTATGGACCCGCCACCCAGTGAAGCCCAACACACCCCCTCCACCCTACTACCTCCCCCCCCAACACCAGTGTCCAAATATGCATGCTGTCCGTGGGTAGACGCTATTGCAAGCCCCCTCTACGGGTATCAGGGGCACCCCTGCCCGTGGAGCGCAGGTTCCTGCCAGATCTGCGTTGGG
Organism: Ambystoma mexicanum; assembly: GCF_040938575.1. Lineage (NCBI taxonomy): Eukaryota > Metazoa > Chordata > Amphibia > Caudata > Ambystomatidae > Ambystoma > Ambystoma mexicanum. The sequence goes on along the minus strand of NC_090939.1, from coordinate 464,616,057 downwards.
GGCTGCCCTGGACGGAACTTGCCACGGATGATGTCTCTGCCTGCTCGCGTCCATGCATGTCTCTGAGGGTTTGTGAGAGCTCCGAGAGCACACGGCGCACAGCAGCAAGTTCAGCACAAACGTCTTTGGACGTCGCATGCAGTTCCCCCCTCAGGCTCTCGGTGCTTTTCTCCATTTGTGCTCTCAGGCTCTCGGTGCTTCTCTCCATTTCTCCCCTGAGGCTCTCACTACTTTTCTCTATTTGTGCCCTGAGTGTCTCGGTGGATGTTTCCATGGCTGCCCTGGAACCCCCGCATTCATTTGCATGGTCCTTGAGTAGCGTGGACGCTTCCTGCTGTTGCTCGATCAGCAGGTCGAGGGACTGTTGCCTCTGCTGGGCCATGGACATTTGCGGTGGTGTGACAGGGGGGCTGCTCAACACATGTTGCCTTGGCACAGGACTTGTGGGGGTTGGCCAGTCGTCGTCTTCAGGGTGCCCCTGCGTGGTTTCGTCATGGTGTAGGGGATGGAACATGCAGGGGGATTGGGAAAGGTCATGGATGGTACCTACGTCGCCAGCACTGTTTTCCGTGTCGGAGCATGCTGGCATGACAGCTGTGTCACCTATGGTGCTGCTACCACCAGAGGCAGTGCCATCAGATACGTTCTTTGGGGGGACCTGTGGTGCTGGGGTTGTGGACTTGCTGGCTGCTGGGGTGCCTGTTGCAGTCCCCTCCAGTGTGCTGCCACTTGATTCCTGCTGCTGCCGTGTCTTGATCCTTGCACCTGAGGTGGAGGCTCTTGGGACGTTGGTCCTGGCCCTCTTTGCAGGCGTGCTGGTAGGGGTGTCCTGCAGCTCGTCGTTGGTATCGGACCCTGTGGTGGAGTAAAGAGGGGCGAGCGTTAGTTATGGGTCTGTCGGATTTGGAATGGCAACGTATCAAATGCATTGGGGTGGTACATGAGGCTGATTTGGGACTGGGCCTTGGAGGTGGTCTCATTTTCGTGTGGATTGAGGATGCATTCATTTGGCTGCCTGCAGTTAGGGGGTGCATGCTGCACATGTAGGGGTTGTTTATGGCTTCTTGATTGATTTGTTTGTTCATTCTGACTTTTAGAGGGCGCTGTCAGGGCAAAGTATGTATTGCACTATGGGGTCACATGGTACTGCACATGTTCGTGGTTTGTGGATTTCGCATTGTTTCTCTTGGCCAACCTACCTGATTCTCCGGATGTCGGCACTCCTTTCTCCATCCCTCCGACTCCCTCTATGCTCTCCATTCCTATGGTGGAGGCGCAGATTTCCTCCCAGGGGGTCAACTTGATGGGCGACTCTGAACCCCCCCCGGTAGCTGTGGCGATGTTCCTGTTCGCAGAAAGTATGCTGCGTACGCGGATCCGCAGGTCGTCCCACCGCTTGCGACATTGCTGTGGCGTGCGGGGTGTTGTCCCCACCGCACTTACGCGCTGTGCCACCAGGGCCCATATGGCCTTCTTGTTGGCAAGGGCCGTCCTGGTCATTTGACTGGAGAAGACGACGGCGGAATTTTCCTGGAGGGTCTCGGTGAGCACGGTCAGTTCCTCTCGGGAGAAGTGTACCTGCCGCTTGCGGTCACACGCTTTCTTGGCTACCTTTCCCATATTTATTTTTTTAACTGGGGTTGCTAACGGGTTGGGATGTGTGTCAGGGTCGGATTTTTTATGGTTGTGTTGGGATTCGGATTTTATAGTTGTGCGGCGTGCTGTTTCCCGTTCCGGCCACATGCTTTTACTTCCGTTTCCGTATATTTACGGTGGCCGTAATTTGCGGTGCACGCTCGTTACGGTGACCGCTCATTACGGTGACCGCTAAGATGGGTGGCGGTATTGCACCTGGTGCAGCGTACGGCGGCGGTAAGGGCCGTTTTGGGGTCATTTCCGCCATCGCAGCCTTTCGGATTCCGCCATGGCGTAATGCTCGTGCCCGATGGGTCGTGATTGGCCGCACTTTGCTCCTTCGTGCAATGGCGGAAACGCTATTTACGCTGTTGCGGTCCGGTCAGTCACTTTCCGCCAGGGTCGTAATGAGGCCCAGAGTATAATGAGTGAGCCTCCTAATTTTCGATGCCTCTAGCCATGGAAATAAAACCTGGGGATATATATATATATTCACCTAAGTTGGTCCAGAAGTGGTGCCGAAAAATGTGTTTGTTTCGATCCGCCACCCAAACAGGACTGGTGATGCAAATAAATTTACATCTACAAAAGACAAAAATAAGAAGCTAAAAGAGATATCACTAGATTATCTCAGACTTCGATTGCTAAAACACAGTGTCCCCTGTCTCCACAGAGAGCAGATCAATATGTTACCCCTTCTATTACCAACCTTAAATTGTAGAATGTTTTAGCCTCTAATCGTGTCTGCAATCGACTCTATAATAGATAAGGATAGGGAATATTCCAAATCTTCGAGTCTTCGACGGTGTGGGATCAAGTTGGAAGGAGAGGCCAACAAATGCTAAACCGTAGGTGAAAAAACCCTAAGAAAAAGGTATAGAACAAGGTTGGCATATTAAAGGTTGTAAGCCATTAGGTGCAGCAATTAAAGAAGCGTTTTGAGTTGAAAAAGTAAACTGCATCAAATTAAATGGGTTCAGACAGGGTGGGAGGATGAACTAATGCTTGGATCAGACAAATGCCACTTGCACAAGCCTGTCCTAGTTTGTCATGTTGAAACTGACAATTCTGGACCTCTAGTGCACCCGTTTCAAGCCACTGTAATAGTGTCAAAGTTCTAATCTAGGAAAGTCTTTTATCTAGATTATTAAATAGCGGGCTCAGGTTCGCGCCGTCCGATATAGTCTCCTCCACAAGATGTATAAATATGCACAAAACTCGAGACATTAAATCAAGCTAAATATATGTCCTATGTCCTGTCGGTAACATACAAGGAGACTAAATGCGGCTCGCGGAGAGGAGAGCCTACAGATATATATAAAATAGCAAAGTATTCTCACCCGGTACAAGCCTTCTCTTTCGTCTCTGAATGCAGCTGCCTGAAATGCACACCATCCGATGTGGCCTCCGCGGCTGTGTTTATAAACACACGCGGTACTAGAGACAGAAACAAGACTGCGTATGTGCCCTTTGGCCTATAGAGACTAAAAAAGGACTAAAGTACGGTCTCGCCACACAGAAAACCTACAAATGTATAAATGTATGTTAGCAAATGTAGCATGAATGAATGTGCCAACAATATTACCTACTCAGGCTATATTTAAATAACTGGCGTAAAAAAACGCTGTTGAGTGTTGTATTCAACATTGTACGCGAAATAGCACCCTAATCAAATAGGGACTATATGCGTCAATTTTAAGTTCCATAAATGCTCAAAGGGGACTTAATTTCTAAAATACAGGGACCAAGGCATAAGTTGCCAAAATGGATGTGTTAAACAATCATCAGCGGACCTGGGTGAGGATCCACTTGCAGTGATCTAGTAAAAAAGTATATATATGTGTGTGTAGCATGTTAAGGTATACAATGGAGCCATTCCTCTTGGCGATTGAGTCCTGTCTCATAACTATTAGTGTTATACATCCACCATTGTTCCCTTTGCGCCAAGCGGGATGCTGTGTTGTTAACATCAGTGCCATAGACTTTTTCCAAAACGCACCATTTCAAGTTGTTCAGATCATGATTGTTTTCGACAAAATGAGACACTAAGGGAGCAGACACAATTTTGTTTCGAATTTTAGATTTATGTTCGCCAATTCTAGTTTTGATAGGCCTAGATGTTCTACCAATGTACGTTAAGGCACAGGGACAGATAATTACGTAAATCACGTTTTTGGTGTTACACGTGGTATGATGATTAAGGTTCCAATTTTTACCATTAATCCCTACAACGGATCCAGTGATTGTAGAAGCACATTGGTTGCAAAAACCACATGGAAAGTGTCCTTGGATGGATTTGCCACCCCACAATCCTGTCACCGTATTCAATTTAGGTCCAGTACTCGACCTGTCGGCTTTAGTGAGCCAACTTTTGAGGTTCTTGCCTTTCTTGAATGCAAAAATAGGTTTTGCAAGTCCTGGATTATTTAGTTGAAGCAGATGCCAATGTTTCATAATGCTTTGTTTGATCTTGTGATGATCACAGGAGCCTTCAGGAACTTAAGTCAGACACCTCGATAATCATCAAGCAGGCAGATAAGGGAGGTGGAATTGTTGTCATGGACTCTCATCAATATGACAATGAAATTTTGCGCCAGCTTGACAATTCAGCTATATACAGGAAACTTCCGAGTGACCCTACGGAAAGCATCAGAGCTCAAATTGCAGCGATTGCTCAACGAGCACTAGAAAGTGGAGCCATTAATGATAAGGAATTTCGTTTCCTTACTATTAAGGGAACTAGGACTCCGCTCATATATGTACTTCCCAAAATACACAAGGACCTCCTCAATCCGCCAGGACGCCCTATTGTGTCATTATGTGGATCTATATTAGAACCCATAGGTCAATTTTTAGATTATTTCCTGAAGCCATTGGCTGCCTCTACTGAAACATACCTGGCTGATACCACTGATGCCATTAAACATCTTGAGGGTTTTCCTTTTAATCATGATTCCGACATACTTATGACCTTAGATGTGGAGTCATTATACTCCAATATACCACAAATGGAATCTTTAAAAATAATGAAAGACTTTTTGGACTCACGGCCAGGCATTCAAGTAGTTCCCACTGAAATACTAATAGATTTACTTGAGATAGCTCTTTCACGCAATTATTTTCGTTTCAAGTCTTCTTATTATCTACAAGTGAAGGGAACAGCGATGGGGGCAGCATTTGCCCCCAATTACGCCACACTTTTTATGTGGAATTTTGAAAACAGGTGTATCTTGTCAGACATTAATCCCTACAGAGATGCCATTAAATTGTATAAACGTTATATTGATGACATAATTATAATCTGGGACAAAACAAAGGCAGATCACCTTGCATTTCTTCCATGGCTAAATGCGATGGATACGAACCTCAAATTTACTATGACAGCCAATAGCACCTCTTTGCCGTTCTTGGATTTGTTAATCAAGAACTTTGAGGGCTGCATTATTGTTGACCTGTACCGAAAAGAAACTGATCGGAACACTATTCTAAGATTCAACAGTTTTCATCCTGAATCATTGCGCAAGAGCATTCCTTATAGTCAGTTTCTCAGGGCTAGACGAAACTGTACTAAATTGGAAGACTATAAGACTGAGGCGAACATTATTGAAGATAGACTGCATCAGCGAGGCTACCCTAAATACCTACTTCGTCAAGCTCGCAAAAGAGCCAGACCCCAGCATCGAGATAGTCTCCTCGAGAAACATTCCCGGGAAGATATTACTAAGGAGCGGCTAGTTTGCGCTATGACTTTCAACACCTTTCATCACAAGATCAAACAAAGCATTATGAAACATTGGCATCTGCTCAACTAAATAATCCAGGACTTGCAAAACCTATTTTTGCATTCAAGAAAGGCAAGAACCTCAAAAGTTGGCTCACTAAAGCCGACAGGTCGAGTACTGGACCTAAATTGAATACGGTGACAGGATTGTGGGGTGGCAAATCCATCCAAGGACACTTTCCATGTGGTTTTTGCAACCAATGTGCTTCTACAATCACTGGATCCGTTGTAGGGATTAATGGTAAAAATTGGAACCTTAATCATCATACCACGTGTAACACCAAAAACGTGATTTACGTAATTATCTGTCCCTGTGCCTTAACGTACATTGGTAGAACATCTAGGCCTATCAAAACTAGAATTGGCGAACATAAATCTAAAATTCGAAACAAAATTGTGTCTGCTCCCTTAGTGTCTCATTTTGTCGAAAACAATCATGATCTGAACAACTTGAAATGGTGCGTTTTGGAAAAAGTCTATAGCACTGATGTTAACAACACAGCATCCCGCTTGGCGCAAAGGGAACAATGGTGGATGTATAACACTAATAGTTATGAGACAGGACTCAATCGCCAAGAGGAATGGCTCCATTGTATACCTTAACATGCTACACACACATATATATACTTTTTTACTAGATCACTGCAAGTGGATCCTCACCCAGGTCCGCTGATGATTGTTTAACACATCCATTTTGGCAACTTATGCCTTGGTCCCTGTATTTTAGAAATTAAGTCCCCTTTGAGCATTTATGGGACTTAAAATTGACGCATATAGTCCCTATTTGATTAGGGTGCTATTTCGCGTACAATGTTGAATACAACACTCAACAGCGTTTTTTTACGCCAGTTATTTAAATATAGCCTGAGTAGGTAATATTGTTGGCACATTCATTCATGCTACATTTGCTAACATACATTTATACATTTGTAGGTTTTCTGTGTGGCGAGACCGTACTTTAGTCCTTTTTTAGTCTCTATAGGCCAAAGGGCACATACGCAGTCTTGTTTCTGTCTCTAGTACCGCGTGTGTTTATAAACACAGCCGCGGAGGCCACATCGGATGGTGTGCATTTCAGGCAGCTGCATTCAGAGACGAAAGAGAAGGCTTGTACCGGGTGAGAATACTTTGCTATTTTATATATATCTGTAGGCTCTCCTCTCCGCGAGCCGCATTTAGTCTCCTTGTATGTTACCGACAGGACATAGGACATATATTTAGCTTGATTTAATGTCTCGAGTTTTGTGCATATTTATACATCTTGTGGAGGAGACTATATCGGACGGCGCGAACCTGAGCCCGCTATTTAATAATCTAGATAAAAGACTTTCCTGGATTAGAACTTTGACACTATTACAGTGGCTTGAAACGGGTGCACTAGAGGTCCAGAATTGTCAGTTTCAACATGACAAACTAGGACAGGCTTGTGCAAGTGGCATTTGTCTGATCCAAGCATTAGTTCATCCTCCCACCCTGTCTGAACCCATTTAATTTGATGCAGTTTACTTTTTCAACTCAAAACGCTTCTTTAATTGCTGCACCTAATGGCTTACAACCTTTAATATGCCAACCTTGTTCTATACCTTTTTCTTAGGGTTTTTTCACCTACGGGTTAGCATTTGTTGGCCTCTCCTTCCAACTTGATCCCACACCGTCGAAGACTCGAAGATTTGGAATATTCCCTATCCTTATCTATTATAGAGTCGATTGCAGACACGATTAGAGGCTAAAACATTCTACAATTTAAGGTTGGTAATAGAAGGGGTAACATATTGATCTGCTCTCTGTGGAGACAGGGGACACTGTGTTTTAGCAATCGAAGTCTGAGATAATCTAGTGATATCTCTTTTAGCTTCTTATTTTTGTCTTTTGTAGATGTAAATTTATTTGCATCACCAGTCCTGTTTGGGTGGCGGATCGAAACAAACACATTTTTCGGCACCACTTCTGGACCAACTTAGGTGAATATATATATATATCCCCAGGTTTTATTTCCATGGCTAGAGGCATCGAAAATTAGGAGGCTCACTCATTATACTCTGTATTTTAACAAAGTTTTTTTTTTTTTTTTTTTTTTTCTGTTTTTTCTATTTTGTCTGTTTTAATGTGTTTCATTAAGGGTCAACGTCTCCCACAGACTTTCAGATCTACAATCAAGCTCTTATGAATTGTACAAAGTTTTACCTGCAAGAACTACTGAATGATAGACAAAAAATTTAAGCATTAGTTCGTTCCAGGTTTTTATTTGCAATATTTAGTGCGCCCTGAGGAAGGCGACTACTGACTCGCTCAATGGAGCCAGATAGGTTGAATTCGCCGAAACTGTTATGATATTTTAAGATCATGTATGCACAGTAGGCACGTAGCACTTTTTTTGCATTTAGTACTTTATTTCTTTGTTAACAACTTGGCACTTAGCACTTGGTTGCACTTAGCACTTTATTCAATTGTTAACTATTTGCCCTCTCCATAGCACTTTGACTATTTGGATGGAATTTAAAATGAGACAGCGATGCTTTACCTTGAGTAACATGAGGTTACGAATTGTGGCAACTAAACTGCTATTGAATGGCTTGAGGCATTAGATTTGACAAGTATTTTATAATCAATTCATCGATTTTATTGTTGATTTGATGTTTATATATTATGCAATTTTATAATGGTAATAAATTACTAATTAAAAATGATAATGTGAATATTTATGACTGGGCTCTCCTTTTCTTCCTCGCCTCTATTTCCATAATTGAGTACTCAAATTAATACAGTACTCCTCCATGTGAACTCCCTTTTTCCCTTCGGGATCTTTTTTTGTAATTTTGTTGTTCCCCAGTTCCATGGTATAGGGGTTACCCATCCGTTGTGATATATTATTGGTGCAACTTCGTGTTGCATGGGTTGTTCGAAATTAGAGACAATATTTTGGGAATATTTTGGGAATTTTTTCCCGTGTTGCTTTACACAGTGACCCTTTCTCTGCACTACAGACCCTTTGTTCCCCTACTTCTAGTGCAGATTAATTCTGCTTTATCATTATTCTCTGACTATGGCAGCCACTGATGTGGTCTCGTTCAGTGAAGAACAGTTGGCAGATGCCATTAACGTTCCATCATTTTTTGACAACATTGAGGGGACTATGGGCCCCAATGATGGTTCTTCGATCACTAGTGACAGCATTATTAAATTGAAAAAGAAAAAATTTCGAACAGAAATGCATAGTCACTTGTTGACAGAATATTTAAAAAAGAATATTATTCCCCAGGGCCTTTTGGTTAGAAATGAGCCATGCTTATTCATAGACGATGAAGAATATAAAACACTATTCTCAGGAGTCGCAACTAAATGCAGTCGGGACTGGATGTTGTTAACAATTAATACTGCCCTCAAGAAAAGTTCCATCATTGGGGATGAAATAGATAAGGCAGAGACAGTATTTGCCTTGGATACCACCATCATTAACATAAAGGAGAAATTAGAGCTTATAGAAAAACATACCAAGGATTTTGTTAAAATCACTACTAACAAAAAGATGGACAAACTTAAAAAGGATATCCTAGCCTTTTCTAAGGAGGCAGCCTATCCTTATTTGTCCGCAGACTACCAGGGCCCAGGACATTGGAGAGATCCCAATAATCCTCAACAGGGCACTACCCCCTTTCAAAAGAAAGTTACTTTTTCGGATACATCATCCGATGGCAGTGGATCATATCCTACTAGAAACTCTCGAGGTAATAGGGATAGGGGTAGGAATTGGAACAGAGGTTATAATCGAGGCCGAGGACGTCCATATTGGCAGTATCAAAATTATAACCGTTCAGCTAATTTTGTTCCTCAAGGCCCACATACTCCCTTTCCTCCACCTAACCTCCCTTTTCCGCCCCCCGATCAAGGGGCCCCCCCATTACAAAATTATTTCGAAACCAGGAGAAGGTCATACCGCAGGTAGCCCTACCATCGGCAGTATACAACATTTCTAAGAGACAACTTAGTGAATATGAGACTCGAATTTTGGAGAAGGGTTTCTCGTTTGTTCCTATGAGAAACCCCTCCAAAATGGAGGTAGAGATTAAATTACGTGGTTTATTTCGCAAAATACGTTTGCGTGACTTCTTTGGGAATCAAGCCCATGTTAATGGTGACGACGGCCTTCATACTACTTTAAAATGTAAATCTACCTTCACTCCGACCTTACAAATGGTTTCTGACGAGACAGCGGTATTTGAAAAGGCGGTCCTCAAAGACTTTAACTCCTGCTATAATACATCTAACAATTATAGCAGGGGTTCCTGCTTCAATTTTGGTAGACAGGATTGGGCCAGCCTTCAGGAACTTAAGTCAGACACCTCGATAATCATCAAGCAGGCAGATAAGGGAGGTGGAATTGTTGTCATGGACTCTCATCAATATGACAATGAAATTTTGCGCCAGCTTGACAATTCAGCTATATACAGGAAACTTCCGAGTGACCCTACGGAAAGCATCAGAGCTCAAATTGCAGCGATTGCTCAACGAGCACTAGAAAGTGGAGCCATTAATGATAAGGAATTTCGTTTCCTTACTATTAAGGGAACTAGGACTCCGCTCATATATGTACTTCCCAAAATACACAAGGACCTCCTCAATCCGCCAGGACGCCCTATTGTGTCATTATGTGGATCTATATTAGAACCCATAGGTCAATTTTTAGATTATTTCCTGAAGCCATTGGCGGCCTCTACTGAAACATACCTGGCTGATACCACTGATGCCATTAAACATCTTGAGGGTTTTCCTTTTAATCATGATTCCGACATACTTATGACCTTAGATGTGGAGTCATTATACTCCAATATACCACAAATGGAATCTTTAAAAATAATGAAAGACTTTTTGGACTCACGGCCAGGCATTCAAGTAGTTCTCACTGAAATACTAATAGATTTACTTGAGATAGCTCTTTCACGCAATTATTTTCGTTTCAAGTCTTCTTATTATCTACAAGTGAAGGGAACAGCGATGGGGGCAGCATTTGCCCCCAATTACGCCACACTTTTTATGTGGAATTTTGAAAACAGGTGTATCTTGTCAGACATTAATCCCTACAGAGATGCCATTAAATTGTATAAACGTTATATTGATGACATAATTATAATCTGGGACAAAACAAAGGCAGATCACCTTGCATTTCTTCCATGGCTAAATGCGATGGATACGAACCTCAAATTTACTATGACAGCCAATAGCACCTCTTTGCCGTTCTTGGATTTGTTAATCAAGAACTTTGAGGGCTGCATTATTGTTGACCTGTACCGAAAAGAAACTGATCGGAACACTATTCTAAGATTCAACAGTTTTCATCCTGAATCATTGCGCAAGAGCATTCCTTATAGTCAGTTTCTCAGGGCTAGACGAAACTGTACTAAATTGGAAGACTATAAGACTCAGGCGAACATTATTGAAGATAGACTGCATCAGCGAGGCTACCCTAAATACCTACTTCGTCAAGCTCGCAAAAGAGCCAGATCCCAGCATCGAGATATTCTCCTCGAGAAACATTCCCGGGAAGATATTACTAAGGAGCGGCTAGTTTGCGCTATGACTTTCAACACCTTTCATCACAAGATCAAACAAAGCATTATGAAACATTGGCATCTGCTTCAACTAAATAATCCAGGACTTGCAAAACCTATTTTTGCATTCAAGAAAGGCAAGAACCTCAAAAGTTGGCTCACTAAAGCCGACAGGTCGAGTACTGGACCTAAATTGAATACGGTGACAGGATTGTGGGGTGGCAAATCCATCCAAGGACACTTTCCATGTGGTTTTCGCAACCAATGTGCTTCTACAATCACTGGATCCGTTGTAGGGATTAATGGTAAAAATTGGAACCTTAATCATCATACCACGTGTAACACCAAAAACGTGATTTACGTAATTATCTGTCCCTGTGCCTTAACGTACATTGGTAGAACATCTAGGCCTATCAAAACTAGAATTGGCGAACATAAATCTAAAATTCGAAACAAAATTGTGTCTGCTCCCTTAGTGTCTCATTTTGTCGAAAACAATCATGATCTGAACAACTTGAAATGGTGCGTTTTGGAAAAAGTCTATGGCACTGATGTTAACAACACAGCATCCCGCTTGGCGCAAAGGGAACAATGGTGGATGTATAACACTAATAGTTATGAGACAGGACTCAATCGCCAAGAGGAATGGCTCCATTGTATACCTTAACATGCTACACACACATATATATACTTTTTTACTAGATCACTGCAAGTGGATCCTCACCCAGGTCCGCTGATGATTGTTTAACACATCCATTTTGGCAACTTATGCCTTGGTCCCTGTATTTTAGAAATTAAGTCCCCTTTGAGCATTTATGGGACTTAAAATTGACGCATATAGTCCCTATTTGATTAGGGTGCTATTTCGCGTACAATGTTGAATACAACACTCAACAGCGTTTTTTTACGCCAGTTATTTAAATATAGCCTGAGTAGGTAATATTGTTGGCACATTCATTCATGCTACATTTGCTAACATACATTTATACATTTGTAGGTTTTCTGTGTGGCGAGACCGTACTTTAGTCCTTTTTTAGTCTCTATAGGCCAAAGGGCACATACGCAGTCTTGTTTCTGTCTCTAGTACCGCGTGTGTTTATAAACACAGCCGCGGAGGCCACATCGGATGGTGTGCATTTCAGGCAGCTGCATTCAGAGACGAAAGAGAAGGCTTGTACCGGGTGAGAATACTTTGCTATTTTATATATATCTGTAGGCTCTCCTCTCCGCGAGCCGCATTTAGTCTCCTTGTATGTTACCGACAGGACATAGGACATATATTTAGCTTGATTTAATGTCTCGAGTTTTGTGCATATTTATACATCTTGTGGAGGAGACTATATCGGACGGCGCGAACCTGAGCCCGCTATTTAATAATCTAGATAAAAGACTTTCCTAGATTAGAACTTTGACACTATTACAGTGGCTTGAAACGGGTGCACTAGAGGTCCAGAATTGTCAGTTTCAACATGACAAACTAGGACAGGCTTGTGCAAGTGGCATTTGTCTGATCCAAGCATTAGTTCATCCTCCCACCCTGTCTGAACCCATTTAATTTGATGCAGTTTACTTTTTCAACTCAAAACGCTTCTTTAATTGCTGCACCTAATGGCTTACAACCTTTAATATGCCAACCTTGTTCTATACCTTTTTCTTAGGGTTTTTTCACCTACGGGTTAGCATTTGTTGGCCTCTCCTTCCAACTTGATCCCACACCGTCGAAGACTCGAAGATTTGGAATATTCCCTATCCTTATCTATTATAGAGTCGATTGCAGACACGATTAGAGGCTAAAACATTCTACAATTTAAGGTTGGTAATAGAAGGGGTAACATATTGATCTGCTCTCTGTGGAGACAGGGGACACTGTGTTTTAGCAATCGAAGTCTGAGATAATCTAGTGATATCTCTTTTAGCTTCTTATTTTTGTCTTTTGTAGATGTAAATTTATTTGCATCACCAGTCCTGTTTGGGTGGCGGATCGAAACAAACACATTTTTCGGCACCACTTCTGGACCAAATTAGGTGAATATATATATATATCCCCAGGTTTTATTTCCATGGCTAGAGGCATCGAAAATTAGGAGGCTCACTCATTATACTCTGTATTTTAACAAAGTTTTTTTTTTTTTTTTTTTCTGTTTTTTCTATTTTGTCTGTTTTAATGTGTTTCATTAAGGGTCAACGTCTCCCACAGACTTTCAGATCTACAATCAAGCTCTTATGAATTGTACAAAGTTTTACCTGCAAGAACTACTGAATGATAGACAAAAAATTTAAGCATTAGTTCGTTCCAGGTTTTTATTTGCAATATTTAGTGCGCCCTGAGGAAGGCGACTACTGACTCGCTCAATGGAGCCAGATAGGTTGAATTCGCCGAAACTGTTATGATATTTTAAGATCATGTATGCACAGTAGGCACGTAGCACTTTTTTTGCATTTAGTACTTTATTTCTTTGTTAACAACTTGGCACTTAGCACTTGGTTGCACTTAGCACTTTATTCAATTGTTAACTATTTGCCCTCTCCATAGCACTTTGACTATTTGGATGGAATTTAAAATGAGACAGCGATGCTTTACCTTGAGTAACATGAGGTTACGAATTGTGGCAACTAAACTGCTATTGAATGGCTTGAGGCATTAGATTTGACAAGTATTTTATAATCAATTCATCGATTTTATTGTTGATTTGATGTTTATATATTATGCAATTTTATAATGGTAATAAATTACTAATTAAAAATGATAATGTGAATATTTATGACTGGGCTCTCCTTTTCTTCCTCGCCTCTATTTCCATAATTGAGTACTCAAATTAATACAGTACTCCTCCATGTGAACTCCCTTTTTCCCTTCGGGATCTTTTTTTGTAATTTTGTTGTTCCCCAGTTCCATGGTATAGGGGTTACCCATCCGTTGTGATATATGAATATAATAATAGGCATCGGGAAAAGTAATACAAACACGGCATGTTGTCAATTTCAACGTTGGCTAACACTACACGTGTGCTTTCAACAGTTAGAAGTTTCCTGTCCACTGCATGGACTGAAATGCTATCGTTATTACACCCCTCATTTTCTGTGCGTACAAGCTGTCCATGGAAATTACATCATGAAGACCGACCGCCAGAACAAATGCATTGATCACCCATGTCTTACTGTCTGAACCTTTCCCAATGGTCTGTGACACATCAAAACAGTTTTATAAATAGAGCATATGTACGCTGGTTCTTGCTCCGCTTTCGGCGGATCCAAGATGTCAGCCGCATCCAAACAGTCTGACGCAGAACACGTCTCGCAGCAGCCAATGGGCAGAGACGTAGCGCATCCGCCGTCATGATGCCAGCCCCTTAGCCAATCGGTATCTTGTCCGTGGACCGAACAGGGAAGTGTGACTGCGAAGCGGACATAGATATCACACATTTTTTCAGACCTACTTTTTGATAATTTTAAAGAAAAGTACTGCACGGCAGGTCACCAAATTTACAAAAGCACGCTTTCTGGACCAAGCCCCTGTACCTGCCGCATATTTCGTGAAACTTTTATTGCAAAGTTTGGTGACGATTCGTCCAGGGGGAGCGAAGTTATAAGCCGCCCAAAAAGCGCTCTTCGTATAGAAACAGCAACTTAACCATAAATACACGGCCACTAGCGTGGCCGTGTAATATATATATATATATATAGGATACATTACTCAGCGTAATCGTATTTTCTGATGCTTGTATTGCCTTAGATTCACATGCTGTACCTAGGCTGACATATAGGGGAAGCTGCAGAGCATTACAGTTGTTTTTGAAACTCGAAAAGGGACTTTGACAGGTGTTTTAGAACCGCTTGCCCCATCTGGGTATCTGCTTTAGCGTGAGTGTCAATGCAGTAGTGCTGAGTGAAAGTGTGCACTGAGCTCCATGTAGCTGCTTTGCAAGTGCCATCCAGCGAGATGTTTGCGATAAAGGCCAAAGTAGCTCCTGTACCCCGTGTGGAGTGAGCTCTTGGTGTGAATGGCAGTGTTTTGCTTGATGAGTAGCAGAGCTGAATGAATCTGACTATCCATGTAGAGATGGTGTTTTTGGAAATGCAGTCTCCTTCTCAGCCTGGTGCTACGGAGACAAACAGCTGGTCTGTTTTTCTGAGCGGTCTGGTCTTGTTTACATAGTAAATGAACGCCTTCCTTACATCTAGTGTATGGAGTTTTTTCTCAGCTGAGCTAGTTGGGTTCTGAAAGAAGGCCAATAGCTCAATAGATTGGTTTACGTGAAATTTGGAGATAAACGTAGGTGAAAACCTAGGGTGTGTTCTCAATACCAATTTGTCCTTGTGGCTGACTAAGAGTGGGTTTTGCACTGACAAAGCTTGTCGTTTACTGACTCTTCTTATGGAGGTTATAGCCACCAAGAAAGCAGTCTTGTATGTTAGGGGTTTAAGATTTGACTTATGCATAGGCGCAAAGGGGGGTCCCATGAGCTTTGCAAGTACTACGTTGAGATCCCAGCCTGGCGGTGGGTTTGAAAAAGGAGGGTGTAGTCTTTTTACTACCTCCATAAATGCCTTAATGACGGGAACTTTCCACCATGATACTTTATTGTGTGAGGTGGTGCATGCTGATAAAGCCGCCAGGTGAACCTTTATAGAGTTAAAAACTAACCCTGAGTCTAGCAAGTAAAGCATTTAATGAAGAATGTGGGATGGAGTACATTCTAAGGGATTTATTTGTTTAGACTGGCACCAAATTACAAATCTCCTCCACTTGTTGAAATAATAGTGTCTGGTGTTTGGTTTATGTGCCTCCTTGAGGATATCCCCACACCTTTGTGGTAAATCAAGATGTCCAAACTCTATGACCTCTGGAGCCATGCTGCCAAGTTCATTGAGTGAGGTTGAGGGTGTAAAGTTGCTCCTCCGTGCTGGGATAGCAAATTGGTCTGGCACGGGAGTTTGATGGGATCGCACATTGCCAGTTTGTGCAGATGTGGATACCAGGGTTGTCTCGGCCACATGGGAGCAACTAGGATAAGCGTCATCTGTTCTCTGTGAATCTTGGGGGAAAAGCGTAAGCAAATCTCCCTGACCAACTCATCCATAGGGCTTTCCCCTTAGAGTCTGGTTGGGGAAACCTGTACGCGAAGTCTGGGCAGTGCTTGTTCTTTCTTGTAACCCCACTGCGACAAGAGGTGATTTATGATACTTGTGTCGAGGCACCACTCGTGATCTTCTGGTAGTGAATCTCTGCCTAGCGTCTCTGCTAGTGTGTTGAGTTCCCCTGGAACATGTTGTGAAGTCAGGAACATCCCCATTTGAGTGCCCATTTCCATAATTTCTGTGCTAGCTTGGACAGATTTGGAGAATGTGTGCCCCCCTGCTTGTTAATAATATAGGACATTGCAGTGGTGCTGTCTGTGAGGATCTCTACCAATTGATTTGTCAGCTGTATTACGAAGGCTTTGAGCGCCTTGAATACTGCTAGAAGTTCCAGCAGGTTTATATGGTTCTGTGCTGTGATGTGAGTCCACTGACCATGTGCTGTGAGATGAAAGTGATGTGCATCCCACCCGGAAACTGATGCGTCTTTTGTAACTATCGCTTCCACCGCCAGATCGTGGAAGGGTTTTCCCTTTAACATATTCTCCTTTGTCCACCAGGGAAGGGCTTGTACTAGCGTTGGCGAAACGACCACCAGATCATCCCATTGACCGCTTCCCTGAGACCACTGTTTCGCCAACCACTCCTGCATTGGGCGCATGCGCAATCATGCATGTGGGACCAGGTACTTGCAAGATGCAATCATGCCGAGCAAACGCATAGCCTTGCGTACGCTTATCTGGTGACCGGCTTGATACAGAGGTATTTGCAGCAGAATGTTTTGGATTCTTTCCTTTAATGGAAAGACTAGCCCTTCTTCCGTCTTTATGACAGCTCCTAGGAACTGTTTGGTTTTGTTTGGTACAAGGCTTGATTTATTCTCTTTTAATGAGACACTCAATCGGAAAAGAAGGTTTATTTTTCTTTGTGCATTTTGCCTGTAAATTTCGGGTGACTCCCCTGTGATCAGCCAGTCGTCCAGGTAGGGGGACACTGGGATTGCCTCCCTGCGCAGGTGCGCTGCCACCACCGCCAGCACCTTGGTGAATACCCTTGGAGCAGATGCAATTCCAAAGGGTAGCACCTTGAATTGGGTGTGCTGGTTTTCTATCTTGAAACGCAAGAATTTTCTGTGCACTGGGAACATTGAAATATGAAAATAGGCATCTCCCATATCTGAGATTGCCATTGAGTCCCCTTGCTTTAGGGATTAGTTCCTAGTTAACTCTATGCAATAACCGCACACCAAAGTAGAAAGCACCCACTTGTCCGTGGTGATTCCCTCCCAAGTGTGGGTGAAGTGTGTTATATGTCCTTCTGCTGGAGAGGCATGAAATGGACCTGAAGCGGGTGGTCTTTGCTCTGGAGGTGTTGCTCCGTAAGAGGAGGATCTCTCCCGACTGCAAGATCTTTGTTGGCCCCTTTGGAAGCCTTGAGAGGTTTGTCCTTAATTGGAAGCCCAGGATGACCCTTGATTTTGGCTGTATCCAGCACACCTCTGTGAATTTTGTCCCCTGAAGCGACGAAAATTGTTTCTGCCTCTTTGGCCTGATGGTTTTTTAGTTAGTTGGCCTAAAGACTTGAGAGTGTCATACTCTTCTTTAGCACTCTTTAAAGCGTCCACAACCGCTTTGCCGAATAGGACATTAGGCTTGATAGGCATATTGAGGAGTGTTGCTGGGTTTACAATTTAAAACCTGATTGGCGTAGCCATGCATGACGTTTTATGAGTGTACCTTCTGCAATGATTCTACCAGCATTATCTGCTGCATCTAAGTAATTTTTTAAGATCCAGTTAGACACCGCCTTTCCTTCCGCTACTGCAAGGGCCAGTTGGGACTTCTGAGGTTCTGGGGCAGAGGCCATTAAAGTTGCAATCTCCTCCCACTTGTGACAGTTGTAACTTGCCAGCAAAGTGGTGTTGTTGGCAATTCTTGTTTGAAAAGCCGCTGATGTGGCCACCTTTCTTCCAAGAGTGTAAATCTTAGTGGTGGCACGAGTTATGGTTGCTTACCTTACCATAACCTTACCATAACTGGCAAATTACTGGGGTTTTTCGATTTTACTTGTAACCATAGCATCCCTTTAACCAAGTTTTTCCACTGAATTTGTTAGGTTTTTATTAGTGCAACTTAACCATAACGTCCCTTTAGCAAAGATTTTTCACTGACTTTCATGGGTTTTTACCAGGATACCCTTAATTTTTCTACATGTACCTAACATCATACCAGCCCCGTTGCCCCATCGTAATAGCCACAGAGTCCGTGGACTGTGCGACTGTCCGCGGACTACGGATATCATACACACTGCCCAAAAGCACAGGGGTTACCTTCCATTGTTCTATCCTGCAACGGGCAAAGACATGGACATGAAACAATAATAAATGTATGTACCACATTCAAAAATATTTATATATAGAAATTCCGTACTTGAGAAACCAAAAGTATGTTGCATGGGTTGTACAACATAATGGAATGCACCAAGCACAAAGGTCAACTGTACACCTATCAGTAGCACCTCAGTGCAACATTTCCGAAGAAGCTCTTTCAAAAATAGTAAGTGCACAATATTTCTTTCTGTACCATTTCAATTTGTTTTGTATACATAACTTGTAAGAAATAGCAGTATTGTTTCCTTTCCACAGAAATGGCAAGCACAATGCAGTGGCTGGAGGAACATATCTGTCATATTCCATAGAAGGAGGTGGTCGTTGTGGCGCCGTTGGTCCCAATCACGGGTGGCGGCCATTATTTCTCCCAAGATGGTGGCGCCATCCGAGGGCGGTATTCCAGCCTTGCAAGAGTTGCTGGCTATTGAGGCTCCTCCTCCTCAGCAGAGATCCGGTTATCTTGCGGCAAGCACAACGCTCGAGTGCGTTGCTACTCTCCCCAGTCAGCGCTTCAAGCCTTCTTGTTGTACTCCAAAGGCAGAGACTCCGCTTCGTAACCTTTATTTTCGAATGCCAGTGCAGCTCGAAACAGATCCTTCTCCCTTCTACTGCAACCGCTTCCATTCGCACCGGGTTGGACACTTCACATACATTGATTCTATTCAGCTGCTTCACTCATTTCCCAGCTGCGTTATTCATAAGGTTTTTGCTTCAAATCTAATCTGCCGCCAGGTACCCTTCTCTCCTTCTCTTCTATTTTCGTTTTTAGAAAGATCTGTCTGTTTCTACCTTCTGGTCTTTTCATGTTTCCCTTTTATATCGTATTAGACTCCCGAAGTTACATCACGTTATCCACGAGTCCTCACTCTCAGTGTCTCACAGATGAAATCCGAACGTATGCAATCATGAGACAATGTAGATCACAATCTCCTTTATAACGGGTAACTATTAGGCAACTGATATCCCGCATCTACTCTGTATTTCAGTGCAAACTTACCTTTCTCTAATCTATGCCTTTGTTATTTTTCTTTGCGGTACCTGCATTCAGTCACCTGGAACTGTGCTAGAGACTCGCCCTTCCCTACTCACAGAGAAGAGTTCCAACAACTGAGGCGGTCAGGGTTTTCTTCCCCAGAGGGTTTCCCTGGGGAGTTAATTCCTTCCTTGTGCAAGCTATCACGGGATAGGAGGGGATTTCCCCGGGGGGCTTCTCAATTTCAACACATCCGGGCTACAGGATCAGGTCAGTGGGTGCATGTTTACAGGGAACCATTATTATTTCTGGAAACTACAAATACTAGAACAGAATCATTACAATATCCCCCATGGCGAAATGAGTGAAGGAAACAACTCCAATGGTACAGAATACATTTTGTCAAGCATAAAAAGTGATGTAATTTGTTCAGATGTCACTGAAACATGGTTTTCTTCTTTTTACCAGTACAAAGTGGGAATGAAGAAAGTGGGCCAGAATTACAATTCAATGAACCAGAAGACGGCCTCAGACAACCCCTAAGTGGAAAGTCACAAATTGAACTACAAAACCTATCTGCAAAAATTGATGAATTAAATAATAATTTTGTACAATTGATGACATGTGTAAAAAATCATGTGAAAGAAAAATATCCGATACCACTGCCCAACTTGTACCTGTGCCCATTCACACTGTCCAAACCAATCATCTCCATCAAATTCCCTAAATGAAAGTTGCTATGATGAGACCTCAATCCCTTCCTCCCCACATGAACAGTGCGTAGAAAACCCCAATTCTCCCATATTTGTTTGCCATTCTGATTCCCAGTCTCTTTCCTAATTCATTGTATGTTTTTCTTTTAATAAATATGTATGTGTCGGGGGGCGTGGCTAGGAAGCGCGCCATGCGGTCGTGCTTCCCGTGAGCTCCATGCCACGGTGCCCAGATCGCCTGAATTTACCATCTTAACGCTCAACTTTCGCCCGAAAACTACAGGGAAATGATCATAAGAAGGTGATGCATCCTCCGCTGCATTTATTCCCCCTGAACGCCCAACCCGGAGCCATATTTTGACTGGGAAGGCAAGCCGGGGAGAGATCCACAAAATGGCGGCGCGCGGCACCCAGAGCCGCCTCTGAGGCTTAGAGCCCTGCGCCGGACCCGGTCTACTTCACACGATACAGCGCGAAATCCGCCGGAGATCCACGGGAGTGACAGCGGGAGAACCTCCGATCGGGAGGGTGAGCGGGGCTGCGGTCATGACCCGCCCGTGCTGCCTCGCCGCCGGCTGATAGACCCGCGGTGGTGAGCGAACCGAAGTCCGGGCGGAGGAAGGCGACCCTTGGAGGACCTCGGCCGCGCCTACAGCAGAAGCAAGGCGTCCGTCTAACCCGAACAACGGGATCCACGCGGGCTCGAGAAGAAAAGACTCCTGAGGACGCCCGTAGAGGGAGGTGAGTGTTGAGCCCCCCCCCCTCCCGGCCCGCCCGCAGCTCTGCTGACACCGGGACGCTTCGCCCGAGGTGGGTGGCGCGAGGAGATGGAGCCAGCGACATCAAGGACCCATCCCGCCCTTCCCCCCTGTTGAGAACGTAAACCCGAGAGCGACGTGGGAGGGCCTGCCGTACCTCGCAGGCACCGGGGCCTGGTAGGTGGCCCGAAGAAGGGGTAAACTAGGCCCCTGCTGCCTCATCAGCCTGAAAATTATGGAGTCCCAAGAGGTCAACCTGTTTTGGCAATACATTCTGCGCCCTGGGTGTAACATCCATAAGCATAAGTCACCCATGCGGCACACCCCGCTATGCAGCCCAGCCGGAACATTACAAGTTCTACGCAATGTGAACAATTAGCTGAATCTTCTACTTGCCATTGAACTGAACGGTCTCAGGCAAAAGGGGCTTGAATATTCCAAGGCGTGTCAATTGAGCGGGACAGACTCCCTGCGTGCTCTACCTCACGGAAGCCTCTGGAGGTTCCATACGTGAGGGCATTTGAGCCACAACGGTTATCTCGGCAAGGGATGCCCAAACCAATAGCGAAAAGAAAACCACGGAGCATACAGACATATATGAAACCACGACCACAATTCCAGGACTGGCCTCACTTAAGCAGTACTACGGCTGATATTGAAACCGAAACTCTCCCACCCCCACCTATGAAGCGACCCACCAACATGGCGTTATCCAGGGAGGATCTGGAGGCGATGTTCAAAACATTTAAGAAAGACATCACTCAAGAAATAAAAAAGGAGATCAAAACCTCCAAAGACTCCCTAGCCCAATCCGTGGCAGACCTTACATCCCACCTTGGGGGACTAGAAGCCAGAGTCAGCGATCTGGAGAATATAACCTGCAGTCAATCTCATGACAGTGATGTACTGGCGGGTAGAGTGAAAGCAATTGAGGAACACCTGGAGGAGATCTGGGCTAAACAAGCCGATTTAGAAAACAGATCCAGGAGAAACAATGTGCGCCTGCGAGGGATCCCCAGGAAGATACCTGATCGGGAACTAGCTGACTACGTGGAGACATTCTTCAGAGACCTCCTGGAACTACCTCCAAACGAGGACCTTAAGTTGGACAGAACCCATCGAGTGTACTCATCGGCCCAGATGAAGAAAAACCTAACCCCAGATGTATCCACTCGAGTCCACTTCTATCGCCAAAAGGAGGAAGTCATGGCCGCTGCCAGAGACTCCGACTCAATTCGGTTTCAGGGCAGAGAGATCCGACTGTTCCAAGACCTAGCCCCTTACACATTAGCGCGCAGACGGCGACTACTGAAAGTGACATCCTGGTTGAGAGACCGGAAAATCCGCTACCGCTGGGGATTCCCATGTAAGCTGATCTTTGAACTTCATAATCAACAGCACGTAATCACTTCGGAGTTGGAAGCGAGAGACATAATAGGCGAGATACCACCCGCAGATGATGCCTTCAAGCCACGATCTCAGGAAGAGAAGAAATCCACCCCAGACACCCTACCGAAAGACGGGGAAGGTCACGACGCCGTCCGCACCGCTCACGACCCCAATCCGTGGACCAGACCCGGGGAAAACCCCCGAACCCTTGGAAAAGGCCCACCCCCAAGCATCGTCCGAGGGAGAAAGCTGGGCAGCAACCTGAACAGTCCAAGGATGGGAGACTCAAAAGCGCTCTGAGGCTCCCTGTGGAAAGTGGTTTATTGTTCAGGACCCTGGTTGGGCCTAATCATACTCCTAGTTGAAGAGGCGGGCGCCGTGGGTAGGGGAACACCGGGAATTTTGGAAACTTCGCAATGGTCCGGAGGAACATCTGGGAACTTCTGAGTGGAAGCTTAGACAGCTTGCATGCGAAGCAGAGGCGCAAGGCTATCCAATACAATATCAAGCCGAGAGAATCTTGGGCATTTATGCGCCCCCCCCCCCACTTGAGCTTATGGTTAGACTGTTTCGAGTCCAGGCTTGAAAGTTCTGAAAATTTCTGTTTAAAAGTTGATCTGGGCGTCTGAATGGAAGACGCCTGACATGTTTTGTATGAGGTTTAAATTTCCTGGGGGACTAATGATAATGCAACTCTTATGGAAGGTAACATGCTCAATAGTTACGACCTGCTCTTATTATAATTCCTTTTTTTAGTTATTTTATGTTTACCCCCCTCGGGCAACCGGGGAGGGGTTATTATGTTTTGTTTTACCACACCACTCAGCCGTGCCGCACTTGCACTGTAAAGCTCAATCCCAAAAGTTACACCTTGCGAAAGCACCATGGCAACCCCTGGCTATAAATTAATCTCGCTCAATGTCCAGGGACTAAACTCCCCCCTGAAACGCAAAGCCCTCTTCCATAGATTGAAATCCCTAGATGCTTCATTCTTACTCCTTCAGGAGACCCACTTGCTACCGGCTGATGAATTCTGCCTCAACGATAAGCTCTACGCCACCACATTTTTTGCCTCCAGCGGGATGAAAAAGCGAGGGGTTGCCATCCTGGTGCGCAAAGGGATCTCATTTAAAACTCAGGGAGTGGTCCGTGATGAGGAGGGGAGGTTCCTATTGATCAACGACATATTAGATAGCCGTAAGGTCAACCTGATCACCATCTATGCCCCCAATAGTGTCAAAGTCAATTCTTCCTGAAATTGTCAAAAGCGATATTTGACCACGCTGAGGGAGAAGTGATTATGGGGGGGACTTCGATGCTGTGGTCAATCCCCTAGTTGACAAAACCCCATCCCCCACAGCTAACGACAACTTTAGGGCCCTCACCTCTCTACTGAAAGACCACTCCCTAATCGAGGTATGGAGATACTGCCATTAGGAAGAAAGGGACTACACATATTTCTCGGCGGTCCACGGGGGATTTTCAAGGTTAGACATGTTTATGATATCTGACTCACTGATTCAATATGTCCAAATGGTAGACATACTTCCTGAAGCGCTTGCAAACTACTCTCCGGTTCTGCTGGCGATAGCACCCCCTGGACCGTTCTCATCAAGGAAGCCTGCCTGGAAGCTAAATTATTTCCTATTAGATGATCCACTAACCCGCGCTAACATCAGAGAAACTATCGAAGCCTATTTTAATGAAAATGACACGGGAGAGGTGGGCTGGGGAACGATTTGGGATGCAAGCAAGACGATACTCAGGGGCCACCTGATAGAACAGGCAATACAACGAGGGAGAGCTAGGAGACTCCTGAGAGAGCAATTAGAGGGGGAAGTACTCAGACTCGAAAGGGCGCACAAGGAAAAACCCTCCCGGCGCTCATTAAGGGACCTGAGAGTCGCGAGGAAGGCCCTAGAAGCGCATCATATGGTAAAGGCGGCATACAGCATGATGCCCATCATCACACTAAAGGAAACAAAGCCAACAAACTATTGGCAGCTAAATTAGGTAAACAACTGAAACAAAACAGAATTGACTTTCTGCGGGATAAATCAGGCAAACACACATATTCTGAGGAGAGCAAATGCCGCATCATAGAAGACTTCTTCAGGGAGCACACAACCTCACATAAGGGGGATCCACAAGCGGTTAAAGAATTTATATCCAAGGCAGACCTCCCGCAACTGCCCCAATCCTCTTTAGAACTCCTAGATGCCCCAATACTGACAGAGGAAGTTGAATTTGCCATCAAACCCCTCCCTCTGGGCAAGGCTCTGGGTCCAGATGGATTCACAAACAAATACTATAAAACATTTGCGAAAGAACTAATACCACACCTCACAAAACTATTTAACATCCTATGGGAAACAGGAGCAGTCACCCAATCTATGGCTGAATCCACCACAATCCTAATTCTAAAGCCCGGAAAAGACCCAGCAGATTGTGCTTCCTACCGACCCATAGCCTTGCTCAATACAGACGCCAAACTGTTCAGCAAAATCACAGCTCAGCGATTAGGAGATATATTACCTACACTAATAGACAGGGATCAGACGGGATTCATTTTGGGAAGATCGGCCCATGGTAACATCCGAAGAGCAATAGATTTAATAGCCCTAGCCCCCTCTATACCTGGCCCTTTTTCATTGCTCTCTTTAGACGCCCACCGGGCCTTTGATAGCATGGCTTGGGATTACCTGTGCCAAGTTCTGGAGGGGTTTGGTTTTAGCCCACACTTCTCCAAATTGGTCCTGGCCAACTTTCAGACTCCCACTACTCGAATACGGGTCAACGCCCAAGGGACATCACATATAAAATTGGGTAAAGGGACCAGGCAGGGTTGTCCCCTATCACCTCTGGTTTTCGCTCTGGCTATGGAACCTTTAGCCCAACACATTCGCCTGCACCCTGATATTCAAGGGTTCAAGGTGGGAACCCAAACCCACAAAGTGGCGCTATACGCAGAAGACGCGCTCTGTTTTTTAAGAGAGGCCCAGACTTTGATCCCCTCACTCATGAGCTTGCTAGGAAGGTTTGCGCGGATAGCGGGCTTCACAATTAATAAGGCAAAGTCAAAAGGCCTAAATCTCTCTGAAAAGCCTGGGGTACTAAAAGCCCTACGGGATACCTACTCTCTTAGATGGGTAGATTCCAAAATAACATACCTAGGCGTACACCTAACTCCAACATACGTGGAATTAGTAAGAGCCAATATCCCCTCTTTGTTAAAAGAGGCAAAGGACTCCCTAGTAAAATGGACTCCTCAGGAGATATCTTGGCCAGGACGAGTAACAGCCATCAAGATGATCCTACTACCCCGAATGCTTTATGCACTTCAGGCGCTCCAATCCACATCTCGGAGCGAGACTTACATAATCTGCAAAAGGAGATAGGCACATTTATCTGGCAGCGCAAAACACCCAGAATCCAGCGCCGGATCCTAACCAGAAGCAGACAATTAGGAGGCCTAGGACTTCCATCGATCTTAAGGTACTATAGAGCTACACAAATTGCCCCCATCCTGGGCTGGGCAATTACAGTTGATCCCCCCAAATGGCAAGATATCGAACAGATGTTCGCAGGGGCGCCCCTTTCTCACCTCCCCTTTCTACCACGGGGGGCACAGGGTTCCCGGGGACCCCTTCTCCCAACCACGCGCTCCACGCTCCGATGCTGGGACGGGCAGATAACCGTGAGCGGATTGACCCCAGGTATGGGCCCCCTGACCCCGATCACGCAGAACCCAATGTTCACACCCGGGCTCCAACCTAGATCTTACCACAACTGGTCGGGAACGGGGACCCTGAGGCTACAGGAGCTTTATTTTGATAATGACCCCTTGACATTTACCCAATGTAAAGAAAAATGTAACCTCCCATAGATGGAGAGATTTAGATACATACAATTTAGACACTGGATCACCAACCCGAATGTGAAGAAAGCGGCTTCCAGGCAGCCTATGGGTCTAGAACTAATGGTGGCGGAAGGGCAGCGAACACACAAGGTGGCAACTACCGCCTCCTAGAACATGTCCCTGAAGAAGAAAAAATTGTCTTATATGACAGCATGGGAAAGGGATATAGGGAGAAAGATAACCCCAGAATCATGGCGAAGAATATGGGACAGGGCCCACAGGTCCTCCAGATGTACAACTACCAGAGAGTGTGCTCTTAAGCTTTGTTATAGATGGTACTTCACGCCACAGAGGCTGCATGCAATAAACATAGAGTATCCAGATGACTGCTGGCACGGATGTGGGGCCAAAGGGGACTTGGGACACAGGTGGTGGCATTGCCCGACCATTCAATCCTTCTGGCTAGAGATCAGGTCCAAAATCAAGGATATCTGCGGCATCCTTCTCCCCTTGGATCCACTAATAATGGTATTGGGCGACACCCCAGAGGACAGATCATATCCCCAATCGGGTCCCAGAGCGCAGTTAATCACTCAGCTGCTAATGGCGGCACGCCTCACGCGCACCCGATTCTGGAAGGAGCGAGAAGGACCCCACATTGCGCACTGGTGGGTTAAAGTCTGGGACATTCTGGGAGTAGAGAAATTAACCGCCACCATGGAAAACCGACTGAATACATTTCAGAACACCTGGGATCCACTTCTAGAATACGTTGAAGAAAAAGAACATATGTTCTTCCAAACGAGACTGATTAAACTCCTTCTTCAACCCTGAACAGCCTGGGAATAAAGGGAAGATCCACTGATTGGAGACCAAGGACAGAAATCCCGAAGGACGTTGAGGACAGTATTTGGAAGCTGGGAAAAATGAAGAAAGGGTTAATAGGAATTGAATTTGAATGAATTTAACGGTGACTATGAGAAAAGTGGTATTGATAGGAATTGAATTTGAATGAATTTAACGGTGACTGTGGTACTGTAAAATGTTTTTTTAATTTTTTTTTTTTTCTTCTTTCTCTTTCTTCTCTCCCTTCCAACCAAATGCATTGTAGAATGTAAAGCAGCTATATTATACCCCAAAAGTTATCCATGAAGCAGTTTAATACTATGAATTATATAGATGTTAAAATGAAACGTTAATGCACTGTGACAAATTAAATTAATTGAAGCTGTATGAACAATGACAATTCCGAGCTCTAGGAAGCCTTAAGAGTGGCAGGAAGGGTTTCAAGAGACAGGTGCCAAGGGGGCGGCTGATCGATGTATTGCTTTAACCAATCAACCTTGCCACTGACTTGTTTACGGATAAATGTATGTTTTGATGTTTCAATAAAAATGATTTTGATTAAAAATAAATATATATGTATGTGTCTACTGTTGGTGTGTGTTTTTTTTTTAAAATCCCAATTTCGAGTCTGCAGACAGTTGCGCTATCCGGGATGTCCGTAACTAAAATGGCGGTACCCCCGAACATCGCACCTGTTCAGAGATAACCGCGTGTTTGTGTCACACTTTTAAGTGGTTCGGGGTCCCCGCCCCTGTCTTGCGGAGACCTAGATGCATGCGTACCTAATCTTGTTGTGAGCCCGAACACCCCACCCGTACAGAGATCTCTGCAAGGTCGTGACGCACTATTAGGTAGATCAGGGGCCACGCTCTCGTCCTGCGGACACCTGGACGCCTGAGCACCTGATCTCGCTGTGCCCTTCGAACACCACGCCTGTCTGGAGATGTCTGCCAGGTTGTGATGCACTTTTAATTAGTTCAGGGACTCCTCCCTCTGTCCTACAGACACTACACGCATGTGCACCTGATCCCTTCGTGCACCCGAACACAGCGCCTGTCCAGACCTGTCTGATCGCATGTGTCGCACTTTAAATTAGTTTGGGGGCTCCACCAAGTCCTATGTACACTGGCACGCATGCGTACACCATATCCCGCGCAATAGGTGTCCACAGGACATCCGTCTTATCCACGGTCGTCTGGGGAGTCATCATGTGACCGCACCCACGCTGAGCATGTGAAGTATCCGCGGACACTGTCCTGTACCCCCGGACAGTTTGAAACTGCATTATTGGCCAATCCACAGTGTTTAAAGCTGAAACGTCACCCTTGCAGAGCTCCAAGACAATGTGTTGGTTGATCTAGCAACTCTTTGTAACTTTCAGACCCTCACCTGTGGATCGATCTGTCCGCGGACAGTTGTGCACTCCGCGGACAGCCCCTCTAAAGGGACCCACCCACTACTGCTCCTCATTGTGTTTCTGGCTGTCCAGGAGAGAGCACCTGCTGCAGATTTGGGAAATTTTGATCTCCACTTTGTATTTGGAGATACTGGCATCCATGGCCACTGCAGCTGCCCCACCACCACCATCACCATCTGGAGGGCCTGGAGAGGGGAACAGGCAGAGTGATACAGAGGTGGATCAAGAGGAGGAAGAGCATGAGGTAGTGGAAATCCCTGTCACCAGCTCCCACCATGAATCTTGGGTGTGGAAGATTTTTACCACTAGTGGGGGGGGGTACCAAAGGTGCATGCAGTCAAGGTTAGACACACTGAGTGAAAGATTGTACTCAGTCGTGGAAAACTGGGTCTGTATAGCTACGGGACCACCTCCATGCAGCACCACCTCAGGTCCAATCACAAAGGAGCAGTGCGAAAGGTTGTACCTTTCGAAGGGGTGAGTAGGTTAACATCCACTATCACACCCTCATCATCCGCTCCTGCCACCACAAGAGGCACTCCTGTGGGGCAGAGGATCCCTGTGGAAGCCTTGCAGACCATACATGACACAGTCAACCCTTATCTTTCGAGGGTGACAGTGCTCTGTATGTACTGTGACACACCGCTGTAGGGGGTAGCAGTTTCGAAGTGCTTTTGAGGCTGCGGTCAGGGAGCACGAGAAACACTGTCCCGTACCTAATTAAGGCCCACCCAAAATCTTTCCCTCTCCTCCTGCCCCTTCGTCCCTGTGGTTGGTGCCCCTCCCTTACCTTCCGTTCCCTCCCTTGTATCTCCTGTGAAAAAAAAACCTAAAGAAAATAAAACACAAAAAAATCAGCAAAAAAAGGCCACCTTTCACTGTCCACAAATAGAAGTACCAAAAAAAGATGCAGGCCCCTACGCAGCCTGCAAAGTCCACAGACAGCACGGTAGTCTGCGGACATCTAAAGAATTTAGGTGGTGGCGGAATCTAAACCATTGCACTCTTTTGCGTGAGAAAGTGGTGGCTCTGAAAAGAGCCCTTTTTTGTATTTTTTGTTTTTGAAAGTTTTTTTCAAGTTTTGAAGTAAACTAAGCAACATTTTACTGAATTTAACTTTTTCTTTCAACTTCAAAACAGTAGGTATTCTGTTTTTGCCGGGCTTCCATGCATTTCTTTTTCACCTACTGCAAAAATGCTTTCTATATTTACAAAAAGTGTTTCAAAGCATTTCGAATATTTAAAGAAAAGCTAATTATCAGCATCAGTCAGATGTACTCCATCTCTGCGGAAAATATTGTCAGTGTCAAATTTAATATTTTCATTATAGAAAGACGTCATGCCAACATCTCGCAAAAATGCACACATAGCCTTGTTGACATTGCGCACCGCTTTCTCCATTTGCCAATCAAATAAACTGGAACTAATCCACATCTGTCTTGGGCAATGTGAGAAAAAAATCAGTGTTGCCTTTGGGAACATTTCCTTCAATTTGACAAATGTCTCCTTCATTGCAAACTGCAGTGAAATTCCAATGACATACCCTAAACTATTCCCTCCACAATGAACAAAGATAATGTCCGGATGTTGCAGTGTGACGAAATTGACACAAAATGGGAGCAAGTCTCTGCTTATACCTGCAACCAATGGATCCACGGGTCCTCCAAAATCCACACACTCTGCCTCCTGAAAGACACAGGGCCTCATTACACAGAAGGCGGTAAGGGTTAACGGTCACCGGTAAGGGTACCGGTGACCATTAACCCTTACCGCCTTACTACGAGGTCCCTTTGCGGGACCCGATCTTAATGCCTGGTGTAGACCAGCCGTTAAAGTTGGGTCCCGCAAAGGGATCTTGGTGCTTATTACAGTACCACAATTTGCGGTACCGTAATTAGCTCCTTCCCCATTCCCATTATGCCCTATGGGGCAAAAATGGTAATGGGGAAGGGCCATGGATAAAGGGGGAATTACCGCCCGCCAACCTTGGAGTGGGGTGGTAATTCCCCTTTTCTCCATGGTGGTACTCCTCTCAACAAACAGACCTTCTGCCACACTCTCTCCTTGCATACCACACCCAAGAAACCGAATTGGCTAATCCTTTGGACTGCACAGTCCCATTTCCATGCCTGGCATCCTCAAAAGACCAGGATGCGGCATGTGCTGTCCAGTATCCACGGGACAGAACGTCCAAATCAAGGGGGTGGGGTGAGAAATTAAACACAATGGGCCTCATTACGAGGTAGGCGGTAGCCATGGTGCTCGGAATAGGGATTTACCGGGTCATTCCAAACTCGGAGGAACCGGTAAATCCCCATTCTGAGAACCATTCCCCATTCCCATTCGAGCCCCCATAGGGCTCAATGAGAATGGGGATGGAGCTAATAACGGGCCTGCTAATAGCGGGCCCGATATTAGCTCCCTCGTCCCTTAGTGGCTCCCGCTAAGGGACCTCGGGGGTCATTATGAGGTTGGAGGTAAGGGATTACCGGCACCGGTAAGGGTGCCGATGCCGGTAATCCCTTAGCTCCGTATTCCGAGTTCCCTTTGCAGGTCCTTCCTTACCTCCTGCTTTTAGCAGGAGTAAAGTACGGGACCCACAAAGGTACCTCGGAGGTACTTACGGTACCGTAATTTACGGTGCCATAATTACCTCCTTCCCCATTCCCACTGAGCCCTATGGGGCAGAAATGGGAATGGGGAAGGGCGAAAGGTGAATGGGGAAGGGCAAAAGGTGAATGGGGAATTACCGGTCCCTCCAACCCTGGAATGGACCGGTAATTACTCCATTCACCATGCCGGATTTGGGACGGTTTCAGAGGCAACCATGGAGCTAATTACTCCATGGTTAGCTCCAAACCCAGAATGAGGCCCCTCCTCGTAATGCAACGGTAAGGGGTTAACGGCAACGCACCCTTACCTTTGCCGTTAACCCCTTACCACCGACCTTGTAATGAGGCTCAATGTAATGTATTTACTCTTTACTGGTGGCTCTGAAAAGAACCTTTTTTCATTTTGATTTTTTGGGGGGATTTTCAGATTTATTTTCTATACCTACTCACATGCACTCTACATCATTTTACAAAATGTTTCTAAGTGCATTCTGAATATTAGCAAGAAAGATTGCATTGCCACAATCCGTTAATGTGATGCCATCACTAAGCAAAGAACTTCCACCATCCTCCAGAACGTTGTCCTTTGGGAACTATGACATCCCAACACTGTACAAAAATGAATGTATCCCTTTGTTGACAAGACGCCTTCCTGCATCTTGCTGAGGACATAAGAATTTGAGGCACTGTCAATGTCCGCTTCAGATGGCTCACTATCAATCTCAAATGAGTCCCCCTGCTCCTCACCTGGAGAGCTACAGCTTGGAGATGACGCCTTCTTTCTTCCTCTTGCTCTAAAATCCTTTTTTTCTGGCCAGGTACGGTCTACCCCGAAAGGAAGCCACTGTGGCCATGGGGTGAGAACAGACCAGTGACCTCATTCCTGGGATAGCCAAAAAAACAGGGGAAAAAGCCTGCTACGGCACAAAAAAACCCTGGCAGACGAGGTGAGGAGGAGCTGAGAATGGAGTTTGGGAAAAGTGCAGAACGTAAGCTGTCAGGAGGGCTCTGGAGGTATGCTGAAATCCGGTGCAGTAACAGCAGAGAAAGATCCGAGCGTGGTTCCACAGGAGAATAGACAACTGACAAGGCGGTCCTGAGCAGTCGGCACTGTGTAGGGAGAGAATCCAGGATCCCCCAGAAGGGGGAGACCAGAGGGAAACAGAGCGGGATGCCAAACAGTAAGACAAAGAAAATGGGAAGCCAGGAAGGTGAAAGAGAGAGAACAGGGGAGAATGCCGAAGAGAACGGCGCGAAGACAAATGTAAGCCGCGAGCGGGGGTGAGAACCCGCCATGGAACGAGGGAAGCAAAATGGAGAGGAAATGCTGGTGTAGCCGGAAGAAAGGATAGGTGGCGGGAGCCAACAGATGAAAACAGCGTTTAGACCCAAAGGAAAGAGGCAGCATCAGGGTTGCAACGCGCCGACAGCTGAGAGGTAAGAGAATAAGAACCTCCCAGTGGTCGGCCATGTTGGAAACAACTAGACCGTACCGAAATGCGGCACTAAAAATGTGATGGAACATCAATGGAGGTGAGTCCTCCAATGGCTCCATAAACTCCAATTACCAGGGCGCGTGACAGTATACCCCCTCTTATGCCCGGGGCACCCCGGTTTTCCTGGGTGAGCCTTGTGAAACTTGCGGAGCAACAGAAGAGCATGCACATACGAATCAGGCTCCCAGGAACTTTCTGACACAGGATATCCTTTCCATCTCACCAGGTATTCCACTCACCCTCTGTGATGACGAGAGTCACAGATCTGGGCCACCTCGTACTCCTCTGGTGCTTGTTTGGGTGTGGCGCGAGAGCGGGGAATAGAGCGACCCGTAGTGTCCGGTTCAACCGGGGCAGGAGGGAAGAATGGAACACCGGATTAATGCGTTTGAGACTCTGGGGGAGCCTCAGTCAAAAGGCCACAGAGGGGCAAACCCAACGAGGAAGGTATCTGGTGGACGGCCAGACTTTGGAACTGACATCCCAGTCTGGACCCTCCGCACAATTTCGATCTGATTGATTCTTGTAGTTTTCTTTGCTGTTTTGAAGGCTGCTTCCTGCCATCTTGTGGGCTTCGAAGATCTGTGCTAAAGTGTCCTCAATCTATGGTATATTGGAGGGCAAAGAGAACAAGGGCAGGATACCATGAGGATGTTCACCGTATGTGCAGAAGAAGGGGCTTATGCCCAACGCGGAGTGAGGGAAGTTGTTGTATGCAAATTCTGCCATGGGCAATAGAGAAATCCAGTTATCCTGTAGTTGGTTGGTGAAGAATCGTAGATACTGTTCGAGGGTACTATTGAGACGCTCTGTCTGCCCATTAGTCTGCAGGTGAAACCCGGACGACAGAGCTCTTTCGATACCTAATCACTCACAAAGGGCTTTCCAAAACCTGGAGGTATAATGACTACTTCTGTCAGACACTATCTTCTCCGGAAGGCCATGTAGACAAAACACATCTCTGACGACTATTTCTGCCATCCTGGAGGCTGAGGGTAAACCAGGAAGTGGCCAGAAATGGGCTAGTTTGGAAAAGGTGTCCACTATAACCATGATACAAAAACAATCCTGGGATGGAGGTAATTCCATGATAAAATCAGTAGAAATGTGGCTCCAAGGACGGGATGGTGGTGGTCCTTGCTCAAGCAGGCCTATGGGCCGTTGAGTGCAGTGTTTGCTGTGGGCATATATGGGACAAGCCTTGGTGTATTCATCAGTAGCCAGATTCGGCCAATAGAAAGACTGTCTAAGGAGATCCAACATGCACTTCTTACTGCGATGGCCTGCGGTACGATTGTCGTGACACCAGGACATGGAAGAGTGCTGCAATTTTGTGTTTGATATATACAAGCGCTGGTTAACAAAAAGCATGCCATCCTTCTCTTGGACTTCGCCCTAGAGGAAGTTGGGTCTGACAGTAGGGGTTCGAACCATTGCTTCTTGGACGTCCTGAAGAAAAGATGAGACCGTAGGCACGATCCTATTCCTAGTAAAAAGACGTTCAAGCAGGGCGTCAGAGGATTTGTTGGGCAAATCGCAACGAGAGAGAGCATCCGCTAAAGTATTCAGCCTCCCAGGCAGGTAGGTGATAGAGAAGTCAAATTGGGAGAAAAAATGTGCCTGACATTAATTGACACACTCCATCTGCTGGTGTACCTTGAGATTTGATTATCCTTAAATTGTAGAGTAATGCTTATACGTAACCTTGACGTAGAGCAAGGGCTAGTTAATGGAGCACTGGGCACAGTTGTTGGCTTTCAATCATACCCACGTGATAGCAACATTCAGTTTGTCAATATTCACTTTCATAAACCTTCAGAAGTGAAAAGGATATGGTGCTCAATTGCTCGATTCCTTCTCTTCAAAGACATGCATGTACGTAGAGAGAGCAATTTTCTCTAACTCTTGCATATGCAGTTACCATTCATAAATCCCAAGGTCTTCCCCTAGACAAAGCGTAGATAGATATAGGAAACACAGTCTTTAAGGAAGGCATGAGCTACGTAGCATTATCACGCTTACGTACACTTGACGGTCTATTGCTAATGAACTTTGATGCAAGTAAAGTCAAAGCTGATATTCCTTGCATTCTAGAATACAATAGATTGCGTTCACTGTACACCCCTCATCTGAAATAATACCCTGTTCCAGATAAAGTAAAACGTGGTAATAGAAAACTAAATGAAACAGAAATGCAACAGAATCCAACAGCAAATTCCGGAAAGAAAAGAAAAGAAGCTAAAGTTTCATCAATTACCGCAAACATAGAAGAACCTACTAGGGAATGTAAACCAGGGACGTTGGCAAAGAAGCAACAGAAATTCAGAAAAATGCACTCAGATACAGAACTTGCTGGACCATTCAAATTTGCAAATGAAAGTGGGGTAAGTTGCTATGCAAATGTAGCAATGAATATTCTATTTCAACTGCCACCAATTGTTAACAATATTTACCTCCACAGTACAGACCAATTGTGTTTGCAAATGTTAGTGCTGCATAGAAATGCAACAAGCAATCCTGACAACACATACAGGGCCTCATTACACGGAAGGCGGTAAGGGTTAATGGTCACCGGTAATGGTACCGGTGACCGTTAACCCTTACCGCCTTACTACGAGGTCCCTTTGCGGGTAGGTACTTTAACGCCTGCTGTTTAGCAGGTGTTAAAAACCAACCCGCTAAGGGACCAGGGTGCTAATTACGGTACCGCAATTTGCGGTACCGTAATTAGCACCTTCCCCATTCCCAATATGCCCTATGGGGCAAAAATGGGAATGGGGAAGGGCAATGGGGGAAGGGGGAATTACCACCCAGCCAACCTTGTAATAGGGCGGTAATTCCCCTTTCCACAAAGGCGGAGCCGGTATTTTACCGGCATGGACCAAGGTGCTAATAGCACCTTGGTCCTCCGCCTACCGTGTAATGAGGCCCACAGTGTTCATGGAGTAAGGCAACAATTGGACGACTGTGCTGGAATGGTGAGATTCACTATGAACTCACAAGAAGATCCACAAGAATTTTTAATGTACATACTATTAGTATCGGAAAACAAAAGCATACCTGTGAATGAAATCTTCCAGATTTCGTACATGTGGAAACATACATGCACTCTCTGTAGCAAAGTGATACAGGAAAAAATCCCAAATGAGCGATTTGTGTATGTTTCCATACCAAATTGTGAGAGCATTCCATTTCAGCAACTTGTACAAAATGCAAACCATGGCAGATTATGTACTATTTGCAATTCAGACAATCGCTCCACCTTACTGATGCAATCACATAGTGCCTACATAATACTTTTGCTTTTATGTTATAATGCAGATGGCACCAAAAACAACTGCAAACTGACTGGATTCACACACGGTCAAGTGTCACTTGGAAAGAAAACGTTTACAACAGTCGGTATAATGTACCATGCAGGAGCTACAACCAATGCAGGTCACTACACTGCATACATTAAAAAGAATTGTGGATGGTTCAAATGTAATGATAGCACCATTACTCTAAAGCAGAGATTGCCAGCTAATCTTACAAATGCGTATTTAATGTTCTTAAAGCCAAAATTTACAAAATAATGTGTACTTCAAGATTTTAAAAAGAAATTATGTGAAAGAATACAAACAGTTAGAATACACCAACAGGTATCTAACTACCCAAGTGGATGTAAGAATGACACAAAGAAATGAATATCACAGATCGTTGGGAACAGATGCACAGGTAGAATCCGCCTACAGGTATTTTACTGTTGTTAAAAATCAGCCGGAAGGCAACAAACATAACATTAATGGAAAAGATGAAGGAAACAGGATATAACAACAACAACACAAATGAGCTGTAGGAACAAATGCACATTTAGAATACGCCTACAGGTATCTAACTGTTGGTAAAAATCGGCAGGAAGTCAACAAACATAACATTAATCGGAAAGATGAAGGAAACACTCAAAGGAAACAAGGAAGTAGTTAGTACCATAGTAAATGAAGGTTTTTTTTAATCCGACAAGGATTTATTTTCCCCAGACCCAAGGATTAGAAAAGCAAACACAGAAACTGAGCGCAATGCACAGTACACTGGTTTGTAAACTAAATATGAGGGTAAAAAAAAAGGTAAACTGCCTATTAAGCAATGTAGTAAATTTTCAAAAAATGCAAAGACTAACATACATGTTTCTTTAATAACAGAAATTGAAAAAGGGATACTTCCGCCAAGTTTGATAACCATTTAAAAATTGTATGTGGATTCTGAACAAAGTAAGGAGTAAGTATATTGGCAGTCATTTTCTACACATGTGAATCTACACGTCTAATCTATGGTACTAATATGCTACAGTGCCTGTAGGCTGGCCCTTGCATCTTCGGTGTGTAACCTACCATTTACGCCTTACGACCAAGGTACAAGGAGTATAGGTCCTAGCCACAACCATCGCTGCATATCAAAACCATGGTCCTTGTAAATTAGCTACTTTTAAATTTACTTTTCGGACCATCGTCTGTAGCCATGCAGGCAAGACACTAGGGCGTCCACACAACAAGCGCATTACACCACACCCATATTCACTTGTAACTCCACTGCTTATGATATGACTTCAGTCTTGGGTGCATGGCCTTTGGGCAAGCAATCAAGAGTCTGGGTGTCATGCCGCCGAGCTCCTGGCGTCTATGGAGCTGCTGGCGACGCGGAACTTAGTCCCGTCCGCCAGCCGCTTTCTGCCACGCCCCCTATTTCCTGGTTTCACTTTCTTCTGTTCTCATTGGTTGAACGCTCCGCGGCCAGGTGTTTTAACCCGCCACTTCCGGGCCGCGGACACGTCGTTCCGTTAGCCCTGAGTTGCTTGCTCGCTGTTTCTCTCTACCTTGGTTACTCACTTTCCGCCGGTTGGGTCCTCGTGCCCAGTCCGATCCCCTTTCTGCTCATCCTTCGTTCCTACGCTGTTTCTTCCTGCCCTTCTTCTGCTCTCTTTGCTTTGCTTCTCTCGCCCGCCTCCTCTGCCCTCCTTCCAATTTTACTTACCCTCCGTCTTTCCCATCTTCACTTCCGCTCTTCTTCCTCTTGACTGTATTGTTCCGCTCCGTCTCTTCCGTGTACAGTTCCCTGCGTTGTCCATTGAATTGCTCTTGCCTACCACTCGGATAAGTTTGCTGTGTCCTTCCCGTGAACCAGTCTCCTGCCTGTTTTCCCCGGACTGCCTTTGCTTACCGTTTTGCTACCTCCACATCTAGCCTCCCGTGTACCAGTTCCTCGGACCGCTTATTGGACTGCCTGTGTCCTTGGGGGTTCTCTCCCGCGTGTGGCCTCCAGACACTTCATACCAGCACTCACCCTACAAGGATTCCTGGTTCCACTCCTCCAAAGCACCCGGCGATTGCACAGGGGTTTTTTGTGCCTAGGGCTTTTTCCCCTTCCTGGTCGTTCCCGGGGGAGGGGCCCCTTGGTCTCCCTTCTTGGGAGGCACGGTGGCTTCCTCCCAGGGTCGTCCCTAACTACATAAACAAAAGGTGCGATCACAAAGAAAGGAAAAGAAGGGTTCTTGGAAGGAAGAAGAAGGTGAGGAGTCGGGGGAGGGGGAGATCTCGGAATCTACACTGTCGGACGAAGATATCACCGACCCCGGTGACAGTTTGCGACGCCTAAAGGAGATGGCCACCCCACAGCAGGTACAAGAACTCGTAGCCGCTGTACAAAGTCTAAATTTGGAGATGCAGAACCTTAAGACAGCTAACGCCACCCTACAACAACGTCTGACGGACAGGGAAAGACCTTCAATCGATTTACCTCCACTTCCCCTAGTATCAGGGAAGTTTGATGGTTCCCCTAAAAAGGTTAAGGAATTCCTAGACGCCTGGAATCTTCATTTTTCCTTTCGCCCTCAGACCTTTGCCTCAGACCACGCCAAGGTGGGGTTCATGATCATCCACATGACCGGGAATGCCCTGGCTTGGGCTACCCCTCTAGTAAATCAACCAGACCCGGTTTTGCAGGACTACAATGCCTTTAAGGCTCTGATTCAACAAACCTTTCTACGAACAGAGAGTACCTTCTTGGCCTCGGAGGACCTCCTTGATATCCGTCAGGGGAATTCTGATCTCCTAACATACATCACCACTTTCAAACAGGTGGCAGCTGAGGAAGGTTGGCAGGAATAGGCCCAGTATGCCATATTTCGGCGAGGTTTAAGGGAGGAATTGAAGGACAAAGTAGCCCGGATAGAAAGACCGGTGTCTTTTGCCAATCTCCTGACAGCTGCCCTCCGAATAGACTTCAGGATGACAGAAAGACGTCAAGAAAAGAAGAAGACCAGGTTAAGTGTACCCCCTCTCTTGGAGACTCACTCACCCGCATCAGTGCCCTTCCAACGGACCGCTAAGGAAGAACCTATGCAGATCGGAACCACCAGAGCCCCACTCACACCTGAAGAAAGGAAACGGCGCAGGGAGAGCTCCCTGTGTATGTACTGCGGGTCTTCCTCACATCTGCTAAGAGATTGTCCGGAAGTGCCACCCAGAAGGTCGGGAAACGCTCGCCCTCGGTAAACATTGGGACGCATTACCGACGGGCTGCTCTTAGTCCCTACGCTCCTCTTTCTGTATCCTCCACAGAAACGTCTGAAGACTCCCGGTTGATGGTGCTCACAGTTTCTCTCAGAGTAGGCGCCAAGGAAGTAACCACTCAAGCTCTACTCGACTGTGGAGCAGCAGGGAACTTCATGGATACTCATTGGGCAGAACGACAGGGAGTGAAAAGAATAGCCAAACGAGAAGATCAAAAGGTGGAAGGGGTTGATGGCAAACCCTTGAGCTCGGGTTTCATCACTCACACCACAGAAGCACTCACTTTGTCCATCCAACAACATATCGAAAGCATCACATTCGATATCATCAGGGCTGCTCACTTCCCCATAATCCTGGGTATCTGTTGGCTATGCAGACACAACCCCAGTATTGACTGGTCTAGAAACTTACTTAGTTTTCAGTCCTCACTATGCAAATCGGAATGCTTGCCAGAACCAAGATTCGAGACTGTCAAGACCACAAATAGCTGCGAGGTCAGAACTGTACACTGTCTCCCACACTACCTGAAGGAGTTCAACGAGGTAGCAACTGAAAAGATACCCGTCGAACTCCCCCAGCACCGGCCTGAAGACTGTTGCATAGATCTTACCCCAGGAGCACTGGTACCCTTCGGCAGGATGTTTTCACTGTCTTTGGAAGAGAAACAATACCTCCGAAAGTATTTGGACAGCAACATGGAAAACGGGCTCATAAGGCCCTCAAAGTCCCCCGCAGGGGCATCCTTGTTCTTCATCTCTAAAAAAGATTCAAAGGAGTTGAGGCCGTGTATAGATTATCGCGGGCTAAACAAAGTCACCATAAAAGACCGGTATCCTATGCCGTTGATCACCGATATCCTACAAGCTATACATGGTGCCACAATCTTCACCAAACTCGACCTGAGGAATGCTTATCACCTACTCCGGGTGCAGAAAGGAGACGAATGGAAGACAGCATTCCGGACTCCTTTCGGACTTTTCGAGTACCAGGTAATGCCGTTTGGTTTGGTAAACGCCCCGTCGGTATTCCAACGGTTTATGGACAGACTATTCTCCGATCTCCTGTGCCAAACCACATTGGTATACTTAGATGACATTCTGATCTACTCCCGCACTCCTGAAGAACACGTGGAACACGTCAGGGAAGTATTCCGAAGACTCCGGAGAAATCATTTGTCTGTTAAACTCGCCAAATGTGTGTTTTCAGCCTCCTCCATTCCTTATCTAGGATACATAGGGCCTCATTAGGACCCAGGCGGTAAGGGGTTTACGGCGGCATAAACAGCGCCGACCCTTACCGCCTGATTCCGAGGTCCCTTAGCGCCATGGAGGATTTAACACCTGCTTTTAGCAGGTGTTAAAATCCATGGCGCTAAGGGACCTTGTTGTTATTAACGCCTTCCCCACTCCCATTATGCCCTATGGGGCAAAAATGGGAATGGGGAAGGGTAAATGGGTTAATGGGGACTTACCGCCCCGCCAACCTCAGAATGGGGCGGTAAGTCCGTCAACCACCATGGCGTAAACGTAGTTTACGCCATGGTGGTAAAGGTACGACCCAGGCGGTAACTTACCGCCTGGGTCGTAATGAGGCCCATACTGTCCAACCACGGTATCTCCATGGATCCACACAAGGTGTCTTCCATCATTGAATGGCCTTCACCTACCTCAGTCAAAGAGATACAGAAATTTCTGGGGTTAGCAAACTTCTACCAGAGATTTATCCCTAATTTCTCTCAAAAGATACTACCCATCACCTCTCTTTTAAAGAAGTCGGCAACTCCATTCAAATGGTCAACAGAGGCGGAAGACAGTTTTAGGAATCTTAAGGAAGCCTTCTGTTCTGCACCCATCCTACAACAACCAAACCAACATCTGCCCTTCATTCTAGAAACGGACGCTTCATCAGCCGCAATAGGGGCTGTGCTTCTTCAAGAAATCCAGGGTACAGAACATCCGGTGGCTTACTTCTCAAAGACCCTAAACACCAGTCAAAGGAACTACTCGGTCATTGAGCGAGAGCTGTTAGCCATGAAGGCAGCTTGTGTAGAATGGCGCCATCTGCTTCAAGGAGGAAGGTTCCCGTTCACCATTCGGACCGATCACAAGAACCTGCAGGTTCTCAAACAGTTCGAGTGCTATAACACTTGACAGGCCCGATGGGCTCACTTCTTCGCTCAATTCGAATTCCACATAACCTACATCACCGGCAAGATGAATGTTTCAGCCGATTCTCTCTCCCGCCGGTGTGATTACATGCCAGAGACAGATATGCCTCTTGAACGGATGTTTCCCCAATCCAGGTCTATCAGAGTTGTTTCTAAGTTCCTTAAACAGGTACAGGAGGACTCTGGAGGTCGTTTTGAGGTGGAAACACATTCTAAGGATCTGGCCTATGAAATCAGTAACAGCCTTTACCTGGTCGGAGGAAAACACTATCTACCCACGCCAGCTTTCCGCAAGACGGCACTTACCTGGTGTCATGACTCCAAACTTGCAGGACACAGGGGTGTGGCCGGCACTCTCGAATACCTTCAAAGACATTTCTACTGGCCTACGATGAGGAGAGATGTAGATCGGTATGTTCAGTCATGTATCGTTTGTATGCGGAGTAAGTCATCCCGTCAACGACCAATCGGTCTACTGGAACCAAGTGCTGGCCCAAAGGGTCCTTGGAGCACGATTTCTACCGATTTTATAGTGGATTTGCCCCAGTCTCAAGGATGCACCTGTGTCATGGTGGTAGTGGATTCATTTACAAAATTGGCTCACTTCTCCCCATTGCCTGGTGTTCCCACTGCAGCCAAGATGGTTGAAGTGTTTCTCCAAGACATATTTCGGTTGCACGGTATGCCTAACAAAATAATTTCAGACCGGGGTAGCCAGTACACCTTCCGGTTCTGGAAGGCACTGTGTGCCAGACTAGGTATCGAAAGAGCTCTCACCTCTGGATTCCATCCACAATCCAATGGGCAAACCGAACGGCTGAATGGAACCTTGGAACAGTACTTAAAGTGCTTCATCAACTCCCAACAGGACAACTGGTGCACGCTACTCCCTCTAGCAGAATTCTCATACAATAACTCCACACATACTGCTCTAGGGTTTAGTCCTTTTTTCTGTACTTATGGTTTTCAACCCCGCTCCATTCTTCCTGTCTCGGGCCTCTCTACTAGTTTACCATCGGTAGACTCTTCCCTCTCCCTCCTTAGAGAGACACACAAGAAGGTAGAGGAAGGCCTTAGGTCAGCCCAAGCTCAGTATTGCATTCAAGCCAACAAACACCGAAGACCTGTACCAGGATGCGATGTGGGTACCAGGGTCATGCTCTCCACTAGGTACTTACCTCGTTGGGTCCATCCCTCCAAGCTATCCCCCAAGTACCTAGGGCCATACCAAATCATACAGAAGATCAACCCTGTGGCTTTTCGCTTGAAATTACCCAACAACCTTAAAAGGGTCCACCCTGTTTTCCATGCCTCTCAACTCAAGTCCTTTCATGCTGACACTTGGGCACGTCAGGTTAGACAGGCCCCGATTCCTCAGGGTTCTACTCTGGCGGAATATGAGGTCGCCCAACTCTGTGACTCCAGATATCATAGAGGCAGGCTGGAATATTTGGTTAAATGGAAGCGCTACCCTTCATCGGAAAACTCTTGGGAACCCATCACACACATAAAGGCTCCTGTCTTACTTCGCAAGTACCACTTCTTTCATCCAGGGAAACCAGGGGGAGGATCTTATGGGAGGGGGCACACTGTCATGCCGCCGAGCTCCTGGCGTCTATGGAGCCGCTGGCGACGCAGAACTTAGTCCCGTCCGCCAGCCGCTTTCTGCCACGCCCCCTATTTCCTGGTTTCACTTTCTTCTGTTCTCATTGGTTGAGCGCTCCGCGGCCCGGTGTTTTAACCCGCCACTTCCGGGTCGCGGACGCGTCGCAACGCTTCCGGTTTCGTTCTGTTAGCCCTGAGTTGCTTGCTCCCTGTTTCTCTCTACCTTGGTTACTCACTTTCCGCCGGTTGGGTCCTGGTGCCCAGTCCGGCCCCCTTTCTGCTCATCCTTCGTTCCTACGCTGTTTCTTCCTGCCCTTCTTCCGCTCTCTTTGCTTTGCTTCTCTCACCCGCCTCCTCTGCCCTCCTTCCAATTTTACTTACCCTCCGTCCTTCCCATCTTCACTTCCGCTCTTCTTCCTCTTGACTGTATTGTTCCGCTCCGTCTCTTCCGTGTCCCAGTTCCCTGCGTGGTCTATTGGATTGCTCTTGCCTACCACTCGGATAAGTTTGCTGTGTCCTTCCCGTGTACCAGTCTCCTGCCTGTTTTCCCCGGACTGCCTTTGCTTACCGTTTTGCTACCTCCACATCTAGCCTCCCGTGTACCAGTTCCTCGGACCGCTTATTGGACTGCCTGTGTCCTTGGGGGTTCTCTCCCGCGTGTGGCCTCCAGACACTTCATACCAGCACTCACCCTACAAGGATTCCTGGTTCCACTCCTCCAAAGCACCCGGCGATTGCACAGGGGTTTTTTGTGCCTAGGGCGTTTTCCCCTTCCTGGTCATTCCCGGGGAAGGGGCCCCTTGGTCTCCCTTCTTGGGGGGCACAGTGGCTTCCTCCCGGGGTCGTCCCTATCTACATAAAAAAAAAGGTGCAATCACGAAGGAAGGAAGAAGAAGGTGAGGAGTCGGAGATCTCGGAATCTACACTGTCAGACGAAGATATCACTGACCCCGGTGACACTGGGTCCTTGCTAGAAACACCACAGCATATCGGAACCATTGTGCCTTGTCATTGTACTATGTGCAAACTTGGTTTTGGTAGCATGGCCTTTGACCATGCTCCCAAAACGCTACGCCCTCCCCACAACCATCTTAATGATGTTGCATAGTACAAGTGTACCAAGAGCTGTGATATGATGCAGTAGTTTGTAGCCACAGGCTACAGAGGTGAGTTTCAGGCCATACCATTATGAATGTATGGGTATACAGTATTTCAAATGCATAGTTACTTACAACTGCAGTGCTTATTACTTTGTTCAAATACTCTGCATCCTGGCCACTACTACCACACCATATGACATCCATTGTGGCATATAAGTACACTACGAACAAATGTACTTTTGGGGGCATGGCCTTCGGCCATGCACCCATGATTGCAACCCCTCTCCACATCCGCCAAAATGATGCACTACCACACCATATCATACCCATTGTGCCTTGTAAGTACACTACATATAACTGTGCTTTTGGGTGCATGGCCTGATAATGCACTCATGACTGCAGACTCTCCCCACAGCCACCTGACTGATGTTCAATACTAGGGGTGTCTCTGTAGCTCTGAAATGCTGCACTGTTTGGGCGCAGGGCCTAAAATTGTAGGTGTACAGCCATACATTTCAATATATGGTTGTGAAGTGTCTTATAACTGTAGTGCTTACAAGTTTCCTGTTGGGTGCATGCTTGGGTGTATGGCATACAGCCTGCAACCATGCACCCAAAAGTACACATCTTGTCCACAACCACCGCACTACATGAAACCCATGTGGACTTGTAAGTGAAGAGGTTATAGCTTTGTTGTTTGGGGCATGGCCTTCACCCTTGCACGCAAGAGTACACACACTCCCCACAACCAGGCAATCGATACGCATTAGTAAGGGGGTATCCATGGGTGTGACATGCTGAAGTATTGGAGGCCAGGGCCTAGAGTTTTGGAAGTAAGGCCTTCGGCCTTCGGCCGACGGCCCTGCATCCAAGACTCTAGGCCCTGGCCTCAACCACCATAGCATGTGCCACTCATGGCGGCGTACT
Organism: Ambystoma mexicanum; assembly: GCF_040938575.1. Lineage (NCBI taxonomy): Eukaryota > Metazoa > Chordata > Amphibia > Caudata > Ambystomatidae > Ambystoma > Ambystoma mexicanum. Next base: position 464,571,217 of record NC_090939.1, on the reverse strand, counting down.
GATGAATACAATAACCATAGGAAAAAGTATTGCAATTACGGCATGGTGTCAATTTCAATGTTCCCTAACACCACACGTGTCCTTAGAACTGTTACAAGTTCCCCGTGCACTGCACGGACTGAAATACGGCCCTTATTGGACCCCTCATTTTCTGTGCATACAAGGAAGCCATAGAAAATACATCATGAAGAAGGTATAAGTGTGTTATTGGGCGCATGGCCTTCGTCCATGCACCCAACACTACAGAGTCTCCCCATAACCACCTCAGTGATGTGTGGTAGTGGGGTTTTTTCTATAGGTGTGGTATCCTTCAGTGCTTCTAGCCAGAGGCTTCACTCCTAGCTGTATGTCCATAGATCTTACATGCGATGGGTGTGCAGTGGCTTCCACGTCTACTACTTATAACTTTGTTCTTGGGTGCATGTACTTATAACTTTGTTCTTGGGTGCATGGCCTTTGGCCATGCACCCAAGACTGCACGCACTCCCCACAACTTGCCAATCGAAACGCAATACTACGAGTGTATCCATGGGCGTGACATGCTGCGGTGGTTTTGGCCAAAGCCTACAGTCTTGGAAGTAAGGCCTTCGGCCGATGGCCATGCATCCAAGACTCTAGGCCCTGGCCACAACCACTGTAGCATGTCACACCCATGGCGGCGTACTAATGATTATAATAATAATAGCCATCGGGGAAAAGTAATGCAATCACGGCATGTTGTCAATTTCAATGTTGCCTACCACTACGCGTGTGCTTTCAACAGTTAGAAGTTTCCTGTCCACTGCATGGACTGAAATACTGTCCTTATTGGACCCCTCATTTTCTGTGCGTACAAGGTGGGAATAGGAAATACATCATGAAGAGATTATAGCTGTGTTAATGCAGGGTCTCTCCACAACCACCTCAGTGATGTGTGGGAGTGGGGGTTTTTCTATAGGTGTGGTATCCTTCAGTGCTTCTGGCCAGAGGCTTCACTCCTAGCTGTATGTCCATAGATCTTACATGTGATGGGTGTGCAGTGGCTTCCACGTCTACTACTTATAACTTTGTTCTTGGGTGCATGGCCTTCGGCCATGCACCTAAGACTGCACGCACTCCCCACAACTTGCTAATGGAAACGCAATACTACGGGTCTATCCATGGGTGTGACATGCTGCGGTGGTTGTGGCCAGGGCCTACAGTCTTGGAAGTAAGGCCTTCGGCCTTCGGCCAACGGCCATGCATCCAAGACTCTAGGACTGGCCACAACCACTGTTGCATGTGACACCCATGGTGGCGCAGTAATGAATATAATAATAGGCATCGGGAAAAGTAATACAAACACGGCATGTTGTCAATTTCAACGTTGGCTAACACTACGCGTGTGCTTTCAACAGTTAGAAGTTTCCTGTCCACTGCATGGACTGAAATACTGTCCTTATTGGACCCCTCATTTTCTGTGCGTACAAGGTGGGAATAGGAAATACATCATGAAGAGATTATAGCTGTGTTAATGCAGGGTCTCTCCACAACCACCTCAGTGATGTGTGGGAGTGGGGGTCTTTCTATAGGTGTGGTATCCTTCAGTGCTTCTGGCCAGAGGCTTCACTCCTAGCTGTATGTCCATAGATCTTACATGGGATGGGTGTGCAGTGGCTTCCACGTCTACTACTTATAACTTTGTTCTTGGGTGCATGGCCTTCGGCCATGCACCTAAGACTGCACGCACTCCCCACAACCTGCTAATGGAAACGCAATACTACGGGTCTATCCATGGGTGTGACATGCTGCGGTGGTTGTGGCCAGGGCCTACAGTCTTGGAAGTAAGGCCTTCGGCCTTCGGCCAACGGCCATGCATCCAAGACTCTAGGACTGGCCACAACCACTGTTGCATGTGACACCCATGGTGGCGCAGTAATGAATATAATAATAGGCATCGGGAAAAGTAATACAAACACGGCATGTTGTCAATTTCAACGTTGGCTAACACTACGCGTGTGCTTTCAACAGTTAGAAGTTTCCTGTCCACTGCATGGACTGAAATGCTATTGTTATTACACCCCTCATTTTCTGTGCGTACAAGCTGTCCATGGAAAGTACATCATGAAGACCGACCGCCAGAACAAATGCATTGATCACCCATGTCTTACTGTCTGAACCTTTCCCAACGGTCTGTGACACAGCAAAACAGTTTTATAAATAGAGCATTTGTACGCTGGTTCTTGCTCCGCTTTCGGCGGATCCAAGATGTCAGCCACATCCAAACAATCTGACGCAGAACACGTCTTGCAGCAGCCAATGGGCAGAGACGTCACGTATCCGCGGTCATGACGCCAGCCCCTTAGCCAATCGGTATCTTGTCCGTGGACCGAACAGGGAAGTGTGACTGCGAAGCGGACATAGATATCACTAATTTATCCAGACCTACTTTTTGATAATTTTAAAGAAAAGTACTGCACGGCAGGTCACCAAATTTTCAAAAGCACGCTTTCTGGACCAAGCCCCTGTACCTGCCGCATATTTCGTGAAAATCCGTCCAGCGGTTTGAACTGTAGCCGTGCACAAAGTTTTTCCCCATTCAGTCTATGGGAAAAAAATAAGTTTTGGGACCCCTCCTATAACTTTTGCCCCCTTGGACCAAACATCTCCAAACTTCGCAAAATAATTCAGAGTGGCCCACATACGTTTATTGCAAAGTTTGGTGACGATTCGTCCAGGGAGAGCGAAGTTATAAGCCGCCCAAAAAGCGCTCTTCCTATGGAAACAGCAACTTAACCATAATACAATAATACATAACCAGGTGTTTAAGATTTGACTTATGCATAGGCGCAAAGGGGGGTCCCATGAGCTTTGCAAGTACTACGTTGAGATCCCAGCCTGGCGGTGGGTTTGAAATAGGAGGGTGTAGTCTTTTTACTACCTCCATAAATGCCTTAATGACAGGAACTTTCCACCATGATACTTTATTGTGTGAGGTGGTGCATGCTGATAAAGCCGCCAGGTGAACCTTTATAAAGTTAAAAACTAACCCTGAGTCTAGCAAGTAAAGCATTTAATGAGAATGTGGGATGGAGCACATTCTATGGGATTTATTTGTTTAGACTGGCACCAAATTACAAATCTCCTCCACTTGTTGAAATAATAGTGTCTGGTGTTTGGTTTATGTGCCTCCTTGAGGATATCCCCACACCTTTGTGGTAAATTAAGATGTCCAAACTCTATGACCTCTGGAGCCATGCTGCCAAGTTCATTGAGTGAGGTTGAGGGTGTAACGTTGCTCCTCCGTGCTGGGATAGCAAATTTGTCTGGCATGGGAGTTTGATGGGATCACACATTGCCAGTTTGTGCAGATGTGGATACCAGGGTTGTCTCGCCCACATGGGAGCAACTAGGATAAGCGTCATCTGTTCTCTGTGAATCTTGGGGGAAAAGCGTAAGCAAATCTCCCTGACCAACTCATCCATAGGGCTTTCTCCTTAGAGTCTGGTTGAGGAAACCTGGACGCGAAGTCTGGGCAGTGCTTGTTCTTTCTTGTAACCCCACTGCGACAAGAGGTGATTTACGATACTTGTGTCGAGGCGCCACTCGTGATCTTCTGGTAGTGGATCTCTGCTTAGCATCTCTGCTAGTGTGTTGAGTTCCCCTGGAACATGTTGTGAAGTCAGGAACATCCCCATTTGAGTGCCCATTTCCATAATTTCTGTGCTAGCTTGGACAGATTTGGAGAATGTGTGCCCCTATACTTGTTAATATAGAACATTGCAGTGGTGCTGTCTGTGAGGATCTGTACCAATTGATTTGTCAGCTGTGTTTCGAAGGCTTTGAGTGCCTTGAATACTGCTAGAAGTTCCAACAGGTTTATATGGTTCTGTGCTGTGATGTGAGTCCACTGACCATGTGCTGTGAGATGAAAGTGATGTGTATCCCACCCGGAAACTGTTGCGTCTTTTGTAACTATCGCTTCCACCGCCAGATCGTGGAAGGGTTTTCCCTTTAACATATTCTCCTTTGTCCACCAGGGAAGGGCTTGTACTAGCGTTGGCGCAACGACCACCAGATCATCCCATTGACCGCTTCCCTGAGACCACTGTTTCGCCAACCACTCCTGCATTGGGCGCATGCGCAATCATGCGTGTGGGACCAGGTACTTGCAAGATGCCATCATGCCGAGCAAACGCATAGCCTTGCGTACGCTTATCTGGTGACCGGCTTGATACAGAGGTATTTGCAGCAGAATGTTTGGATTCTTTCCTTTGATGGAAAGACTAGCCCTTCTTCCGTCTTTATGACAGCTCCTAGGAACTGTTTGGTTTTGTTTGGTACAAGGCTTGATTTATTCTCATTTATTGAGAAACTCAATCGGAAAAGAAGGTTTATTTTTCTTTGTGTATTTTGCCTGTAAATTTCAGGTGACTCCCCTGTGATCAGCCAGTCGTCCAGGTAGGGGGACACTGGGATTGCCTCCCTGTGCAGGTGCGCTGCCACCACCGCCAGCACCTTGGTGAATACCCTTGGAGCAGATGCAATTCCAAAGGGTAGCACCTTGAATTGGTAGTGCTGGTTTTCTATCTTGAATCGCAAGAATTTTCTGTGCACTGGGAACATTGAAATATGAAAATAGGCATCTTCCATATCTGAGATTGCCATTGAGTCCCCTTGCTTTAGGGATTAGTTCCTAGTTAACTCTATGCAATAACCGCCCGCCAAAGTAGAAAGCACCCACTTGTCCGAGGTGATTCCCTCCCAAGCGTGGGTGAAGTGTGTTATATGTCCTCCTACTGGAGAGGCATGAAATGGACCTGAAGCGGGTGGTCTTTGCTCTGGAGGTGTTGCTCCGTAAGAGGAGGACCTCTCCCGACTGCAAGATCTTAGTTGGCCCCTTTGGAAGCCTTGAGAGGTTTGTCCTTAATTGGAAGCCCAGGATGACCCTTGATTTTGGCTGTATCCAGCACACCTCTGTGAATTTTGTCCCCTGAAGCGACAAAAATGGTTTCTGCCTCTTTGGCCTGATGGTTTGTTAGTTAGTTGGCCTAAAGACTTGAGAGTGTCATACTCTTCTTTAGCACTCTTTAAAGCATCCACAACCGCTTTTCCGAATAGGACATTAGGCTTGATAGGCATATTGAGGAGTGTTGCCTGGGTTTACAATTTAAAACCTGATTGGCGTAGCCATGCATGACATTTTATGAGTGAACCTTCTGCAATGATTCTACCAGCATTATCTGCTGCATCTAAGTAATTTTTTAAGATGCAGTTAGACACCGTCTTTCCTTCCGCTACTGCAAGGGCCAGTTGGGACTTCCGAGGTTCTGGGGCAGAGGCCATTAAAGTTGCAATCTCCTTCCATTTGTGACAGTTGTAACTTGCCAGCAAAGTGGTGTTGTTGGCAATTCTTGTTTGAAAAGCCGCTGATGTGGCCACCTTTCTTCCGAGAGTGTAAATCTTAGTGGTGGCACGAGTTATGGTTGCTTACCTTACCATAACCTTACCATAACTGGCAAATTACTGGGGTTTTTCGATTTTACTTGTAACCATAGCATCCCTTTAACCAAGTTTTTCCACTGAATTTATTAGGTTTTATTAGTGCAACTTAACCATAACGTCCCTTTAGCAAAGATTTTTCACTGACAATCATGGTTTTTTACCAGGATACCCTTAATTTTTCTACATGTACCTGACATCATACCAGCCCCGTTGCCCCATCGTAATAGCCACAGAGTCCGTGGACTGTGCGACTGTCCGCGGACTACGGACATCATTCACACTGCCCAAAAGCACAGGTTTTTTCTATCCATTGTTCTATCCTGCAACGGGCAAAGACATGTACATGAAACAATAACAAATGTATGTACCACATTCAAAAATATTTATATATAGAAATTCCGCACTTGAGAAACCAAAAGTATGTTGCATGTGTTGTACAACGGTTACCAGACATTTGGTCGAAAAAAATTGGTCGACCAGAAAAATGGTCAACCAATTTGGTCGAAAACCAAATGGTCGAATTTTTATTTTTTTATTTTCACCCCTTTTTTTTTTTGGGGGGGGGGGTCCCCGCCCAACCCCCTTTTTTTTTCTAAAAACCCATTTTTGTAAAAAACGAAAACCCGAAAAATAAATATATAATTAAAAAAAAAATTCGACCATTTGGTTTTCGACCAAATTGCATCAACCAAATGTCATTCGACCAGTTTTAGGTCGACCAAATGTCTGGACACCTGTACAACATAATGGATTGCACCAAGCACAAAGGTCAACTGTACACCTGTCAGTAACACCTCACTGCAACATTTCTTACACACCGAGAAGTTATTCCAGAAGAAGCCCTTTCAAAAATAGTAAGTGCACAATATTTCTTTCTGTACCATTTCAATTTGTTTTGTATACATAACTTGTAAGAAATAGCAGTATTGTTTCCTTTCCACAGAAATGGCAAGCACAATGCAGTGGCTGGAGGAACATATCCCCCATGGCGAAATGAGTGAAGGAAACAACTCCAATGGTACAGAATACATTTTTTCAAGCAAAAAAATTAATGTAATTTGTTCAGATGTCACTGAAACATGGTTTTCTTCTTTTTACCAGTACACAGTGGGAATGAAGAAAGTGGGCCAGAATTACAATTCAATGAACCAGCAGATGGCCTCAGACAACCCCTAAGTGGAAAGTCACAAATTGAACTACAAAACCTATCTGCAAAAATTGATGAATTAGATAATAATTTTGTACAATTGATGACATGTGTAAAAAATCATGTGAAAGAAAAATATCCGATACCACTGCCCGACTTGTACCTGTGCCCATTCACACTGTCCAAACCAATCATCCCCATCAAATTCCCTAAATGAAAGATGCTATGATGAGACCTCAATCCCTTCCTCTCCACATGAACAGTGCGTAGAAAACCCCAATTCTCCCATATTTGTTTGCCATTCTGATTCCCAGTCTCTTTCCTAATTCATTGTATGTTTTTCTTTTAATAAATATGTATGTGTCGGGGGGCATGGCTAGGAAGCGCGTCATGCGGTTGTGCTTCCCGTGAGCTCCATGCCACGGCGCCCAGATCGGCTGAATTTACCATCTTAACGCTCAACTTTCACCCAAAAACTACAGGGAAATGATCATAAGAAGGTAATGCATCCTCTGCTGCATTTATTCCCCCTGAACGCCCAACCCGGAGCCTTATTTTGACTGGGAAGGCAAGCCGGGGAGAGATCCACAAAATGGCGGCGCGCGCCACCCAGAGCCGCCCTGAGGCTTAGAGCCCTGCGCCGGACCCGGTCTACTTCACACAATTCAGCGCGAAATCCGCCGGAGATCCACGGCGGCGACAGCGGGAGAACCTCCGATCGGGAGGGTGAGCGGGGCTGCGGCCGTGACCCGCCTGTGCTGCCTCGCCGCCGGCTGATAGACCCGCGGTGGTGAGCGAACCGAAGTCCGGACGGAGGAAGGCGTCCCTTGGAGGACCCCGGCCGTGCCTACAGCAGAAACAAGGCGTCCGTCTAACCCGAACAACGGGATCCGCGCGGGCTCGAGAAGAGAAGCCTCCTGAGGACGCCCGGAGAGGGAGGTGAGTGTTGAGCCCCCCCCTCCCGGCCCGCCCGCACCTTTGCTGACACCGGGACACTTCGCCCGAGGTTGGTGGCGCAAGGAGATGGAGCCAGCGACAGCAGGGACCCATCCCGCCCTTCCCCCTGTTGAGAACGTAAACCCGAGAGCGACGTGGGAGGGCCTGCCGTACCTCGCTGGCACCGGGGCCTGGTAGGTGGCCCGAAGAAGGGGTAAAGTAGGACCCTGCTGCCTCATCAGCCTGAAAAGCGCCGGAGTCCCAATAGGTCAACCTGTTTTGGCAATACATTCTGCGCCCTGGATGTAACATCCATAAGCATAAGTCACCCATGCGGCACACCCCGCTATGCAGCCCAGCCAGAACATTACAAGTTCTACGCAATGTGAATAATTAGCTGACTCTTCTACTTGCCATTGAACTGAACAGTCTCAGGCGAAGGGGGCTTGAATATTCCAAGGCATGTCAATTGAGCGGGACAGACTCCCTGCGTGCTCTACCTCCAGGAAGCCTCTGGAGGTTCCATACGTGAGGGCATTTGAGCGACAACGGTTATCTCGGCAAGGGATGCCCAAACCAATAGCGAAAAGAAAACCACGGAGCATACAGACATATATGAAACCACGACCAGAATTCCAGGTCTGGCCTCACTTAAGCAGTACTACGGCTGATATTGAAACCGAAACTCTCCCACCCCCACCTATGAAGCGACCCACCAACATGGCGTTATCCAGGGAGGATCTGGAGGCGATGTTCAAAACATTAAAGCAAGACATCACTCAAGAAATAAAAAAGGAGATCAAAACCTCCAAAGACTCCCTAGCCCAATCCCTGGCAGACCTTACATCCCACCTTGGGGGACAAGAAGCCAGAGTCAGCGATCTGGAGAATATAACCTGCAGTCAATCTCATGACATTGATGTACTGGCGGGTAGAGTGAAAGCAATTGAGGAACATCTGGAGGAGATCTGGGCTAAACAAGCCGATTTAGAAAACAGATCCAGGAGAAACAATGTGCGCCTGCGAGGGATCCCCAGGAAGATACCTGATCGGGAACTAGCTGACTACGTGGAGACATTCTTCAGAGCCCTCCTGGAACTACCTCCAAACGAGGACCTTAAGTTGGACAGAACCCATCGAGTGTACTCATCGGCCCAGGTGAAGAAAAACCTAACCCCAGATGTACTCACTCGAGTCCACTTCTATCGCCAAAAGGAGGAAGTCATGGCCGCTGCCAGAGACTCCGACTCAATTCGGTTTCAGGGCACAGAGATCTGACTGTTCCAAGAGCTAGCCCCTTACACATTAGCGCGCAGACGGCGACTACTGAAAGTGACATCCTGGTTGAGAGACCGGAAAATCCGCTACCGCTGGGGATTCCCATGTAAGCTGATCTTTGAAGTTCATAATCAACAGCACGTAATCACTTCGGAGGTGGAAGCGAGAGACATAATAGGCGAGACACCACCCGCAGATGATGCCTTCAAGCCACGATCTCAGGAAGAGAAGAAATCCACCCCAGACACCCTACCGAAACCAAGACGGAGAAGGTCACGACGCCGACCGCACCGCTCCACGACCCCAATCCGTGGACCAGACCCGGGAAAACACCTGAATCCCCGGAAAAGTCCTCCCCCCCCAGCATCGTCTGAGGGAGAAAGCTGGGCAGCAACCTGAACAGTTCAAGGATGGGAGACTCGAAAGCGCTCTGAGGCTCCCTGTGGAAAGTGGTTTATTGTTCAGGACCCCGTTTGGGCCTAATCATACTCCCATTTGAAGAGGCGGGCGCCGTGGGTAGGGGAACACCAGGAGTTTTGGAAACTTCTCAATGGTCCGGTTCTGACTGGAAGCTTAGACGGCTTGCATGCGAAGCAGAGGCGCGAGGCTATCCAATACAATATCAAGCTGAGAGAATATTGGCTCATAAAGGGAGGTGTTTTGTGCACTTACCTGATGCAGACCATGCTGCACGCTTCAGGCCTCCCTGAGGGGACTATCAAAGGGACTATTTTTTCATAGGGACTAGTTTTTCACTCGGGCGTGGCCAGGGAAGGATACATACCTAGTTGGGGAAGGATACATACCTGGGACTTCTTTGGAGGCTATTTAAGCCACACCCAGACAGCAGCTCATGCTTCGCTTTGTTCTGCTTCCTGCAGCTTAACGCTCACCGTGTCTGCTCCTGCTCCTGGACTCCAGCCACACCCGCTTTGAACCTGGAAGACCTGCAAGGAAGGAAGAGAAGAGAAAGGTGAAAACCAAGGACTATTTCAAACTTCTTACCTGCATCCGGAATCTTCTCGCCAGCATCCCTGAAGAAAGACTTCCATTTAAAAGCATCGCGTTGCTGGCTGCAGCGCCACGCTTCACTCACCTGTCCTCGAGACATCTCCCGGCTCCATCGCGGCTGTCAGCATCGGACGCCACATCTCTGCACCTAGGGGAGAGAGGAAGAAACAAAAGGTGAGCAGAAGGAACACAGAAGGAAAGCCTGATTAACAGCCATAATACTTACCGGCTTTTCTTCCACATTTCGGGTCGGCGCCGCCCCGTTGGCAGGTACCGTACCCCGGCCCCTATGGGGAAAGGACAAGAGACATTTCTGGGGAATGATAAGGACATTTAGAGGGATCGCCCTCGTCACTACTCACCTCGGCAGTTTAACCCCTCGGCGCATCGCCTTCATTCTGCACCTGAAATAAAGGACAGATCACAGGTTAGAAAGACAACATAAAGGGGGCCTCACTTGAACTTTGAACTTTCATACTTACGGCGCATCGCTCAGGAAAGTCAAGTGGATTTTGCCAGCGCCATTCTGAAAACCAGTGAAGTAACTGGACGAACGCGCGCCCCTGCACCAGAAGCAGGATGGAGAGTTCATCCTTCCAAACCATAAGGTGAGCTTAAACCGGGGTTTGGAGGAAGTTAGAGGAACGAAGGGGGAAAGGGGGGAGCTAGCACACTATTCTGCAGACTGTTAATCCCCTTTCTCATCTGCAGAAGGATATTCCTACGGGCCAGGCAAGCATGATTTGGAGGTCCTGTCCAATCGGTGTTCCGGGTCCTGCGCATCACGCTAGAAGAGGCCACAGCAATCCAGACTAGACCAGCGCCCCCGTGGGAACCAGGTGAGCGTTACAACGCCTGACATGTTTTGTATGAGGTTTAAATTTCCTGGGGGACTAATGATAATGCAACTCTTATGGAAGGTAACATGCTCATTAGTTACGACCTGCTCTTATTATAATTCCTTTTTAGGGGTTATTATGTTTTGTTTTACCACAACACTCAGCCGTGCCGCACTTGCACTGTAAAGCTCAATCCCAAAAGTTACACCTTGCGAAAACACCATGGCAACCCCCGGCTATAAATTCATCTCGCTCAATGTCCAGGGACTAAATTCCCCCTGAAACGCAAAGCCCTCTTCCATAGATTGAAATCCCTTGATGCTTCATTCTTACTCCTTCAGGAGACCCACTTGCTACCGGCTGATGAATTCCGCCTCAACGATAAGCTCTACCCCACCACATTTTTTGCCTCCAGGGGGATGAAAAAGCGAGGGGTTACCATCCTGGTGCGCAAAGGGATCTCATTTAAAACTCAGGGAGTGGTCTGTGATGAGGAGGGGAGGTTCCTATTGATCAACGCCATATTAGATAGCCGTAAGGTCAACCTGATCACCATCTATGCCCCCAATAGTGACCAAAGTCAATTCTTCCTGAAATTGTCAAAAGCAATATTTGACCACGCTGAGGGAGAAGTGATTATGGGGGGGGCTTCAATGCTGTGGTCAATCCCCTAGTTGACAAAACCCCATCCCCCACAGCTAACGACAACTTTAGGGCCCTCACCTCTCTACTGAAAGACCACTCCCTAATCGAGGTATGGAGATACTGCCATCAGGAAGAAAGGGACTACACATATTTCTCGGCGGTCCACGGGGGATTTTCAAGGTTAGACATGTTTATGATATCTGCCTCACTGATTCAATATGTCCAAATGGTAGACATACTTCCTGAAGCGCTTGCATACTACTCTCCGGTTCTGCTGACGATAGCCCCCCGTGGACCTGTCTCATCAAGGAAGCCTGCCTGGAAGCTAAATGATTTCCTGTTAGATGATCCACTAACCCGCGCTAACATCAGAGAAACTATCGAAGCCTATTTTAATGAAAATGACACGGGAGAGGTGGGCTGGGGAACGATTTGGGATGCAAGCAAGGCAGTACTCAGGGGCCACCTGATAGAACAGGCAATACAATGAGGGAGAGCTAAGAGACTCCTGAGAGAGCAATTAGAGTGGGAAGTACTCAGACTCGAAAGGGCGCACAAGGAAAAACCCTCCCGGCGCTCATTAAGGCACCTGAGAGTCGCGAGGAAGGCCCTAGAAGCGCATCATATGGGAAAGGTGGCATACAGCATAATGCCCATCAAACAATTTTTTTACACTAAAGGAAACAAAGCCAACAAACTATTGACTAAATTAGGTAAACAACTACACCAAAACAGAATTGACTTTCTGCGGGATAAATCAGGCAAAGACACATATTCTGAGGAGAGCAAATGCTGCATCATAGAAGACTTCTTCAGGGAGCACACAACCTCACATAAGGGGGATCCACAAGCGGTTAAAGAATTTATATCCAAGGCAGACCTCCCGCAACTGCCCCAATCCTCTTTAGAACTCCTAGATGCCCCAATACTGGCAGAGGAAGTTGAATTTGCCATCAAATCCCTCCCTCTGGGCAAGGCTCTGGGTCATGATGGATTCACAAACAAATACTATAAAACATTTGAGAAAGAACTAATGCCACACCTCACAAAACTATTTAACATCCGATGGGAAACAGGAGCAGTCACCCAATATATGGTTGAATCCACCACAATTCTAATTCTAAAGCCTGGAAAAGACCCAGCAGATTGTGGTTCCTACCAACCCATAGCCTTGCTCAATACAGACGCCAAACTGTTCAGCAAAATCATAGCTCGGCGATTAGGAGATATATTACCTACACTACTAGACAGGGATCAGACGGGATTTATTTTGGGAAGATCGGCCCATGATAACATCCGAAGAGCAATAGATTTAATAGCCCTAGCCCCCTCTATACCTGGCCCATTTTCATTGCTCTCTTTAGACGCCCACCGGGCCTTTGATAGCATGGCTTGGGAATACCTGCGCCAAGTTCTGGAGGGGTTTGGTTTTAGCCCACACTTCTCCAAATTGGTCCTGGCCAACTTTCAGACTCCCACTACTCGAATATGGGTCAACGCCCAATGGACATCACAGATGAAATTGGGTAAAGGGACCAGGCAGGGTTGTCCCCTACCACCTCTGGTTTTCGCTCTGGCTATGGAACCTTTAGCCCAACACATTCGCCTGCACCCTGATATTCAAGGGTTCAAGGGGGGAACCCAAACCCACAAAGTGGCGCTATACGCAGATGATGTGCTCTGTTTTTTAAGAGAGGCCCAGACTTCGATCCCCCCACTCATGAGCTTGCAAGGAAGGTTTGCGAGGATAGCGGGCTTCACAATTAATAAGGCAAAGTCAAAAGGCCTAAATCTCTCTGAAACGCCTGGGGTGCTAAAAGCCCTACAGGATACCTACTCTCTTAGATGGGTAGATTCCAAAATAACATACCTAGGCGTACACCTAACTCCAACATACGCGGGATTAGTAAGAGCCAATATCCCCTCTTTGTTAAAAGAGGCAAAGGACTCCCTAGTAAAATGGACTCCTCAGGAGATATCTTGGCTAGGACGAGTAACAGCCATCAAGATGACCCTACTACCCCGAATGCTTTACACACTTCAGGCGCTCCCAATCCACATCTCGGAGCGAGACTTACATAATCTGCAGAAGGAGATAGGCAAATTTATCTGGCAGCGCAAAACACCCAGAATCCAGCGCCGGATCCTAACCAGAAGCAGACAATTAAAAGGCCTAGGACTCCCATCGATCTTAAGGTACTATAGAGCTACACAAATTGCCCCCATCCTGGGCTGGGCAATTCCAGTTGATCCCCCCAAATGGCAAGATATCGAACAGATGTTCGCAGGGGCGCCCCTTTCTCACCTCCCCTTTCTACCACGGGGGGCACAGGGTTCCCGGGGACCCCTTCTCCCAACCACGCGCTCCACGCTCCGATGCTGGGACCGGCAGATAACCCTGAGGGGATTGACCCCGGGTATGGGCCCCCTGACCCCGATCACGCAGAACCCAATGTTCACTCCCGGGCTCCAACCTAGATCTTACCACAACTGGTCGGGAATGGGGACCCTGAGGCTACAGGAGCTTTATTTTGATAATGACCCCTTGACATTTACCCAATGTAAAGAAAAATGTAACCTCACGGAGACGGAGAGATTTAGATACATACAACTTAGACACTGGATCACCAACCCGAATGTGAAGAAAGCGGCTTCCAGGCAGCCTATGGGTCTAGAACTAACGGTGGCGTAAGGACAGCGAACACACAAGGTGGCAACCTGCTACCGCCTCCTAGAACATGTCCCTGAAGAAGAAAAATTGTCTAATATGACAGCATGGGAAAGGGATATAGGGAGAGAGATACCCCCAGAATCATGGCGAAGAATATGGGACAGGGCCCACAGGTCCTCCAGATGTACAACTACCAGAGAGTGTGCTCTTAAGCTTTGTTATAGATGGTACTTCACGCCACAGAGGCTGCATGCAATAAACATAGAGTATCCAGATGACTGCTGGCACGGATGTGGAGCCAAAGGGGACTTGGGACACATGTGGTGGCATTGCCCGACCATTCAATCCTTCTGGCTAGAGATCAGGTCCAAAATCAAGGATATCTGCGGCATCCTTCTCCCCTTGGATCCACTAATAATGGTATTGGGCGACACCCCAGAGGACAGGTCATATCCCCAATCAGGTCCCAGAGCGCGGTTAATCACTCAGCTGTTAATGGCGGCACGCCTCACACGCACCCGATTCTGGAAAGAGCGAGAAGGACCCCACATTGCGCACTGGTGGGTTAAAGTCTGGGACATTCTGGGAATAGAGAAATTAACAGCCACCATGGAAAACCGACTGAATACATTTCAGAACACCTGGGATCCACTTCTAGAATACGTTAAAGAAAAAGAACATATGTTCTTCCAACCGAGACTGATTAAACTCCTTCTTCAACCCTGAACAGCCTGGGAATAAAGGGAAGATCCACTGATTGGAGACCAAGGACAGAAATCCCGAAGGACGTTGAGGACAATATTTGGAAACTGGGAAAAATGAAGAAAGGGTTGATAGGAATTGAATTTGAATGAATTTAACGGTGACTATGAGAAAGGTGGTATTAATAGGAATTGAATTTGAATGAATTTAACGGTGACTATGAGAAAAGTGGTACTGTAAAATGTTTTTTTTATTTTATTATTTTTTTTTCTTCTTTCTCTTTCTTCTCTCCCTTCCAACCAAAAGCATTGTAGAATGTAAAGCAGCTATATTATACCCCAAAAGTTATCCATGAAGCAGTTTAATACTATGAATTATATAGATGTTAAAATTAAACGTTAATGCACTGTGACAAATTAACTTAATTGAAGCTGTATGAACAATGACAATTCCGAGCTCTAGGAAGCCTTAAGTATTGTTTTAACCAATCAACCGTGCCACTGACTTGAATT
The DNA here is from genome assembly GCF_040938575.1 of Ambystoma mexicanum. Taxonomy (NCBI): domain Eukaryota; kingdom Metazoa; phylum Chordata; class Amphibia; order Caudata; family Ambystomatidae; genus Ambystoma; species Ambystoma mexicanum. Next base: position 464,556,013 of record NC_090939.1, on the reverse strand, counting down.
TATGCTTTGATGTTTCAATAAAAAAGATTGTGATGAAAAAATATATATATGTATGTGTCTACTGTTGGTGTGTGTTTTTTTTTTAAAATCCCAATTTCGAGTCCGCAGACAGTTGCGCAATCGGGGATGTCCGTAACTAAAATGCAGGTGCCCCCGAACATCGCACCTGTTCAGAGATAACCGCATGTTTGTGTCACACTTTTAAGTGGTTCGGGGTCCCCGCCCCTGTCTTGCGGACACCTAGATGCATGCGTACCTAATATTGTTGTGACCCCGAACACCCCACCCGTACAGAGATCTCTGCAAGGTCGTGACGCACTATTAGGTAGATCAGGGGCCACACTCTCGTCCTGCGGACACCTGGACGCATGAGCACCTGATCTTGCTGTGCCCTTCGAACACCACGCCTGTCCGGAGATGTCTGCCAGGTTGTGACGCACTTTTAATTAGTTTAGGGACTCCTCCCTCTGTCCTACAGACACTACACGCATGTGCACCTGATCCATTTGTGCACCCGAACACAGCGCCTGTCTGGACCTGTCTGATCGCATGTGTCGCACTTTAAATTAGTTTGGGGGCTCCACCAAGTCCTATGTACACTGGCACGCATGCGTACACCATATCCCGCGCAATAGGTGTCCACAGGACATCCGTCCTATCCACGGTCGTCTGGGGAGTCATCATGTGACCGCACCCACGCTGAGCATGTGAAGTATCCGCGGACACTGTCCTGTACCCCCGGACAGTTTGAAACTGCATTATTGGCCAATCCACAGTGTTTATAGCTGAAACGTCACCCTTGCAGAGCTCCAAGACCATGTGTTGGTTGATCTAGCAACTCTTTGTAACTTTCAGACCCTCACCTGTGGATCGATCGGTCCACGGACAGTTGTGCACTCCGCGGACAGCCCCTCTAAAGGGACCCACCCACTACTGCTCCTCATTGTGTTTCTGGCTGTCCAGGAGAGAGCACCTGCTGCAGATTTGGGATATTTTTTATCTCTACTTTGTATTTGGAGATAATGGCATCCATGGCCACTGCAGCAGCCCCACCACCACCCTCACCATCTGGAGGGCCTGGAGAGGGGAACAGGCAGAGTGATACAGAGGTGAATCAAGAGGAGGAAGAGGATGAGGTAGTGGAAATCCCTGTCACCAGCTCCCACCATGAATCTTGGGTGTGGAAGATTTTTACCACTGGTGGGGGGGGGTACCAAAGGTTCATGCAGTCAAGGTTAGACACACTGGCCCTCATTACGACCCTTGCGGAAAGCGACTGACCGGAGCGCCACAGCGTAAATAGCGTTTCCGCCATTGTACGAAGGAGCAAAGTGCGGCCCATTCCGACCCATCGGGCACGAGCACCACGCCACGGCGGAAGTGCAAAGTCCGCGATGGCGGAAATGACCCCAAAACGGCCCACACCGCCGCCGTACGGCGCCCTAGGTGCAATACCGCCACCCCTCTTAGCGGTCACCGCAGTGTGCGCCTACCGGAAAGTACGGTGCCCGGAAATATACGGAAACGGAAGTTAAAACATGGGCCCGGAACGGGAAACATCCCGGCGTACACCTATAAAAACACCAAAACCACACAACCACTAAAATCACTACCCTGAAACACACCCCAACCCGTCAACCACCCTAGCGAAACCACGAAAAATGGGAAAAGTAGCGAAGAAAGCGTGCGACCGCAAGCGGCAGGTCCACTTCTCCCGTGAGGAACTCACCGTGCTAACAGAGACCCTCCAGGAGAATGCAGCCGTCGTCTTCTCCACGCAAATGACCAGGACGGCACTTGCAAACAAGAAGGCCATATGGGCTCTGGTGGCACAGCGGGTAAGTGCGGTGGGGACCGCACCCCGCACCCCACAGCAATGCCGCAAGCGATGGGACGACCTGCGGATACGCGTCCGCAGCATACTCTCTGCCAACCGCAACATTGCCACAGCCACCGGGGGAGGTCCTGAATCACCCATCAAGTTGACCCCCTGGGAAGAAATCTGTGCCTCCACCATCGGAATGGAGAGCATAGAGGGAGTCGGAGGGATGGAGAAAGGAGTGCAGACATCCGAAGATTCAGGTAGGTGGGCCAGATAAAACAATGCCAAATCCACAAAGTCCAACCATGTGAAGTACCATGCGTCCACATAGTGCAACAGAAACACATGTCCAGGAGAACGTCCACACACATCGGCCTGAAAGCGCACGTCAAAACCCACAATAAATACATAAATAATTAAAAACCCCTAATACACGCACTACACGTGCAGCAGGCACACCCTAACTGCAAGCTGCCAAACAACTGCACCCTCACTCCACACACAAATCAAAGCACCTCCAAGACCCCGACCCAAATCACCCTCAGGCACCACCCCAATGCATGTGATACAATGCCATTCCAATTCCCACTGACCCATCAATAACCCTCGCCCTCCTTTACTCCACCACAGGGTCCGATCCAAACGACGAGCTACAGGACACCCCTACCAGCACACCTGCAAAGAGGGCCAAGACCAACGGCCAGAGACCCTCCACCTCAGCTGCACGCATCAAGACACGGCAGCAGCACAAATCAGGTGGCAGCACAGAGGAGGGAACATCAACAGGCACCCCAGCAGCCAGCATGGCCACAACACCACCACCACAGGTCCCCCCAATGGATGCCACAGAAGGCACTGCCTCTGGTGGCAGCAGCACCATAGGTGACACCCCATTGATGGCAGCATGCTCGGACACAGAAGACGGGGATGTCGAGGTCAGATCCATCCATGACCTGTCCCAATCCCCCTGTCTGTCCCCTCCCGTACAACATGAGGATACCACGCAGGTGCAGCCACAAGACGACGACTGGCCATCCCCCACAAGCCCTGTGGCAAGGCAACATGAGGACAACAGCCCCTCTGTGACACCACCGCAAATGGCCATGGCCCAGCAGAGGCAACAGTCCCTCGACAAGTTAATCGTCCAACAGCAGCAAATGGCCACACTCCTCAAGGGCCATGCCGATGAATGTGGGGGCACCAAGGCAGACATAGAAACATCAACAGAGACACTTAGGGCAGAAATGGAGAGAGGTACAGAGACGCTAAGGGCACAAATTGAGAGTAGCACCGAGAGCCTGAGAGTCCAAATGGAGAGTAGCACCGAGAGCCTGAGGGGGGAACTGCATGCGACGTCCAAAGACGTATGTGCCGAACTTGCCGCAGTGCGCCGTGTGCTCACTGAGCTCTCGCAAACCCTTAGGGACATGCATGGACGTGAGCAGGCAGACACATCATCCGTTGCAAGTTCCGTCCAGGGCAGCCCCCAACGTAGATCTGGAAGGAACCTGCGCTCCACAGGCAGGGGTGCCCCTGATACCCGCAGAGGGGGCATGCAATAGCGACAGCCCACTGACAATGAGCATCTTTGGACACTGGTGTTCGGGTGGGAGGTAGGAGGGTGGAGGGGGTGTGTTGGGCTCACTTGGGTGGCGGGTCGATAGGGTGTTCAACATGATATCACATATGCCATAAAAAGTGCACGATCAACCAATGAGAAGTGTGGACATTGATCTTTGTGTACTAGGCCATCATAGGCGTACAGTCCATATTGTGCATGTCCCAGACACACGCAGTGCCACGAGTCCCGTGTCCATGCATCAGCCACCAGGCGTGAGTGCTAGAAGCATACATCAATGAGATGCTGACGAATGTCACGGCCCTCCGGTGCCTCGCAGACTCCATGAGGTGCTGCCACATCCCCACCCTCATCATGACCATCATCAGGTGCTTGCAGTTCTGCGTCAGGGGGCATGGGCACATTTCTACGTACGCACATGTTGTGGAGCATGACACATGCCATGACCATCTTTGCAACCTTCTCATGGCGGTACAGGAGTGCCCCGCCAGACCTGCTGAGGCAGCGGAAACGGGTCTTCAGTAGGCCGAATGCCTGTTCTATGACTACACGGGTACGTGAGTGGGCATGGTTGTAGTCCTCCTCATGCTGGTCCCGTGGGTTCCGGACTGGTGTGAGGAGCCATCTCTTCAGTGGATATCCAGCATCACCTGTATGTGGACGAGAAACGTATGATGTGGAATGCCATTGATACGTACGCACACCCCCCCCCCCCTTCCTGGCAGGTCATTGACAAATCACATACCCCACATCATCATGCATGTAATGAGACTCACCGAGTAGCCAGGATCTGTTCCCTGCGTGTCGTTCCATGTAGCGTGGTATTGTAGAGTTCCTCAAGACCATAGAATCATGGGTTGATCCAGGGAATCGGGCACAACAATGTGTAATGATCCTGTTGGAGTCACACACCATCTGTACATTCAGGGAATGAAATTGTTTTCGGTTGCGGTACTGGGCCTCCATGGCATGTGGGACGACCAATTCCACATGGGTGCAGTCGATGGCACCAATGCAACCCGGTATGCCGGCAAGTGCATGGAATCCCACTTTTGTGTTGGTAATTTCCTGCTCCGAGCGTGGTAGAGAGATGTAGTCGTCTGCGTGCTTCAGGAGGGCATCGAGCACTTGCAATAGTGTCCGTGAGAACAGTGGCTGAGAAATGCCATGCAACTGTCCGACTGTGTGCTGGTAGGTGCCTGTGGCCAGGAAGTGGAGTACAGACACCACCTTCAGTAGGGGTGGGATGGCGGTTGGGCTATCTATCATGCTGACAAGGTCAGCCTGTGTCATGTCCACAATGGCGGCTATGGTGTCCCGGTCCAGACGGTAGAGGGTGTGGATCTGCTCATCAGTGAGGTTGAACGGATGTGCTCGGAGGCGTTGAATTGCGGGCTGCCTGCGTGGTGGTAGTGGCTGTGCTGGTGGGCCTTGCTGGCCCTGCCTTGGCCTCCTCCTCCTCCTGCGTCTCCTCCGTGCGGCTGGTTGTAGTTGGTGTTCGTCTACTTCTTGGAGTCGGAGCACTTGCAGTGCTATCAGGTCCCCCAGGGCCAACATCGCGAGTCCTGCCGGTAGCATTTCGGTGTGGTTGTGGGAGGAGACTGGCTGTGCAATTTATGTGTTTTCAGGCTGTATGGCCTCCACCTGTGGTGATTGATTCCACCTGTGCAAACTGCTCTCCCCTTTGGCCGAGCACGTCCCGCGCACAACGCTGCAATTCGGGGAATTGTATCTTGCTATTGCAATCATGTATTAGTACCCGATGGCCGTGTAAGATTGGTTGATATGTTCATTCTGCTGTGGTCCCATTGTTTCACATACTATCTGTGCAGTCGCGAACAGACTTGTGAGGGGTCAGTGGGACGTAGTACTCGAGTAACGGTGGGCCCTCATGCATCACTGTACCGAGTTGCAACGACGGGCGGGGCGTCCCATTCGTGGGTGAAGGCAGTTGCCATTTTCACACACAGCCGCACTCGATGGGATAATTAGTGATTTCAAACGGCCACAGATGCCTTTTCGACGTGATGTTGCAAATGAGGAATTCGAAGGGCGGCGCTTTCGGTTTCCAGCTAGCGGCGAGGAGATGCCCACAGGTCTGACTGCAAATGTAACGTTCTATTGTTCTATGTCCTTGAGACAGGGCCCATGGCGAGGGAGCAATGATTGATATGAATAGTTTGGGATGCGCAATAGCTACGTGGGCGATGAGGCCGTCCGTTCCCAAATACATGTTACTTCACAACACTGGAATTACGGCCTGGGGCACTGTGGATTTAGCAGGCTGCATAACGCACAGACTCAATGGATGTTTCTAATGTCATGTGAGTAATTATTCAGGCATTTTGATCCCGGGATGAGGGAATGATGGATGGATGCATGGGCAGGTGATTTGATACAGAGTTTGCCATGTACAGGGCTTCTTGGGATCTATCCGCCTCCCCTACGCTATGTGATGCAGGGCTGCCATAGTGGGACCATCGTCCATCTGGCCTTGTTGAGCCCTCCCTGTCTCGAGGCGCCCTCAGACACTCGTTTGCGATGGTGTTTGCACCTCGATATAGATGGTTATGAGTCGCAAGTGGTTTTGGGGTGGTGATGTTCCTTTGGAGTGGGCTGGCATGCATATGGCTGTGGATTTCGTGTGATCATTGAAGTGAGTTGTTGGTATGTAGTTCTGATGGCCATTCTGTTCTTTTTCTTTTCTTTTGGTTGACAGGTATCTCCTCCCCTTTTGCCACTGCCATCTGTATGCCACTCCTGCAGATGGATTTTACTCCCGACACCTGCTGCTTCGTGTTAATCAGTGGAGCAGCATTACGATCTTATGGGACGATCGCCAATGGGCCACATGCCCTTACGCAGTACTGGTGGCTCGGAGCAACATTTCGGCCTTTCAGCTGGACTAGTGCCTCCCCATTGGGACGGCCCTGCGGTTCTGTGCGCTTCCATGTTGCCTTTTCGGACGTGAATGTGGCTCTGTGTACCATGGGGGAACAGGGCGACACACAGGTAGTGGCTGGTCATTTCTTGCGGAAGCAGCCCACAATGGTGATTGGTGTTTTGGATTTCATGGCCTGATGGCTGTATGTGCTTGGTGATTTTGATGTGCATAAATATCTATTCTGATTTGGCCCGTGTAGCGTTTTTCTTTGCAAGTGATGTGGCATATGCCTATTTGGGGGGCGATGTATTGTGAGGAGATCTGCATTGGGTTCCAGCTTCGGGGTTTAGTTGCGTGGTACTGTGCTGTGCGCGTTTGCCTACGAAGCCCAGTGAGGTCAGGGATGGGGGCTGCCAATATGCCAGTTTGAATGTTGTCATGCTCAGGGGCGGGGGATTGGGTTTTGTGTAACAGATGCCGGTCAGCCAGGTGGACTGGTTGAATGATGTGGTTTTCGGAATATTGCTGGTCACAGGTGCCTGTGTTTGCGTGCGTTTCTTGGTGGGGGACTGTGGTCATGTCCATTGGGATGGCTTCTGTATTCGTGCCATCTGTGCCCTGCAGCTCCCATTGGCCCCTCTTGTGTTTCTTTTGTTCGTTGGCATGCATGGGTGACTTGTACATTTCAATGGTTGCATTGTGGCTTCGTTGCACCTACGGGGAGTTGTACTTTGTGGGCAGGGAGCGGTGTACAGGCACTCAGTGGGGCCGTTTACGGTTGATTCGCGATGCCGTACTTCTCGCCATGGCGGAATGGTACATTCCGCCATGCCTGATGGCGTTAGGTACATGTCCGCTAGGGTCGGAATTGGCGTACCGTTGCACCATGGTGGTGTTTGCGGTTTGGCATGGCGCGCGCGCGCGTGCTTGGTGCAGTTAGCGTTGGCGTTCACTACGGTGTCGCTAATGGCTTCGTACTTTGCGGTGACGGGTCATAGTCGCACCGAGCGCTATTCGATGGCGGTATTGCATTTCCGCCATCGTTTTTCGATTTCCGCCAGGGTCGTAATGAGGGCCACTGAGTGAAAGATTGTACTCAGTCGTGGAAAACTGGGTCTGTATAGCTACTGGACCACCTCCATGCAGCACCACCTCAGGTCCAATCACAAAGGAGCAGTGCAAAAGGTTGTACCTTTCGAAGGGGTGAGTAGGTTAACATCCACTATCACACCCTCATCATCCGCTCCTGCCACCACAAGAGGCACTCCTGTGGGGCAGAGGATCCCTGTGGAAGCCTTGCAGACCATACATGACACAGTCAAAACTTATCTTTCGAGGGTGACAGTGCTCTGTATGTACTGTGACACACCACTGTAGGGGGTAGCAGTTTCGAAGTGCTTTTGAGGCTGCGGTCAGGGAGCACGAGAAACACTGTCCCCTACCTAATTAAGGCCCACCCAAAATCTTTCCCTCTCCTTCTGCCCCTTCGTCCCTGTGGTTGGTGCCTCTCCCTTACCTTCCGTTCCCTCCCTTGTATCTCCTGTGAAAAAAAAAACTAAAGAAAATAAAACACAAAAAAATCAACAAAAAAAGGCCACCTTTCACTGTCCAAAAATAGAAGTACCAAAAAAAGATGCAGGTCCCTACGCAGCCTGCAAAGTCCACAGACAGCACGGTAGTCTGCAGACATCTAAAGAATTTAGGTGGTGGCGGAATCTAAACCATTGCACTCTTTTGCGTGAGAAAGTGGTGGCTCTGAAAAGAGCCCTTTTTTGTATTTTTTGTTTTTGAAAGTTTTTTTCAAGTTTTGAAGTAAACTAAGCAACATTTTACTGAACTTAACTTTTTCTTTCAACTTCAAAACAGTAGGTATTCTGTTTTTGCCAGGCTTCCATGCATTTCTTTTTCACCTACTGCAAAAATGCTTTATATATTTACAAAAAGTGTTTCAAAGCATTTCGAATATTTTTAAAAAAGCTAATTATCAGCATCAGTCAGATGTACTCCATCTCTGCAGAAAATATTGTCAATGTCAAATTTAATATTTTCATTATGGAAAGACGTCATGCCAACATCTCCCAAAAATGCACACATAGCCTTGTTGACTTGCGCACCGCTTTCTCCATTTGCCAACCAAATAAACTGGAGCTAATCCACATCTGTCTTGGGCAATGTGAGAAAAAAATCAGTGTTGCCTTCGGGAACATTTCCTTCCATTTGCCAAATGTCTCCTTCATTGCAAACTGCAGTGAAATTCCAGTGACATACCCTAAACTATTCCCTCCACAATGAACAAAGATAATGTCCGGATGTTGCATTGTGACCAAATTAACACAAAATGGGAGCAAGTCTCTGCTTATACCTGCAACCAATGGATCCATGAGTCCTCCAAAATCCACACACTCTGCCTCCTGAAAGACACATGGCCTCATTACACGGAAGGCGGTAAGGGTTTAATGGTCACCGGTAAGGGTACCGGTGACCATTAACCCTTACCGCCTTACTACGAGGTCCCTTTGCGGGACCCGATCTTAATGCCTGGTGTAGACCAGCCGTTAAAGTTGGGTCCCGCAAAGGGATCTTGGTGCTTATTACAGTACCGCAATTTGCGGTACCGTAATTAGCTCCTTCCCCATTCCCATTATGCCCTATGGGGCAAAAATGGTAATGGGGAAGGGCCATGGATAAAGGGGGAATTACCGCCCGCCAACCTTGGAGTGGGGTGGTAATTCCCCTTTTCTCCATGGTGGTACCGGTATGGTACCGGCGGTAACCATGGTGCTAACAGTACCATGGTTTACTGCCTTCCGTGTAATGAGGCCCACAGCCATCTGCACTCCTCTCAACAAACAGACCTTCTGCCACACTCTCTCCTTGCATATCACACCCAGGAAACCTAATTGGCTAATCCTTTGGACTGCACAGTCCCATTTCCATGCCTGGCATCCTCAAAAGACCAGGATGCGGCATGTGCTGTCCGTGGACTACCGCAGTATCCACGGGACAGAACGTCCAAATCAAGGGGGTGGAGTGAGAAATTAAACACAATGGGCCTCATTACGAGATAGGCGGTAGCCATGGTGCTATTAGCACCATGGTTACCCCCTTACTGCATTCCGGGTCCGGGTTCTCGGAATAGGGACTTACCAGGTCATTCCAACCTTGGAGGACCCGGTAAATCCCCATTCTGAGAACCATTCCCCATTCCCATTCGAGCCCCCTTAGGGCTCAATGGGAATGGGGATGGAGCTAATAACAGGCCTGCTAATAGCGGGCCCGTTATCAGCTCCCTGGTCCCTTAGTGGCTCCCGCTAAGGGACCTCGGGGGTCATTACGAGGTTGGAGGTAAGGGATTACCGGCACCGGTAAGGGTGCCGATGCCGGTAATCCCTTACCATGGTTACCCCCTTACCGCATTCCGGGTTCTCGGAATAGGGACTTACCAGGTCATTCCAACCTTGGAGGACCCGGTAAATCCCCATTCTGAGAACCATTCCCCATTCCCATTCAAGCCCCCATAGGGTTCAATGGGAATGGGGATGGAGCTAATAACAGGCCTGCTAATAGTGGGCCCGTTATCAGCTCCCTGGTCCCTTAGTGGCTCCCGCTAAGGGACCTCAGGGGTCATTACGAGGTTGGAGGTAAGGGATTACCGGCACCGGTAAGGGTGCCGATGCCGGTAATCCCTTACCTCCGTATTCCGAGTTCCCTTTGCGTGTCCTTCCTTACCTCCTGCTTTTAGCAGGAGTAAAGTACGGGACCCGCAAAGGTACCTCAGAGGTACTTACGGTACCGTAATTTACGGTGCCGTAATTACCTCCTTCCCCATTCCCATTGAGCCCTATGGGGCAAAAATCGGAATGGGTAAGGGCAAAAGGCGAATGGGGAATTACCGGTCCCTCCAACCCTGGAATGGACCGGTAATTACTCCATTCACCATGCCGGATTTGGGGCGGTTTCAGAGGCAACCATGGAGCTAATTACTCCATGGTTAGCTCCAAACCCGGAATGAGGCCCCTCCTCGTAATGCAACGGTAAGGGGTTAACGGCAACGGCACCCTTACCTTTGCCATTAACCCTTACCACCGACCTTGTAATGAGGCTCAATGTGATGTATTTACTCTTTAGTAGTGGCTCTGAAAAGAACCTTTTTTATTTTGATTTTTTGGGGGGATTTTCAGATTTATTTTCTATACCTACTCACATGCACTCTACATCATTTTACAAAACGTTTCTAAGTGCATTCTGAATATTAGCAAGAAAGATTGCATTGCCACAATCCGTTAATGTGATGCCATCACTAAACAAAGAACTTCCACCATCCTCCAGAACGTTGTCCTTTGGGAACTATGACATCCCAACACTGTACAAAAATGAATGTATCCCTTTGTTGACAAGACGCCTTCCTGCATCTTGCTGAGGACAAAAGAATTTGAGGCACTGTCAATGTCCGCTTCAGATGGCTCACTATCAATCTCAAATGAGTCCCCCTGCTCCTCACCTGGAGAGCTGCAGCTTGGAGACGACGCCTTCTTTCTTCCTCTTGCTCGAAAATCCTTTTTTTCTGTGCAGGTACGGTCTACCCCGAAAGGAAGGAAGCCACTGTGGCCATGGGGTGAGAACAGACCAGTGACCTCATTCCCGGGATAGCCAAAAAAACAGGGGAAAAAGCCTGCTACGGCACAAAAAAACCCTGGCAGACGAGGTGAGGAGGAGCTGAGAATGGAGTTTGGGAAAAGTGCAGAACGTAAGTTGTCAGGAGGGCTCTGGAGGTATGCTGAAATCTGGTGCAGTAACAGCAGAGAAAGATCCGAGCGTGGTTCCACAGGAGAATAGACAACTGACAAGGCGGTCCTGAGCAGTCGGCACTGTGTAGGGAGAGAATCCAGGATCCCCCAGAAGGGGGAGACCAGAGGGAAACGCAGCGGGATGCCAAACAGTAAGACAAAGAGAATGGGAAGCCAGGAAGGTGAAAGAGAGAGAGCAGGGGAGAACGCCGAAGAGAACGGCGCGAAGAGAAATGTAAGCCGTGAGCGGGGGTGAGAACCCGCCACGGAACGAGGGAAGCAAAATGGAGAGGAAATGCTGGTGTAGCCGGAAGAAAGGATAGGTGGCGGAGCCAACAGATGAAAACAGCGTTTAGACCCAAAGGAAAGAGGCAGCATCAGGGTTGCAACACGCCGACAGCTGAGAGGTAAGAGAATAAGAACCTCCCAGTAGTCGGCCATGTTGGAAACAACTAGACCGTACCGAAATGCGGCACTAGAAATGTGATGGAACATCAATGGAGGCGATTACCAGGGCGCGTGACAGTATGCCCCCTCTTATGCCCGGGGCACCCCGGTTTTCCTGGGTGAGCCTTGTGAAACTTGCGGAGCAACAGAAGAGCATGCACATACGAATCAGGCTCCCAGGAACTTTCTGACACAGGATATCCTTCCATCTCACCAGGTATTCCACTCGCCCTTGTCACAGCTCGCTCCCTTCACTCCCGTTCCTGTCACTTGGGGGCATGTTTTGGGGTTTATTCCCTACTGGACATTTCCTCCGAACCTTATGCTACAGTGCTGTGATGAATTGGGAGCGCTAAAACCTTATTTTCTAAGTTAGTTCCCTTCCGGATCCATTCCAGGTTTTTGGCAGCCAGCATGCTACTTTAATCTAATGACTATGCTTCCCAGAATGCCTGGCTCACTGCTTCACCTCCTCCCTTGCAGGACAAGGTTGGGTGGAGGATAGGCAACACCTGTGGCTGCAGGTGCAGCAGGCGGCACACCTGAGGGGTGTGCTCGTTAAGCAGCTTTAAAAGCCTCAGTTTGCTTCAGTCCAGCGCTGGTCATTGTTGCAGTGTTCCTGTTGTGACTGGTCCCTTGTTCCTTGTTCCTAGCTTTTGTGCCTAGTTCCTAGTTCCTGTTTCTTGTTCCTCTGCCCTGGATTTCGGATTTATGTGCTTAATTGATTTCTGCTTTCTGGATTTCCCTTTCTGTCTTCCTCTGTCTGCAGCAGCCTTTCTCTGTGCTTTACCCTTTGATGCTGCCCAATTTGCCTGTGTTCTCTGTCTCTTTGATGCTGTCCTTTGCTACTGAAAAACGTGATGCATTAGTCTTCCCTTTATAGATTTAGCTTCCTGCCTTTTCTCCTTGGATGGGTGGGAAAGGTTTCCTTTTGTGATATAATTTTCCCTTCTCATGATCCTTACTTTCTATTGGGATCCATTCCATGTTTTCCATTGCACTTCTGCATTTATTTCCCATTGATTATTAGAGGTGGGGTGCTGTTGTAACTAGTCCCTGTGTGAATAACTTTTGTTTTCCTCACTATTCTATAATCACAATTCCTACTTGCCCCTTGACTTGGGTCTTATGTATTTAGTTATCCTCCACCCATTGCTGTTATAGCCTTCTGGGTCCCTGTTTGATCATCTGGGTTTGTGGGTTTACTGACATTCAAGTGGTCTTTTCCGGTCCTCGTGAGTACTGTTTCTAAGTTCCTTATTCAGTATCATCCAGAGTGTCAGCTCACAGATCCTGTCCTTGCTTGCCCTCTATCTGGGCCTAGCGCTGTCAGTATCTGTAATAGCATAGTGGGTAAGGAGTTTGCTGACTTTCCTTTCAGTCATAAGGAGGTTCTAAGTGCTTACCCCACATCCCTTTTCACATATTGGTATTATTGTTTCACTCTATTTGCACTCCTGGGTTTTAGTATACACGAGTCTTGGGTATTGTATGCACGTTGTTAGATTCAAAGTTGTCCACTGTGCGATTCCGTGCACATTTCCCTTGCCATATTCATTGCCTTCTTCCTTTCTTAACAGCCCTCTGTGATAACGAGAGTCACAGATCTGGGCCACTTCATACTCCTCTGGTGCTTGTTTGGGTGTGGAGCGAGAGCGGGGAATAGAGCGACCCGCAGTGTCCGGTTCAACCGGAGCAGGAGGGAAGAATGGAACACCGGATTAATGAGTTTGAGACGCTGGGGGAGCCTCAGTCGAAAGGCCACAGAGGGGCAAACCCAACGAGGAAGGTATTTGGTGGACAGCCAGACTTTGGAACTGACATCCAGTCTGGACCCTCTGCACAATTTCGATCTGATTGATTCTTGTAGTTTTCTTTGCTGTTTTGAAGGCTGCTTCCTGCCATCTTGTGGGCTTCGGAGATCTGTGCTAAAGTGTCCTCAATCTATGGTATATTGGAGGGCAAAGAGAACATGGGCAGGATACTATGAGGATGTTCACCGTATGTGCAGAAGAAGGGGCTTATGCCCAACGCGGAGTGAAGGAAGTTGTGGTATGCAAATTCTGCCATGGGCAATAGAGAAACCCAGTTATCCTGTAGTTGGTTGGTGAAGAATCGTAGATACTGTTCGAGGGTACTATTGAGACGCTCTGTCTGCCCATTAGTCTGCAGGTGAAACCCGGACGACAGGGCTCTTTTGATACCTAGTCACTCACAAAGGGCTTTCCAAAACCTGGAGGCATAATGACTACTTCTGTCAGACACTATCTTCTCCGGAAGGCCATGTAGACAAAACACATCTCTGATGAATATTTCTGCCATCCTGGAGGCTGAGGGTAAAACAGTAAGTGGCCAGAAATGAGCTAGCTTGGAAAAGGTGTCCACTGTAACCATGATACAAAAACAATCCTGGGATGGAGGTAATTCCACGATAAAATCAGTAGAAATGTGGCTCCAAGGACAGGATGGTGGGGGTCCTTGCTCAAGCAGGCCTATGGGCCGTTGAGTGCAGTGTTTGCTGTGGGCATATATGGGACAAGCCTTGGTGTATTCATCAGTAGCCAGATTCGGCCAATAGAAAGACTGTCTCAGGAGATCCAATATGCACTTCTTACTGCGATGGCCTGCGGTACGATTGTCGTGACACCAGGACATGGCAGAGTGCTGCAATTTTGTGTTTGGTATATACAAGCGCTGGTTAACAAAAAGCATGCCATCCTTCTCTTGGACTTCGCCCTAGACTAAGTTGGGTCTGACAGTAGGGGTTCGAACCATTGCTTCTTGGACGTCCTGAAGAAACGATGAGACTGTAGGCACGATCCTATTCCTAGTAAAAAGACGTTCAAGCAGGGCGTCAGAGGATTTGTTGGGCAAATCGCAACGAGAGAGAGCGTCCGCTAAAGTATTGAGCCTCCCAGGCAGGTAGGTGATAGAGAAGTCAAATTGGGAGAAAAATGTGCCCATCTAGCCTGACATTAATTGACACACTCCATCTGTTGGTGTACCTTGAGATTTGTATGGTCGGTACGTATGAGAAAGGGGTAAGCAGGTGCTGCCACTCCTCGCACGCCAATTTCATGCATAGCAGTTCTTTTTCTATCACTGAATAATTCGCCTGACTGGTTGTGAGGGTCTTAGAGAGGTATGCGATGGGATGTTCTACACCGTTGTGTTCCTGTATAAGTGCTGCTCCGACAGCAGCAGATGAAGTATCAACTTCCACAATGAATGGTAGGCATTGATCCAGTTGGCGGAAAATGGGAGCTGAACAGAAGTGAGATTTGAGTAAAGCCAACCCTGCACCCGCTGCTTCTGTCCAGCGAAACGGCATAGCAGTCTTCTTCAGTAGACTCGTGATGGGCAAGACTATATTGGAGAACTCTGGGAAAAATTTGTGATAGAAATTGGCCAGACCGATGAATCTCTGAACCTCTTTGATTGAGTTGGGTGTGGGTCAATCAAGAATGGCAGAGACCTTTTTTGGGTCCATCATAATACCTTGGCTGGAGAGAATAAATCCCAAATACGGGAACAATGACGCCCCAAACACGCATTTTTCAAGTTTGACAAGGAGATGATGGTTCTGTAGTCGGTGAAGAACTTCCCTCAGATGAATCTGGTGATCCTGCTGTGATGTAGAGAAGACATGGATATCATCTAGGTATATTATGATAGAGTGGACCAACAAGTCCGAGAACAATCGGTACATGAACCTTTGGAAGATCGCAGAAGCGTTGACGAGCCCGAATGGCATGACCTTATACTCAAAAGTGGCCGAATGGAGTCTGGAAAGCCGTCTTCCATTCGTTTCCTGCACGGACACGGAGAAGATAGTAAGCGTTCCTGAGATCGAGCTTAGAAAAGACAGTAGCCCGCTGGCCGGCTTCAAGGATATCACATATCAGGGGCATCGGATAGCGATCCCAAATGGTGACTTTGTTGAATCCGGAAAAATCTATGCATGGTCTTAACTCCAGCGAGTCTCTCTTGGGTATAAAAAAGAGTGAAGCTCCTGCTGGGGAGCAAGATGGTTGAATTAGACCATTTGGTGAGATTGGCGTCTAAATATTCCTGGAGAACCTTCTTTTCCCTCAGGGAGAGATAATACATCTGAACGAAGGGCACTAACGCATCAGGAGCCAAATCGATGGCGCAATCTTCTGGCCGATGCGGAGGCAGCTCAAAAGGGACCTTGTCAACAAAGACTTCCTTAAACTGTCCGAGTTCCACTGGTAGACAATGAACCCCTACTGAATCAGTAACAGCAATAGCCTTTACCGTCTCATACCCAGGTCTTCAGGGGTAATTCTTAAAACAGAAATCAGACTTGAAGCTCAGTTGGTTCTGAGACCAATGTATGGTCGGGTTATGCTTGCGCAACCAAGCTATTCCGAGGATTACCGGGAAGTGAGCAGCACAAATTATGTTGAACCAGATTATTTCCGAGTGCTGAAGAACAATGGCTTGGAGGTCTTCTGTGATATGCGTAATAAGACCGAAGCTCACGGGCTCGCCATCCACCCCTTCCACTTTCTGGTCTTCCTTCTTCTCAACATGCTGGAGGCCGACCTTCTCGGCCCAAATGGTGTTCACGAAATTGCCCGCAGGGCCACAGTCCAAAAGGGCTAGGGCATCAATCTAGCAATCCTTTACCCTGAACTGTATGGCAATAGCCATAAGGCGAGAAACTTCTGGGGTGTTAGAATAAGCCACTGATAAAGTGACGTAGGGACTGTTCTGGTCACCTCAGTAGCCGTCCCTCCTAGGACCAAGGTCGACCATTTCCCAGACACCGGGGGGTGGGGTTCCTCGGGACAATCCCTAAGAAGGTGACTTTTGGAACCACAGTACATACACAAGCCTTTTTCCTTCCACCGTTTCCATTCTTCAGAAGTCAAAGGACCTCGAGCGGTACCTATTTGCATAGGCTCTTCTTTGGACTGGCGAGAAGTGGGCTGAGGAACAGTAACAGAGTGCTCGGGAGAAAAAGAGAAACCCCTCACCCTCTTCCTCTCGGTTCCGACAATCAGTATTCAATCTGCAGAAAAGCAGACAATAGGCCAGAGAACGTGGGAGGCCACAGGGTTCTGGCCAGTTCATATTTTATGTCTTCTTTAAGTCCTCGCCTGAAGATGGCATACTGTGCCTGTTCAGGCCTGCCTGCTGCAGAGGCGAGCTGTTTAAATGTAGTGATATAAGACAGCAGGTCTGTACTACCCTGGCGTACATCCAGCAGTTCTTCACAGGCAACAAAGATGGTCTCTAGTCGCTCAAAGGCTTGCTTTAACACCATCACAAAACCCCCAGGCCAGCAGTAGTACATTTTGACAGAGGGAAAAGCAAGCCCAGCTCAACGTTCTGCCTTACTGTAGTGGATACGCTTACTGTTGTGACTCCCCCAGCAATTTTTGATACTCTGCCGTTGTTCACAAACCTTAAACAGGCATTCAGTGCATGCCTGGCCGTGCCCTCCTCCCTTCAGCAACTCCTCTTAGAGCATGGTGCACGCGCATCTGCAAGTGCTCAGAAGTGTTGGGCTGTTGGGGGCGCAGCGGATGAACTAAGTGATGATGGCAATAAAAAACTAGAAGGGCTAACTAAGATCTGCGATACGATTGGACGATCAACCTATCTCAGGATATATATATAATATCTTCCCAAATATGTAGGCGATGCATCATCAGAAGCTCTCTTCCTGCAGAGTTGGTGTTGACTCTTGTGCCTGTTGCCTGCACCGAGACCTACCTGTCCTCTTTCTGCTCTGGTGAATTTGCTGTGGACTTCCTGGACTTCTACATAATCTGACCCCTGCCGCGGAGCGGCCGCGGAGCCGCGTGTTGAATCTTGTGCCTGTTGCCTGCACCGAGACCTACCTGTCCTCTTTCTGCTCTGGTGAATTTGCTGTGTACTTCTGTGAACTTCTACATAATCCGACCCATGCTGCGGAACGGCCGCAGAGTCAGGTGTTGAGTCTTATTCCTGTTGCCTGCACCAAGACCTACCTGTCCTCTTTCTGCTCTGGTGAATTTGCTGTGGACTTCTGTGGACTTCTACATAATCTGACCCCTGCTGTGGCGTGGCCGTGGAGTCGGGTGTTGAGTCTTGTGGTCTTTGGGCTCTGTGGGTGAGGAGTGTGAGGCTCTGTGACCCCCAACCACTTTTTCCTATCATCCTCAACTTTGAGCCTGCGAAAATCAGGTGAGTACCAAACATATACAAACACAGAGATTTGGTAAAAACTGTGGAAAGCTGTCCAAACTTCATTGTAAATATAACAATGACACTCACAAATGTCCCACTCCCACGGAAAAAACTCAAAACACTTACTGCCGTAGAGACATCACATCTGCCTTTCACTAACTCCTCCTACAACAACTCGAACGGCGAAATGAATGAAATTGGGGAACGTGTTTCCGAAACCCGCCGCCTCAGAAGAGAGTGACGTAGTGACATTAGGTGCAGCAGATGATGCAGTATTGGCGGTACTAATGGACTTGGCGTGGGAGGGTAATACGATGGAGCTCGAATTGCGAGGCATTACTGCCACGCGGGAGGAGACCACTGGCTTGCTTAGATTGCACATTCAGAACATAAATTCTACCGCACAAACAACGATGGAAGCCATCAGCTCACAGCAGCAACTTAACCTGGATGGGACAAATTTAATAGGGGTAGAGCTACATGAGAAATCGTATTCAAAAGAAGTGGTATCAATACACAGGAGAACTGAAGGAAAAGTTGTCGAAATGGAGCTGGAACAGACTGCCCATACTTCACGGCAACGAACAAAGATCTCAAACAGTGCTATGAATGTGAATGATAAGCTCAGGACTTAGAAACCCTCAACAAATATCAAAAACAAGCCAACCACCAATACTAGTCAAGTAGAGAGGACCCCTGTTGCGGGTGTGTACCCACACGACCCTGACCTAAGCTACACACTCCCGGCAGTTAAGTGGGAGATGTCGCAAAAAAAGACAGCTCTGTTAGCAAAACAACAATGGAAATTAAAGCAGGAACAACTAACAAAATCTGAAGATGTAAAGCTGTCTGCTTTCCACACGCCAAGTGCGCATGCAACGCGGCTATCGCTCGATATCACTGAAATCGAGCTCTCATGTCTAATCATGAAAAAAGAAAGGAAGTCTTTACTAAAATTGAAAAGATGGATATAAGAAGTCAACATCCGACGTCGACACTGGTAATGGCTACGCCTGAGTGTCACTTGATAGACCAGCAGCTGCCCTCACCAATGCCACTCAATGAGATCCGAACACCTGCAAACACAGTAAAGAAGGAAATCTCAAAGAACCAATCCATGGAATCCCTACCAATGACTGAGATGCCAGACGCTAAGTGCCACTGTACCCTGACAAGAGGTTTCTTAAAGGGTCCAATTCCAACAACTATGATGGATCTTCAAAACATGCTGGTAGTAACTACGTCACAAGCTCTGATACCATTACGGAAGTTATATGAAACTAACGTAGAGACAATGAAGGATCAAGCTATCCTATTGGCACTAATTCACTCAAAACAGATATATACAGAGGCATTTATGCATAGATTACAGGAAAGGATAAACATTGAAGCAGAAGCAATAATATGATGGAAGAATAGACTGTTTGATCTTGTAAGAAATGACAGAACCGATAAACCTGAACTAAATAAAATTCTACTAACCATGCTAAACGCAAACAACATAGCTGAAGAACTAGTGCTGATAAAAAGAAACATTAGCCAACTTAACCATCAGCTCAACAACGGCGTAGCTGACGAGTCAGCACTGTCTAATCTGAACCAAATGATGAACAATCCCCACGATGAAGCAGTAAATAAAAACATGAATGTTTAGCAAAAAGAATCTAACCCTGCTACTAATACTGCTGTGCCTATTGAAGTGGGAGGTAATGCTATTTTGGGCAGAACAGATTAAGCTCCACCACGAAATGTGGGCCCCCTGTAAATAGCACAGAAAAGAGTGAATTTGAAAGAGAACTACGATATCTTTGTGACCAAAACGAACCAAAACAAGATTAAACAGAAACACACATCTAAGCTCAAACTAAATAAAAAACAAAAAGGCTCAAAGGCCTTTCTATGACAAATGTCATTACCCCAGAAAGACAAAAAAAACACAACAAAACCAAAAAAAAAAAACCAAAAAAAAAACCTGCATTGGAACAAAGATCTAGTACTGCATTAACTTTAATAAATACCATAGAACTTTATTACCCTCTGAAAAATATCGATCGTAGTACACAAGAGATGCAACCACAACAGGATGTGGGTAGCGATGGGCTAATTAACATTGAGATACCCCAATCTCCGACGAACGGAAACAACTCAAACATGAGCTCTCTGATAATCATTGATAAGTATGATGAGAATGACTTGGAAGAGATGGCGAAGAACCATCTCTCATTTGAAGACATAACAGACTGTTACTCACCACTCCGAAATAGGCTGAAGATGTGGAAAAGTGACCTTGGAGATGATGGTGGTACAAGAATCGATATTCAGCCTTCCATCCCAGCTCCCCTGAGTACAAGACTCAGGCTTCCTCAAAGAGGGGCTCTTTTCTACAATGTACCTCTCTGCTGTTTCAGTTGGGACAGACAGAGGTGTCAATTGAATAAAAGAGCGGGGAGAACACACACCGCCAATACCAATGCTACAAAGGAATACAAAGATATTAGACAGTGTTGAAATTAAAGCAAGGAATCAGAACAGTTGTATTTTACGGGAAACTACCTAGGTAAATATTGGAGTGGAGCTTCCCCGGAGTGGATCTACAAAAAATATAACACAATGAGTGGGATAATTCTAAAGAGCCTTCTAAAGTATCAATCCCAGCTAATATATCAAACTGATAACAACTAACCTAAGGATATTTTGAGGAAAGTAATCCAGGAAACAGAAGACAACGAAAGGAGAAAATAACAAACAGGAATGTTAGTATAGGGAAGTATCCCCGAACGGCACGAGGGTCGTACTAGTGCCGGGTTGGTGCAGTTTCAGCAGAGCGTTTATATGCACTTGAAGACAAGTTCACAATATAGTCACTCAATGTCCCAGAATCCAACAGAAGACAAATATCCAAACAAGGCCGTGGAGAGAAATAATAGCAGAGACGGGATTTGTCAATTATAAGTATGTATCTGAGCACACACGCATCCAGAGTAGGTGTAGAAAAGTTCCAGATTGTTGACAGCAAGTCCTCTGCAAGGAAGGCTTTGGTTCCGTGTCCAGAAGCGGCAACCTGGAATGAAGTACCGCAAGAGACAGCAGGAAGCCGGATCCAATAACCTTCCGAGTCAAAAGCCAGACAAGTACGACAGGAATAAAGGAGGAGGTAAGCCAATCCAGTAGTCAGGCAAGGGTCAAAACCAGGAAAGCAGATAAGGAATCGTGTGGAGAAGACACAAAGACAACAGAAGACAAATATCAAAACAAGGCCGTGGAGAGAAATAATAGCAGAGACGGGATTTGTCAATTATAAGTATGTATCTGAGCACACACGCATCCAGAGTAGGTGTAGAAAAGTTCCAGATTGTTGACAGCAAGTCCTCTGCAAGGAAGGCTTTGGTTCCGTGTCCAGAAGCGGCAACCTGGAATGAAGTACCGCAAGAGACAGCAGGAAGCCGGATCCAATAACCTTCCGAGTCAAAAGCCAGACAAGTACGACAGGAATAAAGGAGGAGGTAAGCCAATCCAGTAGTCAGGCAAGGGTCAAAACCAGGAAAGCAGATAAGGAATCGTGTGGAGAAGACACAAAGTAATAACGGACGTAACCGCTTGTAGCTTGTAACGCTAATTAGCAGCAACGAGCCCCTTGAAAGATAGTGGTTTTATAGCCGTATGGGGGCGTGTCTTGCCGTACGTCTTCCACGTGAGAGTCCGTCGTAGTTTGTACAGGCGCCATGGCAACCTATATCTAGTCCACAGAGGAGCTTGTAAAGAAGTCGTATTCTGCACGGAGGCCCGCAGGGAAGCCCGAAGTGTAACACAGACGATGAATTGGGAGATTGCAATATGGAACTTTCATGTGAAGATGTGTCAAATAGCAATTTAGAAAGCTCCCACCGAAATCAATCAGAAATCATTGATCCAACCTCTAACGCTGAAAATTCAATAAAAGAGAGCACCCTTGACACTACCCCAAACCAGCAAAACTCGTAGATGAACCCAAAAGGTAACCAGATGATACTACCCAAAGGTATTGACCCAAGAAAGAAGCAAGCAGAGAACAGATTACAGATACAAAGATACAAAGAATAGTAGAATTCAAGGAAGGCTTGATATTAAATAGAACCAACATAATATGCCTACTGCATGTCATACCGCAACTGAAATCTATATGCTCAAGTGACATAAAATGAGTCCAGTTCCTGGAGGGGCGCTCTTTAGATGATGTATGGGTGGATTTTTATCACAGAGCAGTAATGGAAAGCATCCTGACACACACAAATCTACTGTTTCAACTGGGCTTTCACTGTATTATATTTAATAACCAGCAGCTGGACGAAAATGAGCTTATCAGAAGAATGAAGCAAGAACCCATCACGAAGCAAGTAACAAGAAGCGATGGAACCTGCACCCCTGCGTCACATAACAATGAAGATGAGAGAAACCTGAGTACCTACCACTATGAGAATAAAACAAGTATGTACCGTTGGAAGCATCCTATATGGAAAGACACAGGGCCTCATTACGAGTCCGGCGGTAACCGAGGAAGTAAAACCGCCTGGTTACCGCCGGACTCGTATTACCATTCCGCCTCCGTGATTCCCGGAATTACCGGGGCATTACAACTCCGGTTTTCCGGGAATCACGGAGGCGGAATGGTGTAAATCCCCATTCCCATTGAGTCCTCTGGGACTCAATGGTAATGGGGATCATGGAAACACCGGCAGCATCTCGTAATGCTGCCGGTGTTTCCTCACCCGCCTGCATGCAGGAGGTGTTAAACCCGCCAGGTCAGACCTGGCGAGAACATCACCTCCCGCCTGCAGGGGTCGGACTCAGGCGGTCCGGAAACAACGGTGGCGGCGGGTTTACCGCCACCGTTATTTCCGGACCGCCTGGGTCGTAATGAGGCCCACAGACTACATGGAAGCTCCACGATCTCAGGCAAGTACTTTCACATATTAACCATCAACTAGTGAGAGTGCATAGGAGAACTCTCTGTGCTCATGGTACTCCTGAGGCTATACTCATCTTCAGGAGAACAACTGACACTTCAACAACTCCCAGATCATCTGCCTACAGGAGACAAGGCTGGTTCAACAACTTGTGTGTGAAGGATATTTTACCTTCACAAACCTGACGCGCAAAGGCATGAAAGCCTGTCCATCAGCAGGGGTCCTGACGTTAGTAAAAGCAGATACAAATTTTGAAATTGTTGACACTACAAATGTGAATCCATGGATTCAAATCACTATATTGAGCCATCCTACATCGACTAACAAGGTGGAAGAAAGTGGGAGTCGGCTCCCGGAAAAAAGAACTTAACTATTGGGAGCCTGTACTGGAATCCGTCAGCAATAAACAATGAGGTTTTCATAGACGCTGTGTTCACGGCTATTGACAATGCCATAGGACGTGTCCAGCTAATGGAACTTATTATATGCAGTGATCTGCATTTACATCTTTATGATCACAGAGAAATAAGATATGATGATGTAAATCTTACCCGTAGAGAGAGACGCTTGACCAAAGAAATGGATGATCGTAATTTGTCACTCACAACCAAACCCCTAAATAATAAAGATGAGATACAGCCAACTTGGTCAAGAGGCTCTTCAATGGCAATCATTGATTACATTTGTACTTCTCAAGGGATCAACGAGAAACTTACCAAAACTGATACCATCTACTCCAATAAGAGTGACCACTGGATGTTACACATAGCCTGGTCAACAACAAATCAAACCAGAGCTAAAATATGTCTACCTCGACTGGAAGTCGATTGAAGACTTACCAGATTACGCTTGAACAATAACAACATAGGATCCTTGCCTGAAACCTTTCTAGTGACCACACGGACAGGAACAGAGAAATTAAATTATGAATGGCTTTTAAACCCTTATCAACAAAAAATAACCTGTAAAAATAAACCAAGATTACAACATATGCATTATTTCAACATTGAGAGAAAAGAGAAGAAAGCTGAAATGCATAGGAACATCAAAATCATTACAAACGACCAGGAAGAAAACAAACTAAAGCTGATTAGGAAGGAGAAACAGCGATACACAAATTGGATTAAAACCAACAGATCCTTGTCATTCCAATATGATGCGGAAAAGATGCTTGAAGCGTTAATGAACAGAAATATCAGAAATCTGTGAAACATTCTCAACTAACGCGACAATGTTAAGGACAGATTGATCTCTGACGTTCCAGAATCAATCTGTATTGCCCACTTCACACACCTATATAAAGCACGAGACTCATATTTGAATGCGGTACTTCGAAAAACCACTGACAAAATGGACACTTGAATATAATCAAGATCACATCCAGGCAGTAATCGCCAAGCCGAATATGTCTCGTGCACCAGGACCTGATGGACTATCCAACGTGGTTATTAAGCAAAATTCCCACCATTGGACAAAACTATGTTTGCAGCTGTTCGAACTGATTGAAGAGTCAAATGCCATACCTCGAACATGGCAATCTGCCATACTCGTGCCGATTTTTAAGCAGGGTGACAGAAAGCAGCCAAACAACTATCGCCCTATCGCCCTGCTTGACCCGTTAGGGGAAATATTTGCCTCATACCTATTGCAAAAGCTAAACATCTGGTCTGCGAAGAATAATCGCCAAGCAAAAAGACAAACTGGGTTTGTTAAAAGGGTCGGCACTAACATCAATCTAATTCTACTAAATATTCTAAAACAAGAGGCTATTTGTGATAAAATTCAGATATACGCAGGGTTTGTTGATCTAAAACTTGCATTTGATATGATTAATAGACAAGCAGTCTGGAACAAATTGAAAAGCTGGGGATGTCCCCCTGAAATTTTGGAGCCAATCAAACTACTATATGGTAATACCAGCATTCGGATTCGCATGACGGCAGATGGCGTAGTGTCCATGCCGATTATAACATCGAATGGCCTGAAATTGGCCTGTCCATTGGCAGCAACACTTTTCAACCTTTTCACCTCTGATTTCGATGATTACATGAATATCTTGAATCAAAATCCGCCAAATGTCAACGCCATCCCTTTACCACAGATGATGTATGCAGACTATATTGTGGCATTTAATAAAACCCAGCGCGGTCTGCAAATATGTCTAGACCGATTGGAAAGTTACATGATACTGAACGAATTAAAAATCAACACACAGAAAGCGCAGATCATGCCTCTTACGAAGAAAAGGATGAAATCGAAATTCCCTTGGTTTCTACAGAACAACAAACTCACGCAGGTCAACACAGTGAAATATTTAGGTGTATGTATCAATCAATCTAAAACTGAAGTAGAATGGGCCCTGCACCTAAAATCTAAAGCTCACGCTCTAGCTAGACAAGGAACATTTATCCATAGGATATATGGGAAATATTCACTTAAACCAGTGGTAACTTTTTTTCATCAAAAAGTGGTATCAGTCCTAGCCTATGGAGCAGAAACAATGATCAACCTTCATCCTGATATATGGCAACTGGTAGAACCCATCTTTTGGCGCAAGGTGTTAGCATTACCGCCCACGTTTCCTATGGTGAGGATTCACTATGAAATTGCGACACAGTCACTGCTATCCATCGTCATGTGGAAACATTTTGATCTGCTTTGAAAAATTCTGAGTGAGGATCAAATTCCATCAATTGATATACTCTGCACAAACTCTGCAACAATTTAATTAACAAATATACGTTGAATGACTGGAAAAATAAAATGGAAAAACAACTCGAGAAGGCAGAGATTTCGATGAAAATGTTGATCCACCTCCCACAGCATGCTGTATGATGTGTCCTGTCTGGAAGATAATAAAATAACTTTTTTTTAAAGACCTGCTTCAGCTTCATGATGTGCCTCAGAGTTTCCTTCTTCATCTAGGAGTGCTGGGGCCCAGAAAGAGATGGTGTTGGGACCATCTTTACATTTTGCCGAGCCAACCAGGAGGCTTAGGATGATATTTCTTCAAGCCCAAAGAATCTGGACATACTCTGGACATACATGCTATGAGGGTATGGGAGAAGGGATGGTGGGGGCAAACTGCAGATGCTCACACCTCATTAAAGGAGGTATCTCCCAGACCTAGTTGGATGGGTGGGCACGTTGGCATCTAGGGGTTGGAGAGGGTCATTTATTGGCAGTTTTCCAAGAAAAATTAGTTAAAGTTCTTTTTTTTGGAAATCTTCCAAAATATTTAAATTAGGTAATTTGTTGGGGGTCTTCAAAAAAATAATTAATTAACTATTTAAAAATTCATTTTTGGCAGACACATTTTAGGAAAAAATATTCAGACATTTTTTAGAAAAATAAAAGCTTTAAAATCACTTTGGGAGACCACCATTAGAAGAATTTTTTTTGAGTTAAGGTTTGCACAGCTTTCAGAAACAATTTTAGCACTCGTAGGGTACCCCTCAGAGAATTTTTTTTTTGAGTTATCTGTTGACGGGCTTTTAAGAAACAATTTTTATCAATTATAGGGAACCCACCTTTGAATTTTTGGGAGAAAAATCAATGTTTTTTTTAGTAGTTTAGGATGTAACGGGAAGGTGGGGTAAACGTAACTTGAGAATATGAGTATTGTATATATGGAGCAATTGACTTGTGAGAGGCCAAGCAATTGAATTATTGAGAACTTGACTTGAGTGTGGTCAAGCAAATAAGAGGTATTGTGAGAGAAGCCACGATAATAGAATACGCTCTGGCCTGCATTTTAAAGAATGTACCAGAAGAAATCTTAAACCGAAAGTCCAATAGTGGAAGCATAGACGACGAGTCTGGTTAAAGACAGACTTAAAGAGGTTGATTGGAACTCTGTATGGGGTGTTTTAGAGAAAAGACAGTAGAGGAAAATATATGCGGCCGGCCGGGTGTATTTGTTTGTCTGACTTGTTTTATGTGTTGTATTTTGTGCACTATACATTTGTGCATACATATTGAAGTATTGCAGAGAATGCATTTTATTGAATAAAAATGCATTTTATTGAGTTTTAAGAAAAAATTGGCACCGAGCCAGAAAACTTACATGTTCATCTATGGAAAAAATATCACATGAATATAAACTATGGACTATAATATATAGGGGCGCGTTCTTTAAAAGTTTTAAAAATACTATATAAAGTTAAAAAATGAAGAAAAGGTTGGAAAAAAAGGTTCACTTTCAACCTTCATAAAAAACGAAATCCAGTAACTACAGAGTTAATTCTTGTATTTGACAAAACTAGACAGGTTAATTTACCTAATGAACCCCATACGGCGAAAAACCGCATCAATCTTGATAGAAACGAGCAGCAGATAAGGCTGACAAGGATTTGAAAAAATTGTGTTTTCTTTTGCAGCTCACTGCGTAAATCAGAAGAGCTATATTTCTGTCAATACAGGCTTTTAGAGTTTAAAAGCTATAGATAAGGAGAATCGCACCACATAAGGAATGTGGGGACTAAAATATATCCTTTAAAAAGGAAATTGATGTGCATAGTTGACAGAGTGCCAAGATAAGACCGCGCGCACTGTTAGAGAATGGACAGTGTTGTGTTTTATAACCTATGCAGTTAGCTGAGATAAGCTATGTTCGCAGTGAACCGTCTTTTAAATGGAATGTGGTTTAGAACTGTGCATGCCAAAAACATGACATTAACTAATGATTAATTTAACAGATGAGAGCAAAGCAAGCCTCTGTTTGAGAACAGAGCAAGATAACTCTGTAATGATTACATATGTGAAAGAATTGATGTTTTTGGAAATTAAGGGAAAGTGGCTAGTTGAAGTTGCAAGCCACGCTGAGACAGTGTTTAAACAATTACAGAAGCTGTTTTTTAAGGTATAAGATGTTGACTAAATTATGTGGTGAAACAAATGATGGAAGTCTCATATTGCTTGAGCACTTGTTGAATAAACCGTGTCTCATTGGGAGAGCAGTGTGGTGGTCTTGTTTGCAAGCTCACAATGAATACTTTTTGAGAAGTGCATTTTGAGAAATATGTTGAGGTTGTTTTTGTGTTAATGTAAGGCAAATTATTTTTGCAAATAAGAAAAAAATGAGGCATTTTAGTTTAAAAAAAAGAAATGTTTTTTTCTTCTGCGCCATGAGTAGGAGTTGAGAACAGAGAAATGGTGCACTATAATAGTAGCATGCATGATCAGGGACATTTCCAGAGTAACCCAGGTGGGTTTCAAAGCACGCAGAACTATAATCAAAGCATGCAGGAGGGGCAAGTTAGGAGACCTCCTGTATATTGGTCATGCGGTATGTCAGAGCACCTTGCACGCATGTGTAGAAGTCAAGGATTCGTGCAGAATGGGCAATTCATAAGAGGAAGGGAAAGCACGCCCCCAAGTGTACAGTTCACAAACCAAGAAAGTTTTTTTGCCCAAGATCAGACATTGTATCAGACATGAGCGCTGGGAGTACAGCAAGTACGGTAATTTAGGAAAGGTGCAAATCAGATTTACTGCAGAGGGAAAATAAGTGAGCCCACATGCAGGCTCAGCAATGTGCAAACACAGAATTAACAGTGACACGCAGGAGTGAAAGTGTTGGTTTTAAAAGAGAGAAATTACTTTATAAAGACAAGGGTATGCATGCATCCACAGTAGGACAGCCTCATAGGGTGACTTGATGCGTTTATAATTGTTAGTGGCACTAGGTTTTAAGGAGTACCGAGAATTAATAATGGCAAAGGGAGAACAATTTGTGTGTGTTCTAGTGGAAGACAGTGGGACTGTATGTCCATGCAGCAAAGACAGAAAGGTGGTGAATGAATATTGGAAGATTGAGGATGTTTATTGAAGATTATAAATGTAGTTTTTTGACTAGTGAGAAATTAGCAGTCTCTGGAGGAGAGTGTGTTATGACGAATTTCTGGTATATTTGCAACAAGCACCTGCCAGTGTTTAAGGAAAGGATTGTATGATAAAAACCTGAAACATGATGTTGTTTAGGTGATTAAGGGAGAGTGTGTTTTGGTTTGGGAAATGCACCATTTGAATGTGGGTGCATCCATAGTGGCATGTACAGAGCTAAGAGTCCGATGAGACGTTTCTGGTAGACACCAAAGGTTTTTATAATTGTAGCAACAACACAGTATTATAGATAACTGTGTGACCTAGTTGAAAAGTGGTGAGAGTATTTGGTGAACTCAGTCTGAGACCACAGGTATTTATGAACAAAGAGGGGTGACAGATGACCTCTGCAAAATTAGAAACAGCCTTAAGAGTAAGGAAACATGGCAAATGATCAAGAAACTAATAATAAGAATGGATCATGGAGAACAGTAATGGTTCTCATAAAAAGGGTTAGGTTAAGTGGCGTCACGGGTGGCAATATATCTAGAAACGGCTTAATGAAGTATGAAGTGGTGCTTTCTTTAGGAATATCACACATTAAAAGGAAAGGAAACATTTTAGTATATATGGCAATAAAGTAGCAGCATCCAGTATAAATTAAAGAAAATTGGAGAGAGTGTCAAAAAGGGTAGGTGGACTTCAGGCCTTTTGGCATGGGTTCAGAAAAATGAATTTGGAGAAGATAAAAATAAATAATTTACCTTAGACAGTATAGGAGTAAAGAGCTCAATTTTAAAAAAATGATGTCATTTGAATGAAATAAAAATAAATAAATAAATGAAAGAGAAAAACAATGAAAACATTATTGGATGAATGAATGAACGGATAGGGAACTAAACCCAACATAAAATAAGCAAAAATCATAATTTTTTACAAAAAACAGTATCAATGAGGGTTAAAAGCCAACATTGAAAAAATCGTGCAGTGCAATTAAAAAGCATTAGGGATTAAAGGAGAACAAAAGGGGGTATGGTTGACCAAAATTGGGTTAACCAGACAAGGACA
Source organism: Ambystoma mexicanum (assembly GCF_040938575.1). NCBI lineage: Eukaryota > Metazoa > Chordata > Amphibia > Caudata > Ambystomatidae > Ambystoma > Ambystoma mexicanum. The sequence continues at coordinate 464,526,459 of NC_090939.1, read as the reverse complement.
ATTTTATACAAGAGCCAATTCAAGGAGAAAATGCAAGTGTATGTAAACTGTAATGAAGATTACACCTGCTAGCTGTGCAGGCAGTATGAATTCTATTAAAGACTAGGAGGCGAGCATTATGCTTCAACTTCTTTTATTACCACTCTTCAGCAGTTTCAACAAACTATAACAACTAACAAAACTTCTGAAAATGTCCAAAAGGTGACTTTTCTTCTTTGGACTACAACTCCCATATCCTCTTTTGTCTATCACCCTCCAGCTCAGCTATGACCACATCCTGTCTCTGAGCTACTTTTACGTGCTCTGAACTGTCACTTAGATCACACATTTCTGTCCCGCCAACGGTGCGAAGACTTTAGCCACTCCAAACTGGGCGCTGATAATCCTCCGGCTGCTTGCTCACATCCTGGCCGCTAGCTCCTTACTCAATTATTCTTCTGCTCCTCTCCTAAGGAAGATACAAAGCAGAATATAAGGGCGGTGTCTATGCATTATTATTATCAAATTAACATCATAATCAACAATATATATATGCTTGGGTGGGAATTCAATGCTCTCCTCCTAGTCTTTAATAGAATTAATACTCCCTGCACAGCTAGCAGGGGTAATCTTCATTCTATGGCAAGACTGGAGGCGAGCATTATGCTTGTTCAAATCTTCCCCAACACTGTAGCGGGCATACTCTCAGTTGGTTTAAAGTAAAACTCCTTAAAAGTGCGATCACTAGCCCAATCTGCCGCTAACATAATTTCTTGCAATGATGCTCCTGCTATAAATGCTTTGGAAGCCATTTCTCCTCTTATGGAGTGAGCTCTGTACATCCTCAAGTGAACACCGGCTGCTTGCATTACTTCCTTGACCCATCTAGCAATGGTAGCTGTCCTCACAGCGTGAAAAGGCTTTCTACGTGCTATTAGCAGCTGGGTAGTACTCGCTGCTCTGTTCTCTGCTGTTCTATTCTCATATCACATTAATGCAGCTCACTACGCACCACTTAATATTATTCAGGAAGTAAGGATAATGCACCAATGAGGTTCCTGTCTTAGTCCTTTTTACTATGGAAAAGGTTACTCCTTCTGGCTCAAAAGCTCTCCTATTAATCTCCAGTACTCTGACGTCTGAGACGCGCTTACAGGATATGAGACAAAGTAGCATTGCTAGCTTACCTGACAGCTGCTTAAGGGACAAGTGTCTGTCAGCCAAATCGTATCATATCTAGGCTCAGGCGGTACTTTAAACCTAGCTCCTCTGATCAGTCTCATTACTGCAGGGTGTTCCCCCACGGGGGATCCTTCAATCGGCAGTTGTCCTGCTGAGATCGCTGATCTGTATACTCCTATGGCACGGAAAGCTTTCCCGTCTTGCAGCAGCTGTGCTAAAAAAATCAGTATTGCCACTACAGTGGCTGAAATGGGATGTAAATGTCTCCCTTTACACCAATTTGTCCATTTGGCCCAAGCCACGTCATAGCTCCTCCTAGTAGATGGAGCCCAGGATTCTGCAATGATTTCTGCAGCTTGCATCGAAATGCCTGGCAGTGGCCAGCGCCTCCTGATATCCTGCACGCGATGAGCGGGAGTGTCCCTCTCACTCTCAGAGGATGACACGACCCAGCTGGGTCCGTGAGTAGTTGCTCTCCCTCGGGAAGTATTCTCGGCAGGTCTACTGCGAGCTCCATCAGTATCGGGATCCACACTTGTGACTTCCATAGTGGGGCTATCAGAACTACCTCCGCTTTCTCCCTTCGACACTTTGCTAGATCTCTGCTCTGCATCATGAAGAAGGGGAAAGCATAGTGGAGGCCGCTCGATCAGTCCTGAAGGTGCGCGTCCGTCCCTCGAGCTCCCGGGTCTAACCTCCAGCTGAAGTAATCAGTCGTCTGCGTGTTGAGGTGATATGCAAATAGATCTATGTGCACTGGTCCCCATCTCCGATCTAGCCTCTGAAACACTGATGGGTCCAGCTTCCAGTCGCTGGAGTCTGTGAGGTAACGCAAGTTCCAGTCGGCTACAACATTCAGCGCTCCTGAAAGATATTCTGCTGTCACTGATGCACCCGTCTGCAGGCAAAATGCCAAAAATCCTTCACTAGCTCGGCTAGCATCCTGGACCTCGTACCTACTAGGTGGTTTATGTATCGGACTGCTGAGATGTTGTCCATCTTCAGCAGGACACATGCCTTCACTCTGTCTCTCATGAAAGCTTTGATTGTGAAGGAGCCCGCTAGAAGCTCTAGGCAGTTTATGTGAAGGCGAAGCTCTTCTTCGCTCCACTTGCCTCCTGTCTGTAGTTCTCCGCATCTTGCTCCCCATCCTAGGCGGCTGGCATCTGACTCTATGATCAAGTCTGGTCGGTCTCAGAAAATGGCACGACCATTCCAAGTGTCCATATTCTGCAACCACCATTCCAGTTCTGTGATGGACTCTGGGTGCAAAGGCACCAGCTGGTGATACCTCAACCCCTGCTGTAAGTGCCTTATCTTCAATCTTTGTAATGCTCGATAGTGCAAAGGACCTGGAAATATGGCTTGATTGGATGCCACTAGTAGTATCCTTGCTAAGACTCTGAGGGAGATCACTTGTTTCGTCAGACATGCTCTGATCTCTCCCTTGATATCCCGTTTCATTCGGGTTGGAAGCTCTAGAGTAGCTTTCTTGGTGTCTAGGATGAAACCCAGAAAATCTAGCCTCTGCGCTGGCATGGTATCTGACTTCTCCACGTTCACTAGAAACCCCAAAGACAGGAGCAAGTCTTGTACCCATCTCGTCTGGTACTCCAGCACTTTTTGATCTTCTGCCAGGAGTAGCAGATCGTCTAGATATATGATCATCATTATGCCTTTCTCTTGTATCGCTGCTCCCACTGGTTTCATCAGCTTGGTGAAAGCCCAGGGCACTGATGCAAGCCCAAAGGGCATCGTCTTGCATTGCCAGCACAGCTTGTTCCAGCGAAAAGCTAGAAACGTCCTGTAGCGTTCCTGCACTGGGATCGTCAGGTAAGCATCTTTCAGAACTAGTCTTGTCAGCCAGTCCCCTTCTCTCAGGGAATCTCTGAGCGGGTGAATGCCTTCCATCTTGAAGTGATGGTAAATGATCCACCCGTTTAATTCTTTCAGATTTATTACAGGCTGGACTTTCTCCTTTCTGTGCATGAGGAACATGTTGCTTATAAAGCTGAGGGCTTCTGGACACTTTTCTATGGCACCCTTCTGTGCTAGCTGAGATAGCTCGTAATCTAGGCATCCCTGTTCTGCGTCCGCTAGGCGCTGCTGGTGTGGTCTGCACGGCTGCACTGGTGGCTGTATACACCCTAACTGCAGACCTCTTACAGTTCCAGGAGAAAGCACCCGCCATTTTTCCCAGAACATGCTGGCTCTCCCTCCCACTGGGGGAGTAAGATATCGCTCTCACCTGGTGTAAAACCTTGGCCTCGGCCGAAACCTCTTCCTCTGCCTCCTCTGGGGGCACGGCCTCTGGCTGGGAAGAACGCATCCTGTTGCCTGTTTTCCCAGTATTGGGCTCTGGTATTTGGGGGTCTTCTCCCTCCTTGATGGCGACCGGCCGTACGACCCCTGAAACAACCAGCCCCAGCTAAAACCCTGTTTGGAAAAATCTTCCGGATGGAGGGCTGGGCTTTCTCCAATGACGTGTAGGTGCGGACGAATCGGCCCATCTCCTTCCCAAATGTTTCTCCGAAAAGGAGGCCATGAGCCGCTTCTCCTGCTTCATAAGATGCGAGATCGCTCAGCTTTTGGTTGATCTTTAGTAAGAGATCCCTCCTTCTGTCTGAGGCAATCGCCCAGTTAGCATTCTCCAGAAGGCAAACGGCTCTTTGTGCCCATCCTGCTAATGTGTTGAGGTCTACTTCCTCTCCTGTATCTCTAGCTCTTTCCGCTAGATCCATCATTTTTGCGAAAGGGCCTGCCAAATCTAGTACCTTCTCCTGACAGCCCTTCCACGATCTGTCGATACCCTTACAGGGATCCTTGCTGGTCTTGGACACAAAAGTTAACATTTTGGGATCCAGCTTGGGGTTCTCTGCCACCTTCCTGGGAAGGTCTGGTAGAGGGCATTCTGCTCGAAGGTGCTGTATAACTTCCTTGTCTAGGGCCTTTCTCAACCTCACCGTCATGTTTTGCGCCACTCTGGGCGACGGCTGACAGTCTGAGGATCTCGGGTTTCGGATGCTATCTGAGTCGAACATGTCCTCTTGATCCTCCTTGAGGTGTTTCTCCTTGCAGGCTTTCTTCCCCTGCTGGGTTTAGCCCAATCCTCCTTCCGAGCCAGGGTCATCTTCTCCACCATTGTCTTCCCCTTGAGCGGGGGTTGTGAGGTTTGGCAATCCCTGACGCTGCAAATAGGCTTCTTTGAGCTTTGCGAAGGCGTCGGCCACCTCTGGGGCCTTTTCTTTCGCCCCATCCGCTGGGCCCTGGGGGTCGTCAGAGGATTTCCTCTTTCGGGTCATGGTACTCCCCTTAGACCCTGACTCTGAGGGTTCAGTGGGCGTGTGTCCAGTCTCTTTGGTGCTATTCTTGGGCTAATTCAGCATTGCTTCCAGTGTCTCCAGTCTTTCTTGGAGGGGTCTCACACCTTGTGCCACTGCATCGACAAGCAAATTCCCCAGCACCTCCTTAAAACTGGCAGCGAGGTCTAGAGGCTGTTCCTCCTCGCTCCATTCGAACTCCGATATTCTGTAGTGTGCTGTGTGCCGTGGTACCTGTGAAGGTGTCTTAGCACGCCCACTCTGCTGGTCTGATGCTTGTCTCTTATTAACAATGTATTATTATTAATTTCTTTATGTCTTTTTTTTTATTCTTCTTTGTGGCTGCATCGGACTGATTTGTCTTCAATGCCTGTTTACGCTGAATACTCGTAATCTGTCTCTCAAGCAAGACTTTGTGTATCTGAGGCTGTCCCCGAGTGTGTTACTTGTGAGAAAAGTTAATTGTTTATCTTCCTGGCACGATTCGTGTGCCAGCTGATTATTGAGCAATATATTCCTGCACTGCTGTGTCGCGGCGTGCTGTTCTACGATAGATATGCTCTTTATGAGCTTGTTCTGAGAAGGGCTCTCCCTGCCGGGTCCAGCTCCTTCCTGATCGTGTTGCAGAACTCCAATGCGACTGCGGCGCGGAGGGGCTCCGGCTCTGCCTACCCGAGGGGGGAGACCCGAGGCCTCCTCTCTGTGCCGTGTCACAGATTGCTGTGCTTAATACGGCCGTGGTGAGGCTCCGGCTCCGCCTCCTAGAGTGTGGGGGCTAGAGTGCTCTCTTGGCTCGCTTGCCTCTCTGAGTGCCGCGGCGGGCTGAACCCCAAGCATGCTTGTAATACTGCACGGGGGCGCCGGCCGCGGGCTGTGTCGCTCAATCTAATCTGCCTGATAAAGTTACTCACCTTTACGAGATGTGGCTGAAATCCGCTGTACCTTGCTATATGCAGCACAGCTGCGTCTACCTTGTACAATGATGTCTATTTTACATAAACATATGCACCCCTTCGTTCTGCGCTACGCTAGCAGTAACGTTAATGTTCTATGCAGTAATTCGCTCATACATATCCCTCTAAACTTACATAATTACACATATCATAAAGAGGTGATAAGACAGTACTTATCTGCTTGAAGAGCAGTAAAAGAAGAGAGGAGGAGCTCAGGGACAGGATGTGGTCATAGCTGAGCTGGAGGGTGATAGACTACAGAGGATATGGGAGTTGTAGTCCAAAGAAGAAAAGTCACCTTTTGGACATTTTCAGAAGTTTTGTTAGTTGTTATAGTTTGTTGAAACTGCTAAAGAGTGGTAATAAAAGACATTGGGCCTCATTACGACCTTGGCGGCAGCTATGCCGCTATTGGCAGCATGGCTGCGGCCGAAATCGCGTCCGGGTCCTCAGAATGAGGAATTACCGGGCCATTCAGAGTTCAGAAGGCCTGGTAATTTCTCCCTCCAAGGACCCGGACCCGGTCCTTCCCCATTCCCATTTCAGCCCCCATAGGGCTGAATGGGAATGGGAGAGGGAGCAAACAACGGGCCATTACGAGTTGGCCCGTTGTTTGCTCCCTCTTCCCCTCGCGGGACCCGGTAAGCACGCCTGGTTTGACCAGGCGTTGCTTCCTGGGTCCCGCGAGGGGACCTCGTAATGAGGCGGTACGGGGTAAACGGCGTGGGCACCTTTTACGGCGCCGTTTACCCCGTTCCTGCCAGGGTCGTAATGAGGCCCATTGAAGCATAATGCTTGCCTCCAGTGTTGCCATAGAACTTTTAAGTGTATGTAATGATACTGGTTTATGTTACAGATGAAAATCATAGACCTTGTGTGAACATAAGAGGAATATCTGCATGGCCTTAAATAGGGGAAGAGACAGAATATCATGACGCAGGTAAGTAACGGTTCACACCACAGGGTGTGGACACACTGTTGATCATTATTATAGATAAGAGGACCTCGGTGAGTAACAGAAAAAAGAGGCAGATAGAGACACACTGTCTTCAATTATGTAGCCATTTTCTCCCAAGATATGTGCAATCAGGTGAACTAAGAAGAGTATATAGATGAAAGCATGGCCACCTCAGACAAATGATAAATAGTAGGCACTGAATGACAGGTGGGTAACCTTTTATACATTTCAATAATTGGCAGAACGCCAACAGGGCAGAGTTTAAACATATAATATGAAGGCACATAGTAAGAATTGGTGCCATAGTCTAGAATAACAGGGGTAGACTAGATTAAGCGTAGTGGGGTAAAGAGGAGATAATGTGCAGCAGAACATTTTAGTTTGTCTCAACAGGATAAAGACAAAGCACAGAAGAAAAAGACCATGGTCCAATGTGATTCGGAGAAAGATGGTGAAAAAAGGCAGAATGAAGCATTTACACCTGAGCGGCAAGCAATTACAGCTGAGCGGAAAGTAATTACAGCAAAGCAGAGAAAGAGACTTAAGTACTAGCCCTAGCATTGAACAGGGCTAGTGAAAAGGGTCATTGTTTTGTGCAACAACACATTAGGGAAAGCCTGTGTGTTAAATGACCTGAAGGAAAAAAGATTGAAATATATCTGGATAACATTTTTGTCAGCAGCAAGAAGACAGAGGACCTCATTACAAGTCAGCCGGTCCGGAAATAACTGTGGCGGTAAATCCGCTGCCACCGTTGTTTCCAGACCGGCTGATTCTGAGTCCTGCAGGTGGGAGGGGTCAATCCCACCAGGTCTGACCTGGCGGGAGTAACACCACTCGCCTGCAGGTGGACATGGAAACACCGGCTCTGTCATAGACGGAACCAGTGTTTCAATGGTCCCCATCCCTATGGAGTCCTATGGGACTCCATGGGAATGGGGATTTACAGAATTCCGCCTTCAGAATTACTGGGTCACCCGGGGTTGTAATGCCCCAGTGATTCCGGCAATCACAGAGGCGGAATGGTATTACCGGTCTGGCAGCAGCCTGCTGGTTTTTCCGGCACGGCTACCGCCAGACTCGTAATGAGGCCCAGAGTCTAGGTTAGGAAGTAACTTGACCTCCTTACCAGTACCCAAATTAATTTTGTCTCTATTTCAATTCTCAACAGAGAACAGAGATCCCTGCAATTGACATCTTCGTCTGCTATGGATGCGCCTAGGAGATGGAGAAGACAACGACATGCATTTCTTGAGATGTTGTTTGTATTGATTATGTATCATTTCAAGTGTCTCTATATGAAGGGACAGATATAACGTGTATAAAGAGAAAGCCCAGATGACATAAGGGCAGAGAAAAATGAGATAGGCAAATGTATTTATTGCCTAAAAATATATGTTTATTGTAAAGAAAATCAGGTTCCAGCAGGCTTACCACATACAGTAAGATAATGATAATATGTACAAAAAATTGAGAGAACTAATAGCTTTGATACACAAAGAATCAAAATGTTTAATTGTAGCATTGTCTAGGAGGTAGAGGTGTTCAGAACATAGGATAATATAGTTTGTTTAGAAGGCAGGTACATTTTGATAGAAAACACAAAAAGGGATTTAAGGGGATGGGTTGACAGGAAATGTACTGATAATAGAGACATACTTATTTTGCAAAGAAAACTCATTCAGTTTTATATTACAGATGTACAACGAGAGACCTGTATGCCTCAGAAGATTGGAAACATCAAACCACGTGAGGAGAGGGAAGTCACTGAGGAACCCAACTAAAAGCCCTGTTAGAGTAACCAATTTTCCTAATTTTTCTGCAAAAGACTCCCCCATCCTTGTGTTCCCTTGCTAAAATGCTCCCTCTTATTGACATATAACGAACATATGAACAATGAATACGAGTGCTCTATGGAAAAGGAGACACTAAAATACAAAAAAAGTACCGGTCTTTGGATTAAGGGACCAAGGACTTGCTGCAAGGCAGCCCAAAAAAGAGGACAAAATCAACAGGACTGAGACGGCCCATGGATGCTAAACCAAGATGAGTCGGATGGAAGACGTGCGAGTGGAAGATGTATTGATGAGAAGAAAAATACATTTTTACTGAAAATATGCATGGGCAAGACAATGGGGGCAGTTAAAAAATTGGCGTGGGGTTGGAGTCGTGGAAAGGAAAATATGAGCCACGATGTGGACAAAATGTGTGCAGACAATGGGCTAATGGGTTACCTCAAAGCCTGACTATCCCTTGAGTCTCATAGTGGCTGTGAAATTATCTGAGGCATATAGTTAGTTTAATGTAAATTGGAGAATGGAGGTAGGGCTCAAATAAAAGTAAATAAAAGCATTTTTTAGGGACGCATACATGTTTAGACTAGGAGAGCATAGTTTGATAGTACTGACGTTGTAGAAATGTGTTAGAATACCTTTCAAATTGAAGTAAATTGTCTATAGAAAACGGTAATTATGTCAGAAATGTGTAAGTCCATTGAAAATTGAGGAGGGTGTAGTTGTATGTATTGAGTAGATGACTAAATACTATACAAGAGGGGGGAGTGTATATAAGTGGTTAAAGCCCCCCCTCAAACTGAATGTAATGGAGATAGACCCACTCCCCCTCAAACCGAACGTAGATAATTTGTTGGGGTGATCAATGACTTCAAATGTTGCAGAAATTAGAATGATAGTGCTTTGCAGAGAAGCGCTTTTGAAGGACGATTTATTTTATGAGGTCAGAATGATTTGAATGATAGAAGGCTTGTTAAGTAGTATATGCAAATTATATTTTACTAAAAAACTAGATTCGAATTGGACCAGGTATCAAAATATGACCAGAAATAGGGTGATCCACCATTTTGTGATAGATCAGGCATGGTCAGGCGATTCCTAAGATGGTGGATTGCTGTGAGTCAACATGACTCCAGTGGAGATCTTTTTTTAATGAAAGTTCATCCAGGGGACAATGGTGGGGGAATGAGTGAGTAAAAACATGTTTAGACTTGTTCTGAGCGGCAAATAGGCCGACCAATCACAAGTAGGAAGAGGGATTTTACATAGATCATGCCATATCATGCCATATAAGTCAACAATCACAGGCAGGAAAGGGGCTGTACTTATGATCAGGCCATTACCTCACCTTCCCAGAGTGTATATAAGGACAGGTGAGACTAGTGATTTTAGCAGAGTTTCTGAGATGTCCTTGCTGTATGATGTGTCCTGCCTGGAAGAAAATAAAAGAACTTGTATTTTTGAAAACCCTGCTTCAGCTTCATGACGTGCCTCAGAGTTTCCTTCTTCATCCAGGAGTGTCCAGGAGTGCTGGGGCCCAGAGAGAGATGGTGCTAGGACCATCTTTACAAAGCAATGAAAAAAACAGATTGGTTAATCACCACAGTCCCCTTTCCATGCCAGCATCCTGAAAAGACCCGGATGTGGCATGCCCTGTCTGCAGACCACCGCGCTGTTCTTGGACCCCGTAACACAGAGCAGCCCTCCTTCCCTTTCCACTTTAATCTTTGTAGCACTCCCTCATTGGCTACTTTCAAGCAGTCACACACCCATCCACCCATCACATCCAAAATCTCTACATCTAACTCTGTCATCTCAGTTCAACACTTCAGATGTACTATTGAACACTCAGAATACATGTCTCCTGTAACTCTCAAGAACCTGCATCAAAAACTACTGTAAACCTCTCCAAGATTTCTGCTTGCAGATTCATCCACATCTGCATCTATCAACACAAAGTACAGGTATGTATATATTTTTAAACATACATTTCCGAGTCTTTTTACAAATGCATATAAACAGGGTTCCTACCACTTAACCTGCATTAACCTACTCAATAATCATACTCTTGTTTGTCCCACCTCCTGACATCAAATGGCATTCACTTACAATGCTGTGTGGTTTAATGAAGATTTTCATAACAGTTTAAAAAGACATATTTGCAATTTCAGCAGCACTCTCTGTGTCTTTTTTGTGAAAGAAAAGAAAACCACATTTGAAACATTTTCACAGCATGTTTAAGTGCCAGATCCTGCGTTAAACTTCAATATATTACCTAGACATGCATGTTTGCCCATATCATCCATTCTAATTTACAAACTGTTATTTTCTTCTTTCATTCTGTCACTTTTAAAACCACTTCTCCCACTAACAAAGGTGCACTAAAACTCCCACAATGCAACCTCAAAAACGAAAACTGCATGTATGTTACTAAAGGATGGCATGTGCATGGAATGAACAGTGGCAAAATGCAATGCGTTTAAAACTATTCATTTCACCAAATGCATGTAAACATTTACAACCGTGCTATGTGTAATTTTTAATAAATAAATGAAACAATATTGAAACGATTCCTCCAACATATTGCAATAACACTCAGTGTGTACAATTTCATTAACTTTCCCACACATGCATACTTGCTTGTTAACATTCTCTTTTCTAATCTGTACATTTTCCTGGGCCTCAAGCTCTGGGATCATATCTCTCCAGCCATGAAATCTCTCCATTGGCTCCCAGTGGCTGCAAGGATTAAATTCAAGATCATTGTCCACAAGGCTTACTGGGGCCTGGGTCCAAAATACCTTCAACTTTCCCTCTGCAAATACCTTCCCTCTCAAGCTCTTTGCTTCTCCTCCTCCAACTCCCTCAGGGTCAGTCGTTTCTCAAAGAAGCGTGCTGGGGGTAGATCTCTGTCTTTGGCTGGGGCCTCCCTCTGGAACAGCCTCCCTGCCACTCTGAAACTTGAGGAGAACCATCTCCAGTTCCGGAAGCACCTCAAGACCTTCCTCTTTGCTTCTGCCTTCTATCCTCCTCTCTCCTTTTGATCTGCTCTGCTTTGGCATCGTGCTCCTGGTTACCCTCTGATTTCGGGCCCCGGTATTTGCCCACCCTGCCATGCACCCTCACTGCCTCCTGGCAACCTTTGCAGTTTGGGTATGTATCTGTAAGGCTACAGACCCCTCTTTCCCTGCACTTATCAGATACCCCGGTCTGTACCTTTCACCTAGCACTTGCCACTTGCTGGCTGCACTACCATTTGTTGTGGTTTTTCATTCCTATGCGCAGCACTCTCCACTTACCCCTCCCACCCTGCATTTTTACCCTTCCCTCCCCCCTGCATTTGCGCGTTCTGAATGTCACTGGGCCTAGTAAGATTGTTGTTTTTGTTCTCCCTTGTTCCTCTCCCTTGCACGGTTGTGCTCTGAAACACATGTGTATGAGCATGATACAAATAAAATATCTTATAAATCATATCATACATGCTTCTTGGCTTCTTGATTTTCTCTGCATTCTGGGACTTGCAGTGCACCCTTTCTAATGCAAATACTGCAACCACAACGCCCACAATACAACCAAAAGAATAATCATTTAATAAGCAAGTACACATTACAGTACATGCCATTCACAAGTATGCATGTACTAACAACATAATAAACCTTCTCGCAAGTGCACTTAAAAGTGTTCTACAAATATTTTCAATATCCATTTCTTTGTTTTAGAAAAAAGTTACACACAGTGCTGCTAAGACGCCGAAAAATCACAGCTTTTTAAACACTTAGCATTTTTCATTTTTAATGATATAAATATGTCACACTTTCTTCCTATGGTCCCGTGGGGCATACTTATCACAGCACCACCAGCCCCATCAGCAACGCTGCTGGTGCTCCAATGGCCCCATTCCCATACAGTGCTATGCAACTCCACAGAAATATGTACTAATATTTTCCACCACCTGACGTTCCAGGTCAACATGACCTGTAATGTCCTGGTACCACTGGGGAGCTAGCTGGTGAACAATTATTAGGAATATGGTGGCAACCCGTCTGCGGCAACAGCAGGGTTACCACCATTTTCGTAATCATATCCAATGTTACTAACTCTTCTTTCCAACAACTCTTCCTACATTGCAAAATAATGTCTTCTTGTAATAAAATTACTTCACCTTTACCATACATACAGACTAAGTTTCTTCTTTCCCAATTGCAGTGAAGAACAACCTTCTAGAAGACAACAACATGAAGAAAAATACTCTTCACATCCTACAAAGTAAGTGTATTAGTGTAGTAGTTTCCTTTCTGTTACTCATGCAGTACAGTGTAGCTGCATACTAGCCTTTAAAATACCTTTCAAACCAACAACATTCACTTCACTCTTATTCATTGCACCCCAGCAGGTACACTCTTTGTATTCTCATCTGAATACCATTAGTGTAACACCCACTATTATCGAGAAAATGTCGTAATGTCCTTACTTATTCATGCATACTAGCACTCTCTTACACACTAACCCAAGCACTTCACACATCTACACACACAGCTACTTTTACAACCTTCCCAACCAGAACTAGCAACCCATTGCACAGTCATGTCTGCCCTCATATTCACACACTCATTCATAATGCACACAAATATATTCCACAACTTTCAAACCCACACTTTTCTTTTTTGTCCAACAGACAAAACAGAAGGCCTACTAGAAAGCAACTCTGTAGCAAACAAAGAAAACATAGAGCAGATAAAAATAAAAGCATGCAAAATACTCATCCACTTCGAGCAGAATTTATAGCAAATGTTCAAACAAAAGTGCTAATACAGTCAGTCAACAAAACTGAACCAGCTAGCACTAAAAAAACTAGGGCCCATCTTCCAAAAGGTAAACATAAAAACAAATGTATAAAGAAGAATAAAACAGCTAATAACGCTACCACTATATCTACCAATGTTAACGTAGCCATAGTTGAGCATTTGTCACGCTCACCTGCTTACTCTGCTGGAGCAATGAATCCCTCCAGTTGCTATCCCGTAACAGGGTTCTCTTCTCTCTTCCACAGAAGCAAGATAATCTGTCAACACAACACAACAGGATCAGTGGTATACTAGGATCAGTGGTATACTATCTACCCTGCGACCCCCCTCCCTCTGGAATGTATGTGGTGTGGGGTTAGGTTCTAGGCTCACCTTTGTTGTTGGTTTGGTACGCTCTCCATCCTGCTAAACGAAGAGGCGCTGAGTCGTGTTTTTGGGGTTTTAGAGGAACCCCCGGAGCCTTGGTGAGATCAGTGAATAGTCAGTAGTGACCCAGTTGCTCCACTGGGTTGGTTGCAGGTAGGTTCTTGAGGCCCCGGTTGCAGGTAAGTTCTGGGAGACCCCCAGTTGCTCCACTGGGGCGTACAGGTATGCAGGTAAGTAACTTCCAAGCTGTTTGCAGGGGTCAGTGTCTGGGCACAGAGTGCACCCGTAGTTCAAAGGTACGGTAATGTACTCACAGTGTTTCTCTTTGTCTTTTCAGAAAGCTGCCGGGAGTTAGAGAAGCTGCTGGGAGCCGTGCTGAAGCAGAAGATGCCAGGAGTGGACGGCACGCTGCTCAAGTCTGGAGCGGGCGGTGCGCTGGAGATGTCAGGAGCGGCAGCGCTGGTGGAGCTGAGGCGTGCTTAAGCTGCAGAATGTGGAAAACAGCTCCGTAGGTGGTGCATAGAGCAAACCGATGAATAATGTGTTTCCTTCTCTCCTTACAGGTGTTCCGAGGAATGTAGTAGAAGCAAAGAAGCCGGAGCTGACGTGAGCCAATGCGAGCGTGTGAACAGGATTTCACACGAAGCACGGGACTGTCTCTGGACATGGCTTATATAGCCAACAACGCTCAGAGACTGAAATGCACTATATCAGTTCTCCTTCCTTTGGCATACCACCATGTTGGAAGGACCGGAAGTGTGTAGTACAACCTAATCTAAGTTCTGTTGCTGACATGGGTGAAAGGAGAAGTGTGACCAGCCTAGAGTGATGCTGCCAATGTTTTGTTTGCCAGGCTCTAATCCAAATGGCTCCCGCATGACTAGGCAAGGTTCTCTTACAAACCAGAGGCGAAGTATAGGAGAGGCTGAGACTAGCACCCATGACAGCATTCCAAAAAAATAATTTTACAAAAAATGTTCCACCGTAGAGTACTTCAAAATCTTATAAAAACAGCAGAAAAGTCACACTCGACCCTTAAAAATCACTGCAAATATCTAATCCTGGAAGCTCTCTTTGACAGCACAATGCTCCTCAAAAGAAAATTGTTTATATTAATTTTAACCAGAATTAAACCACTAACAAAATGAATCAGTAAATTACAAAAAGTACTTATTTTCTTTGTTGTCAGCAGTTTTGCCAGAACATGCTGTTCTACATTTTGCTAGCTCATTCAAAAACACCCTGCACCTCTGCAGACATTTACAAACCTTGAGAACTAGCCCCAGGAAAAACAAAACATTTATAAACAATTAATTTCATTAATTCTATCCATATTTCACTTCTCCCGCTCATGTTATCTGGGCCCTGTAATCTCATTTACACCTTATTCTTATAAACTGCCCCATTCTGCATTTTGTTGCATAGAACATGTAAATCCCATTTTTAGCCTGCCTGGACCCCTGATGGACAGTAGACAGCTGGTGAGTCAGTGTGTGCTGCCAGTGCTTGGCCATAGAGACAAACACTGCAGAAGTGCCTGTAGTTATATTTTTAGCCCACAAGCCACATTCTTTCTGGGAGGGAGGGGGAGTTTGACTCAAATACCGCACTACGTTTTTACAATGCATAGGATCTGACAATACACATCTAACCAGCTAATAGTTAATTGTGCTTTATATTTAAACAATAACTGCCTTCTTCAGTGCCTGCCAATGTCTGTACATGTGATTATATTTGCATTACAGAGCATTCCCAGTGACCCTCCTCCCCCTGGTCCATTATACCGCCTAAAAGAGGTCTTGCCTAACTCTAAAGCACTATGCGGTGCAGAAGAACCCTGGTTCCTTCCCAACACCATACATTGCAGTGGCCGAGGCTATGAAATGATAGAAAGCACCATTATGGCACCCGAAACTCTTATTGAAAAAACGTCCCCAACAAATTTGCAATCAACTGTTCCTTCCACCCAACCAATCCGCCCAGTCTACAAATGGCCATGCACCTCAATGTGTAACATATGGAAACAATACTTCAAATCTTTATGACAATTCCTCAATCACTATGTGAAAGTAAAAGACAAAATTGGAATAAAAACTTTACAAACCATGGACTCCTGTCCAGTGCGCAATTACACTGGACTGCGAGGACATTCATTAGCCTGCATTTCAGGACCTGCTTGCAAAAGCACCTTCCACCACATCAAAATGTTAGCAACACAACATTCCACTATACGGAATCTTCGCCAGAGACTGTACTATGCAAAAAGTCCTACTTTCCAACTGCAACATTTCAATAACATTCTCCTACATGGGACAGCCAAAGAACTCCTTCAGGAAATGGACCACATTCAAAGTAAATATTTTGGAAGTGAAGATTGCTTAGAAAATTCAGTAACTGTAGAGAACATTAGTGAAAACCTTACAAATGCCAATTTTCTAATAAACACGTACAAAAAAGAAATAGCAAAGTTTAAAAGCACATCTGCTGAAGTACCAAACCAAGTATGTGTGTTGTCGCAGAACCTTTTATGAAAAGAGCACAAAAACTGTAGAAATGACTTACAAAATAGAAGACAACGAGGAATCCCAATGGTTCCAATTAGCTCTATATCTTATAACAGAAAACAAATACAAAACAACTGACCCCTCAGTCCTTTGCACATACTGCAATACAAAGCTTGATAATAACCAAATGCCTTCACTGGTTATCACTAATAACTTAATTTGTATGAGAGCATTATAATCCAAACAGTACACCCATTTCAAGCTATAATACACCTTCAACCCAATTGCCTCCTTCTGAATTACTAAAAGGCATTTGTGGCAAAGTAGTTTATTTGCCATTAGATCTTCACGAAAATGTAGAAACTCTAGAGTGCAACAGCGAATAGATCACTCTATGATTATCCTAGTTGATGGTGTACCAACAAAAGAAAAAAAGGTTTGGCAACAACTAGTAGACTTGAACAAAGTTAGAAAAGCCCTACAATATCTAAAAGAAAACAATCACTACTACAAAAATATAAACATTGAACAGAACCTAAGGGAAACCACCCAAAAACTCAGGATTCCTCATCAACTGGCCAATTTGAACTTGTGGATCCTAGTACGGCATCCAATATTTTAGACCAGTATACAATTCACCCATTACACTCCAAAGACACCATAGACGATGCATTAGAAACATATCAAATGCCTCAAGCCAAAGGATCTCCAATCAACATATGGGAGAAAACTGTAGAAGCACAAGCCTTTCCTCTACTCTTTCCTACAGGAAAAGGGGGAAGATATGATGAAAGATGCACACAAATAACGGCATCAGAATACTGCTCTTTACGAATGTATTATGAAGACCCCAGATTCAGGCAAAATGTTGAATACATATTCCACCTCCTGTTTGAAAGTGAACTAGCTGCTCTATGTTACAGAGTTGCACACACATTGAAAACAGGCTCCAATGTTTTAAACATGCTTGCTACCCAACTACTTCAAAAGATAAAAGACAAAGATGAAGTTTTGCAACAAGTATCACAAATCTCTTGGCAAACATGCGTGGTACAAAGGAATACTAGTTTCGATGTCCCGCTGATGTATGGTGTATGCTAAGGAACCTTGGCCCACCCACATGGTTTGTCACTTTAAGTTGTGCAGAATATGCATGGGAGGGCTTGCACAACTTCCTACGCATAGCAAACCAAAACAAATAACGGATAGACATAAAAACACCAGAAGACCTCTGCTCTCTTGACCCTGCAAATGTATCAAGATACTTTCACCACCGCTTTATTGCCATGCTGCACTTCATCTGTAATAAAAATATTCCTCCCCTTGGAGAAGTGGAACACTTCTTTTGGAGAAATGAATATCGATCCAGAGGAGCACCACACATCCACATGCTTTTGTGGATAAAAGATGCTTCTAAATTTGGTCATGACAGTGATGCCACTGTTTTTCAGTTTATTCACAAATACATAACCTGCGACATCCCTTCAGAAACCACATATAGTGAGCTACGTACACAAATTCTACACTTCCAAAAACATAAGTGTGGCAAATACTGCCGACGAAGATATAAAAACAAAGGTACATACTACACCAAATGCCGATTTGGTTTCCCTAGACCAGTTTCAGCATAAGGAAAAATAAACAGCTTCATGTCTTCTGTTAGACACAGTGTGAAAGGCAAATCGCCTAGAAACACATACTGCATTAAAAGAAACAAAGCTTCAAAGTAATCAATGATTGCAATGCAATCATTGCCCTTTTGTGGAATGCAAACATAGATATACAATATATTGCAGCCAATTCCACTGCTGTTGCAAGATATGTCACAGCCTACCTAACCAAAGCTGAGAAAACAGAGCTAAAAGACCTCTGGGATGACAAACACTGTCACAAAATGTTTACAGATTTGGCATAACAATGCTCTCCCATAAAGAATGTGGATGCTATGAAGCTGCAGACCGTTTAACAGGCACAGCCTTATATGGCAAATCTGAACACATAGTCTGGCTAAGCCTTGGTCCAGCTGAATCCAGAAAAAGAGTGCTGAAATCGTACCAAGACATAGAAACAATAGCCGAAAATGATCCCAACAGCCAGGACATTTTGAAAAACAATTTATTAGACACATACTACCTAAACAGAAGAACTACTTTGGAAAACATGTGCCTATACGACATAGCCCGAAATTTCTCCTACAAGAATAATATTAAATCAGATAAAAAAGTTTAAAATACGTGCTCTCAGCTTGTGAAGGGAGCTGCGTCAAACTTACCAAACCCAGCCTTATTAATCATATGAAGTTATCATTTAAAACTCCTCAACATGGAGAACTTTACTATATGGCCCTACTGCAACCTTTTAAACCATGAAGAAAAGAAGAAGATGTATTAGGCACCCATGAATCATTTGAAGCTGCATTCAATGCAAATGAAAGCAGTTTAACAAATGTCAATTTCAAGCAATACAAAAACATGTTGGACAATAAACTAGAGGAACAATTTCAAGCACAACTAAATGAAGACACTCCAGAGGGCAGTCAACCTTCTGTTACAGGAAGCCAATAACCAATTGGAGAGCCACTCATAGTAAATGAAGCAGAATTAGCCATGACTGAAGTAGAGAACACCATGTATCAATATGAGCAATCAGAAGAAAACTTGGCACTGCTGAAATCGCAACTAAATGATGAGCGACTTGGCATTTTGCTATAAGTGACTAAAGAAATTGAACATGGTTTGCAACATGAAAGTAAAACTTGTACCTGTCAAAATTATAAACCTGTACTCCTCTATGTAAGTGGTGAAGCTGGTGCTGGAAAAACATTCTTAATAAAAATCATCAGCAAATTCCTGTAAAAGTTAACAAACAAAAACCATTTCAGCTGTTGTAACAGCCCCCAAGGTTTAGCTGCCAACAACATAGGAGGGGTTACTTTACACCAGCTACTGCTCCTTCCAGTAGAACACCAAAACAAATTAGAGTACTACAAACTATCAACAGAAGCTGCTACTGAACTACGCATAATTCTGAAACAAATGAAAATGCTCCTAATAGATGAGGTAGGCATGGTCTACAACCTAATGTTGGCTTTAATTCACCTCAGATTACAAGAAGTCCTTAAAACGGGCTAGGAAGAACTCTTTGGAGGAAAACACGTTATTGTTTTTGGAGATCTCCTACAATTACCACCAGTGAAAGCTGAACCTATTTTTAAAACCTTAGGACACAAACAGTGCTGCAACACACTTGGCAGCATAGGAAATGTACATCTCTGGCAACATTTCCTATACAGAGAACTAACTCAACATATGTGTCAGTCTGCAGACCTCACCTATGCTAACATTTTAAAAAGCATTAGGACTGGTCTTATTTCTAAAGATACTGGGCCTCATTACGACCCAGGCATTAAGGGTTAACGTCATCGTTAACCCTTAACGCCTATTCTGATTTTAACGGCTGCTTTTAGCAGCCGTTAAAATCCATGGCGCTAACCTGCCATGATGCTAATTACGCCACCGTAATTTACGGTGGCGTAATTAGCGCCTTCCCCACTCCCATTATGCCCTATGGGGCAAAAATAGGAATGGGGAAGGGAAAATGGGAAATGGGGATTTACCGCCCCACTCACCTTGGAATGGGGCGGTAAATCCGCCATCCACCATGGTGTAAACGTAGTTTACACCATGGTGGTAAAGTTGGCGCAATTAGCGCCTGGGTTGTAATGACCCCCACTAAATCTATCTTAAATAGTAGACTCATCCATGAGCTATATGGGCATGACACATCTGTTCATGATGTCATGGAACAAGTAGCACAAAAAAATGTAAAATGTATGTCCTTAATGCCAACCCTAGCAAACTGTACCAAATTCAATGAGACAGCAAGCTGTACGCAATTCAATAAGACAATGTTAACAAAAAGAAATGCAACCAGTAGTATATATTAGCTCCACAGACAAACTGGAAATGCACAGCATGACACTGCCTATGTGTTAACAAGCAACAGCATGACTAAATAGCTTAGAAAAATGTATCTCTAACACAGCTGGTTTGGAGAAAATGTTAACGTTGTGTTTAAACTGCAGAGTAATTCTGAAACATAACTTTGACGTGGAGCAAGGTTTAGTCAATGGAGCAATTGGTACAGTTGTTGGCTTCCAGACGTATCCACTTGACAGCAACATTCAGTTTGTCAACATCCACTTTGAAAAACTTTCAGAAGTTAAAAGGATAGGACGATCAACAGCACGATTCCTTCTTTTCGAGGACATGTATGTACGCAGAGAGCAAGTCTCTCTGTCTCTTGCATATGCAGTCACTATTTACAAATCACAACGTCTAACTCTAGATCAGGCTTTGGTTGACATTGGCAGCACAGTCTTTAAAGAAGGTATGAGTTATGTAGCACTGTCACGTCTATGTACACTGTGAGGACTATTTCTAGTCAATTTTGATGCAAACAAAGTCAAGGCTGACATTCCTTGCATCGTAGAGTACAACAGACTATGTGCACTCTACACATCCCATCTCGATATGTACCCTGTTCCTGGAAAAGGTAAACTTTTTGAAAGAAAATTAATGCAAGCAGAACTTATAAGAGTTCTCCCAACACACAAATGTAAAAGCAAGTGCACATCCATCACCAGAAAAAAAAAGAAATATGTCTTCTAAAAAAACAAGTGGAAGTCTAGCAAATGACACAGAGACAGAACTCTCCGGTCCATTTACGTTTTCCAACACAACCGGTGTAAATTGCTATGCAAATGTAGCAATCAATCTTCTGTTCCAATTGCCATCAATTGTTCAAAACATGTACTTGAACGTCTCAGACCAGTTGTGTTTGCAAATGCTCGTCCTTCATAGAAATGCGACAAATAATCCTGACAACACTTACAGTGTCTTAGTAATAAGGCAAGAATTGGACTTCTGTGCAGGAATGGTAAAATTCACCATAAACACACAGGTAGATCCACACGACTTTCTAATGTACTTACTCTAAGTACTAGAAAGCAAAAATATACCTATCTTCCAGATTTCATACACGTGGAAGCATACATGCACTCTCTGCAACCATGTTGCACAAGAGCACATCCCTAATGAACGATTTGTATATGTATCTATATCTAATTGTGAATCCATTCCATTTCATCAGCTGGTGCAAAATGCAAATCATGCCATATTTTGCACTGTTTGCAATTCAGACAATCGTTCTACCTTACACATAAACTCATATAGCCAATATGTAATACTAATGCTTTTAAGGTACAACGTAGATGGTACCAAAAACAACTACAAGCTTACTAGCTTCACACCCGGGCAAGTATCTCTTGGTAAGAAAACCTTCACAAAAGTAGGCATAATATACCACACTGGTGCCATAACCACTGCCGGTCAAAATATTGCATACATTTAAAAAGATGTGGTTGGTTTGAATGCAATGACACTTCCATTACTCTAAAACACAGATTACCAGCAAATCTAACAAATGCCTACTTAATGTTCCTTAAACCTAAATTTAGTCACTGGCCTGTGAAACTATCATAAGTTAGTGCACTTTAGACACCAGCGGTATCTAACTACTTAAAAAAATACCCTTCAGAACTGTAAAACTATAAACAGTTAAAATACGCCAACTGTTATCTAACTACATCCATAGTACTGCAATGCTGTTTTTCAAATGTAAGCCACTTTCAATATGGCAACAGATGTAAATGTAGTACATTTTTGGTAATGCTATATAGTTTCTTTTCACAATGACCCAATGATTATGCAAACCGAAACAACAACTGTGCAAAACACACACTAATGTTGTTTCACCCATACTAATTAGAATGTACTGATTATGAGGGTCTACAAGGTTTAGTCACTAACCTGTAGAATTATCAACAGTTAGAATACGCCACCTGGTATCTAACTGCAACCACACTACTCCAATACTACTTTCCGATAGCGAAATAGCTAGAATAGACCAACAGGAATCAAAGTGCTTCAAAGCAAAGCCTTCAAAACTGTAAAACTATCAACAGTTAGAATATGCCAACTGTTATCTAACTGCAGCCATAATACCCCAATACTACTTTTCAATAGCAAAATAGCTAGAGCTAGAATACACCAACAAGAATCAAAGTGCTTCAAAACATACCCTTCAAAACTGTAAAACTATCCACAGTTAGAATACTCCAATTGGTATCTAGCTGCAGCCGTACTACTGCAATGGCACTTTTGAGTAGCAAAATAGTTCGAATACACCAACTGCTTCAGAAAATGCCCTTCAAACTATAAAACTATGAACTGTTAGAATACACCACCTGAACTGGTATCTAACTACATCTATAGTACTGCAATGCTCCTTTTCAAATAAAAAACTATTTCAATGTGTCATCAGATATCTAAATACTTCAAAGATTCCTTTGAAAAAAAGAGGCCACCAGCACTTTCGAAAAGCAAAACACTTACACCATTACACTTCTTCCTACTGCAACACTGCTTGTAACAACAAACACACTTATTTGTGCACCTTAAACATTCCTTTAAGTACTTCACACTTCAAGCAAACATAGTTGGACACGTAACGTCAAATACATGTACTAGTTTTCTTTTTTAATCCTACATGGATTTCTTTTCCCAATGACCCAATGATTATGCAAACAAAAACAGCAACTGTGCAAAATGTTCAGTAATGTTGTTTAAAACATAGTACTTAGAATGCACTAATTATCAGGGTCTAAAAAGTACATGAATATGTGAGATTTTATGCAATGCAACATTGTGAACTCTCCTACCTAACATATTATGCTATGTTTTTTCACAGAAAGAAGCAAAGATTTCTCCTGCATTACCATGTACAACAAAGTCAACCTGTACACCCCCAATGGTACATCAATCATAAATAACATTTACACTTCAATGGTATTGTGCCACCATGTTACAAAAACTATACACTGCTGACACACTATGTATAATTAATATACACATATTATTATAATGGTTGTTTCCAATGGGCAAATTCAATTTATGTACTTATTATTACAATGGTTGTGGCCAGATTCTTGGGTGCATGGCCGAGGCTTTATGTGGAAGATACCTATCATTCGTACTTATATGCAGGTACACTGAACTGCCGAGTCCTGTCGTAGCGATTCTCAACTGGAAAATGTGACTGTTCACAATACTAATGCTACTTGTCCTCCAAAGATGGCACACTTCAGGGAACCAAACATACTATGAGGTCTCACAAGACCATGGCTGCACGATCATTCTTGGAAGAGGCGAGGGAGAGACAATGTAGGCTAAATACAGAGCCCAGCAGGAAGAACAAAGTTACTGGAGTCACATGCTGACGTACTTTTTAATAAATACAAAATTGCTGTGGAATCTTTAATAAAGGAGTGCATTTTGGGTATGTAATCCTTGATAAAAAACATATTGTGACATTGGTTCGATGATGGATCCGATGCCCGACACTATAGGCTGTCGCGGTGGAGGGGTCAGTCCTTTGTGAATTTGAATATTCTGCCTGCTTATGACTAACAAACCCTTCCATCAAAGCTACTTCTATGATAGGCTTCATCATTGACTTCATCATTGACTTCATCACTTATTCTACTACTTATTTGTTCAGCTTCCCTCACCTTTTTCACTCACCTTCCAAGCATTCTCACACAAGTAACACTTTCTGTCAAAAACTAATAGTTTACCTTTATCACGCTCCCAATCTCCTTGATGCTCCGCTTCCCCATCCTTCCTCCGCTTGATATCTTGGTCTGCCTCCTCTCTCCTCAACCTCACTTGAACAACCCCAACTCCTGCATTCTACCCGTTCCCCTATATATTGCCTTTTATGTGGTTTTGCCTCCTCCACCCCCTTGGTTTGGCTATCTTGCTCACCTAGCTCCCCGGGCCAATCTTTACCTGACCTTCCAAGGGGCCAGGTTACTCTGGTGTGAGGTTATGAAATCATCCCGCCCTCTTAATTAATGTGGGTCCGCCATCATAGACCATCGTTGTTTGCGGTGTTGGAGCATCTTTGCCACTGGTATATGCTGTGCGATGTTCTGCCGGCTCTGTATTCCTCATTGCATCTCTCTCGTGGCTTGGCAGCTTCCTACTACGTCGCAAAGTTTCCTGGGCTTTGTAGTTCTAGAAAGGAAAAGAGACAAGTCTGGCCAGCATGGCGGAAGGCAGTCATTGGGCAATTGACAGCAGGGTTTGAAAATCGAGGGTAGTTGGGAGCTATATAGCTCCTACTTGCAGCCTAGAAGAGCCTGGTAAGCTTGACACCAACAGCTACTAGGAGCTACTTTTGGGTCCCCAGGCCAATTTATGCTGAACAAACACCTACGTGAATGTAACTATGAGCATTTGGGGCAATCTATAAAAAAGTATTAGGACATACCTATACACTATTTAAAGCATAAGGGGGTCTCAAATGATATGTTTGCATTTTATGGGGGAGTTAAATTTGCGCAATGCTATGTACTAGCGCCTCAGTCCCCAGTGGCAGCCCCTGGTCACTGGTTAATGCTGGATACCCAGCAGCTGCTTTTAACTCCTGCTTATCCAATCTCCATTTCGATCCCTGTGACAGTGGTACTCCACAACTTTAACTAGGCACTGTAAGGAAGACATGGTATCAAACAGTGAAGACAGACACAAGTGATCACAGTTCAAGGATGTTTATTGAACTTCAATGGGTTGGTTGAATGTGTTTCTAAACCTAAATCTAAGGATGGGAGTAAGCTACAACTATCAAATAAAAATAACGCAGTCCTTGTTGAGTCTGTCAAAATAAAATTGCCTATTCTAATAAACTGATTGCCAATCCTTTCTTCTAAATACATAATGTTGTGGGACAACAATGTATGCAAAAAGTGAAAAGTGTTCAAGAAATAATATGCCAGCAAAGTTGAGCAGTTGTTTTCCCTTCTCCACATTTTCAGCTTGGGACAAGGCAGCACGTTCAAGTTTTGTGCACACTGTGGCCTCTCGGCCATGAAGATTCATTTCAAGGCATAGACATCAGAGCCCTCTGCCAAAGCCTCCTTTCCAATAACAGTCTCTTACTGCAGAGCGTCTGTTGTAACAAACAAATCTCAAAGTTCCATTCCGATCAGGATTTTCACATGCACAGGTTCTCGCCTCCAATGTTCATCATGGATTTTTCTCCTTCAAGTTGAGATCCACTTTTTATCACAGTGTTCACACTTGGTCTCCCTCGTTCGGGCTCGGACCATCGATCTCCCTCATTCGGGCTTGGATCCTCTTGATATGGATCTCCCTCATTCAGGCTTGGATCCTCTTGATATCAAAATCGAAGACTTTCGAATGTGCAAAGGGTTTTGATTAAACCGCTGCAGGACCACTGCGATTCACTTCATGCATTTATTCTCATCAATCTTCTACTTTCATTTCTCTAGGCAGGCTACCTTACAGAGACCTTTGATTGAGTACCTTCACGCTGCCGGTCCACTCTGTCAACGGTATCATATGTTTCCTTCTCAAGTTTAAACATTCATCAGCAGTGTAGCTTTACTCGGGTCTTTCATCACATGCGTTTAACAATGTTAATTCCAGTGCTCATTATACAATGTTGCCGCTTGCAACCTAACACAGACAGGTCTTGCATCAGTTTTCCCAACTCACTGGCGGTGTTGATCTCTCTGGTACTTCCTTTGTTCTTGGAGCCAAGGACGATACCATGGCTGCTGCTGCTCCTCCCTGCCTTGGTCAGCCACGCGGGAGGGCCTCTGGTATCCTTGACACACAATGAAGGATTCTTTATGTTGGTTTCCTGGCCTTATCTTTCACTGTCGAAGGTTTCTTGAAAGTAATGGTTTCTTGTCGAAAAGGTCAAGGGTATTTCCTCCTTGCGAACCCTTTGTGGTTTGCAGTCTTTCTCCCTTCATTCAGCTGCCGACTCCAAACTGCTTTTCCTCCGTTTGGTTTGCCTCGCTCAGAGTGTGCTCTTGTGCTCCGCCTTTTATCCGTGTGGGGAAGATTAATGCAAGCTAGGTGTGAATGATTGTAGGCAATTGCCTGACCTCGTCTGACCATTGTATTGGGACATGTCAGGCACTGCTTGGGTGTGAGTCTGTTTTCTCCCGGAGCAGGCTGTCAGTGTAAAAGTGTTCATAATGGGAAAGGGGGGTAGAGTTCCTACGTATCCTACCTGGTAGGATGGGATAAAGAAGTTAAGGGGGGATACCGCATCTCACCATCCGGTGTCCCACTCCCACTCCCCGAAGACCCCTCACCCAGATGATCCTCCCGCACTTGTCCACCCCCAGAGTCTGGATCCAAAGCCGATGGCCATGCCCTGGCCACCTGAGAGAGATCCGCAGGGACTAGCGGGTGAGACACCTTCTGGTTTCTCACAGAATATAATGGGGAGCGCTGAGTAAGCAGACCTCTGGGGATCAAGGGCTGATATATAAGGCGCTGCAAATCTAACTTCCAGTAATCTAACTTTAGCAGGAGATACCAATTATAGATTTTTCTCCATTATACTTTGTATATCTTGTACATATATCCTAATTTCCCTTAATACACATCCCCAAACACAGAGCACACGGTTTTAGTCAGTGTATCATGGCATGCAGCTTTATACATCCCCGCCATTTTTAATCATCCACCATTGGCACCTGTTAAGAGACAATAGCCATTCAAAATTATGCACTGGCTACTAAGGCTGCAGTCATCTAACAATTGCACTTTAATATACTCAAGTTTAAAACAAAACAAGGAAAAGGCTGGAGCAGAGCTTTTTTGAGTTTGGAAGTTCTCTGAGGGGCGAGGCGCGGTATCCCCCTTCTCCTAACACCTTTTCCCCATCCTGCTATGTAGAATAGTCAGAAACTCTACCGCCCCCCCTTTTCCGACACAAACACTTTCGCACATTACAAAGGATGATGGACTAACACCAGAGCCGTTTACCTGACATGTCCCAACACAAGGGCTAGACAAAGTCAGGCAATTGACCAGAATCACACACACCTGACGGCCCTTTCCCTTCCCAACAGGAAGTTAGGAAGTTATTCTGTTAGGATAGGTTATGCCTGGGAAACAGGAAACTACACTAGCCCTTTAATTTGCTGAGTAAGTTTCCCCAATTTCGATGACACAATTGAGGAAAAATGTTGTTCTGTATCTAAATATTCTTAGTGGTTCATTTGATTCTTTATGTGCTTTTGAGAGGTTCGTCTCTGCAGTTCTCTGGAAAATAAATCCAGATGGCATGAATTAATATCACAGGATACTCTCTACTGTACAGGCATAACTGAGGGCTTTGTAATCAGTCTTTCTGAGACACATATGGCCTGCAACTTCTCAAACTGTGCAATGCCAAATGTGGGTTGTGTAGAGTGGAAGGGTCTGCTATGCAAGGTGCATTACCATCGCCTCTCTCTTTGCATTGAGAAAGGTTGTAAAGAGTCACCTTTCGTAAATATATTTTTAAAGAAGAAAGTGGCAAAGAGACCTAAAACCTCAGATTTCTAATACACTAAAAGGACCAATGTTCTATGCTAGACAGCAGCACAAAATGAGGAAGCCATGGACCATGCTGATTGGTCATTCCTTTATATCCCGTATCTTATAACATTTGCGTCAATTGCACACCCAAATAAGTGTACCTAACAAACTCTGACCCAATCCATTTTCTAGTCACAAATATTTGGTTAATTCTGCACTTCACAACCCGGGGCTGCCCATACGGCCATCTTCTCCCTGTCCGTACCAATCCCAAACACATATTATTATATCAACGTAAAAGTAAGGGGTACTTTCGACCTGCATCCATCAACCGACTAACCCACACTGCCCTGCTTCTTACAGAGCCATGCGCTGCAACGGCAACATTATTGACAGAAGCACACTATAAGACCACATTACACTTTCCTTGGTGATCTTACACTTTCCTTGGCAATCTCAACTTATCAGGATCCCGAGCCACCAAAGGTGCCAGGGATGTTATCTCACAGAATCCATGAGCATAAAACATGTACTGAACTCCACCCACATCAGTGGAACCTACTCGTCTTCTCCCAGTCCTCCCTTGTAAAATGCTTCAAACCAACTCCACTTGACTGGGCAGACCACACTCTATCCCATCCTCCCCATGCATACCCAATGCATACCCTTCTGATTAACAAGGGACAGGGCAAGGAAACTAGTCTCTCACACCTCTCCTTAACGAACCTCCCTTTGGAGGCACTAGAACACAGATTTGTAACACTAGTCACCCCAATATCAAAACATTGCTGTCAACCTTTAACAAAACCACGATAGAATGGCTAGAATTACATACAAACTTGAAACAACGTTGCAACAGTGTTAAACCCTCAGCCTCCTGAGCACCAAAGAACAGACAAACGCACTATCCAAACACAAGAAAAAGGCAGGCACAAAACACAAACACAAGGAGCTTGACACCTTAAAGACGCTACACATTACTCTGGGCATTCATCACTGAAGCTAAAGCAGAGTATTATTCCCGGACTATTGCGGGAGCCGTTAACAGAAGTAAAGTCCACTTTGTGGCAGTCAAACCATGCTCCAACCTGCTGTTGACTTGTGTAAAGACTCGAGGGGGGTGTCTGTACTTCCGCTCTCTATATGGTAGAGGAGAGGCACAGAGGACCCCAGCCAAGATTCTCTATTATTGGTAACGTAGTCGAGCAATCAAGGCCTAGCTTCTCAGGAGGTGATGCAGGCTAGTTCTTAAGTACAGTGTAGGACCCAAGCACCCACAAAGGAATGTCCACACACTGTATTGGTTAAAACACAGTCTTTATATAATTAATATTCAAGGTTATGTACACTATCACAATAACTCACTTTGTGCTCAGAAAATCAACAATGGTAAATATATACAGTTCTACAGTGGTACCACAACTATTATCAGATCTCATTAAAGTGCATCAACTATACTGTCAAAATGTCACACAGATCAATAAAGAGGAAACCAGCAGTAGAGAGAGGAAGGAAAGCAAGATGGTTGAACAATTGGCAGAATGCTGTCCCCGTACCACTAGACACAGCTCTGTGTGGAGATCCCCCCACCTGGGCAACCTCTAGAAAAAAGATACAAGCCCAGTCCATATATTGTTCACACTAGACTTCCCAATAGTTCTGCAACCCCAAAGTACCTGGCGTTGTAGCGTTCCTCGGCGGGGAATCGACGGCCCTTCTTGAGTGCCCTCCTTTTAAGGCAGGATTCACGGGTCGTCGAACGTCCGACGGAGAACAGGGGGAGTTACGATGGTGAAGTGGCAGCTTTGTTCCTAGCGGTGCTCGTTGACGGGGAAGCGTAAACGTCCTGCAAGGAAGAGGCGTGCGGGGCACCTTGGTGTGGATAGTTCTGGACCGCAAAGAGTTTGAAGAACTGTGGCCCAGCAAGGGCATCGAGTCGTCAGCGTCTCTGTGGTCCTTGGGTGGCGGGAAACCCACCGGTGGATGCTCCACGGCGCGTCGACGGTCAGGCCTTCTCCAGCAGGATACAGCGGCGACGATGGGGATGAGCGCGTCCTTGGATCAAGTGAAGTTCTTAGGCAAAAGGGAGCACGGCGGCTCCGGTCGGTGACGGCTGTCGTCGACAGTGGTGGACAACAGTCCAGGCGCTTCTCCTTGGGATTCTGCAGCAGTCCCCGTCTCGGGTCGGCAGCCTGTCGAAGGTCTGTCTACCAGGGAGCTTTGGCAAAGATCAGCTGGTGCACGATGGTCTCTTGTAGCTCGGGAAGAGGGCGCCTTACCAGGTCCTCTCTGGGTCAGTCCTTGGAGGCACAGCAGCTTTCAGATTGTGAAGGAGAGCAACAGCAATTCTTCTCATCCAGCAGGGCTTCAAGGTCAAGCTTCAGTTACTCCAGTTACTCGTCGTAGTGGACTTCAGCTTCTGAACACGATTCCTTGCAGTGAGAGGTCCCCAGATATACTCTTGATCTCCCATACTCAAGCATCCAATCACGACTAAGGGCATTCATGCAGGCAGGCAGCCAATCAGGCACACATTGCATTCAGGCCATTCACTTCTCTTGAGACACTCACAACAAGTTATGTGTATTGGGACAAGTACCCAGTCATTCAACATTCCATACTGCATTCATACCGGTTTCGGGCAGGGCTGTCTCAGTCATTGTGTCAACCACCAGATACTAGACACCCATAACATAGAATGCGTATTCGTCACATACTCCATTCACCCAGGTCCAACCCACAGGCGTACCCACAACATACAGTTGTTGGGAAGGCTCCAGCCAGTCTGGTCAGCACGTCCCCACACTACCATATATGGAACTTCCACCCAACAGCCAGTCAGGGGAAGGGACAGAGTCAGGGCTTCCTGGGACTTTGGGAAGATCAATGTAACAGGCGATGGAAGGCAAGAGGCCACGGGGGCCATCTTGTCTCCATCAGGAATTTACCGATTCCAATGACAGGGCCTGGGCATCCCAAAATGGTGGACACTCAGGGCACCAGTCAATTCAGCACGGAGCTGCCACCAGCCCGTACCCTGATCTGTGGGTCACAGACAGGTGCCCAAAAACATACACTAGGGGCACAGGGTTGCACCCCTACCCATGGGTGCCATAAGAGTATCCCATGGGTCTGTTCACCAAAACCAAAGGAGAGAGCTGCACCGCCAGGAGTCCAACATGAACTCCTGCGCGGAGAACACGACAGAACACATGATAAAAAGCAGTAAAGGACAAGGATATGGAGGCCCTGTCCCTCCGATGCATTTCCAGCATCACAACTTGGTAATCAGGGTCCGCACAAAAACCTAATGCAATTAACTGCATCACCAACATGGATACTATCAGACAGCCCATTGATGCATCAATATCAGCACCTGTCCACACTAGAAATCCCACCTCGCACAACACCACTCTGGGCTACCATTATAAACATCACCCACAAGTACCTCACTGATACTATTGCATCACTGACACCTACCTCATAAAAGGACATACTTCCCTCCACCATCATAAAACAGTTTTCAAAATACACCCTAAGCACCCTCCTCCAAATAGTCAATCCCTTCATCGAATAGGGCATCTTCCCAAGGATCTTAAAAAGATAACTAATGTACCCACTCCTCAAAAGCACATTCTAGACCCAAAGGGCCTTGCTAACTACCAGTCCATCACACGCCTTCTTTGCATTGCTAAAATAATTGAGAAGGCAATTGCCAGCCAACTACATGATTGATCAACCAACCTGACCTGCTATGTGACTACCAATCACTGCTATGTGACTACGAATCTGGATTTAGAGCCACGTTTCACATGGCCAACCACTTCACACTTAGATGGATATGAGATAAACCAGTGATCTGAACTCACAATAGGTTTAGAAGTATCAAGATGACCTCCTATCAAGGTTCATACAATGACACTCATAATTGAGTATGCAATTAAATATATTGTAATACAATCCTCTGTCTTCTCAGATATAATAGTCCAACAATAAAAAACAAATAGTAAATCTCAAAAGGATCAACAGCCCGAGATTTAATATTTGTAGTTTATTATTGATGGACTATTATATCTGAGAAGACAGAGGTTCATATTAGGATATATTTATTTGTATACTCAATTTTGAGTGTCATTGTATGAACCTTGATAGGTCATCTTGATACTTCTAAACCTATGGTGAGCGCAGATCGCTGGTTTATCTCATATCCTTGTACTTTTTATTAGGTCTAGGTTAGGACCTAGATTCACCAGCTCTGCAGCACACTGTAAACCAAAACTATTTTATTGACCCAGAGCACTCATAAGCGGTTTACCCTATCATTTTCTTTTTCTGATAACTTCACACTTACGAGCATGCTTACAGTTAGAATGGGGTTGAAAGGCACAGTCCACAACTGCTGCACCTCCTACCTCTCGGACAAATACCAGGATGTCCAGATGAGGAACTTCAGATCCAACCATGGCACGATCACTGCAGAGTCCCACACAGAATAATACTCTCCCCAGTGAACTTGAATCTCTAGATGGAACCACTGAAGTCGCTACTCCCATTTCCTGAATATCTCACTTCACCATTTTAAGACCCATACTCTTTTATACCTCATAGTGAATGGTTCAAGACATTTCATGATTCAGGAAAATGCATCACCTCCATCCAACCTTGGATGACAAGCACCTACCTGAAACTCAACACCACCAACACTGAACTAGTCCTACTAGGCTAACCATCTTCACAGGAAGCCATCCAATAGTGGCTGAATGACCACCACTTTGATGAAATCATACCTCAGTTTGCCCCATCTGCCAAATCATTCATGTTCATTATTAACAGCAATCTCTCCTTCTGGCAACATACCAACAAAGAACCCCAAACCTCTTGTTGTTAATTAGTACTCCCAGAAGACAAAACACTTCATCCCCCCACCTGAGGATTTCAGAACCAAGGTCCAGGACCTGGTAAGCACCTGGCCCCCTTTAGTGCCATTACACACACAGCTGCATGTCTCAAAGGAAAGTAAGGCATTTGACCACATCTGCCCCATCCTAAGGGAATTACAAGGGCTACCCATTCCAACCAGTAAACACTTCAAAACTGCCTGAATCACAAAAAGGAAACTACTACTGCCCGACCACCAACACACCTAGTCACAAATCTTGCAAGCTCAGGTGGTACAAGCTCCCCTAGGAGCCAGACTATTGTGATTCCCAAGACTAAAATGACATGCAAAGAGGAAAAAGGGGAAACAGGCCTTCTCTTCCTATTTCCAAAGCCTAGTGGTACACTGTCCTGATTGAAGTCAAGACCACACCTGCAGTTCAAGAAGGAACTCAAGACCTTGCCCTTACCAAGGGTTCACTTGGGACCTGCTACGCCTAGACATACCATTCCTGTCATATGGCATATCGAAGCACCTGTAACAAGCCTCAATTTGCACTCGCCACTAGCCACTGGCTAGAGATGATGGAGTCTTGAGTAAGAAATGCTGTTCTGTGTGTCGTTCGGTGTGTATGTGTAAAATTGAGGGAGTGAGTAACATTTATGGCTGGCTAGTTGCTTGCAAGTCGACATTTTAACCACTGACCGTACCTTTCATTCTTACTCTTTGTAGCTTCTGTGAGAAACCTGAGGGCATCCTCACTTCCTTCTCCCCAACATCCTCTGCTTAAGTGGCCATGGAAAGGCCATTGCTTTTGGATCCCGACCCTGGGGGTGGATATGCGAGGGAGGATCACCTGGGTGGAGGAGATTTGGGGAATGGAGGTAGGGTGTCCTTCCCCGTTCCCTTTTCATGATGAACCTTCAGTCCCAGAAGCTTTTACATGGTACTGTCGACCAACCAGATTGCCTTCCTTCCAGGATGACCCTTGGAAACACCCTTATTATAAAAAGTCTAGAAGGAGAACACCTCGAAAGACCTCTCTCTATATGGGCAAGGTAAACACACCTCAAAACCCTTCTGTGGATTCCACGATACCTCAAGCCTATGCCAAACCAGGGAGGAAACAACTAGGAGTAATACCTCCTGTCATTCAGCCTTTTCCCTTCTCTACACCCCCATTTATTTCCACATTCACATACCTTTACAACTGGGACACGAGGAAGAAGCAGCTAGCAGCGATACACAATTCTAGTCAGTTTCACCACTATCTTACTGAGACGAGGAAGAGTACTATGTCCTTTCCCGTTGATTATTGTAATTGTGGTCAGGCAAAGGACTTGCACCTGCGACCAAAAGAAAGGCCACAGGTGCATAAAAGGGTAGACAGAGAAATGAAAAGGGGGAACCTGCATGGTGAGAAGGTTGGAGCTGCAAAGCAAGGAGCAGGCTGGCCCACGGCCAGCGGACAGGAAGCTGTGTGTTACAAGAGAGAAAGAGGCACAGCAAACCGAGCATGCTTTGAGAGGACCAGAGCCCTAGCAATTACCTGAGCCACTTGTTCCCAGCTGGAGCTGAGGAACACTCCTAACTGTTGCAGCAAGGTTTACCAGTAGCGAGCACTACTCGCTGGAGCCAATCCCAACGCATACCCGGGAAGCAAGTGGAAGTCAGAGAAGACTGCAGAGACGCACGGAGGAGCAGCTGAATACCAGTGAGTGTGAGAGAGGGAACACTTGTACCGGGCACTCCAGGGACGGGAATTGGACATTTGCAAGTAGTGTTTCAGCTAAAATGCCTAAGAATGGGGTTTGGAGCCCTAAGGGAAGAATATTGAATACTGGACAAACTGCAAAGCACTTTTTTGAAATATCACAAGATGTATTGAATCCCAAACAAACTGCAAAGTAGCTTTTGAAATGTACCAAGATTTAGTGAACACCAAATTAAAGAGATAAATATGGAAATCAGGTGAAAATACTGCACGAGTAAAAAGCGAATGATGTACAGTTGTGAACACTGTTAAAAGCTGCTCAGAATCATTTAATGAACACAGTGAACGTTCATAATAAGCACTATTGAACAGCAGAATGCCAGTGTAAAGTGAAAGTTCATATTAATAGACAAGTTGATGAACATTGGGAAAAGCCAGGTGTAAAAAGGATTGGAATACAAGCTGTGGTAAAGCCGCCATTGTGAAAACTACAATGGATGTGACTTACTGACACCGGTTCAGAGAGGAAGCCTGTGTTGGTGAGAGGTCAGATAGAAGGTGTGAAAGGGGAATGATAATAAGGCAAGTCTGAACCATAAGTGTTGCGCTGTGATTACCTCTGTTTGTTTGTGTGTTATCAAGTCAAAAAATAAAGGTTTAAAAAAAAAAGTCTGAACCAAAAGGCAAATACAGAGATCGAAGGAACAGGAACCATGTGATGGCATCCATAGAAGGTTGGTGAAGAAAAGAAGCATTGAATATTGACATTTGATACAAATTTCCAGATATACAAGGTATAAACATAAACATAAACAAAAAAATAAATTGTGTTATGGGGACTGTATTGGTGAGTCCATGTTTTATGTGCTTTACAAAAAAGAGAAAAAAAGATATGACTTTGTGAAAAAACAGGCACCTAAAAAGAATAAAATATGGGGTCCTGTTCAAGAGTCAAGGTTTGGTTAATGAGAGTTTAATGGTCTGTTGATCTTTCGATGATGATTTGGTTCCGATAATTTAGAATTATTGTACATGCGAGATCAGGAGGAAGTCTGTGATTCATTTTTTTGTTTAGGCAAGTTCATTACCCTGATATATCAGAGACCCCTCGTAAAACAAATATATAGGGTCTGACCTATTGCTATAGCAGATATACAAGGTGACAATCAACTATCACAAGTCATTGGTTGCATGGCCTGTAGTGTGTGAACCGTCTGGTACAGTAACTGCGCCAAGACCAAATGTCCCCTATGATTCCTTTGGTAAGAACCAAGGGAAACCAAGAGCATCATAAAGTGCCAAGGGTTATCTGTTGCATGACCTGTAATGGGTGGACTGTGTGGTCCAACAACCGTGCCTAGACCAAGTAGCCCTCTTGGAGGAAGATCTAAACAAAGCCACAATACAAAGGCTATGGTACCTGACAATTGCTAAAGTGAAAGAAAGCATTTGTTTGAACCATTTAAGAGCCAAGAAGATCACAAAGTGAAACTGACCACATTTTTACAAAGTCAGTCAAGAGTTCTAGTGGAAGAGCTGCCAGATTGTGGAAGTCAACCCTAAGGTTTCTGTGAACTGTGTTGAACTTGGGGAAGGGAACTCTGAATTAACTTTGCACTGGGAAAGGTGAAGCTGAAAACAAGCGAGAGCTGGAAGAAGCTCTGAACTTTTATTTTGAACACTGTTTCATCTGGTGGTGACATCCCTAAATATTGTATAGCTGTAGTTGTGAGGGCAAGTATATGTTTTGGATACAGACAGGTTTTTGAGTTGAACTTGATGACACAGATTGGCCTTAGTTTCTTTAGGTAGGGAGATCCCACCTTAGCTTGGGGGCAAGTTAGGCATTCTTCTATCCTGACGAATAAAGACCAATAAAGTATTTTGTTTTAAAGAAAAGTGAATCTGTTGTCTGGGTCTTGCTTCCTGATGCCTTCACACTTCATGCTACCAAAGATGTTCAGATCTCAAAATAAGGTTTACCTCTAGGTGTGCATTTTTAGGTTGACATTGCCCCAGAAATGTGCCATCCATGACCCCAATCATCACCCCTGACCCCTTGCATTCCATACAGACTTCTCAACTACCTACTGTCACAATGCTAGGCTACACAGCGAGCCGCTGCTAGATGGCAAGAATTCCATACAAGCCAACATGGTCCGGCTGAATCAGGAGATGGCCATCAAGTCTGTTTATTTTCTTTACATTCTGGGACTTGCAGTTTGTGCCCCTTTGAAAATTAATGACTACAAGAACTAGAATGAAAACAAAACAATCAGGACTTGGTCATCTGCCAAACGAATTGGGCACAAAGTATGTATGGATTTCTAATAGATACATGCCAACATTTCAAATCATCCATGGGGAGAGTTTTAGGCAGCAGGGAGCAATTCAGATGCCCTTTGACTTGCTTTGGGATAGGGTTAACGCAGAATTGGGAAAAGTAAAACTATAAAAAATAAATATTTATGGCAAAACATTCAGGAGCCCCTCCTCTTAAAATGTAATGTCTAGCATGTACGCCAGTACTCGCTTCCAGAGGCAGGAGGGTCCAATCATTGACTCCAGCCCCCAACAACTTAATCAAACCCATCAACATGTTGAGGCTTACAGGCAGCCAAACAGCGTTCTGCAACTATCAAGGGTCTTCAACAACTCCCTCCCAGGCTACTGCAAATGACAAATGACAAATTCTAATGTAAGATTTGATTGTGTGGAAATTCCAGTCATCAGAAATCTCTGAATAAGACCCTAGCAGCATACGGAGATGGAAACTACTATCTCGGCCATTCAGCAAGTCATCCCTGGGACATTGATGCATTATCAGAGCATTCTGTAGTTGATCCCCTTACCCTATTGCTTCAGGGTACTCTTGGGCACAAAACCAGATGTGGATTGAGGATTTAGGAAGGAAACCTTAAATTTGCTTCCTGAATTCAGGTAGCACTAAGGAGAACACCTTCTACCGTGCCACCCTCTGCTCCAGACAACCACACACCGAAGGAGAGAGCAGATTGGGTCTCTAAAAACAACCGACAGGAATAATGAGTATTCAAAAACAAATCCACCTCATGAGAATGGGTGTCATATAAGAATCAGTGTCAGAAGAGGGCACAAAGGGCAGTGGAACAGGATACGTGTCAGACAGCGGCAGAGGAATCTGTGGAGAATGGAATGTAAAGCTTTCAGCAGAAACTTGATAATGTCTAATAACCCCAGCCAGAGGCGTTGCTAGGGGGGGCTAAGGGGGCTATAGCCCCATGTCTTTTGGTTGTAGCCCCGGATAGAATCTCAGGAGCTACAACCAAACGGCTAGCTAAACCCCAGTCCCGACAGTTCCGACATTAGTGTAGCCCCAGATCTTTTCCAGACCTAGCAACACCCCTGACCCCAGCACAAACATGAAAATATTTTTTACTATTTTCCATTATCCACCATATTAATGCTCTCCACTTAAACATCCCTAAACGTGAACACATTTCCACAACCCGACGGGAATCTCACTGGCTGCCCATCCAGGAACGGATCCATTTTAAAACACTGTCCATTGCACACAAGTGCCTCGCTAGCACAGCACCTCCTTACCTCACAAACAAAATGAACAAAACCCAGTCCACCAGACCCACCAGGACCCCCTACTCAGACAGACTGATCGTGTTTAAAGTGAGAAGGTGCAGAGCAGGAGGATCGAGCTTCCCCTACTGTGCAGCCAAACTTTCGAATGACTTCCCCCTCCCTCAGGGTGGAGAAATCCTACTGTGTTTTTCGCAAAGCCCTCAAAACACAGCTCTTCTCCTAATCCCCCTCTCCACTTAGCCTACCACCCTTGTTCTCCCCACCCTCTTTCGCTCAGAATGACCAGCATGCATTTAACACTCTCACTGTGCAACCTATTGTAACCATACCTACCTCTCCCTGTTGTTCCACCCCAACGCAACGTCTAATTGTGTTCACCTTATCTATACTTGACTTGTATGTGCAATAGTGCCTCAGTGCCTCTGGGCTGTATGTACGCTTTCCAAATGAAATAAATAAAGCTCTGCTGTTGAAAAGATAGTTGCACCAAATGTTGCGTACCATAGGTTGAATTTCAGGAGGATCATAACTCTCACGTTTTTGGTCCTTTGTCATTAAAATGCAAACCCAACCTGAAACATGCATTGAAATGCATTAGAATAGTTGACTAACCTTGGAGGCAGAACATGTGCCCACCCTTCTTTTCACTGCAACCAATCGTGAAATGTGTTTCAGACCTCCTAAACAGGGTTCTCTTGAGAGCAGCACGACACAAGGATGTGAGATCAAGTTTTCTTATTAAAGAAATATGTGTAAAATGTATTTTGGTGTGCTTTATGCTAAGTAAGTTGTAGAAGCACAGCGGTAAGTTTTAGGGCGCCAAAGAAAATAATTTCAAGAATCAACTTTCTTAAAATAATATGATGTGGGCAGTGATGTATTTACAATAAGGCCAACTAGGCCCAGGCCTAGGGTGGCAGATTGTCACTGGATAAACCCTTTTAATAGCAGTTAAGTCTACTCATTGTCATGTTCTAAATTAAAGCTTCTTTTGTTTCTCGGAGTGTGTCAGAAACAAAACAATGCATGACCGATTTAGAGCGGTTATTAGAAATTGCACTCGGACATTGCACTCAGACAGCTTAAGTATTCGCTGGCCAAACTTGTATATATGCTTGATATTTACAAAATCGGTATTCTTAGGGTGACGCTTGTTTTCTTCTTTTGTTTAAATTTGTTTATTGATTAAGTAGTGACAGCCTCCAGCATCATTACATTTCTACAGATATATTTTGTATCACAGTGGGCCTCATTACACGTTGTGCGCTAAAAAACGCATATTAGCGGCATGGCGTTATTAACGTGTCCGCCCTCGTAAGAGGGCGCTAATTACGTACCATTACGAGTACGCGGACACGAGCATAGCGCCATGCCGGTAATGACCCTACCGCCATGCCGCAAAAGTCCCAAAAAAGTCCCTTACCGGCTTTGACGAAAGTGCAGATAGCACCTCCGCCCTCACGCTACATGCAAATTGCGGTGACCGCCATTAGCGGTCACCGCTATTAGCGGTGACCGTAAAATTGCGGAACCGGAAATAGCGTCATCGCGCCGGAACGGGAAAGAGCCCGGCGGCCATCTTTAAAAACACAATCCATTGCCATCCTCTTCCCCCTGGACCTGTATTGATTCGTGAGCCGTGCCAAACAATTGTGGACACCTGCATCATGCCTAAGGCACTCAAGAAATCAACTGACAGGCAGCGCAAAGAAAAATACACCAATGAGGAATTGGTGATGTTGACACAGACCCTTGCGGAGAATGCTGAGGTGGTCTTCGCGAATGACATGCGCCGGCCAACCCTGTTGAGGAAGAAAGCCATCTGGGAGGAGGTCGCTGCCAAAGTCAGTGCAGTGGGCACCAGCACGCGCACTGTGCGCGAATGCAGGAAGAGGTGGGACGACCTCAGGCTGCGGGTGAGGGGCATCCTGGCTGAGAACCACTGCATTGCCAGTGCTGGTGGAGATGGATCCCCAATCCGGATGAAGGAATGGGAGGAGACGTGCGCTAACATGATTGCCGTCGAGTCAATAGAGGGAGTAGGCAGCATGGAGCTCGGCGTGGGTACCACTTCTGATGGAGGTGAGTGTACACATGACAGGATGCGATGTGAATGTATTGTACCCCCCATATGTGAGCACAGACTCCTCTCATGCATGGACACACATCCACACATGCATCCATCCCTCACCATGCCTGTGTCAGACCCACACACACACACATGCACACAACACCACAGACAAGTCCCAAACACAACCATGCATGGATGAGGCACTGAACTGGCACATCACCTGCATCCACAACCACTAAGTCCCAATTGCCACAACTGCATCATTCATGTAATCTGCATCAAGTATATTGAAACGCAACCAATGCCATCCCCCGTCTCGTCCCTGACAGGCTCACATACAGATGGGGAGGATGCCGCTGATGCAACACAGGCAACAGCTACATGCAAGAGGCCAAGGGCACAGGAGCCGGCGGATACCCCAACAACATCAAGGGGCAAGGGGGGCAGGCCCCACCAGACGAGTGCCAAACTTCGTCAGAGTGCCACTGCCACGGCAGTACTAGCTGCACCACCAACTGGTTGAAAGGCACAGTCCACAACTGCTGCACCTCCTACCTCTCGGACAAATACCAGGATGTCCAGATGAGGAACTTCAGATCCAACCATGGCACGATCACTGCAGAGTCCCACACAGAATAATACTCTCCCCAGTGAACTTGAATCTCTAGATGGAACCACTGAAGTCGCTACTCCCATTTCCTGAATATCTCACTTCACCATTTTAAGACCCATACTCTTTTATACCTCAT
This sequence comes from Ambystoma mexicanum, assembly GCF_040938575.1. NCBI lineage: Eukaryota > Metazoa > Chordata > Amphibia > Caudata > Ambystomatidae > Ambystoma > Ambystoma mexicanum. The sequence goes on along the minus strand of NC_090939.1, from coordinate 464,486,142 downwards.
AGTGAATGGTTCAAGACATTTCATGATTCAGGAAAATGCATCACCTCCATCCAACCTTGGATGACAAGCACCTACCTGAAACTCAACACCACCAACACTGAACTAGTCCTACTAGGCTAACCATCTTCACAGGAAGCCATCCAATAGTGGCTGAATGACCACCACTTTGATGAAATCATACCTCAGTTTGCCCCATCTGCCAAATCATTCATGTTCATTATTAACAGCAATCTCTCCTTCTGGCAACATACCAACAAAGAACCCCAAACCTCTTGTTGTTAATTAGTACTCCCAGAAGACAAAACACTTCATCCCCCCACCTGAGGATTTCAGAACCAAGGTCCAGGACCTGGTAAGCACCTGGCCCCCTTTAGTGCCATTACACACACAGCTGCATGTCTCAAAGGAAAGTAAGGCATTTGACCACATCTGCCCCATCCTAAGGGAATTACAAGGGCTACCCATTCCAACCAGTAAACACTTCAAAACTGCCTGAATCACAAAAAGGAAACTACTACTGCCCGACCACCAACACACCTAGTCACAAATCTTGCAAGCTCAGGTGGTACAAGCTCCCCTAGGAGCCAGACTATTGTGATTCCCAAGACTAAAATGACATGCAAAGAGGAAAAAGGGGAAACAGGCCTTCTCTTCCTATTTCCAAAGCCTAGTGGTACACTGTCCTGATTGAAGTCAAGACCACACCTGCAGTTCAAGAAGGAACTCAAGACCTTGCCCTTACCAAGGGTTCACTTGGGACCTGCTACGCCTAGACATACCATTCCTGTCATATGGCATATCGAAGCACCTGTAACAAGCCTCAATTTGCACTCGCCACTAGCCACTGGCTAGAGATGATGGAGTCTTGAGTAAGAAATGCTGTTCTGTGTGTCGTTCGGTGTGTATGTGTAAAATTGAGGGAGTGAGTAACATTTATGGCTGGCTAGTTGCTTGCAAGTCGACATTTTAACCACTGACCGTACCTTTCATTCTTACTCTTTGTAGCTTCTGTGAGAAACCTGAGGGCATCCTCACTTCCTTCTCCCCAACATCCTCTGCTTAAGTGGCCATGGAAAGGCCATTGCTTTTGGATCCCGACCCTGGGGGTGGATATGCGAGGGAGGATCACCTGGGTGGAGGAGATTTGGGGAATGGAGGTAGGGTGTCCTTCCCCGTTCCCTTTTCATGATGAACCTTCAGTCCCAGAAGCTTTTACATGGTACTGTCGACCAACCAGATTGCCTTCCTTCCAGGATGACCCTTGGAAACACCCTTATTATAAAAAGTCTAGAAGGAGAACACCTCGAAAGACCTCTCTCTATATGGGCAAGGTAAACACACCTCAAAACCCTTCTGTGGATTCCACGATACCTCAAGCCTATGCCAAACCAGGGAGGAAACAACTAGGAGTAATACCTCCTGTCATTCAGCCTTTTCCCTTCTCTACACCCCCATTTATTTCCACATTCACATACCTTTACAACTGGGACACGAGGAAGAAGCAGCTAGCAGCGATACACAATTCTAGTCAGTTTCACCACTATCTTACTGAGACGAGGAAGAGTACTATGTCCTTTCCCGTTGATTATTGTAATTGTGGTCAGGCAAAGGACTTGCACCTGCGACCAAAAGAAAGGCCACAGGTGCATAAAAGGGTAGACAGAGAAATGAAAAGGGGGAACCTGCATGGTGAGAAGGTTGGAGCTGCAAAGCAAGGAGCAGGCTGGCCCACGGCCAGCGGACAGGAAGCTGTGTGTTACAAGAGAGAAAGAGGCACAGCAAACCGAGCATGCTTTGAGAGGACCAGAGCCCTAGCAATTACCTGAGCCACTTGTTCCCAGCTGGAGCTGAGGAACACTCCTAACTGTTGCAGCAAGGTTTACCAGTAGCGAGCACTACTCGCTGGAGCCAATCCCAACGCATACCCGGGAAGCAAGTGGAAGTCAGAGAAGACTGCAGAGACGCACGGAGGAGCAGCTGAATACCAGTGAGTGTGAGAGAGGGAACACTTGTACCGGGCACTCCAGGGACGGGAATTGGACATTTGCAAGTAGTGTTTCAGCTAAAATGCCTAAGAATGGGGTTTGGAGCCCTAAGGGAAGAATATTGAATACTGGACAAACTGCAAAGCACTTTTTTGAAATATCACAAGATGTATTGAATCCCAAACAAACTGCAAAGTAGCTTTTGAAATGTACCAAGATTTAGTGAACACCAAATTAAAGAGATAAATATGGAAATCAGGTGAAAATACTGCACGAGTAAAAAGCGAATGATGTACAGTTGTGAACACTGTTAAAAGCTGCTCAGAATCATTTAATGAACACAGTGAACGTTCATAATAAGCACTATTGAACAGCAGAATGCCAGTGTAAAGTGAAAGTTCATATTAATAGACAAGTTGATGAACATTGGGAAAAGCCAGGTGTAAAAAGGATTGGAATACAAGCTGTGGTAAAGCCGCCATTGTGAAAACTACAATGGATGTGACTTACTGACACCGGTTCAGAGAGGAAGCCTGTGTTGGTGAGAGGTCAGATAGAAGGTGTGAAAGGGGAATGATAATAAGGCAAGTCTGAACCATAAGTGTTGCGCTGTGACTACCTCTGTTTGTTTGTGTGTTATCAAGTCAAAAAATAAAGGTTTAAAAAAAAAAGTCTGAACCAAAAGGCAAATACAGAGATCGAAGGAACAGGAACCATGTGATGGCATCCATAGAAGGTTGGTGAAGAAAAGAAGCATTGAATATTGACATTTGATACAAATTTCCAGATATACAAGGTATAAACATAAACATAAACAAAAAAATAAATTGTGTTATGGGGACTGTATTGGTGAGTCCATGTTTTATGTGCTTTACAAAAAAGAGAAAAAAAGATATGACTTTGTGAAAAAACAGGCACCTAAAAAGAATAAAATATGGGGTCCTGTTCAAGAGTCAAGGTTTGGTTAATGAGAGTTTAATGGTCTGTTGATCTTTCGATGATGATTTGGTTCCGATAATTTAGAATTATTGTACATGCGAGATCAGGAGGAAGTCTGTGATTCATTTTTTTGTTTAGGCAAGTTCATTACCCTGATATATCAGAGACCCCTCGTAAAACAAATATATAGGGTCTGACCTATTGCTATAGCAGATATACAAGGTGACAATCAACTATCACAAGTCATTGGTTGCATGGCCTGTAGTGTGTGAACCGTCTGGTACAGTAACTGCGCCAAGACCAAATGTCCCCTATGATTCCTTTGGTAAGAACCAAGGGAAACCAAGAGCATCATAAAGTGCCAAGGGTTATCTGTTGCATGACCTGTAATGGGTGGACTGTGTGGTCCAACAACCGTGCCTAGACCAAGTAGCCCTCTTGGAGGAAGATCTAAACAAAGCCACAATACAAAGGCTATGGTACCTGACAATTGCTAAAGTGAAAGAAAGCATTTGTTTGAACCATTTAAGAGCCAAGAAGATCACAAAGTGAAACTGACCACATTTTTACAAAGTCAGTCAAGAGTTCTAGTGGAAGAGCTGCCAGATTGTGGAAGTCAACCCTAAGGTTTCTGTGAACTGTGTTGAACTTGGGGAAGGGAACTCTGAATTAACTTTGCACTGGGAAAGGTGAAGCTGAAAACAAGCGAGAGCTGGAAGAAGCTCTGAACTTTTATTTTGAACACTGTTTCATCTGGTGGTGACATCCCTAAATATTGTATAGCTGTAGTTGTGAGGGCAAGTATATGTTTTGGATACAGACAGGTTTTTGAGTTGAACTTGATGACACAGATTGGCCTTAGTTTCTTTAGGTAGGGAGATCCCACCTTAGCTTGGGGGCAAGTTAGGCATTCTTCTATCCTGACGAATAAAGACCAATAAAGTATTTTGTTTTAAAGAAAAGTGAATCTGTTGTCTGGGTCTTGCTTCCTGATGCCTTCACACTTCATGCTACCAAAGATGTTCAGATCTCAAAATAAGGTTTACCTCTAGGTGTGCATTTTTAGGTTGACATTGCCCCAGAAATGTGCCATCCATGACCCCAATCATCACCCCTGACCCCTTGCATTCCATACAGACTTCTCAACTACCTACTGTCACAATGCTAGGCTACACAGCGAGCCGCTGCTAGATGGCAAGAATTCCATACAAGCCAACATGGTCCGGCTGAATCAGGAGATGGCCATCAAGTCTGTTTATTTTCTTTACATTCTGGGACTTGCAGTTTGTGCCCCTTTGAAAATTAATGACTACAAGAACTAGAATGAAAACAAAACAATCAGGACTTGGTCATCTGCCAAACGAATTGGGCACAAAGTATGTATGGATTTCTAATAGATACATGCCAACATTTCAAATCATCCATGGGGAGAGTTTTAGGCAGCAGGGAGCAATTCAGATGCCCTTTGACTTGCTTTGGGATAGGGTTAACGCAGAATTGGGAAAAGTAAAACTATAAAAAATAAATATTTATGGCAAAACATTCAGGAGCCCCTCCTCTTAAAATGTAATGTCTAGCATGTACGCCAGTACTCGCTTCCAGAGGCAGGAGGGTCCAATCATTGACTCCAGCCCCCAACAACTTAATCAAACCCATCAACATGTTGAGGCTTACAGGCAGCCAAACAGCGTTCTGCAACTATCAAGGGTCTTCAACAACTCCCTCCCAGGCTACTGCAAATGACAAATGACAAATTCTAATGTAAGATTTGATTGTGTGGAAATTCCAGTCATCAGAAATCTCTGAATAAGACCCTAGCAGCATACGGAGATGGAAACTACTATCTCGGCCATTCAGCAAGTCATCCCTGGGACATTGATGCATTATCAGAGCATTCTGTAGTTGATCCCCTTACCCTATTGCTTCAGGGTACTCTTGGGCACAAAACCAGATGTGGATTGAGGATTTAGGAAGGAAACCTTAAATTTGCTTCCTGAATTCAGGTAGCACTAAGGAGAACACCTTCTACCGTGCCACCCTCTGCTCCAGACAACCACACACCGAAGGAGAGAGCAGATTGGGTCTCTAAAAACAACCGACAGGAATAATGAGTATTCAAAAACAAATCCACCTCATGAGAATGGGTGTCATATAAGAAGCAGTGTCAGAAGAGGGCACAAAGGGCAGTGGAACAGGATACGTGTCAGACAGCGGCAGAGGAATCTGTGGAGAATGGAATGTAAAGCTTTCAGCAGAAACTTGATAATGTCTAATAACCCCAGCCAGAGGCGTTGCTAGGGGGGGCTAAGGGGGCTATAGCCCCATGTCTTTTGGTTGTAGCCCCGGATAGAATCTCAGGAGCTACAACCAAACGGCTAGCTAAACCCCAGTCCCGACAGTTCCGACATTAGTGTAGCCCCAGATCTTTTCCAGACCTAGCAACACCCCTGACCCCAGCACAAACATGAAAATATTTTTTACTATTTTCCATTATCCACCATATTAATGCTCTCCACTTAAACATCCCTAAACGTGAACACATTTCCACAACCCGACGGGAATCTCACTGGCTGCCCATCCAGGAACGGATCCATTTTAAAACACTGTCCATTGCACACAAGTGCCTCGCTAGCACAGCACCTCCTTACCTCACAAACAAAATTAACAAAACCCAGTCCACCAGACCCACCAGGACCCCCTACTCAGACAGACTGATCGTGTTTAAAGTGAGAAGGTGCAGAGCAGGAGGATCGAGCTTCCCCTACTGTGCAGCCAAACTTTCGAATGACTTCCCCCTCCCTCAGGGTGGAGAAATCCTACTGTGTTTTTCGCAAAGCCCTCAAAACACAGCTCTTCTCCTAATCCCCCTCTCCACTTAGCCTACCACCCTTGTTCTCCCCACCCTCTTTCGCTCAGAATGACCAGCATGCATTTAACACTCTCACTGTGCAACCTATTGTAACCATACCTACCTCTCCCTGTTGTTCCACCCCAACGCAACGTCTAATTGTGTTCACCTTATCTATACTTGACTTGTATGTGCAATAGTGCCTCAATGCCTCTGGGCTGTATGTACGCTTTCCAAATGAAATAAATAAAGCTCTGCTGTTGAAAAGATAGTTGCACCAAATGTTGCGTACCATAGGTTGAATTTCAGGAGGATCATAACTCTCACGTTTTTGGTCCTTTGTCATTAAAATGCAAACCCAACCTGAAACATGCATTGAAATGCATTAGAATAGTTGACTAACCTTGGAGGCAGAACATGTGCCCACCCTTCTTTTCACTACAACCAATCGTGAAATGTGTTTCAGACCTCCTAAACAGGGTTCTCTTGAGAGCAGCACGACACAAGGATGTGAGATCAAGTTTTCTTATTAAAGAAATATGTGTAAAATGTATTTTGGTGTGCTTTATGCTAAGTAAGTTGTAGAAGCACAGCGGTAAGTTTTAGGGCGCCAAAGAAAATAATTTCAAGAATCAACTTTCTTAAAATAATATGATGTGGGCAGTGATGTATTTACAATAAGGCCAACTAGGCCCAGGCCTAGGGTGGCAGATTGTCACTGGATAAACCCTTTTAATAGCAGTTAAGTCTACTCATTGTCATGTTCTAAATTAAAGCTTCTTTTGTTTCTCGGAGTGTGTCAGAAACAAAACAATGCATGACCGATTTAGAGCGGTTATTAGAAATTGCACTCGGACATTGCACTCAGACAGCTTAAGTATTCGCTGGCCAAACTTGTATATATGATTGATATTTACAAAATCGGTATTCTTAGGGTGACGCTTGTTTTCTTCTTTTGTTTAAATTTGTTTATTGATTAAGTAGTGACAGCCTCCAGCATCATTACATTTCTACAGATATATTTTGTATCACAGTGGGCCTCATTACACGTTGTGCGCTAAAAAACGCATATTAGCGGCATGGCGTTATTAACGTGTCCGCCCTCGTAAGAGGGCGCTAATTACGTACCATTACGAGTACGCGGACACGAGCATAGCGCCATGCCGGTAATGACCCTACCGCCATGCCGCAAAAGTCCCAAAAAAGTCCCTTACCGGCTTTGACGAAAGTGCAGATAGCACCTCCGCCCTCACGCTACATGCAAATTGCGGTGACCGCCATTAGCGGTCACCGCTATTAGCGGTGACCGTAAAATTGCGGAACCGGAAATAGCGTCATCGCGCCGGAACGGGAAAGAGCCCGGCGGCCATCTTTAAAAACACAATCCATTGCCATCCTCTTCCCCCTGGACCTGTATTGATTCGTGAGCCGTGCCAAACAATTGTGGACACCTGCATCATGCCTAAGGCACTCAAGAAATCAACTGACAGGCAGCGCAAAGAAAAATACACCAATGAGGAATTGGTGATGTTGACACAGACCCTTGCGGAGAATGCTGAGGTGGTCTTCGCGAATGACATGCGCCGGCCAACCCTGTTGAGGAAGAAAGCCATCTGGGAGGAGGTCGCTGCCAAAGTCAGTGCAGTGGGCACCAGCACGCGCACTGTGCGCGAATGCAGGAAGAGGTGGGACGACCTCAGGCTGCGGGTGAGGGGCATCCTGGCTGAGAACCACTGCATTGCCAGTGCTGGTGGAGATGGATCCCCAATCCGGATGAAGGAATGGGAGGAGACGTGTGCTAACATGATTGCCGTCGAGTCAATAGAGGGAGTAGGCAGCATGGAGCTCGGCGTGGGTACCACTTCTGATGGAGGTGAGTGTACACATGACAGGATGCGATGTGAATGTATTGTACCCCCCATATGTGAGCACAGACTCCTCTCATGCATGGACACACATCCACACATGCATCCATCCCTCACCATGCCTGTGTCAGACCCACACACACACACATGCACACAACACCACAGACAAGTCCCAAACACAACCATGCATGGATGAGGCACTGAACTGGCACATCACCTGCATCCACAACCACTAAGTCCCAATTGCCACAACTGCATCATTCATGTAATCTGCATCAAGTATATTGAAACGCAACCAATGCCATCCCCCGTCTCGTCCCTGACAGGCTCACATACAGATGGGGAGGATGCCGCTGATGCAACACAGGCAACAGCTACATGCAAGAGGCCAAGGGCACAGGAGCCGGCGGATACCCCAACAACATCAAGGGGCAAGGGGGGCAGGCCCCACCAGACGAGTGCCAAACTTCGTCAGAGTGCCACTGCCACGGCAGTACTAGCTGCACCACCAACTGCGGCCCCACCACCGGTGGTGAACCCACCCGCACCGATGCCAGCCACCGAGGGCCCACCATCAGCTGCGGCAAGCTCCACTGGTGAGGCAGCCGCCACTGCCCCCCTATCCGATCTGGAGGACACCCTAGACCAGGCCATGGAGATGCACACCCCAAGCCCCCCTGGATCACCAGAGCCAGTGCCATTCCAGACCCCTGCGTCTGATTCCACAGTTGAGGACACCAACCCTGCAATCATGTCCCCCATGTTGGCATCACCTGCTGTAGTGGATGCATCCGAGGGCACAGCCTCAAGTGCACAGTCACCCAGCACTGGCCTCAAATTGACCACCATCCTGCAGCGCCAACAAGAGCTGTCTGTGCTGGTTGGCCAGCATGTTGAGGAGGCTGCCAATCGCAGTGAGAACATCGTGGAGGCGTTGAGGCACTCCACAGAGCGGATGGACGCCAACACCAACAGGCTGTGCGATGAGATAGGGAGGCTCAGGGAGGTCCTGGTACGCATGGCTGACACTATGGACCGCCACATTTCCCAACAAGGCCAGTCTGCCCCATCCTCATCTTCTGGGTCGAGACAAACAAGCCCCCTCCGTCGCTCAACGCGCACCACCAGGCGCACATCTGCCAGCCCTCTGAATCCCCCCGAGGACTATTGAAAATAGGGGGTCGATAGAGATCCCTATGTGTGCATAGGCCAGGGCAAACTTGGCAAACACATGAGGGACTGTTGTGGGGGGGGTGGGAAGGGTGTTATGGGTCTGTTGTGGGGGTGGGGGGAAGGGTGTTATGGGTCTGTTGTGGGGGTGGGGGGAAGGGTGTTATGGGTCTGTTGTGGGGGTGGGGGGAAGGGTGGTGGGATGTTTTGGGACTTGCACTTTCACACCTTAATGTTACTTAATACACTGGTTACTGATCTAAACACTGGCTTGGACAACTTCATTGTGTGTGTGTACTTTATTGGGGACAGGGTCCATTGTGTGCTCGAAAACATACACCAGTGCATTACTCCCCATTACCATGTGACAGTACGAAAACATGTTCCTCAGAATATTTGGTTGATCAGATGCTGTCTCACAGCACGTCCCTCCTGCCCATCCCCTCTTGCAAGACCTGCATCCCCTTCACCTCCGTCCTCATCGCCATCATCAACCTCATCAGGTGCTTCTATTTCAACGTCAGGGGGCAGTGGCACATTCCGTCTGATACACATATTGTGCAGCATGACACATGCCATGGTGATCTTGGCCACCTTCTCATGTCCATACAGGAGAGCACCACCAGACCTGCTAATGCACCTAAAACGTGACTTCAAAAGTCCAAAAGTCTGCTCGATCACGATGCGGGTACGGGTATGTGCACGATTGTCTTCCTCCTCGTGCCTGTTCTGTGGGTTCCGTACAGGTGTGAGGAGCCAGGTCTTCAGGGGATAGGCCGCATCACCTGTATGGGGGAATGAACAGGGTCCTGTTACTGTTCACCTCAAGAGCGGCCTGTTCACATCACACTAATTGACATTGCATTGTGATTCAAGTACTGAATTGACAGCATACATGCAGATGGTCTGTGTGGCAGCAACGTGCAAGGGGGAGGTTGACCCTGCAAGTAGTAATGCAACATTAATGCCTCCAACAGTATTTGACATGTCCTGGGTGAGGCCAGGTCTTAGGTGTCCCTGTCCCAGGCAAATTTGGTACCACACTGCGAGTGTACTGACATTCTGACACCAATGTGGCCATGCTGTGAGGCATCACTTCAGTGGTGCTACAGGTGTGTGGTTCAGTGCTATGTCTAGGGGTGATCCCTTTGCATGCATTCAAGTGCGCATTGCTGGATTGATGTTGTGCTGCGCTGATTGTGTATTACTATCTTGACGCCATGTTGCAGATTCGTGTGAAATGTGGCGTGGTAGGATGTTCAATGTGGATGGATGTGTGATATTTAGCAACCTGCATTGTTGTCGATGTTGTGCAGCTTCAAATTGCATGTGGGTTCTTCTCAAGTACATCGTGGCCTTCCCGGATGCACATTGGTGTACATCTGTTTGTCCATTTCTCCTACGGACGACAGTCAACACCCAGTTGCAGTATGTATCTCCCCCCCCCAATCACTCCCAGTTGCAGTATGTATCTCCCCCCCCAATCACTCCCAGTTGCAGTATGTTTCTCTCCCCCCCCAATCACTCCCAGTTGCAGTATGTATCTCCCCCCCCAATCACTCCCAGTTGCAGTATGTTTCTCTCCCCCCCAATCACTCCCAGTTGCAGTATGTATCTCCCCCCCCCCAATCACTCCCAGTTGCAGTATGTTTCTCCCCCCCCCAATCACGTTGCCATGTGCTTGCCCTGCTACTCACCGAGTAGCCACAAACGTTGTCCGGGGTGTCGCTCCATGTAGCGTGGGATAGTTGAGTTCCGCAGGACCATGGAATCATGTGTTGATCCTGGAAATCTGGCACAGCAATGTGTGATTATCTTGTTGGCGTCACATACCATTTGGACATTGATAGAGTGGAATTGCTTCCTGTTTCGGTACACTACTTCATTGTGATGTGGGACCACCAATTCCACATGTGTACAGTCGATGGCCCCAATGCAACTTGGGATGCCTGCCAGTGAATAGAAGCCAACTTTTGTGTTTGCAATCTCCTGGCCAGTCCGTGGCATGGATATGTGTTCAGGTGCATGCTTCAGGAGTGCATCGAGTACCTGGTTCAGCGTGCGTGAGAATACTGGTTGTGAGATGCCATGCATGTGTCCCACTGTATGCTGGTAGGTGCCTGTGGCCAGAAAGTGGAGCACACTCACCACCTTCAGTAGCGGGGGGATGGCAGTTCTGATGTCTATGAGGCTCACAATGTCGTCGTGGATCATGTCCACGATGCTGGTGATGGTAACCCTGTCCAGACGGTACAGGGTGTGTATCTGCTCAGGGGTTAGGTTGAATGGACTGGCTCTGATCCTGGGGATTGGTGGGTGCCTCTGTGGTATGAATAGGTGCCGTTGTGGTGCTTGCTGTGCCTGTCTTGCCCTCCTCCTCCTCCTCCTCCTCCTGCTTCTCCTTTGTGCTGCCTGTTGTAGTATCAGCTGCGCTGCAATGAGGTCCCCCAGGCCATGTATTGCTGCCAGTATTGGAACCATCTTTGTGTGGGAAGGGGTGTGGGAAGGGGTGTGGTGTGCTCCTTTTGAGCTGCCACAGTCTCCATTGCCTCCACCTGTGCTGATTGTGTCCACCTGTGGCAGGTGGGAACACTGCTCATTCCTCTTAACGGGTGGTCCGCGATGCCGGTATTAGCACCATGGCGGTAAGGGGTTTGGGTGGATTTACCATGCCGCTATTAGCATGTCCACTGGCCTTGTGATGCTGTGCTAATAGCGGCATGGCGTAATTTACGGGATGGAGGGTCGCGCGCACACGGCCTGCCCGCTATTAGTGGCACCGTAATTTGCGATGCCGCTAATAGCGGTGTGCCGGGTCGTGATCCGCATGGGGATTTAACGTTACCGGTAATCCATTACCGGTAACGGTAAATCCCTACCGCCATCCGTGTAATGAGGCCCAGTATGTCAATTTTACTTAAGTGCTAAATATTCTACTACATATTCCATGAATTCAAAGCATTCAACATACATTTGAAATATCCCCATTCAAAGTGTGAAATAAGAAGTCCTTGCACCTGTTCACTCCACAGGTAGGCAGATCAACAGTAGTGATACTGACACTTCAAATGTTCCAGACCAAGGAATGGTGTCAAAAGGTGTTTACCCGTCTGCTTCACAGGTGCAGGTAGTCAATTTAACAACAGTGATACAGATCAACACCTCTGCATCAGGTTCAATTCCCGACAGAGATCAGCAACTGGTGTGTGGCGAATCAGTGCCCTTGCATCTCCCTTCACGGAGGGCGCAAGTCAGGGGTGTTCTTCAGTTCATTTAGCATTTGTCCACAATCCATGCTACTATCCGCCTCTTTATCTGCCGGGGCTTGGTCCCTAAGTAACTCCATCTCTGCCATCCCCCATTGATATACATCTTTCAGCCACAATTGAATCGATGGGCCCTTCTGGTTCTTCCAAGAGATCGCAATCCTGCGTTTGGCTAGTATAAGTAGGAAGGCCACTATTTTCCTTTTGGGCTTCCCATAGACACTTGTGTATAGGCGCGTTATAAATGCCATATCATATCATATGATACACGTTTCAGGTGTGCACATGTATTCCTTATTGGCCCAAGAATCAGAGTTACTCACTACCTCTCCCCAGAATGCTCTAATCACCTGGCAGTCTCAGTGGGGACTACATTAGAGAGCGGCTGAATAGCTGGATTTGTTTATTCAGCTTTCTTGCTACATGGTTATTTGAAGTCTGGGTGTCTCTGGACTTATCTAAGTCAGCTCCTATATAATAGTGAATGAAACCAAATCATTAAGATACCTAGGACTATACATATAATAAGTGTGGTGCCCACTTTTTACTCTGCTATATATTCTTTCTCCCGGATTTGTGAGACACACGCAGCTGGAATAGATTACAAATTGATTTGAAGCATGTCATTCGAGGTCATTGAAGGACTTTTTACGAAATGTGCTGAAACCGTAGGGTTCACAACAGAGGAGGCATCAGCCATCTTAGAATTTATTAGTGAAACTTCAAAAGGCGCACATAGTACTACGGTTAAAGACCCAGCTAAATGAGTAAAACAACTAGAAGACCTCATTAGAAAAGAAATCAACAGAAAACTTCAAGCAATAACATTGGGGTGCTACTATAAGAACCAGCGTATCCCAAGAGGATTACGTATACAATTAAGACCAACCTTATGCAAGGAAAGCAAAGAATTCATCCACAATTGGGAAGCAATACTCAACAAGTGCTCGTTAGATCTGATTCTTTTGACAATACAGGAGCTGTCCAAAAACTTAACAACACTCAGCACTGAAATTACTTAGATAGAGAAGGAACTAGTTGAAACATTGGGGAAAGAAGAATATGACACCATTTTAGTCGAGATCAACAATAAGTTGGATAGTTACAAGACAGAACCTGAGCAGAAAAAAGTCAAGAAATTTAAACGGGACACCTATGATTACATAAACGAAGAAGTCTACACATGGATGGATAAGTACGGGACCGCTGCACCCAAGACATTTTTTAAATACACATCAGACAAGACATCCAGTTCAGACTCGGAAACCTCCAAGAGAATCTGACCAAACACATGATAGATCAAAGAATGCAACTAACAACACTGATAATACTGTTGTCCAAACTGCAGTAACAACTGCTTCAACATCAACGTCTTTTTTAGGGGCACACCCAAAAGAACCCATAGGGGGAGGAGGAAACCGAAGGGGAGGACCACAGACAAGATTGCAACAAAGGAGAACTTAGCAATTAATATTTCAAGTAGACCATTAACACAAATAGAGGAAGCTACATTACAAAAAGGTTTCAGTTTTGTACCCACCTACAGTACCACCTTATTTGACAGCAAAATTGAACTTTATAAGTTTGTGAGGAAACTAAAATTGAAGTTTTTTTTTGATGAACTAGACACAAGTGGACAAAAAACCTCTAGTGAAACAGCTTCCGACTACAAAGAATTCCAAGCCAAAAGTAGATTCATACCCCCAATCGTGGTACTATCTATAGAGATATTCCAAAGGCAAGTTGTTAAAGACTTAGAAAAAATCAGTTACAAACAACCCCCATACAGAAATTTGAAACCACATGAGATGAAACTCATTAGAAATCTGTACAGCATAAAAGAAATTGCTATACAACCTGCCGACAAAGGGGTGCACTGGTAATCATGAATACCAGCGACTACGCCATGGAATGTGAAAGACAGCTTCAAGACTGCACCACCTATGTCCCGATGGATAATGACCCCACAAAAACCATCAAACAGAATTTGGAAATGCTCCTTGACAAGGCTGAAAAACTGAAATGGATTAATGCACATACGCAAGAATTTCTTAATAACCAACATCCCTGGATCCCTGTCATGCGCAGTAGGAAGGTCAGGCACACCAGGCACACCGCCTTACAGAACACTCATACCCGCGATGATTCTCTGACACATAACACAGCGAGAATCTCCAAGTCACAGTCAGCCCTTCACATAAACACGCTACCTGTGGTGCGAGGGAAGCGTCACCAACTTCCAGGCTCTGTCAGAGGGCGATACTATTTGTTCCCTCATTTCCGCTGGCAACTGCCATGGAGATTGCGAGAGGGCTGGAGCAAGAGTAATCGACAGCAACTACTTCCTGGTTCCAGGCCGAACACTCGGTCACGTGCCTTAAATTCTGCTCATGTGACCAGGAGTCAGCAGGTATAAGAGCGACGCACTTGGATCACTCGTCGCTTCACAGCTGTTTCGCGACACTGTTTGGCGTTTTTGATTCACGTTGGATTCATTTGGTTACAGATCTCAATCTTACGGATTACGGACTGGGTTTTCTTGTTCCTTGGATTTGGCGTTTGGTTTCTGCTTGGATTTACGGACCTTTTGACTTTAGCTCACGTTTCACGGATTGATTGGATTACCCTTATTTGTCAAGTATTCTACGCTCTCCAGAGTTCCTCGAACTGCTACGTTACCACAGTTTTCAGAATACTTCCAAGAATCCTCAGGTGGTAGTCAGCGCTGAGTTTCTGGCGTCTTGGCTTTTGATTACCGACGCTTCCCTGCACCACAGCCTCAGAGTTACTGGTAGTTAGAATATAACCCTTGGGTAAGACCTATTTCAATAACAGTTACATTGTTGACAGTACTGTGTTTGTTTGTACTAATACCTAATTCATTCCACAGCTCTGGGGTCCTCGGAGGCGTCTTTTCCTGCGAAACAACAACAACCACCTGTGGCCTCAAGGCTCGCACGGGGAGTGATTTTTCTTCTCTCCGTGTGGAACTTGGGGACAGAGGCCCATATATTCTTCACAACGAGTCAAGTTACGACAATCCCAAATTTTTACACAGTACCCATGATACATAAAGATTTACAACAACCCCCAGGGAGACCAATTGTGGCTGGCATGAAAAGTATTCTTCAACCTCTAGGAATCTATATTGACTTTTTCTTGCAACCATTAATAAAGAGTACCATAACGTATATCAGGGACACTACACACTTTCTCCAGATTCTGAGAACAACAATTTTCCATCCTGGTAACCTTCTGTTCACCATAGACGTGAAAAGTCTATATACATCAATACCACACGAATTGGGTACCGAAGCAGTTGAGTGGATGCTCTTGGAAGCACCAGAGATTGGAGCAAACAAGGAATTTGTAATGACACTGCTCCAGTTTATAGCAGAAACCTCGTACTTCCAATACAAGGACAAATATTACCTACAGACCTCTGGCACATCTATGGGGGCCACTATGGCACCCACATATGCAAACTGCTTTATGCACAAATATGAAACAGATCATGTGTTAAACAAACCAGAATGGAAGAAGCATATTCACCTATGGGTACGTTACATAGACGATATCTTCAGAATATGGTCAGGAACAGAGGCAGAGTTCAACAACTTTTTCACATACATGAGTAACATCGACCCCAGAATCCAATTCACCAGAGAGTTCTCTAGAAAAGAAATCCACTTTCTAGACGTCAGAGTGAGAATCAATAATGAAGGGTATAACACCAACTTATTCCGCAAATCGACGGACAGAAACAATTTACTGCACCGTCTAAGTTTCCATCAACCCAGCCTGATCCGTAACTTACCTTACAGCCAATTACTGTGAATTAAGAGGATTGTCAGTGATCCCGAGGATTATATTCAACAACAAAAAGAGATGGAAAATAAGTTTATAGCCCGTGTCTATAAGAAAGAGGAGACTGAAACCACAATACAGAGGATTATTACCATTGACCGGGAAACGCTACTGTCAGTGAAAACAAAAGACAGCAAGGAGTTGAAAACACCAGTGTATGTATCAAAATTCTCAGTACAAAGTAACATAATCAAAAATACCATTAGAAAACATTGGAGAATTTTCAAGGATGATATAAGGGTATAGCATCTATTTCAACAATTTCCAGTGTTTGTATTTCAAAGGAGCCATAATTTGCGCGATGAACTAGTCAGAACGAAACCTCCCAGCAAGGAACTAGCTACACAACATACCGGAACATTTTCTTGTATGCATTGCACTTATTGCAGCTACGTACTCACAGGTGACATTGTGTATCATCCAAGCACAGGTGAAAAGATTAAACTTAAAACTTTTGGTACCTTTGATAGTACGAACATTATTTACGGGATCAAATGTCCTTGCAGACAGTACTATGTAGGGAAATCATCTCGATCAGCAAAAACTCACTGGAATGAACATCGCTCTTGCATAAGAAATGGCAATTTAAATTCAGCAGTAGCACGGCATTGGATCAACAAAGGACAAAACTTAACCCAAATAAGATTTGTAATCCTTGAAGTGGTTCTGAAAAACAACCCACATGAAGATACCGAGCTCAGACTAGACCAAAGTGAAACTGGGATCCCTTGCTCCCAATGGATTGAATGAGGAGATACACTTTCATTGTTTTATTTAAAAAGTTTTCAACCAAACATGATATGGACCCAGGAACACCCATGTAGCTCTAACATGGGAACACCAGTGTTCTTAGGGATATGTATGCCATATTAGAAATATTTTTTGCTTGATTGGTTATCTGACTAAATCAGTGATAATGATGATCACAGATACTTTTGAGCAAATGTTGAATACTTGATTGAAATCACTGAACATTGGTGATTCAGGCTTATAGTCCCGAGCGCCCCACCAGCATTTGGGACCCGAGCTGCCACGAGATGCGTCACCCATATGCCTGAATCACCATACGTAACTACACAGCTTATATGCACCGAATAGAAATATTTTTGAAATTTCATGTGGAATGGTAACACATATCATATACACCATCATAAGCAGACCAATTGACAGCTGGGGCACATGCATTTAAGAATAGAGCTCGTACATGCCGTTAAAACATTTTTAATATCATTGGTCACCATGGATTAGTGACTCAGCCAGTTTACTGGCACCACCAGTCAAGTATTAGTACAATCTGATTTTTGATATGATACTTTAACAAAGGCCAGCACATACATGCTAGAACGGTGAGCGTAATTACCTACGCCGCGCTCGGCGACGTAAAACACATAAATGAGTCCCGTTGCCTTAGCAACGGGCTCTAAACAGGAAGTAGAGACACTTTTGTGCAAAGCTACACAGCGAATGCTGAAAGGTAAGTGAAGGGAAGCTAACGCTTTAGCGACCTTACGCACAAGATATTGCGATTTGCTCCTGCAAATGTCAAGATTGTCAAATTTATCACAGGTTTCCTCAGAACCAGAACTATTTTGATCCTGACCCCATTCCTCCTCACCTGAATCTTCTGATGATGACTCGTGCCTTTGCCCCTTTCTCCTTGATGTTTTCTTTTTAGTGAAGAGAAAGGGCCTTCTGCGGTTAGAAGCCACCCTGTCACCCTGATAGAACAGGAATGCAAGGGACCCCTTCCCGAAGAAACCGAGAAGAGAGGAAAAAAGCGGATGCTTAAAAAACCTCTCTTAATAGTTGAGTCTTGTTGAAGAGCAGCTGTACTTTAACTCCAGGTATGTGTTGACTCCAGGTAAGTGCTGGCTCCAGATAAGAGTTGACTCCAGGTATGTTCTAACTCCAGGTAGGTGATGGAACTTGTGACCACACTTTGGATCATGTGATGCGAGGAGTTTAAGGTGGTGTATGTTGAACACCGGCAGTCCGGGATTCCGAAGAAAAGGAAACCCAGAATGTAAGAAGGACGGCTGGAAGCAGCCAGCATAGACGAAAACAGAAGGAAACCAAGAAAGATAAGAAAAGGTAAGAGACAGAAAACCTGAGAATGGGTCGGAGTACAGGAAAGCGAACAGAAGAGGGAGGGGCCGAGGAGCCGCAAGAAAGAGGAGAGACTAATAGGAGGGAAAGAAACAGGTGAAAGGATGCAAGCGGGAAGTTAAATGCAAAAGGGAAGAAAACTACGAGCCAAGGGCTGTAGAGGCAAAAATGAAAGCGGTGAAGAAAACCGGTACCGGGAGGGGACCGGTAACAAGGCGGGACTAGGCAAAGCAGACAGCAAAGCTCAGAGCGGGTTACGGAGCGTTACGCAAAAAGTTGCAAACAAAAGGGTGTGGTTAAATACAGAAGCAGGGGACCAGTAGGAAGAAAGACTAGAAAGACAAAACAGGAAGTAAAAACCCAAATGTGGAACATTCTAATGGCGGTGAAGCTGCCATTGTCTTCCTAGTCGCCAGGGAATCCTTCTTGCAAACGGCATGACAGCAAATCACATTACGGCATTTACGCCATATTGAGGACAGACACAGCACCGCCTGAAACGATCGCAACGGCATCATTAATGCAGGTAACAGGAGTGCAAAACTCCATTTATGTAAACAAGGCATAATAACATTACGTAACTAACATACGCCCCTTGAATTTCTTTCTTTTTTGACCACATGTGCTGACAACGATGTGAAATATGGGATTCATGGTATGTGTCCAATTTTAAATTATTTGCTGTTACAATATTATGAATTCATATGATTTGCATTTACCAAATTGTGATTTTATTATTTTTTGTATTATCATAGACTATAAGGTTCGCCCTGATGAAGGAATCAATTTCCGAAATGCATTGGCACTATGACCCTTATGTGTACACGCATTGATGTCTGCCTCTCTAAAGAAGTATTTAGTGAATACAACTAAATATAATTACTTTTCTATATTGATTACTATGGCTAATTTCTTACAGAAAAGCCTAACAAGATACATTGGAATTTACAACAGAGGGAAATCTATTTTCTTTTGAAACCCCCTAGTGGGGACTACATTAGAGAGCGACTGAATAGCTGGATTTGTTTATTCAGCTTTCTTGCTACATGGTTATTTGTAGTCTGGGTGTCTCTGGACTTATCTCAGTCAGCTCCTATATAGTACTGAATTAAACCAAATCATTAAGATACCTAGGACTATACTTATAATAAGTGTGGTGCCCACTTTTTACTCTGCTATATATTTTTTTCAGTCCCAAGTCATATGCCAGAATCCCACCGTGGCCTCTTTACATCTAGGGCAAGTATGTGGGTGTTGCGGATTGATCGTGTGGAGCCTGGATGGTGTCATATATACTCTATGAGTAAAATTATATTGTATAAGTCTAAACCTAGCATTTCTTGATAACTTACAGGTCTGTACCCATATTTTAACCCACTATTCTTCAGGTATCTCTCTCCCGATGTCCCGTTCCCATTTCGCCTTTACAGCTAGTTCTGGAAGTTTCTTTCTTTACTACATCTGCAGATATAGGAGTGATATCAGGCCTCTGCTGTGGGTAGTGTGTAGCATCTGATGCATCAGGGAACTACTCTCTGGTTCTGCCGGGTTTTCTCTCATAGGTCAGCTATTTTCTTCACGATTCGGGCATAACTTAAGAAAGCCCCTTCGGGCATGTCATACCGTTGGTGCCATTCTTGGAATGGCATCAGTTTCCCTTCCTCGTAGAGACCCCCTAATTATGTACACCCTTTACTCCGTAGTTTTGCCCAGTCGAGGTTAGTCAGTATTCCCTTGATCACTGCATCAAAACTAAGCAGTAGGTCCGGACTATATGGATGGGAGTTCTGCAACTTCCCTAATACCTGTTTCCAGATTTCCCTTGGTACAGCATAGATCGCACTCTTTCCCCTGTTTGCCATCGGGTCACATAGTAGTTCGATCCCCTTCCTATGCGTAGGAAAATCCCCTAGTGGACATTTGAGGTCTTCTTCTGGTGTATCCACCCAGTTGGAAACTGTCTGCAGTTGTGCCGCTGCGTAATATACCTCATAATCTGGAAATGTAAGTCCCCCTTCAGTGTATGACCATCGCAGAGTGGTAAACACCATCCTCTGTCTATTCGACCCCCAAAGCAGTTCCCCTATGTAGGTTTCTAACATCTTAAAGAATATTTTCTTAATCTTGTACTGGGTATTGATAAAATAATACAATAACCTGGGTAATATCACCATCTTACATAAGGCTATTTTCCCCATCAGAGAGATCGGTAGGGTTTTCCAAAACTTTATAGACTCCCCTATACTGGGCAGTGCTCTCCCTTTGTTAAACTCGAATGTTTCCTCCAGTTCATGGAAAATTGTAATTCCTAAGTAGCGAAAGGATTCCGGCTCCCACCGAATCCCCCAGTGTGGGAATGAGTCCACTGGTCGTGTGCTCATTGCCCCCCAAAGATTTTTCCTCATTCAGACTATAACCCGACAGCTTTCTGAAATTGGCCAATGCCTCTAGTATTATTGGGATATTAACCCTGGGGTTGCTCACATATATCAGCGCGTCATCTGCGTACAATGATATATTATGCATTATGTCGAGATCTCTGATCCCTGTTTCCTGTATATAGTGCCTAAAGTATCCTGCCAGAGATTCTAGTGCGAGGGTGAATAATATCGGCGATGCCCGGCATCCTTGTCGGATGCCCCTCTCTAGCGTCCATTTCCCTGATATCCAATCATCGTTTTAACTCTTGCCTGGGGGTTGGCATACAGTAATTGGATCCACTGTTGCATTTGGGGGCCCATCCCTATGTCTTACAGGATCTTAAATAACCATTTCCACTCCACTGAATCGAAGGCTTTTGTTGCGTCTAAGGCCATCAGGGCTAATTCTGTTCTGACTGACGGACATGTGCCATTATGAAATGCAATCTCCTGATAATCATGGAAGTATTTTGCCCCCCCTATGAAACCACATTCGTCCGGGTGTATGATTTTAATGACATTATTTTCTAGTTGCATTGCTATTATTTTTCCCAATATTTTCGTATCGACATTCAAGAGTGATATGGGTCGGGGCGTGGCTGACTGGCAGGCGATGAATACGTGATTTCTCATTGCTCCCGGGCCGCCAGCCTGATCCTGCGCCCATCCTGTTCAAAAACTACTTAGGAAATACTCAAATACGCCTCAGCGAAGCGTGAAATACTGCTGCAGCAAACCGCAGCACTGCGGACCATAATCAGTGTGTATTTCAGGAGTTACAGCGACTGAAAACTAGAGACACCCACCTGAGAAAAGAATATCCAAGATGGCCACCGAGAATATGGAATAAGCGGAGAGCGCGGTGACTCAGCGAGGGAGCCGCCCCGTGCCGAGAGAGGACTGTCCCCGGCTGCGCTGACATCGTGGGGGCAGGGGACAGAACGAGCACTGGCCCCCATCTGGCAGAAAGGAGGAATGTACGTGAACGTGCGGGGCTAGTCCACGCCTGCCACTGGCGTACCCGTGATACTCAGTGGCAGCGTGCAGTGCCCGAAGAGGAGAAACCCTTCCCCCGCCACTACACAGCAGCAATGAGCGGACACGACCTGGGAGATCGAGGGCACACGGGTAACAGCTGCAGCTCTGGGAGCCGAAGTGCGCGCCACATCCTGTTCCATACGAGCACCCACGTACAACCATCCCTGCGCACCACAGGAGAAGAAGACGGGAACGCAACCCTTCCCCCCCCGCTCCTGAGACAAAACCAACTGGGAGCTAAGACGAACTGGCAACTGGCTAACAGGACCCACGATACGGGCACGGGCGCTCCGCTTTGCCTAGAGCGCCTGTTAACTCCCCAACGCAGTGGCAACACGCCTTGGAGCGGCGGACACCAAGAACAACGTAAGGAGGGGGAGAGGTGGGTGACGAGGGACGACTGCCACGGGTGCGGGTCCCTGTTCGCTCTCCGGTCACACCAGCACAACCATAAAGACCCCGCGGACCCCAGTGGCCTCTGCCTCGGCATGATGCGACCCGGACTCTGAGGCTCAATAACGGCGCAGGTACTGTAACGCTCACCTGACTCCCACGGGGACGCTGGCCTGGTTCGCGCTGCTGTGACCTCGTCTAAGGTGATGCGCAGGGTTTGGAAGACGGACTGGACCGGGCCCCAGATCTGGCTTGTCTGACTCGCAGAAGTATCCTTCTGTAGGTGAGAATAGGGGGTTAACTGTCTGCGGGGTAATGCAATCGGCCTCCCACTTACCCCTCTCACCCTCCTCAAAACCCTTCTGTGCTTCCCCGTAGCGTCTCACCTTAGGGTCTGGAAGGACGAGCTCTCCATCCTGCTTCTGATGCAGGGGCGCGCTGGTATCCAGTTACGTCACTGGATTTTCGGATGGGTGAGAACCAAACTTGCTTGGCTTCCAGGTAAGTTTTTCTATAAGTGGTTCCCCTTGTGTCCATGCATTAATGTTCTAATGCTAGTGTCTTTTTCCCCATAGGGGCCGGGGTACGGAATGCCGGGGAACAGGCACTGACCCGAGGTGAGCGGTGAAATCCTTGCAGAAATCAGGTAAGTCTTTAATGAGTGTTTTGGTAATGTCTTTTCATTCACTCATTAACGCTGATGTCTTTTTCCCCTTAGGGGCCGGGGTCCGAAAATGCCTGGATGCGGCGCGGACCCGAAATGAAAAGGGAATGACCCAACAGGTAAGTCTTGACATGGAGTTTTAGCTTCCCTTTTCCCTTCTTTCTCTCACCTTTGTTCTTGTCTTTTTCTCCCTAGGCGCGGGGGCGCGACTGCGAATCCGGATGGTCGCTGCTGGAGGCGTCCTGTAAAGGTGAGTAGAATGCGGCGCTGCAGCGATCGATGCGATGTGCTTTTAAAAATAAATGTCTTCCTTTTCAGGATTGTCGGCGAAATGTCTCTGGGATGCAGATTTAGTAGGTGAGGCCTTTTCCTTCTTCTGTTCTCTTGTTCCCTTCCTTTGCAGGTGATTCAGGATGCTGGTAGGTGTGGCAGAAGTCAAGATGCAGGAGCAGACACGGTGAGCGTCCAGCTGCTAGATGCAGAACAACGCGAAGCACGTGTGGCTGATCGGGTGTGGTTTAAATAGCCTTGGAAGAAGTTCCTAGAATGTGTCCTTCCTCCAATCAGGTATGTATCCTTCCCCGACCACGCCCGGGTGGTAAATGAGTCCCACAGGTAAAGTAGTTCCTTTCAGGCCTCAAGGAGGCCGGGGTTCTGCAGCATGGTCTGCATCAGGTAAGCGCACCCAAACACTTTCATAATGAGCCTGGTGCCTATGGCGCCAGGACTGACGTTTTCTATGAGCCTGGCGCCATAGGCGCCAGGACGCTGTCCAAAGGGCCCCTATAAGGGGTTGCTGGGACCTTCCCCGGGGACTTGATGTCCGCTTTCGGGGACGCAGGGCCTGAGCCGGCTCCCCGGGAGCGGGCATCGTGACAGGTACACACGCGCTTCTCATGAACTAAACCACGAGTCACAAGAGGAGAGGACACAATATTATCAGGGCCAAATGATAACAACCCCTTAAGACTCTGAAACTGCGTCACTGAGACATCACTATAAGGGCGAGTCATCCAGGAACAGCTGCCCACCGCGAAGAACACATGGGGTGCTGGTAAACCAAGGAAGCTAGGAGATAAAACCTGCATGGCACCCCAAAAACCATATGAATACCTTGCAGATATCCAAGCGTGCTAGACAGTGGAACAATACACGCAGTAGCAGTTACCATCTGATAAAACCCACACTGGGCGCATCTAACAGCAGTAAACGACATTATCACCCACCCCCTCCCCCAGTGCATGTGCCAAGATCCCATGATCTGGAAAGCACGTCGTACATGGGATGCCCGACAACCAAGTGTCTTGGTGGGCCTCGTTGCACCAAATAGCCAATAACCTACACCACAAGTAGGAGGAGAGAACACTCTTAAGTGGGAAACGAGCAGGACAGAATGCTGAAAACAGTGGAAACATACACAACAGGCTCCAAAGTGACGAATATGGCTGCATTTACAGTCCTGTGAACTACAGATACACCTATCATAAGTGGCAACAACAAAGCAGGACCCCATTCTGTGTCCCCTTTCATTAGACTCCGTGATCCAGTAGAACAAAAGCTCAAAACTCTGAATCGCACCTCAGTGCCAATACTGGCAA
The DNA here is from genome assembly GCF_040938575.1 of Ambystoma mexicanum. NCBI lineage: Eukaryota > Metazoa > Chordata > Amphibia > Caudata > Ambystomatidae > Ambystoma > Ambystoma mexicanum. Next base: position 464,461,983 of record NC_090939.1, on the reverse strand, counting down.
ACCCCCCACCCCGAGACGGAGGAAACCAACATGGGGAAGGACAAACCAAGGAAAACCTCAACACAAAGCAGGATAGAACAATACGCAACAACACCAATGTCCCGCTCACCGGAGAGGCCGGCATCAGTTGAACCTGACAACATGGAGGACGATATATACCTCATAATCTGGAAATGTAAGTCCCCCTTCAGTGTATGACCATCGCAGAGTGGTAAGCACCATCCTCTGTCTATTCGACCCCCAAAGCAGTTCCCCTATGTAGGTTTCTAACATCTTAAAGAATATTTTCTTAATCTTGTACTGGATATTGATAAAATAATACAATAACCTGGGTAATATCACCATCTTACATAAGGCTATTTTCCCCATCAGAGAGATCGGTAGGGTTTTCCAAAACTTTATAGACTCCCCTATACTGGGCAGTGCTCTCCCTTTGTTAAACTCGAATGTTTCCTCCAGTTCATGGAAAATTGTAATTCCTAAGTAGCGAAAGGATTCCGGCTCCCACCGAATCCCCCAGTGTGGGAATGAGTCCACTGGTCGTGTGCTCATTGCCCCCCAAAGATTTTTCCTCATTCAGACTATAACCCGACAGCTTTCTGAAATTGGCCAATGCCTCTAGTATTATTGGGATATTAACCCTGGGGTTGCTCACATATATCAGCGCGTCATCTGCGTACAATGATATATTATGCATTATGTCGAGATCTCTGATCCCTGTTTCCTGTATATAGTGCCTAAAGTATCCTGCCAGAGATTCTAGTGCGGGGGTGAATAATATCGGCGATGCCCGGCATCCTTGTCGGATGCCCCTCTCTAGCGTCCATTTCCCTGATATCCAATCATCGTTTTAACTCTTGCCTGGGGGTTGGCATACAGTAATTGGATCCACTGTTGCATTTGGGGGCCCATCCCTATGTCTTACAGGATCTTAAATAACCATTTCCACTCCACTGAATCGAAGGCCTTTGTTGCGTCTAAGGCCATCAGGGCTAATTCTGTTCTGACTGACGGACATGTGCCATTATGAAATGCAATCTCCTGATAATCATGGAAGTATTTCGCCCCCCCCTATGAAACCACATTCGTCCGGGTGTATGATGTTAATGACATTATTTTCTAGTTGCATTGCTATTATTTTTCCCAATATTTTCGTATCGACATTCAAGAGTGATATGGGTCGGGGCGTGGCCGACTGGCAGGCGATGAATACGTGATTTCTCATTGCTCCCGGGCCGCCAGCCTGATCCTGCGCCCATCCTGTTCAAAAACTACTTAGGAAATACTCAAATACGCCTCAGCGAAGCGTGAAATACTGCTGCAACAAACCGCAGCACTGCGGACCATAATCGGTGTGTATTTCAGGAGTTACAGTGACTGAAAACTAGAGACACCCACCTGAGAAAAGAATATCCAAGATGGCCACTGAGAATATGGAATAAGCGGAGAGCGCGGTGACTCAGCGAGGGAGCCGCCCCATGCCGAGAGAGGACTGTCCCCGGCTGCGCTGACATCGTGGGGGCAGGGGACAGAACGAGCACTGGCCCCCATCTGGCAGAAAGGAGGAATGTACGTGAACGTGCGGGGCTAGTCCACACCTGCCACTGGCGTACCCGTGATACTCAGTGGCAGCGTGCAGTGCCCGAAGAGGAGAAACCCTTCCCCCGCCACTACACAGCAGCAATGAGCGGACACGACCTGGGAGATCGAGGGCACACGGGTAACAGCTGCAGCTCTGGGAGCCGAAGTGCGCGCCACATCCTGTTCCATACGAGCACCCACGTACAACCATCCCTGCGCACCACAGGAGAAGAAGACGGGAACGCAACCCTTCCCCCCCCCCGCTCCTGAGACAAAACCAACAGGGAGCTAAGACGAACTGGCAACTGGCTAACAGGACCCACGATACGGGCACGGGCGCTCCGCTTTGCCTAGAGCGCCTGTTAACTCCCCAACGCAGTGGCAACACGCCTTGGAGCGGCGGACACCAACGGTAAGGAGGGGGAGAGGTGGGTGACGAGGGACGACTGCCACGGGTGCGGGTCCCTGTTCGCTCTCCGGTCACACCAGCACAACCATAAAGACCCCGCGGACCCCAGTGGCCTCTGCCTCGGCATGATGCGACCCGGACTCTGAGGCTCAATAACGGCGCAGGTACTGTAACGCTCACCTGACTCCCACGGGGACGCTGGCCTGGTTCGCGCTGCTGTGACCTCGTCTAAGGTGATGCGCAGGGTTTGGAAGACGGACTGGACCGGGCCCCAGATCTGGCTTGTCTGACTCGCAGAAGTATCCTTCTGTAGGTGAGAATAGGGGGTTAACTGTCTGCGGGGTAATGCAATCGGCCTCCCACTTACCCCTCTCACCCTCCTCAAAACCCTTCTGTGCTTCCCCGTAGCGTCTCACCTTAGGGTCTGGAAGGACGAGCTCTCCATCCTGCTTCTGATGCAGGGGCGCGTTGGTATCCAGTTACGTCACTGGATTTTCGGATGGGTGAGAACCAAACTTGCTTGGCTTCCAGGTAAGTTTTTCTATAAGTGGTTCCCCTTGTGTCCATGCATTAATGTTCTAATGCTAGTGTCTTTTTCCCCATAGGGGCCGGGGTACGGAATGCCGGGGAACAGGCACTGACCCGAGGTGAGCGGTGAAATCCTTGCAGAAATCAGGTAAGTCTTTAATGAGTGTTTTGGTAATGTATTTTCATTCACTCATTAACGCTGATGTCTTTTTCCCCTTAGGGGCCGGGGTCCGAAAATGCCTGGATGCGGCGCGGACCCGAAATGAAAAGGGAATGACCCAACAGGTAAGTCTTGACATGGAGTTTTAGCTTCCCTTTTCCCTTCTTTCTCTCACCTTTGTTCTTGTCTTTTTCTCCCTAGGCGCGGGGGCGCGACTGCGAATCCGGATGGTCGCTGCTGAACATGGAGGCGCCCTGTAAAGGTGAGTAGAATGCGGCGCTGCAGCGATCGATGCGATGTGCTTTTAAAAATAAATGTCTTCCTTTTCAGGATTGTCGGCGAAATGTCTCTGGGATGCAGATTTAGTAGGTGAGGCCTTTTCCTTCTTCTGTTCTCTTGTTCCCTTCCTTTGCAGGTGATTCAGGATGCTGGCAGGTGTGGCAGAAGTCAAGATGCAGGAGCAGACACGGTGAGCGTCCAGCTGCTAGATGCAGAACAACGCGAAGCACGTGTGGCTGATCGGGTGTGGTTTAAATAGCCTTGGAAGAAGTTCCTAGAATGTGTCCTTCCTCCAATCAGGTATGTATCCTTCCCCAACCACGCCCGGGTGGTAAATGAGTCCCACAGGTAAAGTAGTTCCTTTCAGGCCTCAAGGAGGCCGGAGTTCTGCAGCATGGTCTGCATCAGGTAAGCGCACCCAAACACTTTCATAATGAGCCTGGCGCCTATGGCGCCAGGACTGACGTTTTCTATGAGCCTGGCGCCATAGGCGCCAGGACGCTGTCCAAAGGGCCCCTTTAAGGGGTTGCTGGGACCTTCCCCGGGGACTTGATGTCCGCTTTCGGGGACGCAGGGCCTGAGCCAGCTCCCCGGGAGCGGGCATCGTGACAGGTACACACGCGCTTCTCATGAACTAAACCACGAGTCACAAGAGGAGAGGACACAATATTATCAGGGCCAAATGATAACAACCCCTTAAGACTCTGAAACTGCGTCACTGAGACATCACTATAAGGGCGAGTCATCCAGGAACAGCTGCCCACCGCGAAGAACACATGGGGTGCTGGTAAGCCAAGGAAGCTAGGAGATAAAACCTGCATGGCACCCCAAAAACCATATGAATACCTTGCAGATATCCAAGCGTGCTAGACAGTGGAACAATACACGCAGTAGCAGTTACCATCTGATAAAACCCACACTGGGCGCATCTAACAGCAGTAAACGACATTATCACCCACCCCCTCCCCCAGTGCATGTACCAAGATCCCATGACCTGGAAAGCACGTCGTACATGGGATGCCCGACAACCAAGTGTCTTGGTGGGCCTCGTTGCACCAAATAGCCAATAACCTACACCACAAGTAGGAGGAGAGAACACTCTTAAGTGGGAAACGAGCAGGACAGAATGCTGAAAACAGTGGAAACATACACAACAGGCTCCAAAGTGACGAATATGGCTGCATTTACAGTCCTGTGAACTACAGATACACCTATCATAAGTGGCAACAACAAAGCAGGACCCCATTCTGTGTCCCCTTTCATTAGACTCCGTGATCCAGTAGAACAAAAGCTCAAAACTCTGAATCGCACCTCAGTGCCAATACTGGCAAACCCCCCACCCCGAGACGGAGGAAACCAACATGGGGAAGGACAAACCAAGGAAAACCTCAACACAAAGCAGGATAGAACAATACGCAACAACACCAATGTCCCGCTCACCGGAGAGGCCGGCATCAGTTGAACCTGACAACATGGAGGACGATATATACCTCATAATCTGGAAATGTAAGTCCCCCTTCAGTGTATGACCATCGCAGAGTGGTAAGCACCATCCTCTGTCTATTCGACCCCCAAAGCAGTTCCCCTATGTAGGTTTCTAACATCTTAAAGAATATTTTCTTAATCTTGTACTGGATATTGATAAAATAATACAATAACCTGGGTAATATCACCATCTTACATAAGGCTATTTTCCCCATCAGAGAGATCGGTAGGGTTTTCCAAAACTTTATAGACTCCCCTATACTGGGCAGTGCTCTCCCTTTGTTAAACTCGAATGTTTCCTCCAGTTCATGGAAAATTGTAATTCCTAAGTAGCGAAAGGATTCCGGCTCCCACCGAATCCCCCAGTGTGGGAATGAGTCCACTGGTCGTGTGCTCATTGCCCCCCAAAGATTTTTCCTCATTCAGACTATAACCCGACAGCTTTCTGAAATTGGCCAATGCCTCTAGTATTATTGGGATATTAACCCTGGGGTTGCTCACATATATCAGCGCGTCATCTGCGTACAATGATATATTATGCATTATGTCGAGATCTCTGATCCCTGTTTCCTGTATATAGTGCCTAAAGTATCCTGCCAGAGATTCTAGTGCGAGAGTGAATAATATCGGCGATGCCCGGCATCCTTGTCGGATGCCCCTCTCTAGCGTCCATTTCCCTGATATCCAATCATCGTTTTAACTCTTGCCTGGGGGTTGGCATACAGTAATTGGATCCACTGTTGCATTTGGGGGCCCATCCCTATGTCTTACAGGATCTTAAATAACCATTTCCACTCCACTGAATCGAAGGCCTTTGTTGCATCTAAGGCCATCAGGGCTAATTCTGTTCTGACTGACGGACATGTGCCATTATGAAATGCAATCTCCTGATAATCATGGAAGTATTTCGCCCCCCCTATGAAACCACATTCGTCCGGGTGTATGATGTTAATGACATTATTTTCTAGTTGCATTGCTATTATTTTTCCCAATATTTTCGTATCGACATTCAAGAGTGATATGGGTCGGGGCGTGGCCGACTGGCAGGCGATGAATACGTGATTTCTCATTGCTCCCGGGCCGCCAGCCTGATCCTGCGCCCATCCTGTTCAAAAACTACTTAGGAAATACTCAAATACGCCTCAGCGAAGCGTGAAATACTGCTGCAGCAAACCGCAGCACTGCGGACCATAATCGGTGTGTATTTCAGGAGTTACAGCGACTGAAAACTAGAGACACCCACCTGAGAAAAGAATATCCAAGATGGCCACTGAGAATATGGAATAAGCGGAGAGCGCGGTGACTCAGCGAGGGAGCCGCCCCGTGCCGAGAGAGGACTGTCCCCGGCTGCGCTGACATCGTGGGGGCAGGGGACAGAACGAGCACTGGCCCCCATCTGGCAGAAAGGAGGAATGTACGTGAACGTGCGGGGCTAGTCCACGCCTGCTACTGGCGTACCCGTGATACTCAGTGGCAGCGTGCAGTGCCCGAAGAGGAGAAACCCTTCCCCCGCCACTACACAGCAGCAATGAGCGGACACGACCTGGGAGATCGAGGGCACACGGGTAACAGCTGCAGCTCTGGGAGCCGAAGTGCGCGCCACATCCTGTTCCATACGAGCACCCACGTACAACCATCCCTGCGCACCACAGGAGAAGAAGACGGGAACGCAACCCTTCCCCCCCCCCGCTCCTGAGACAAAACCAACAGGGAGCTAAGACGAACTGGCAACTGGCTAACAGGACCCACGATACGGGCACGGGCGCTCCGCTTTGCCTAGAGCGCCTGTTAACTCCCCAACGCAGTGGCAACACGCCTTGGAGCGGCGGACACCAACGGTAAGGAGGGGGAGAGGTGGGTGACGAGGGACGACTGCCACGGGTGCGGGTCCCTGTTCGCTCTCCGGTCACACCAGCACAACCATAAAGACCCCGCGGACCCCAGTGGCCTCTGCCTCGGCATGATGCGACCCGGACTCTGAGGCTCAATAACGGCGCAGGTACTGTAACGCTCACCTGACTCCCACGGGGACGCTGGCCTGGTTCGCGCTGCTGTGACCTCGTCTAAGGTGATGCGCAGGGTTTGGAAGACGGACTGGACCGGGCCCCAGATCTGGCTTGTCTGACTCGCAGAAGTATCCTTCTGTAGGTGAGAATAGGGGGTTAACTGTCTGCGGGGTAATGCAATCGGCCTCCCACTTACCCCTCTCACCCTCCTCAAAACCCTTCTGTGCTTCCCCGTAGCGTCTCACCTTAGGGTCTGGAAGGACGAGCTCTCCATCCTGCTTCTGATGCAGGGGCGCGTTGGTATCCAGTTACGTCACTGGATTTTCGGATGGGTGAGAACCAAACTTGCTTGGCTTCCAGGTAAGTTTTTCTATAAGTGGTTCCCCTTGTGTCCATGCATTAATGTTCTAATGCTAGTGTCTTTTTCCCCATAGGGGCCGGGGTACGGAATGCCGGGGAACAGGCACTGACCCGAGGTGAGCGGTGAAATCCTTGCAGAAATCAGGTAAGTCTTTAATGAGTGTTTTGGTAATGTCTTTTCATTCACTCATTAACGCTGATGTCTTTTTCCCCTTAGGGGCCGGGGTCCGAAAATGCCTGGATGCGGCGCGGACCCGAAATGAAAAGGGAATGACCCAACAGGTAAGTCTTGACATGGAGTTTTAGCTTCCCTTTTCCCTTCTTTCTCTCACCTTTGTTCTTGTCTTTTTCTCCCTAGGCGCGGGGGCGCGACTGCGAATCCGGATGGTCGCTGCTGAACATGGAGGCGCCCTGTAAAGGTGAGTAGAATGCGGCGCTGCAGCGATCGATGCGATGTGCTTTTAAAAATAAATGTCTTCCTTTTCAGGATTGTCGGCGAAATGTCTCTGGGATGCAGATTTAGTAGGTGAGGCCTTTTCCTTCTTCTGTTCTCTTGTTCCCTTCCTTTGCAGGTGATTCAGGATGCTGGCAGGTGTGGCAGAAGTCAAGATGCAGGAGCAGACACGGTGAGCGTCCAGCTGCTAGATGCAGAACAACGCGAAGCACGTGTGGCTGATCGGGTGTGGTTTAAATAGCCTTGGAAGAAGTTCCTAGAATGTGTCCTTCCTCCAATCAGGTATGTATCCTTCCCCGACCACGCCCGGGTGGTAAATGAGTCCCACAGGTAAAGTAGTTCCTTTCAGGCCTCAAGGAGGCCGGAGTTCTGCAGCATGGTCTGCATCAGGTAAGCGCACCCAAACACTTTCATAATGAGCCTGGCGCCTATGGCGCCAGAACTGACGTTTTCTATGAGCCTGGCGCCATAGGCGCCAGGACGCTGTCCAAAGGGCCCCTATAAGGGGTTGCTGGGACCTTCCCCGGGGACTTGATGTCCGCTTTCGGGGACGCAGGGCCTGAGCCGGCTCCCCGGGAGCGGGCATCGTGACAGGTACACACGCGCTTCTCATGAACTAAACCACGAGTCACAAGAGGAGAGGACACAATATTATCAGGGCCAAATGATAACAACCCCTTAAGACTCTGAAACTGCGTCACTGAGACATCACTATAAGGGCGAGTCATCCAGGAACAGCTCCTCTCTAGCGTCCATTTCCCTGATATCCAATCATCGTTTTAACTCTTGCCTGGGGGTTGGCATACAGTAATTGGATCCACTGTTGCATTTGGGGGCCCATCCCTATGTCTTACAGGATCTTAAATAACCATTTCCACTCCACTGAATCGAAGGCCTTTGTTGCGTCTAAGGCCATCAGGGCTAATTCTGTTCTGACTGACGGACATGTGCCATTATGAAATGCAATCTCCTGATAATCATGGAAGTATTTCGCCCCCCCTATGAAACCACATTCGTCCGGGTGTATGATGTTAATGACATTATTTTCTAGTTGCATTGCTATTATTTTTCCCAATATTTTCGTATCGACATTCAAGAGTGATATGGGTCGGGGCGTGGCCGACTGGCAGGCGATGAATACGTGATTTCTCATTGCTCCCGGGCCGCCAGCCTGATCCTGCGCCCATCCTGTTCAAAAACTACTTAGGAAATACTCAAATACGCCTCGGCGAAGCGTGAAATACTGCTGCAACAAACCGCAGCACTGCGGACCATAATCGGTGTGTATTTCAGGAGTTACAGTGACTGAAAACTAGAGACACCCACCTGAGAAAAGAATATCCAAGATGGCCACTGAGAATATGGAATAAGCGGAGAGCGCGGTGACTCAGCGAGGGAGCCGCCCCGTGCCGAGAGAGGACTGTCCCCGGCTGCGCTGACATCGTGGGGGCAGGGGACAGAACGAGCACTGGCCCCCATCTGGCAGAAAGGAGGAATGTACGTGAACGTACGGGGCTAGTCCACGCCTGCCACTGGCGTACCCGTGATACTCAGTGGCAGCGTGCAGTGCCCGAAGAGGAGAAACCCTTCCCCCGCCACTACACAGCAGCAATGAGCGGACACGACCTGGGAGATCGAGGGCACACGGGTAACAGCTGCAGCTCTGGGAGCCGAAGTGCGCGCCACATCCTGTTCCATACGAGCACCCACGTACAACCATCCCTGCGCACCACAGGAGAAGAAGACAGGAACGCAACCCTTCCCCCCCCGCTCCTGAGACAAAACCAACGGGGAGCTAAGACGAACTGGCAACTGGCTAACAGGACCCACGATACGGGCACGGGCGCTCCGCTTTGCCTAGAGCGCCTGTTAACTCCCCAACGCAGTGGCAACACGCCTTGGAGCGGCGGACACCAACGGTAAGGAGGGGGAGAGGTGGGTGACGAGGGACGACTGCCACGGGTGCGGGTCCCTGTTCGCTCTCCGGTCACACCAGCACAACCATAAAGACCCCGCGGACCCCAGTGGCCTCTGCCTCGGCATGATGCGACCCGGACTCTGAGGCTCAATAACGGCGCAGGTACTGTAACGCTCACCTGACTCCCACGGGGACGCTGGCCTGGTTCGCGCTGCTGTGACCTCGTCTAAGGTGATGCGCAGGGTTTGGAAGACGGACTGGACCGGGCCCCAGATCTGGCTTGTCTGACTCGCAGAAGTATCCTTCTGTAGGTGAGAATAGGGGGTTAACTGTCTGCGGGGTAATGCAATCGGCCTCCCACTTACCCCTCTCACCCTCCTCAAAACCCTTCTGTGCTTCCCCGTAGCGTCTCACCTTAGGGTCTGGAAGGACGAGCTCTCCATCCTGCTTCTGATGCAGGGGCGCGTTGGTATCCAGTTACGTCACTGGATTTTCGGATGGGTGAGAACCAAACTTGCTTGGCTTCCAGGTAAGTTTTTCTATAAGTGGTTCCCCTTGTGTCCATGCATTAATGTTCTAATGCTAGTGTCTTTTTCCCCATAGGGGCCGGGGTACGGAATGCCGGGGAACAGGCACTGACCCGAGGTGAGCGGTGAAATCCTTGCAGAAATCAGGTAAGTCTTTAATGAGTGTTTTGGTAATGTCTTTTCATTCACTCATTAACGCTGATGTCTTTTTCCCCTTAGGGGCCGGGGTCCGAAAATGCCTGGATGCGGCGCGGACCCGAAATGAAAAGGGAATGACCCAACAGGTAAGTCTTGACATGGAGTTTTAGCTTCCCTTTTCCCTTCTTTCTCTCACCTTTGTTCTTGTCTTTTTCTCCCTAGGCGCGGGGGCGCGACTGCGAATCCGGATGGTCGCTGCTGAACATGGAGGCGCCCTGTAAAGGTGAGTAGAATGCGGCGCTGCAGCGATCGATGCGATGTGCTTTTAAAAATAAATGTCTTCCTTTTCAGGATTGTCGGCGAAATGTCTCTGGGATGCAGATTTAGTAGGTGAGGCCTTTTCCTTCTTCTGTTCTCTTGTTCCCTTCCTTTGCAGGTGATTCAGGATGCTGGCAGGTGTGGCAGAAGTCAAGATGCAGGAGCAGACACGGTGAGCGTCCAGCTGCTAGATGCAGAACAACGCGAAGCACGTGTGGCTGATCGGGTGTGGTTTAAATAGCCTTGGAAGAAGTTCCTAGAATGTGTCCTTCCTCCAATCAGGTATGTATCCTTTCCCGACCACGCCCGGGTGGTAAATGAGTCCCACAGGTAAAGTAGTTCCTTTCAGGCCTCAAGGAGGCCGGAGTTCTGCAGCATGGTCTGCATCAGGTAAGCGCACCCAAACACTTTCATAATGAGCCTGGCGCCTATGGCGCCAGGACTGACGTTTTCTATGAGCCTGGCGCCATAGGCGCCAGGACGCTGTCCAAAGGGCCCCTATAAGGGGTTGCTGGGACCTTCCCCGGGGACTTGATGTCCGCTTTCGGGGACGCAGGGCCTGAGCCAGCTCCCCGGGAGCGGGCATCGTGACAGGTACACACGCGCTTCTCATGAACTAAACCACGAGTCACAAGAGGAGAGGACACAATATTATCAGGGCCAAATGATAACAACCCCTTAAGACTCTGAAACTGCGTCACTGAGACATCACTATAAGGGCGAGTCATCCAGGAACAGCTGCCCACCGCGAAGAACACATGGGGTGCTGGTAAGCCAAGGAAGCTAGGAGATAAAACCTGCATGGCACCCCAAAAACCATATGAATACCTTGCAGATATCCAAGCGTGCTAGACAGTGGAACAATACACGCAGTAGCAGTTACCATCTGATAAAACCCACACTGGGCGCATCTAACAGCAGTAAACGACATTATCACCCACCCCCTCCCCCAGTGCATGTGCCAAGATCCCATGACCTGGAAAGCACGTCGTACATGGGATGCCCGACAACCAAGTGTCTTGGTGGGCCTCGTTGCACCAAATAGCCAATAACCTACACCACAAGTAGGAGGAGAGAACACTCTTAAGTGGGAAACGAGCAGGACAGAATGCTGAAAACAGTGGAAACATACACAACAGGCTCCAAAGTGACGAATATGGCTGCATTTACAGTCCTGTGAACTACAGATACACCTATCATAAGTGGCAACAACAAAGCAGGACCCCATTCTGTGTCCCCTTTCATTAGACTCCGTGATCCAGTAGAACAAAAGCTCAAAACTCTGAATCGCACCTCAGTGCCAATACTGGCAAACCCCCCACCCCGAGACGGAGGAAACCAACATGGGGAAGGACAAACCAAGGAAAACCTCAACACAAAGCAGGATAGAACAATACGCAACAACACCAATGTCCCGCTCACCGGAGAGGCCGGCATCAGTTGAACCTGACAACATGGAGGACGATATATACCTCATAATCTGGAAATGTAAGTCCCCCTTCAGTGTATGACCATCGCAGAGTGGTAAGCACCATCCTCTGTCTATTCGACCCCCAAAGCAGTTCCCCTATGTAGGTTTCTAACATCTTAAAGAATATTTTCTTAATCTTGTACTGGATATTGATAAAATAATACAATAACCTGGGTAATATCACCATCTTACATAAGGCTATTTTCCCCATCAGAGAGATCGGTAGGGTTTTCCAAAACTTTATAGACTCCCCTATACTGGGCAGTGCTCTCCCTTTGTTAAACTCGAATGTTTCCTCCAGTTCATGGAAAATTGTAATTCCTAAGTAGCGAAAGGATTCCGGCTCCCACCGAATCCCCCAGTGTGGGAATGAGTCCACTGGTCGTGTGCTCATTGCCCCCCAAAGATTTTTCCTCATTCAGACTATAACCCGACAGCTTTCTGAAATTGGCCAATGCCTCTAGTATTATTGGGATATTAACCCTGGGGTTGCTCACATATATCAGCGCGTCATCTGCGTACAATGATATATTATGCATTATGTCGAGATCTCTGATCCCTGTTTCCTGTATATAGTGCCTAAAGTATCCTGCCAGAGATTCTAGTGCGGGGGTGAATAATATCGGCGATGCCCGGCATCCTTGTCGGATGCCCCTCTCTAGCGTCCATTTCCCTGATATCCAATCATCGTTTTAACTCTTGCCTGGGGGTTGGCATACAGTAATTGGATCCACTGTTGCATTTGGGGGCCCATCCCTATGTCTTACAGGATCTTAAATAACCATTTCCACTCCACTGAATCGAAGGCCTTTGTTGCGTCTAAGGCCATCAGGGCTAATTCTGTTCTGACTGACGGACATGTGCCATTATGAAATGCAATCTCCTGATAATCATGGAAGTATTTCGCCCCCCCTATGAAACCACATTCGTCCGGGTGTATGATGTTAATGACATTATTTTCTAGTTGCATTGCTATTATTTTTCCCAATATTTTCGTATCGACATTCAAGAGTGATATGGGTCGGGGCGTGGCCGACTGGCAGGCGATGAATACGTGATTTCTCATTGCTCCCGGGCCGCCAGCCTGATCCTGCGCCCATCCTGTTCAAAAACTACTTAGGAAATACTCAAATACGCCTCAGCGAAGCGTGAAATACTGCTGCAACAAACCGCAGCACTGCGGACCATAATCGGTGTGTATTTCAGGAGTTACAGTGACTGAAAACTAGAGACACCCACCTGAGAAAAGAATATCCAAGATGGCCACTGAGAATATGGAATAAGCGGAGAGCGCGGTGACTCAGCGAGGGAGCCGCCCCGTGCCGAGAGAGGACTGTCCCCGGCTGCGCTGACATCGTGGGGGCAGGGGACAGAACGAGCACTGGCCCCCATCTGGCAGAAAGGAGGAATGTACGTGAACGTGCGGGGCTAGTCCACGCCTGCCACTGGCGTACCCGTGATACTCAGTGGCAGCGTGCAGTGCCCGAAGAGGAGAAACCCTTCCCCCGCCACTACACAGCAGCAATGAGCGGACACGACCTGGGAGATCGAGGGCACACGGGTAACAGCTGCAGCTCTGGGAGCCGAAGTGCGCGCCACATCCTGTTCCATACGAGCACCCACGTACAACCATCCCTGCGCACCACAGGAGAAGAAGACGGGAACGCAACCCTTCCCCCCCCACTCCTGAGACAAAACCAACGGGGAGCTAAGACGAACTGGCAACTGGCTAACAGGACCCACGATACGGGCACGGGCGCTCCGCTTTGCCTAGAGCGCCTGTTAACTCCCCAACGCAGTGGCAACACGCCTTGGAGCGGCGGACACCAACGGTAAGGAGGGGGAGAGGTGGGTGACGAGGGACGACTGCCACGGGTGCGGGTCCCTGTTCCCTCTCCGGTCACACCAGCACAACCATAAAGACCCCGCGGACCCCAGTGGCCTCTGCCTCGGCATGATGCGACCCGGACTCTGAGGCTCAATAACGGCGCAGGTACTGTAACGCTCACCTGACTCCCACGGGGACGCTGGCCTGGTTCGCGCTGCTGTGACCTCGTCTAAGGTGATGCGCAGGGTTTGGAAGACGGACTGGACCGGGCCCCAGATCTGGCTTGTCTGACTCGCAGAAGTATCCTTCTGTAGGTGAGAATAGGGGGTTAACTGTCTGCGGGGTAATGCAATCGGCCTCCCACTTACCCCTCTCACCCTCCTCAAAACCCTTCTGTGCTTCCCCGTAGCGTCTCACCTTAGGGTCTGGAAGGACGAGCTCTCCATCCTGCTTCTGATGCAGGGGCGCGTTGGTATCCAGTTACGTCACTGGATTTTCGGATGGGTGAGAACCAAACTTGCTTGGCTTCCAGGTAAGTTTTTCTATAAGTGGTTCCCCTTGTGTCCATGCATTAATGTTCTAATGCTAGTGTCTTTTTCCCCATAGGGGCCGGGGTACGGAATGCCGGGGAACAGGCACTGACCCGAGGTGAGCGGTGAAATCCTTGCAGAAATCAGGTAAGTCTTTAATGAGTGTTTTGGTAATGTCTTTTCATTCACTCATTAACGCTGATGTCTTTTTCCCCTTAGGGGCCGGGGTCCGAAAATGCCTGGATGCGGCGCGGACCCGAAATGAAAAGGGAATGACCCAACAGGTAAGTCTTGACATGGAGTTTTAGCTTCCCTTTTCCCTTCTTTCTCTCACCTTTGTTCTTGTCTTTTTCTCCCTAGGCGCGGGGGCGCAACTGCGAATCCGGATGGTCGCTGCTGAACATGGAGGCGCCCTGTAAAGGTGAGTAGAATGCGGCGCTGCAGCGATCGATGCGATGTGCTTTTAAAAATAAATGTCTTCCTTTTCAGGATTGTCGGCGAAATGTCTCTGGGATGCAGATTTAGTAGGTGAGGCCTTTTCCTTCTTCTGTTCTCTTGTTCCCTTCCTTTGCAGGTGATTCAGGATGCTGGCAGGTGTGGCAGAAGTCAAGATGCAGGAGCAGACACGGTGAGCGTCCAGCTGCTAGATGCAGAACAACGCGAAGCACGTGTGGCTGATCGGGTGTGGTTTAAATAGCCTTGGAAGAAGTTCCTAGAATGTGTCCTTCCTCCAATCAGGTATGTATCCTTCCCCGACCACGCCCGGGTGGTAAATGAGTCCCACAGGTAAAGTAGTTCCTTTCAGGCCTCAAGGAGGCCGGAGTTCTGCAGCATGGTCTGCATCAGGTAAGCGCACCCAAACACTTTCATAATGAGCCTGGCGCCTATGGCGCCAGGACTGACGTTTTCTATGAGCCTGGCGCCATAGGCGCCAGGACGCTGTCCAAAGGGCCCCTATAAGGGGTTGCTGGGACCTTCCCCGGGGACTTGATGTCCGCTTTCGGGGACGCAGGGCCTGAGCCAGCTCCCCGGGAGCGGGCATCGTGACAGGTACACACGCGCTTCTCATGAACTAAACCACGAGTCACAAGAGGAGAGGACACAATATTATCAGGGCCAAATGATAACAACCCCTTAAGACTCTGAAACTGCGTCACTGAGACATCACTATAAGGGCGAGTCATCCAGGAACAGCTGCCCACCGCGAAGAACACATGGGGTGCTGGTAAGCCAAGGAAGCTAGGAGATAAAACCTGCATGGCACCCCAAAAACCATATGAATACCTTGCAGATATCCAAGCGTGCTAGACAGTGGAACAATACACGCAGTAGCAGTTACCATCTGATAAAACCCACACTGGGCGCATCTAACAGCAGTAAACGACATTATCACCCACCCCCTCCCCCAGTGCATGTGCCAAGATCCCATGACCTGGAAAGCACGTCATACATGGGATGCCCGACAACCAAGTGTCTTGGTGGGCCTCGTTGCACCAAATAGCCAATAACCTACACCACAAGTAGGAGGAGAGAACACTCTTAAGTGGGAAACGAGCAGGACAGAATGCTGAAAACAGTGGAAACATACACAACAGGCTCCAAAGTGACGAATATGGCTGCATTTACAGTCCTGTGAACTACAGATACACCTATCATAAGTGGCAACAACAAAGCAGGACCCCATTCTGTGTCCCCTTTCATTAGACTCCGTGATCCAGTAGAACAAAAGCTCAAAACTCTGAATCGCACCTCAGTGCCAATACTGGCAAACCCCCCACCCCGAGACGGAGGAAACCAACATGGGGAAGGACAAACCAAGGAAAACCTCAACACAAAGCAGGATAGAACAATACGCAACAACACCAATGTCCCGCTCACCGGAGAGGCCGGCATCAGTTGAACCTGACAACATGGAGGACGATATATACCTCATAATCTGGAAATGTAAATCCCCCTTCAGTGTATGACCATCGCAGAGTGGTAAGCACCATCCTCTGTCTATTCGACCCCCAAAGCAGTTCCCCTATGTAGGTTTCTAACATCTTAAAGAATATTTTCTTAATCTTGTACTGGATATTGATAAAATAATACAATAACCTGGGTAATATCACCATCTTACATAAGGCTATTTTCCCCATCAGAGAGATCGGTAGGGTTTTCCAAAACTTTATAGACTCCCCTATACTGGGCAGTGCTCTCCCTTTGTTAAACTCGAATGTTTCCTCCAGTTCATGGAAAATTGTAATTCCTAAGTAGCGAAAGGATTCCGGCTCCCACCGAATCCCCCAGTGTGGGAATGAGTCCACTGGTCGTGTGCTCATTGCCCCCCAAAGATTTTTCCTCATTCAGACTATAACCCGACAGCTTTCTGAAATTGGCCAATGCCTCTAGTATTATTGGGATATTAACCCTGGGGTTGCTCACATATATCAGCGCGTCATCTGCGTACAATGATATATTATGCATTATGTCGAGATCTCTGATCCCTGTTTCCTGTATATAGTGCCTAAAGTATCCTGCCAGAGATTCTAGTGTGAGGGTGAATAATATCGGCGATGCCCGGCATCCTTGTCGGATGCCCCTCTCTAGCGTCCATTTCCCTGATATCCAATCATCGTTTTAACTCTTGCCTGGGGGTTGGCATACAGTAATTGGATCCACTGGTGCATTTGGGGGCCCATCCCTATGTCTTACAGGATCTTAAATAACCATTACCACTCCACTGAATCGAAGGCCTTTGTTGCGTCTAAGGCCATCAGGGCTAATTCTGTTCTGACTGACGGACATGTGCCATTATGAAATGCAATCTCCTGATAATCATGGAAGTATTTCGCCCCCCCTATGAAACCACATTCGTCCGGGTGTATGATGTTAATGACATTATTTTCTAGTTGCATTGCTATTATTTTTCCCAATATTTTCGTATCGACATTCAAGAATGATATGGGTCGGGGCGTGGCCGACTGGCAGGCGATGAATACGTGATTTCTCATTGCTCCCGGGCCGCCAGCCTGATCCTGCGCCCATCCTGTTCAAAAACTACTTAGGAAATACTCAAATACGCCTCAGCGAAGCGTGAAATACTGCTGCAACAAACCGCAGCACTGCGGACCATAATCGGTGTGTATTTCAGGAGTTACAGTGACTGAAAACTAGAGACACCCACCTGAGAAAAGAATATCCAAGATGGCCACTGAGAATATGGAATAAGCGGAGAGCGCGGTGACTCAGCGAGGGAGCCGCCCCGTGCCGAGAGAGGACTGTCCCCGGCTGCGCTGACATCGTGGGGGCAGGGGACAGAACGAGCACTGGCCCCCATCTGGCAGAAAGGAGGAATGTACGTGAACGTGCGGGGCTAGTCCACGCCTGCCACTGGCGTACCCGTGATACTCAGTGGCAGCGTGCAGTGCCCGAAGAGGAGAAACCCTTCCCCCGCCACTACACAGCAGCAATGAGCGGACACGACCTGGGAGATCGAGGGCACACGGGTAACAGCTGCAGCTCTGGGAGCCGAAGTGCGCGCCACATCCTGTTCCATACGAGCACCCACGTACAACCATCCCTGCGCACCACAGGAGAAGAAGACGGGAACCCAACCCTTCCCCCCCGCTCCTGAGACAAAACCAACGGGGAGCTAAGACGAACTGGCAACTGGCTAACAGGACCCACGATACGGGCATGGGCGCTCCGCTTTGCCTAGAGTGCCTGTTAACTCCCCAACGCAGTGGCAACACGCCTTGGAGCGGCGGACACCAAGAACAACGGTAAGGAGGGGGAGAGGTGGGTGACGAGGGACGACTGCCACGGGTGCGGGTCCCTGTTCGCTCTCCGGTCACACCAGCACAACCATAAAGACCCCGCGTACCCCAGTGGCCTCTGCCTCGGCATGATGCGACCCGGACTGTGAGGCTCAATAACGGCGCAGGTACTGTAACGCTCACCTGACTCCCACGGGGACGCTGGCCTGGTTCGCGCTGCTGTGACCTCGTCTAAGGTGATGCGCAGGGTTCGGAAGACGGACTGGACCGGGCCCCAGATCTGGCTTGTCTGACTCGCAGAAGTATCCTTCTGTAGGTGAGAATAGGGGGTTAACTGTCTGCGGGGTAATGCAATCGGCCTCCCACTTACCCCTCTCACCCTCCTCAAAACCCTTCTGTGCTTCCCCGTAGCGTCTCACCTTAGGGTCTGGAAGGACGAGCTCTCCATCCTGCTTCTGATGCAGGGGTGCGTTGGTATCCAGTTACGTCACTGGATTTTCGGATGGGTGAGAACCAAACTTGCTTGGCTTCCAGGTAAGTTTTTCTATAAGTGGTTCCCCTTGTGTCCATGCATTAATGTTCTAATGCTAGTGTATTTTTCCCCATAGGGGCCGGGGTACGGAATGCCGGGGAACAGGCACTGACCCGAGGTGAGCGGTGAAATCCTTGCAGAAATCAGGTAAGTCTTTAATGAGTGTTTTGGTAATGTCTTTTCATTCACTCATTAACGCTGATGTCTTTTTCCCCTTAGGGGCCGGGGTCCGAAAATGCCTGGATGCGGCGCGGACCCAAAATGAAAAGGGAATGACCCAACAGGTAAGTCTTGACATGGAGTTTTAGCTTCCCTTTTCCCTTCTTTCTCTCACCTTTGTTCTTGTCTTTTTCTCCCTAGGCGCGGGGGCGCGACTGCGAATCCGGATGGTCGCTCCTGAACATGGAGGCGCCCTGTAAAGGTGAGTAGAATGCGGCGCTGCAGCGATCGATGCGATGTGCTTTTAAAAATAAATGTCTTCCTTTTCAGGATTGTCGGTGAAATGTCTCTGGGATGCAGATTTAGTAGGTGAGGCCTTTTCCTTCTTCTGTTCTCTTGTTCCCTTCCTTTGCAGGTGATTCAGGATGCTGGCAGGTGTGGCAGAAGTCAAGATGCAGGAGCAGACACGGTGAGCGTCCAGCTGCTAGATGCAGAACAACGCGAAGCACGTGTGGCTGATCGGGTGTGGTTTAAATAGCCTTGGAAGAAGTTCCTAGAATGTGTCCTTCCTCCAATCAGGTATGTATCCTTCCCTGACCACGCCCGGGTGGTAAATGAGTCCCACAGGTAAAGTAGTTCCTTTCAGGCCTCAAGGAGGCTGGGGTTCTGCATCATGGTCTGCATCAGGTAAGCGCACCCAAACACTTTCATAATGAGCCTGGCGCCTATGGCGCCAGGACTGACGTTTTCTATGAGCCTGGCGCCATAGGCGCCAGGACGCTGTCCAAAGGGCCCCTATAAGGGGTTGCTGGGACCTTCCCCGGGGACTTGATGTCCGCTTTCGGGGACGCAGGGCCTGAGCCGGCTCCCTGGGAGCGGGCATCGTGACAGGTACACACGCGCTTCTCATGAACTAAACCACGAGTCACAAGAGGAGAGGACACAATATTATCAGGGCCAAATGATAACAACCCCTTAAGACTCTGAAACTGCGTCACTGAGACATCACTATAAGGGTGAGTCATCCAGGAACAGCTGCCCACCGCGAAGAACACATGGGGTGCTGGTAAGCCAAGGAAGCTAGGAGATAAAACCTGCATGGCACCCCAAAAACCATATGAATACCTTGCAGATATCCAAGCGTGCTAGACAGTGGAACAATACACGCAGTAGCAGTTACCATCTGATAAAACCCACACTGGGCGCATCTAACAGCAGTAAACGACATTATCACCCACCCCCTCCCCCAGTGCATGTGCCAAGATCCCATGACCTGGAAAGCACATCGTACATGGGATGCCCGACAACCAAGTGTCTTGGTGGGCCTCGTTGCACCAAATAGCCAATAACCTACACCACAAGTAGGAGGAGAGAACACTCTTAAGTGGGAAACGAGCAGGACAGAATGCTGAAAACAGTGGAAACATACACAACAGGCTCCAAAGTGACGAATATGGCTGCATTTACAGTCCTGTGAACTACAGATACACCTATCATAAGTGGCAACAACAAAGCAGGACCCCATTCTGTGTCCCCTTTCATTAGACTCCGTGATCCAGTAGAACAAAAGCTCAAAACTCTGAATCGCACCTCAGTGCCAATACTGGCAAACCCCCCACCCCGAGACGGAGGAAACCAACATGGGGAAGGACAAACCAAGGAAAACCTCAACACAAAGCAGGATAGAATAATACGCAACAACACCAATGTCCCGCTCACCGGAGAGGCCGGCATCAGTTGAACCTGACAACATGGAGGACGATATCTCCCTCAGAGACGTGATGGGTGCCATTGCCAGCTCCAGAACATCAATGGAGAAGAAAATGGACAGTATTGGTGCCGACGTGTCCCTACTGAGACACGACCTCCAGAAATTGACCTTGCGCACCGGAGAGGCCGAGGCACGCATCTCGGAAGCAGAGGACAGCATAGGGGGAGGTCAATAGACATATGTCTGGCATGCTAGACCGCATCAAAATCCTGGAAGCAAGAGCAGATGAAGGCGAAGGGAGATCCAGGCGCAATAACATCTGCATACTTGGCCTCCCTGAGAAGACAGAAGGAGCAAGCATGGAGCTATTCCTCGAAGAGTGGCTCACAGACATATTTGATGCAAAATCCTTTTCTAAATTCTTCTCCATTGAGCGGGCACATCGCATCCCATCTGGTAAAGTCATGCCAGGGGCACCACTGCGCACAATCATCACAAGATTTTTGAATTATAGGGATAGAGATGCTGTACTACAGATGGCAAGATCGAAAGGGCCATCACCAACAATGGATCCAAAATCGCCTTCTTCCCTGACTTCACCAGGGAAGTGCAAAAAGCGCATCAATCCTTCGATCCACTCAAACAGCGGCTACAGACACTGGGAACAAAATGTGGTCTAATCTTTCCTGGACAGCTCAAAATATTCCACAATGGAACCACAGTGCATTTTACAAATCCGAAAGAAGCATGGAACTGGACGGAGAATCACATAGCAGGTGATTGGAGCACCAAGAAGAAAACAGGGGGCGAACGTAATAGACCACACCCAGAGAGACCACCAGACAACAGACCCCTACCACAACAAGAGGAAATGCTGCCACGAGGAAATGAATAACAACAGACAGGCTACAACCGAAAACAACACAACCGCTGAACAATGAAACGCAACGGAGCCTATGCTCCAAACAGAAACATGAATCGCAAAGTACACAATGGCTGGCGGCCAAACCAGAACCGCCCCTCCTGGACAAGGAAGCGACCGCTTAGTAGTTAACCAGTTTTGTTTTGTTCAGTGTTTAAGTTATGAAGGGGCGACAGATGCTTCAGTTGAGGGCGAAGTATGGGGAGGGGAGAGTTGGATATAGGTTTAGAAGATGGAATAGCTCAGCGGATTGTCGAAGCATACAAAAAAGAGGAACTAAACGAACAATAGTCATTGCCCCCTGTCACAAGACGAGCGTGGGCAATGCCACCACCCCAGGAGGCAGCAATGTCAACCAGAACTGTGAGTGCTGACGCAACTTTACAAGATAACAAGACTCGAACCCTAAAGCTTCTCACCTGGAACGTGAACGGCTTAGGAAACAGCCTGAAAAGACGATTGGTACAACAGTTATTGAATAGACATGGCCCAGACATAGCCTTCCTAACAGAGACTCATCTAGCAGGTACTACCAATGCGCTGTTCAATCGCTCCAACTATCGCACGGCAACACAGGCAGGCTTCACGATGGGAGCCAGGGGAGTACTGATACTAGTACACAAAAGACTGCCACTCACCCTCACGAAAACAATACAGGACACTGGAGGCAGATTCACGTATTCCACAGGCACGCTCTGGAACAAAACAATATCCCTAATGGAGATCTACACTCCGTCCGCTCTGCAATCCATGCTAATAGAGAATATAACACCTTTGCTGACTGGGGATACCTTGGACATCCTGATTCTAGGAGGTGACTTTAACGACATCATGAATAATACACAGGACCGCACTCACCTACGCAGCAGAGACCCCAACCGCCGAACCAGCCTGGCTGCATTTGTGGAGGCATTTGGTTTCAGAGACGCGTGGCGAGACCTATATCCTGAAGAGCCGCAATACTCCTACCACTCTGGGGTACATGCATCATTATCACACTTAGATTACTTCTTTGTACCAGCAGCAATAATACGCACAGCAACACAAGCAGAATACCTTCCAAGAGGTATCTCAGATAACTCCCCCCTACTCATGTCTATTATGACATGCAAACCAACCACCCCACCGGTATGGAGATTGAACAGTTATCATCTGGGCTCCCCTGAACTAATAGAACGCCTACAAACTGCTAGCACGACATATTTTGAACTAAATGAAGGATCGGTAGACTGTCCCATTACACTATGGGAAGCCTACAAACCGGTGATACGAGGGGAAATCATTTCCTGCACTATAGCACAAAGGAAAACACATTTGGAATCAGTGAAGGAGGCAGAGGCAAATGTAAAACAAGCAGAGAGAATACACCCAACCCAGGATTGCGCTGACACAAACAGAGCCCTGATTCTGGCCCAGAAAAAACTGCAAAACATCGCATTGGACAACGCAAAACAGGCGCATGCAGCAATGAAAGCCAGAGTTTATGAAACAGGTGACAAGGCCGGGAAGATGCTTGCCTGGCTCGAACGGAGAGATGAGGGGCACAACCAAGTGAGAACAATTATATCCCAACAATCGGAACCACGTCTGACGGATGCGGAGATAGCTGAAGAATTTGCAAGATACTACGAGGACCTGTACAGGGCACCTGCATCTCCCCCTGAGACCTCTATTTTAGAGGAGATTTCCCTACCCTCCCAAGACACCGAACAAGTTGCTACCCCGGAGAAGGAAATCGCAGAGGATGAGATTATAACAGCCATGATGCAGCTCCAATCCGGTAAGACACCTGGACCGAATGGCTTCCTCGTAGAAACCTGGAAAAAGATAGGAGGTAGCGAATTGGCCCCACACCTGCTCAAAATGTACCAGCAAGCCCGCAACATGGGATGCCTACCGGCGGACCTAAGAAAGGCTACAATAATTGTAATGCCCAAAGCAAATAAACCCCCAGACAGGTGTAGCTCATACAGACCGATCTCCCTTATTAATACCGAGGCGAAGATACTGGCCAAACTATTAGTGACACGCCTACAGCGGGTCATATCATCTTTGATTCACCCAGACCAATGTGGCTTCATGCCTAATAGATCTACAAGAATGAACATTCGTAGAATACACTTAGCCATTGAATGTGCCCAGACCCTGAATATCCCACTGGGAGTCCTCGCAATAGACTTTGAAAAGGTGTTTGATTCTATCCACTGGGAGGCACTATGGGAGATTATGCGTAAAATGGGGTTCCGAGACCAGTTCCTGTCCTGGGTCCAACTACTGTACAACGCGCCAATGGCTGAAGTCAGGGTGAATGGCTGGACGTCTCGATCCTTTGCCTTGGGGAAAGGGACGCAACAAGGCTGCCCCCTATCAGCCCTCCTCTTTGTATTAGCCATGGAACCATTGGCCCAGCTGCTAAGAGATACATCCACATGGAGAGGCATCCTGGGGAGGCTAGACTGGGAAGACAAAGTCTCACTATATGCAGACGACCTAATGATATATATGCAAGATCCCAAGGTGACATGGGCGATAGTGACACAGTTACTCCAAAAATACGGGGCCTTTAGTGGCCTAAAAGTGAATTGGTCCAAATCCACACTATTCGCATTGGACCAACTAGGCATGGAAGCCCCAGAACCCTGCCCATATAGAATGGCCCCTGAACATGTAACGCTCACCTGATTCCCGTAGAGGCGCCGGTCTTGACTGGGCGTATACCGTATCTTCAAAGGTGATGTGTAACACACGGCTGGCTCTTTGGGCTGGACCTCTGTGCACTGTATGTCTGACTCGAAGGGTAAGATGTCTGCAGATAGAAAATATGGGATTAATGAACTGGGTTATTGAATGTCTCTCTCTTCTTCCCTTTCTCTTCTCCTGTAGAACCCCAAAGGTTAACGCTCTCACCTTAGGTAAGTGAACGCTGTGCTCTCCATCTGCCTCGGGGCAGGGTGTGTAACCAGTTTCTTCACTGAATAAGGGGAGCAGGCCTCTTGACTTCAGAGGACTGCTGTCCGTCGTTTACTGCACGAACGGTAAGTTTCGAGTAATTCTAATGTCTTTAAAAGTCTTTAGTAATGATGTCTCTTGTTTTGCAGGGTTCCGGCGATGGCGGATGACGGGCTGAAGTGAGTTGAAGATGGAGCCTGTGTGATGAATAGAAGCGCCTGGAAGCACGTAAGTAAGCGCTTGTTGCCTGCTTCACGATGCGCTCTGACTGTCTTTTTATTTTGCAGGTACAAGTTCGGAGCGGCTGCAGGGTGCCGGAATACCCACTGGGTTAGATGTGGAAAGGAGTAATGGCACATGAGTATTAAAGTTCCCCAATGTCTTTAAACGCACCTTGTTTTGTCTTTCAGATGCGGGATGCAGCGCCGAAGGCCTCCGGAGCGTGCGAAGAGTTGGTAAGCTTTTGTCTTTCAGATGCCGGAATGCAGTGCGAAGACCTCCGGAGCGCACAAAGAGTAGGTAAGCCTTTGTCTTTCAGATGCCGGAATGCAGCGCGAGGCGTTGGTGACAGCCAATGGACCAGGTAAGTGAAGCGCTGTCACTGAAGACCGTAATGCTAACCTGTTCTTTCTTGTCTTTATAGGTGTTGCTGAAGACTGGATTCAGGATGGTAAGCCTTTTTCCTTAGGCCCAGGATCAGATGCAGAAGACACGATGAGCGTTCTGCTGCAGAGGATGCAGAATAACGCAAAGCAAGATTCATCCATCGGGTGTGGTTTAAATAGCCTCCTGTAGTGCTTAGATGTCTCCTTCCACAGCCACGCCTAGGTAAGAAAAGAGTTCCTGCTTTCCAGAAGAGTTCCAGTGTTCTGAACCTAGGGAGTGGCTCCTGCCCCCACCCAACAGGAAAAGTAGTTCCAAACAGAAGAGGATCAGAGGCTCAACTGGCAGGCAAGTAAGCAGCATGGTCTGCTGCAGGTAAGTCCACCCAAGCATTATGAGCCCGGCGCTTCCAGCGCTGGGACTGGGCATATTTATGAGCCTGGTGCCACTGGCGCCAGGACTGGGTCCAAAAGGTCCCAATTGGGACTGGTTGGCACTCGGAACCTGGGTTATGGATCTGCTTCCAAGGGAGTTGGGAAAACCCTGACCTTTTGGAAGCAGAGATCATGACAGTACCCCCCCCTCAAGGCCCCTCCCAAACCGGGCTTCTCTGGGGGTTTTGGCTTGTCAGGAAATGTTTGGTGAAATCTTTTGATTAGGCGAGGAGCGTGGACATATTCAGCAGGTTCCCAGGATCTCTCTTGGGGGCCGTAGCCTTTCCAGTCAATTAGGTAAAATAGTTTAGATTTGGAGATCTTGGAGTCCAGAATGCTTTTGACTTCAAACTCGAGTTCTCTATCAACTAGGATGGGTTTTGGAGATTTAGTTAGTTCGGTTTGAGGTTGCACGGGTTTTAATAGAGAGACGTGGAAGACCGGATGTATCTTCATGTGCGGGGGCAAGTCCAACTTGACCGCTACTGGGTTTACTATGGTAGTGATGGAATAGGGACCAAGGTATCTTGGGTTGAATGTGCGTGGCCCTTTTAGAGGTAGGTATTTGGTGGATAACCAGACTTGATCCCTTACTTGATATTGAGGGGCTTCCTTCCGATGTTGATCTGCTCCTTTCTTGTATTGTTCTTTAGCCCTTTGAAGGTGAGAAACAGCTTCCTTAAAGGCTTGGGTGATTGTAGAATGCAGGTAGTCTACTGCCGGTGTTTCAAGATCTTGGAGGGGATCCAACTCCGAGGTTCGAGGGTGACTGCCGTATAAAAGAAAAAACAGGGTTTTCCCAGTTCCCGAATGGACAGAGTTATTGTAGGCATATTCGGCTATCCAAAGGATGTCTTTCCAAGTTTTTTCAGTTTGTTGCAGCATGCAGCGTAAATACTGTTCCAGAGTTTGATTGGTCCTCTCGGTTTGTCCGTTGGTCTGAGGGTGGTGACTGGTCGATAGTCTCACATCAATTTGAGCCGACCGACAGCAACTTCGCCAAAAATGAGAAATAAATTGACTACCTCGATCCGAAATTAGAACCGAAGGAAAACCGTGCAGTCGGACGATGTTTTCGAGAAATTCTCGGGCCAGAGTTGCTGCTGTTGGCAAGCCTTTGAGCGGAATGAAATGCGCCATCTTGGAGAATAAGTCCACGATTACTAGAATCGTATTGTATCCGGAGCATGGAGGTAGATCGGTGATGAAGTCCATAGAAAGCGTATGCCAAGGGCGAGGTGGGATGTCAATAGGGCGTAAGAGGCCTGTTGGTCTTTCCTTTTGACTCTTGTTTTGGGCGCATACTCCACAGGACATTATAAAGTCTCTGATATCTTTTTTCCAAGACGGCCACCAGAAGTAGCGCTTGATCTTTTCTGAGGTCTTGGCCATACCGGGATGTCCTTCCATTAAAGAATCGTGATAACAAGAGATTACTTTTTTCTGTAAATCTGTGCTGGGCAGGTATAATCGTTCTTGGAAATACAATAAATTGTCCTTTACTGCAAAGTCCTTTCCCTGCAGATGCCAATTCTGTATGTCTGCTGGAGTTACAAGTTGCCTGGATTTATCCTTAACTTCCTCTATGGATTGTGTGGCGATTACACCCAGAATTCTTTGTTCGGGAATGATTGGTACAGGTTTAGGGTTGATCAAGTGTTCTTCCACTCCCATCCGAGAAAGGGCATCAGCTTTACCGTTTTTTGTACCAGGTCGATAGGTAATTATGAAGTCAAACTCGGCAAAGAATAATGCCCAACCGAGTTGTCTAGAGGATTGGGCTTTTGCGGTTTTCAAATATTGCAGGTTTCGGTGATCCGTAATCACAGTAACGGTGTGTCGGGCCCCCAGCAGATAATGCCGCCAAGCCTTAAAGGCAGACTTGATAGCCAGAAGTTCCTTGTCAGTAATCGTGTAATTGATTTCAGGAGGCGAGAATTTGCGGGACCAAAATACCACGGGATGCAACTGATTGGTTACCGGGTCCTTTTGTGATAGAACTGCCCCCATGGCAAGGCTTGAAGCATCAGTTTCCACGATGTAGGGGAGTTCGGGGCGAGGGTGTTTTAAGATTGGTGCAGAGATGAATTTAGTCTTCAAATCCTGGAAAGCTTGTTCCGCCTCGGTAGACCATTCAAAACGTTTGTTTTTCTTTAACAAGGCAGTGATGGGCTGGACTATTCGAGAAAATTCGGGGATAAACCTGCGGTAAAAGTTAGCGAAGCCTAACATGCTTTGCACACCTTTTACGGAGGATGGTGATGGCCATTTGAGAACTGCATCGACCTTCTTTGAATCCATACGCACTCCGCTAGGTGATAATATGAATCCCAAGAATTCAACTTCAGTCACGTTGAAAACACATTTTTCCAACTTAGCGAAAAGTTTGTGTTGACGCAATCTTTCGAGGACCATTTTCACGTGTTTCCGATGTTCAGATTCCGATGAAGAATAAACGAGGATGTCGTCAATGTAAACAACAACACACACATCTATGAGCTCTCTGAGGACATCGTTCATAAAATATTGAAAGGCGGCCGGGGCATTGCAAAGTCCGAAGGGCATGACCTGATATTCAAATAGCCCATATTTGGTGCGGAAGGCCGTCTTCCATTCATCGCCCTCTTTTACTCGTACCAAGTGGTAGGCTCCTCTAAGATCCAGCTTTGTATATATGCATGCTTTTCTGACTTGCTCCAGGAGTTCAGGGATCAAAGGTAACGGATATCTATTCTTGACGGTGATCTGGTTCAGGGAGCGATAATCTATACAAGTTCTAAGGTCTCCTTCCTTTTTTGGAACGAAGAACAAAGCTGAAGAAGCAGGGGACTTGGAAGGACGAATAAACCCATTTGCCAGGTATTGATCCAGGTATTGTCGAAGGTGAAGGTTCTCAGGCTCGGTGAGGGCATAAATTCTACTACAAGGAGGAGTAGATCCAGGTATCAGGTCTATCTGGCAGTCATAAGACCTATGAGGAGGTAGAGAGTTAGCCTGATCCTTCCGGAAAACATCTTGGTATTCTAGGTATTCGGGAGGTAACTGGGGAGTCTCTGAGGAAATTGCTGCCAGTGCAACACCAGGTGGAGGGTGACAAGTAGAGACACATTCTGGAAACTGGACCGTTCTTGCTCGCCAATCGATCAGAGGATTGTGTTTCTCTAACCAAGGTATTCCTAGAATAATCTGAAACTGAGGAGCCTTGATCACATCGAACACGATCTTCTCATGGTGTCCATCTTGACTTACTAGCGTCACTTCTTGAGTGGTATGCGTTACTGGTCCGGAGGCTATCTCTGTTCCATCCACCGTAGTAATGACGTCCTTTACAGCCTTGGGACAAAGAGTTAGATTCATCCTCAAAACCATTTCATGATCCACATAATTGCCGATGGCACCGCTGTCGACGTAAGCTTCAATTGCATGTAATCGATCCGGATTATTAGGGCTAATGAGGACCATAGGTATCACGAAATGCGAGGTCACGGAACTGGTTTTCACGCTCGGCAAGAGGACCTCTATTCTTGTCGGGCGAGGTCGTTTCCCTGCTCAGAGTTTGTAACTTTGGTAACTGCAGCTCCTACTGCCTTCTTGGCAGGTTTCACCGGACAGTCTCGAAGAAAGTGCCCTGAGTTTCCGCAATAGAGGCATAATTGCAACTGTTTTCTCCTTTCCCGCTCCTTTTGTGTTAGAGGACCTTTCAGGCCCCCTATTTGCATGGGTTCCCCGGAGTCTACTCCTTTGGAAGGAGTCGGCGGTTTGGAAAATACTCGAGCATCAAACTTGGAACGATCGGCCTTCCTGTTCTGCAGTCTGTGATCTATTTGAACGACTAAGTCTATATAGTCTGAACAATCTTGTGGGTGATTCACTACTTGGGCTAACACATCTTTGAGCTCTCCACGTAGACCTCTATAAAACAGCGTAATCCTTTTGTCCTCAGGCCATTGAGTTTCCACTATCAGTCTGTTGAAAGACGCAATATAAGCCAAAAGGTCTTGATTACCTTGTCGCAACGAAAGAAGCTCATTGTCCAAGGCCTGCCCCTGTGAATGTCTTGCGAACAGTTTTTCCATACTGAGCTGAAAAGCTTGAAAATCATGGAGGACCGGATCATCTTGATTTACTAGAGGGATCGACCAGTCTGCCGCATTGCCACTAAGGTACGAAAGCACGAAAGCTACTTTAGCTTGATCAGTTGGAAAGGCTGCTGGCCGGCATAAGAAATGCAACCGGCACTGATTGATAAATACTGCAAACCTCTTTGTGTCACCAGAAAATCGTTCGGGCGGAGCCAGAGGTACATTCCCAGGTAGGTTGATCTGCACTGGATTCATAGAGGATGTAGAAGGAAGATTTCCCCCAGATGCGGGTAACGGGGTCTGTCCGGCTTGTGACTGTAGCAATTGTCTAGCGAGATCATCTGTTCGCTCCTTGGAAATAATCAGTTCCCTTCTTAGAGCGTTCGTTTCCTGACGGGCTGCATGCACTTCTGCCCTTAGTTCCCCAAGTAACTGGGCTAGCTGGTCGGTATCCGAGGTTTCCATAGCGTCTGGACGGGAGTTTTGCGGTAGGCTTTGCGTTCTGTAACGCTCACCTGATTCCCGTAGAGGCGCCGGTCTTGACTGGGCGTATACCGTATCTTCAAAGGTGATGTGTAACACACGCCTGGCTCTTTGGGCTGGACCTCTGTGCACTGTATGTCTGACTCGAAGGGTAAGATGTCTGCAGATAGAAAATATGGGATTAATGAACTGGGTTATTGAATGTCTCTCTCTTCTTCCCTTTCTCTTCTCCTGTAGAACCCCAAAGGTTAACGCTCTCACCTTAGGTAAGTGAACGCCGTGCTCGCCATCTGCCTCGGGGCAGGGTGCTGTAACCAGTTTCTTCACTGGATAAGGGGGGCAGGCCTCTTGACTTCAGAGGACTGCTGTCCGTCGTTTACTGCACGAACGGTAAGTTTCGAGTAATTCTAATGTCTTTAAAAGTCTTTAGTAATGATGTCTCTTGTTTTGCAGGGTTCCGGCGATGGCGGATGACGGGCTGAAGTGAGTTGAAGATGGAGCCCGTGTGATGAATAGAAGCGCCTGGAAGCACGTAAGTAAGCGCTTGTTGCCTGCTTCACGATGCGCTCTGACTGTCTTTTTATTTTGCAGGTACAAGTTCGGAGCGGCTGCAGGGTGCCGGAATACCCACTGGGTTAGATGTGGAAAGGAGTAATGGCACGTGAGTATTAAAGTTCCCCAATGTCTTTAAACGCACCTTGTTTTGTCTTTCAGATGCGGGATGCAGCGCCGAAGGCATCCGGAGCGTGCGAAGAGTTGGTAAGCTTTTATCTTTCAGATGCCGGAATGCAGTGCGAAGACCTCCGGAGCGCACGAAGAGTAGGTAAGCCTTTGTCTTTCAGATGCCGGAATGCAGCGCGAGGCGTTGGTGACAGCCGATGGACCAGGTAAGTGAAGCGCTGTCACTGAAGACCGTAATGCTAACCTGTTCTTTCTTGTCTTTATAGGTGTTGCTGAAGACTGGATTCAGGATGGTAAGCCTTTTTCCTTAGGCCCAGGATCAGATGCAGAAGACACGATGAGCGTTCTGCTGCAGAGGATGCAGAATAACGCAAAGCAAGATTCATCCATCGGGTGTGGTTTAAATAGCCTCCTGTAGTGCTTAGGTGTCTCCTTCCACAACCACGCCTAGGTAAGAAAAGAGTTCCTGCTTTCCAGAAGAGTTCCAGTGTTCTGAACCTAGGGAGTGGCTCCTGCCCCCACCCAACAGGAAAAGTAGTTCCAAACAGAAGAGGATCAGAGGCTCAACTGGCAGGCAAGTAAGCAGCATGGTCTGCTGCAGGTAAGTCCACCCAAGCATTATGAGCCCGGCGCTTCCAGTGCTAGGACTGGGCATATTTATGAGCCTGGTGCCACTGGCGCCAGGACTGGGTCCAAAAGGTCCCAATTGGGACTGGTTGGCACTCGGAACCTGGGTTATGGATCTGCTTCCAAGGGAGTTGGGAAAACCCTGACCTTTTGGAAGCAGAGATCATGACAGAACACTTTCAATACCTGGGTATTAAGATCACAAGAGACCTCAATGATTACGTGCCCAATAACCTACAACCCATCACAGACCGCTTTGCTGGGGATGTGCAACATTGGATGTCTCTACCATTGACCCTGTTGGGCCGAGCTGCATTGTTCAAAATGCTACCACTCCCTTGTTATCTATACATACTCCAAAATGCCCCATTGCATATACCTGGGAAGATGTTCCAAAAAATAGACTGCATACTCAGAAAACTTCTATGGGGAGGTGGACGCCTGAGAATAGCCCTCCAAACACTGCAAAGATCAATATGGGAAGGCGCCATTGGCCTGTCAAGGCTACAGTCGTATTACTGGGCCAGCCAAATGTCGGTAATAAATGATGCACAACATGCGGATGCCATGCTGCCGCACGTACGAGCATCACCCCCCCTGGACCTGTATACTGCAACACCCAGAATAAACCCCGGAAAAATGGCATCACAGACACCTCGTATCTGGAGGGAGTCGCATGCTTTTATAGGTTGGGAGGACAAGGTCACACCAATACAACCACTTTGGAACAATAGCAATCTCCCCGAGGTAACCAAATTGCCGGAATGGCCAACGTGGGTAAGATGTGGGATAAGCAAAGTGGAAGATATCATAGTGAGTGGTACCGTTAGACCCTGTGACAAACTGATCCTGTTCTTTAACCTCCCAGAAGCGGAAAGGTACCATTACACTCAGCTCCGGCACGCACTACAACAGCATCTCCCTAACGTTTCTAACATGCCAGATACTACTTCACTAGAACGAAACGTAATCACAGATCACATTCAGGCAAAAGTCACCACGGTGATGTACAACGTTATTACCTTCTTTGCCACACCAGAACTAACGCGGCTCAAAACAAAATGGGAAGAGGAGGTTGGCGAAATCATGGCAGAAGACTGGGTCCAGATCTTAATGTACCCCTGTGAAACCGCCATATCAACTAGACTACCACTAGTCCAACTTAAAATACTACACAGGATCTACTACCCGAGAGTGGCCCTATATCGCTGGGTTAAAATAACAGAACCCAACTGCTTACGCTGTCATGGTGAGGAGGGAACCTTCTTTCATATATTATATTATGGGAATGCCCAAATATCAGTCAGTACTGGCAACAGTGCTGCGACATCCTCACGAGTGTCCTACAACAGACAATCCCCCGAGACACTAAGCTACTACTACTAGGAGCAGACAGTGAGATAGAATTGTCAAGATATGAAAAGTTATGCTTCATGACTGCAACAGCAATAATCAAAAGAAATATAGCCCAACTCTGGGGTGCAGCAGAATCACCACAAGTAGGCCAATGGATCAATGATGTACAAATCTGCATTGCCATCGAAAGGAGAGTATACAGGGCCAGGGGATGTCCCGAAAAAGCAGACAGGATCTGGCAACGATAGGAAGACATGATATGAACCTTTAAATCTAGGATCTTGACACCTCGGGCGGTGGGATATGAACACTATAATGGAGAATTTACCAAAAAATATGCTATTTAACGTATGTCATCTGTATGAGCACGTATTCCATCAAATCTCATTGTTATTGTTAATGTGATCTGGCCCGGTAAGGACGAGCAGTTGCATGTTATAAAATCAATAAAATATGTTATTAAAAAAAAAGAGTGATATGGGTCTGTATGATCCACAATGGGTTGGGTCTTTGCGGGTTCAGGATAACTGTAATCAGTGCTCCCCTCATTGATTCGGGGAGAACACTCTGAGTGAAAGCCTCCTTATAGACTCTTTATAGCACTGGAAGCAATATATCAGCGTATTCTAGATAGGATTCAACCATTAGGCCGTCTGTCCTCGAGGACTTCCCTTTCTGCATTGTTTTTAATGCGCATTCTATTTCCTCAACCTCTATAGATACTTCCGGCATTTTCCTCTGGGATGCCGTCAATTTGGGCATATGTGCTATTTCTAGCAGGTCCAACGCCTCTTCTTCTGAATATGTCCCCTCGCTTGAGCACAGTGACATGCAGTATTCCTGAAAAACCCTGCTGACCCCAACAAATCTTAACCATAACTTCAGAGAAGAAATACTACAGAGAGTTTAACTTACCCTGAATTTGCAACAGGACCTCTTCGCAGGGATGCCTTTGAACCGTTGAAGAAGGCTTATTTAACTGAAGTGTTTACTTCATTAAGAAGAGAGTACTATTGTATCAAGTGGGACCACAATCAGTAAGGCGATGCAGAACCAAGGTTGCAAATGCTGGATCAGCAGCCATTTTAGGAAGCCATATTGGATTTGACTCGTGCTCATTTAGCAGCTCCTCACTTTCTGTTTCTACTGTCATACCATGTGTCGTACCAGTGCGGCACACCTGTTTCTTTTCAATGGTTCCGTAGTTGTGGATTAAATATGGCTGTAACGATGTGGAGGTTTGGTGGCGCAGAAAACCAATTCCGTACACCATGGATCGGAGCAAGTGTGCTACCGTATCAGCTCCCCACACCATGAGACAACTTCCCTGGATTAATGTGGCATGGAGACAGATCACAGCACTGACCAAGGAAGTCGATGCCAGCAGATAGTCAGCCCAATCAGACATTTTCACTGTCCTCGTCATCCCCAATCCAGCCGGACAGTGGAACGCCACAATGGTGATATTAATGGGTTCGCCAAGAGACTGACTTTAAGTGGCTTGAAGCCCTATCATTTGTTTTGGGTCATATTCAGAATAATCACAGTAGAAAGCATGGACTGTCAAATCATGAAATTGTGGCTGGACACCAAACATGCATGGCTACAACACATCACCACCAGCAATTAGTTTAAATCTTCATTTGGAGGAGGATGCTATCATGAATTGTTTTAATTCCTTTGTAAAGGCAACCAGATTTCGCCATCTTCAGGTCACGGTAGGGCTGATGCAGCCTGCTAAAGTACCTCAGCACTCCTTTAGACCTAGAGATTGGGTTTACCTAAGAGTGCACTACAGAAATAATCAGCACAGCAACTTCGCTGGCGGTGGCCGTATGAGAGCCTGCTTACACCCCAAATTGCCATCAAGTGTCAGGGGCATCAGAAGTGGATCCATGACTGCAACTGCCAGAAGTTGCAGCCTCCATCTGAAAAATCAGAGCGGACTATGGCATTTCCGAAAACCCCTGCCTGGCTCATGCTTGTACCATCAGGTTCACCCACATCTTCTGTGGTGTGTGATTCTGCTGCAGTGAGTGCCACACCTATAGTCGGTAGTGCACTTCCATCATCAGCAAAGTAGGGCAACAGCCCTCGTCTCCTCTCCAAGATTCTGAAACTTCATTTCAGCGCAAGTATAATTTCTGTCCACTGAAAGAACAGTGCACCAATTGAATGGATTAAAAGAGAACATTGCTGACTGTGCTATATGATATAACCCTTTTGTGATATATTAGAATTCCTATTGAGCAGTTTGCGAGTGTGTGAAATGAAAGGCTGAGCAACTTTTTGCAAAAGACATTTCTGGCTCCCTCTCTATATGTCATTACTGGGGTATTACTGTTCACAGTTGGCATTCTGCTTTTGGAGAGCATGTACGGTTATTTCTGAACAATGGAAAACATTACTGAGTTTCCTGTCCCACCATTAGTAGACCCAGATGGCAATCTCGGTTTATAGTCAGAGCTGTTCTTTTTGCTCCTAGGTTTTAATGCAACATGTGAACTCATCAAAAGTCTTAAGAAGGAGCAAAATTTGATCTGCACCAGGAATCCTGAATTGAGAAGATTTCAGATTGAAACAGATTACACCTGTATGAAAATTGGCCTTTTGTTTTTCCTGGGCTTGTTTGTGTCTAGAATGTTGTTGCCTTTAACATATGACAGCCATCACAGGGCCTTAATGCTCATCCTTGGATTGAAAGGAAGAATGGTTTCCTGAATGCTACTTGGCAATGTGCATGTATCCAGAAAGTTTCAGACTGCTGGGTCTGTGCACATATCCCGCATTATAAAGATTCTGTGTTTGCAATGGCCCGGCTCCTTTTCACTGGGGCGACATTTGCTGTGACTTGGAACTTGTATCTAGATTGTACATCCAAAGCCTTGTTCTGGTTATTATTAGCAAGTGGATTTTCTGTTTTGCCAAACCTTCCCGCTCTGTATCAAATTCAGATGAAACCTACAGCTAACTCCTGCCAGAGGCCTTTCCTGTTATCCTAATCATACTTTCTCATTCAGGAGCAAAAACACTTGCAAGTACTCTCGGTCTACAAGGAACAATATTACTATCAATAGTGTATCTTTCTTTTGGCAAGAGATTTTCCTTCACTGAAGCAGTTATGCAATTTATCATGGAACTCGTTTCATTTGTGGAATTTAAACCTCAAGCTGGCTTCCAATGAATTGGGATGGAGTGATTATTTGAGATATGCGCTACCTGCCGTTAGGCACTTTACCAAATTGCAATCTTTAGCAAGAGAGACAAGAGAATCAGGATGGGAGATATCTTCTGAAGGCATGGGTTATATGAATGGAGGAGTAGCCATTTAATGTACTTTTGACATGATTCTCAGGTGGTCACTGTTGAAAAAGTGGCAAATGATACCTGAGAAGCCCTTTAGAACTGTATGGCACTAGGCACCATCCTGGCCTCAAAAGAAGGAGTCTGCGCCCTTCCTGGATCAGATTGTTGCACATTTTATCCCAAATTATGTAGACAACCTTACTGATATTACTCACACTAGGGAATATGCAGTAATACGAAATACAGAGAATACTTACACAGGGTGGTCCTTTGGTCATTGCTCACTGGCGGTTCCATGTCATTCCATTGACAGTAATTACTTTGTGATAATTTACTACAAAGTAAAACGTTTCACTCATTTTTATTTTGGGGGGTCTCCCTCCATGCCCCCCACATTCCTTACTACACAAAACCCTCCCCATCCCGTTTTACCACTTAACCCTTAATTCCCCATTTATTTATATAACATTTCAAAGTAATTAATTTCTAGTGAAGTACAACAAAGTAATTACTGTTGATAAAGGAACATGATACCCTCACTGGCTCAGTCGAGTCATTAGGATGCCTCTATAATCCATGGAATTTACTTGGTTTTGCTATCTTTTCAGGAATTCCTTTTTGCATCTACTAAACACATGACTGTTTAGTTGTCTGGGCAAGCACATTGTGAAAGCTCTAAAGGAAGGAATCTGATGGTGAGAAAGGCAACTGGAGATGTTTTCAGAACTGAGAACACCACTCACACCGTCCAAAGTAGTCGAAAACCTTGGAATCCTAATGGACAACAAGTTAACACTAGAACCTCAAGTAAATGCTATAATTAAGAATTGCTTCTTCCATTTTCACATGATCAAAAAGATTCTACCCTTCCTCTCCTTCACGCACAAAACACTTCTCCCTCATCCAGCCTAGGATAGACTACGTCAAAAGCGTATACCTTGGAATGCAGGACTACTTACTGAGGAAACTGCAAAAAATACAGAATGCAGCTGCTGCACTTGTCCCCAACTCTCCTGAAGAGACCACATCACACCAGCGCTAAAAATGCTACATTGGCTCCCAATAAAAAAACAAATCACCTTCAAAACAATGTGCATAACACACAGAGCAATCCACGGCCAGGGGGTGGAATTAATGCAAAAGATAATCACCATCTACAAACCAACAAGAACATTTAGATCCAGCAACGACATTCGCCTAGAACCTAAACTCTACACTAGAAAAAGACTTAGGGGTAAAGGGGAAGACCAGCCTTCTCTTGCACAGCCTTCTCGCGTGTACTACATCTTAATTTATCGCATGAATCTCATCTAAATACCCACGGGGGCCTGCTGCTACTCTTGATGATATTGCACATGTGGTGTAAATGTGCAGCTGTGTGGTTCGTTTACTTGTAGCCTAGCTGGGCTGTTGAATTCAATTGCTTGGGCACCTACTCCAAGATGGCCAACACCATCTAGCCTCCGGAAGTGCCTCCCCAGCCAGCCCTACAGTGAATTCTATTGGCAAACCCAAGCCGCTAAAGGCCAATCAGGCCCCCTCACCAAGGCCCACCACTAAAGCCCCTGTCTGGCCCTGCCCAGCGCGGGAAGTGGCCCCCATGCTGCACACCTCAAAACCACCCTTCACAGGCAGAGCTAATTGCATTTTACACCCAAGGCCTTTGACAATGTATAAACACCTGCCCCGGTAAGCATACCAGTTCACTTGCATTATGAATTATCCCTCCACAAGACTGCCTACTGACTCCTGCATCCCTTGGCTTCTCAGCCACACTGCTATTGCCGTCCTCCTCCAAATTGCAATGGTCACTTACTGTACATTTCTCACCTGCTTCCGCTATATACTGTGCCCAATCCTTTCAATGCTGCACTGGCACTCTTCTCTTCAATCAAATCTAGGTCTGCTTTTTAAATTGTCGCTACCTCCACTCTTGTGCTATTTTAGTGCTTTTGTGCAAAATCAAATCTAGGTGTGCTTATTAAAATGCCATCTACTCCCGGTTGCGAGGCCGCCTGGTGAACGGCCTGGTGCCTGTACAGTATTTTCTCCTGTCCCACCACCTCACTACCTCCCACTATGGCTCTCTCCATCTCCCCTATCTACTCTAACTGCTATGCAATCACTTATCCTGCCTCTCTACCTAAGTCTGGAAAGAAAAAGTTTAATAAAAAGATCTACTGACTTACAATCCTGGATTACCTATCAGATATTTACATCAGTGTGACATCCAGGCGAATTGTCACTGACATCCTCTTTTCTCTCCCCTCTCCAGACCTATGGACTCCCCATCTGATTTCCACAATCACCCCTTCCTCTCCTTCTCCCATTAATGGCGTCACTAAATGGGAAGTTCTCTTGGCTGGCTTCTCATCATCAAGGTGCATCATTAATAGTTTAGTTTAGTTTATTTCCTAGAAAGCGCAACACACAACATAACAAAAATACACAAAACATATAATAATCAGGCATATAAAGAGCATCAGGGATGAGGAAAATTAACAAAAAATATGCATAATCATAAAAATCAATTCACAATAATGTTTTGATAGGTAAAGGAAGACATATTCTGCAGGTGTATGTATTTGTTCACAAACAAGGTTAAACTACTTGATCCACATCCAATAATAATACAGTCTGTGTTGTCAATCTGTATTCAATATCTATCACAATGACACTATCATGCCCCAGGGTCCTCAACCCAATCTTCTCCTCTTTGACTGGTGCCTGCCATCTCTCATCAACTTCTACCCCGTTCCTGCTACTCTTCTGTCCTCTCTCTCAGCATCTCCTTCAGCTCCTCCGGACGGGTGTACAACCTCCCTGTACCCCACCTCGGAAAACCTTCAAAGGTGGTGACTGGCTCATAAAATGCCTGCTCTGCTACCAAACATTATTCTGGCATTTGCTTCCCCCTTCAAGACTTTGATCTCACTGCCCTTGCTCTCACCGAGACATTGTTCAATGCCAGCTCAGTCACTGCTTTTGACTCCCTGATGGCTACAAGATCATCTCAAAGCCTTGTCCCAACCTCATTGGCAATGGTGTAGCCTCTTCATCTTCCCAGAGTGGGTGCTTTCTTCCCTCATACCCACTCAGCCCTACTTCTCCTTTGAAAGCCTGGTCTGCAAGCTTGCCATCTCTCCCACTTCCTCTTTCACCATTGCTACTATCAACAGGCCCCTGGGCCCTATCGCCTCTTTTCTCTCAGTATGGGCTGGTTTCTCCACCTCCACGTCCAATCTCCTCCTTATGGGTAATTTCAACATCCAGCCCTACCCACTCGGCTAGACATACTCTCAATGCCATCATCCATTCTGATCTCTTGCTCTCTCCTTTACTCTCTACCCTTCTTTCCTGGTCTTACCACTCTCTCCTTTCATCCCACCTGGGACCTCTCAGCCCTTTGACCGAACATCCCCCAGCTCTGCCAACCTCCTATGAGGACATCCGCCCAATGAAGCGAGTGTCAGTTGCTGGTTTCGGTTCCACCTTCACCCCCCCTTCCTTCAACCTCTGACTCAACTATTGACTCTCACACTATATTCTTGCCCTCATTATAAGGATCTGCCTGAAACCGGTCTTCAAGCGTAACACTTGGTACGATTCTGATCTAGCAGCCCTGAAACACAAGTTCAAAGCTGCTGAACGGAAGTGGCAGACCTCATACTCAGAGGCGTAGCCAGGATTGTCTAACAAGTGGGGCCTGAAGCTAATGTAGTTGGGCCCACCGCAGTGACCTTAACATCTGTAAATACCCACACAGTGCTGCTGAGTGGGCATTTACAGAGTTTGGGTGGGCCTTGCTCGCTCAGGCCCTACCCTTTCTACGCCTATGCTCGAGCTCATCCTCTGACAAACTGGCCTGTCGCCTTCTCCAAAGGCAATATCGTCTCTGTATCTGCTCCAAGAAGAGGGCTCACATCCAGACCTGCATCTCTGGAGCTTCTAACAACATGGTTGAACTATTTAAAATCTGCAAGGAACTAGCCAATCCATCTACATTCGCTACCTCCTCTCTTCCTTCCCAGGCCCTCTATACGGCACTGGCCACTCACTTCACTGCTAAAACTCAGGACATCCTGAGCTCTCTTTCATCCTCCCCCTCCCTCTACCCCCTGCTCCCCTTGGCCCCTCCGACGCCCTCATCCACTCTTACCTCTGTTTCCCCCATAACACCGGACAAGGTCACTAGAGTTGTCTGCTCTATGAAGGTCTCCTCCAAACAGGTCTCCCCCTGTTTCTTCCAGAAATATCAAGGGCAACTTTGGCTCTCTTGCCCCTGCACTCACAGACCTCTGCAATTACTCTCTTGTCACTGGGTCTTTCCCCTGTTCCCTCAAGCACTCTCTTGTGCACCTCCTCATGAAAAAGCCTTCAGCCAACCCCTCATGTACGGCTAACTACCGCCCCATGCCTCTCACTCCCTTCCTTGGGAAACTTCTGGAGAAATTGGTCTTCCCCCAACTGTTCCAGGATACTGAGCTCGTTGGTTGCCTGCATGACCACCAATCTGGATTCCATGCATCCAGAGGCATGGAACTGCTCTCCTGAACACAGAATTGCTTCCATCTATTGATTCCAACTCACCTGCTGTTCTCATTCTACTTGATCCCTCCTCTGCTTTTGACACAGTGAACCACTCCATCCTCATAAAACGGCTCCACAACACCTTTGGTATCTCAGAGCGGGCACTTGACTGGCTGACCTCTTTCCTCACTGACCGTTCTTCCCAGGTTACCCTGGGTTCTTTCTTCACACCCACCTCTACCTCCACCTGTGACGTTCCTCAGGGCTCTATCCTCTCGCCCTGGCTCTTTAACATCTATTTCGCTCCTCTGGCTCACCTTATCTCCACTTTCAAACCACACTTCCAGTGTTATGCAGGCGACACCCAACTCTTCTTCAGACTACCCTCTGCATCTCTTCTAACCTCCTCTGTCATCCCTGACTGCCTGTCTGCTATCCAGTTTTAGTGTACCTCCAATGACAGCTGTCTCAATGCCAGCAAGACTGAGATTCTTCCTATCGGGACCCCAGTTATCTCTTTTCTCGCTTCACTCATTCTTCTGAGGCCAGAAACCTGTGAGTTACCTTTGACTCCTCTCCTCTTTCATTCCTCACATCTTGAACCTTGCCAAGAAGGCCCATTTACATCACAACCTACTCAGGGACATGCCCACCTTCCCCCCAGAACTGTTACATCCCAGCACCGACGCTGGTCAGTTTGAGACAGATGGACGATACTGTATCGCTTGCCAACCATACCGCGGTGCTTGCCAACCCTTCAATGGCAACCCCTATTGCCAACCATGATGGACACTCCTTGCCCACCGTAAAATGGCTACCACGTGACAGGCATGCCATGCCCTCCGTTGGGATGAGCTTCAACAGACTAACAAATACAGATCAGATATGCGGCTCGCTGTGTTCGCGCTAGTTCCTTCTC
This sequence comes from Ambystoma mexicanum, assembly GCF_040938575.1. NCBI lineage: Eukaryota > Metazoa > Chordata > Amphibia > Caudata > Ambystomatidae > Ambystoma > Ambystoma mexicanum. The sequence continues at coordinate 464,420,939 of NC_090939.1, read as the reverse complement.
TTGCACACTGCTGTGCTACTTCTCTTCTCCCGGTCTGACTTCCTCAGACTTGCTCGCTGCCAAAGCTTCCTCACTGCAGCTCTCTTCCCTCTCTCTCTTGGACCTCTGCTGCTGCTGTTCTGGTTTTCAGAGTCCATATACTTCTCCTCTGCTCTTCACTGCCCATTCTCATTGATCTGGAACTGGATTACCATCATCATCTGACACATCCACGGAACCTCTACCCAGTGCAACAAGGTTCTTTTACCTTTAGGAATGGGATTTTTTCCTTGGGTCTGGCCTTTCTAGTGGCCAGTCCTCCCATTTCTGATCGTGGGAATCCTGGCAGCCAGGGAGGACAAGCCTTTTCTCCACGATATGAAGACGCATGCGCAGTGCAGTTCTCACTTAGAGAGGTGTCTTTCCAGATGGACAGGTCGAAAGTAGGCTTCATGATAACACACATGTCTGGCAGTGCCTTAGCCTGGGCAACTACCTTAGCATCTACGAATGACCCCATACTCAGTACCAATGCTGGGTTTGTTACAGCCTTCAGGAGGCTGTTCAACAGTCTGGATCTAGCTTATACAGCTCAGGAAGAACTTTTAGAGTTCCAACAAGGATAGCTGAACATTTTGACATATACATCGAAGTTCAAACAGTTGGCGCGGCAGGCAGATTGGTCGGACCAGACTTGATTCATGATATACCGCCACAGACTATCAGATGAGCTCAAAGACGAGTTATCTTGTGTACCCAGACCTGACACAGTGGACCACTTGGTACAAATGGTTATCCAAATTGATTAGGGGCAACATGCTCACCTTGGAAGCAAGACGACACAGAGCAACACGGGTTCAATCCCCGGGTCCGCGCTTAGAAACCTCTGGGTATTAAGAGCATTATAAACAACATATCATATCATATCATATCAAGAAAGAAAGCAGGAACGAAGAAAAAACTGTTTTTCTACCTCCTGGCCTTATTTTCCACTAATCAAGACAAGCTACACAAGAACACAGCTGAACCTATGAGGTTAGGGATGACTAGAGGCCCCCTTTCGTCAGAAGAAAAAAACAGGCGCAGAGAAAACAGCCTCTGCATGCACTGTGGTTCGGATGCACATTTGCTACGAGCATGTCCCTTGGCACCATGCCGCAAGGTAAACTCCAACTCCCGGTCGTAGTAGGGACACTTGGAAAGCACACACTCTGTTTCTGGGTTTGGAGTACTGTGTTACATCCTGTATCTCAGATTCATTGCCAATATCACTCGTGGCAGCCTCTCCTTCAGCGGAGGACTTTGCTGTCTTAACTGTTGCTAATACCTTACCACAAAAATATATACTGTTAAAGGAAGGATTTGGAAAGGAGGCAATTAAGTCCTTGCCAACACATAGACCCGAGGATTGTACCATTCAACTCCTACCCAACACAACGGTTCCTTTCAACCGCATGTTCCACCTTTCACCAGCAGAAAAACTTGCAATAAATGCATATCTATGAGAAAACCTGGCCAACGGCCTTATAAGGTAATCAAAATCCTCTGCCGGTGCCTTGCTTTTTTTTAATTTAAAAAAAGGAGACTACCGAATTCAGACCATGTTTGGACTATGGAGGATTGAACGCTGTAACAACCAAGGACAGATACCCTTTCGCTCTAAACCAAGATATTTTTGATGCAGTACAGAACACTACCATATTTACTAAGTTGGACCTTCGTGGTGCGTACCATCTGATTCGGATCCACAAAGGCAACGAGTGGAAAACTGCTTTCAGAATGCCCTTTGGGCACTACGAGTATAGAGTCATGCCTTTCGGCTTTGCTAATGCACCCTCTGTGTACCAGCGGTTTATGGATTACTTGTTTGTCGACCTAATGTTTCACACTCTCATCGTATACCTCAATGGTATATTAGTGTTCTCCAAGGATGTCAAGGATTATACTAATCAGGTCAGTCAAGTTTTAGCATGTTTACAAAAGAACCACCTACAAGTAAAGTTGGAGAAGTGTACGTTTGATGCATCATCAGTACCTTATCTTGGCTACATCTTGTCCAAAGATGGTATATCTATGGATCCCCATAAACTAAAGGAACTTCTGAATTGGCGAAGTCCATCTTTCGTAAAAGAAATCCAACAATTTTTGGGTATAGCAAACTTTTACAGGAAATGTGTGCCTTCATTCTCCAACGTAATCCTACCCTTGTCGTCACGCTTGAAAAAGAACATTCCATTTCAGTGGGATTCCATAACAGAAAGAGCTTTTCAGGGCCTCCAAACCGCTTTCACTATGGCACCCGTCCTGATACAACCGGACGAACACAAATCCTTCCTTCTTGAGACTGATGCTTCTGATAGTGCTATAAGACCAATTCTCCAGCATGTAGGAGAAGACAAGGAGGAACACCCTATTGGATACTATTCTAAGACCTTACTACCATCGGAGGTCCATTATTCAGCCCTAGAAAAGGAGCTACTTATGAAGGCGGCATGCTCAGAATGGCGACGTCATCTATCAAGAGCAGAACAGGAAACAGAAATAAGAACGGATCACTGAAACCTTCTTATGCTACAATCTTTTGAATAGAGGTAGAGTCGTTAGGCAAGATGGGCATACTTTTTCTGCAATTCCGTTTCCATTTGACTTTGTATTTGTATTTGTATTTGGTTTATTTATAAAGCGCAACCAGGCCCAATGGCATACGGGCGCATACGTTTTTAGATCAGGTTACATAAGAGTACAGTTACATTGGCAAGCAGTAGGCAACAGTTACAATAGTTGCAGTTACGAATAAATGCAGACATTGGTATTACAGGTACAAGCATACATGTTGCAATTTAAGGCGGTGGGCCGAAGGTGAGACAGATAGTGATTTTATTTACAATATGTACAATGGGTAGGCAGTAAATCTGAGCTCTAGGATGTTAAACTGTCGATGTGTTCAGGTCATGAAGCCAGCGTTTGGTGTTGCGTTTAAATAGGTTGAAGGAGGTTACAGACCTGATTGGAACAGGTAGTGTGTTCCATAGCTTTGAGGCTTGAACAGGGAAACTAACTCCTCCTGAGTTATGGAGTTTGAATCTCGGTATGGACATAGTGTTTGCTTGAGCTGTTCTAAGTGGTCTTGTAATGTGTGTGGAGTAAGTTGGTTAGAGATGTAGGATGGTGCAAGGTTAGCCCTGGCTTTGTGGGTAAGGGCAAGAGCTTTGAAGGATATTCTGTGCTCTATTGGGAGCCAATGCAAATTACGTCTAGTCTCAGAGATCTTCTTAGGGATGTTGAGGGCTGCCCTAATGGCGTTATTTTGAGTTACTTGTAGTTTGTGAATATTTTTGCGGCTAGTGCCTAAGTAGATGGCATTGTAATGCAGTTGGATGTCGAGATAAACAGCCTGCATGCGGTATTAAGTTTACAAGTGTAGGCGGCTGATGAAGCTACTGCATTGGTTTGTTTGGTGAGGGATAAGGTGGCATCGAGGTAGATAACAAGGGTTTTAGTATTATTTGAGACGGGGATGGGGTTACCATCGATAGTGAACGATTTGAAAGCAGTATTTAGTTTTTTTAGTTTAACGTGAGTACCAAGGATAATCAACTCAGTTTTTTTGTCATTGAGGCAAAGTCCATGGTGTGCCATCCACGCTTGTATTACTGTATATATTTCATTGAGGGTTTTGCTATCAGTTTCATAGTCGCCAGAGATAGGAATGAGTATCTGGGTGTCATCCGCATAATTAGTATACGTGACACCCAGCTAGTCAAGGATATCGAAAAGGGGCTTCGTAAATACATAATAGAGCATTGGGGACATGCAAGAGCATTGCGGGACACCACAAATGACTGGTGAGGGTTCAGCCGAGTCAGTAGGAGAAAAGACCCTCATGGTTCTGTTCGTCAAGAAGGAGCTGATCCAGGCAGTGGCTGTAACGCTCACCTGACTCCCACGGAGGCGCTGGTCTAGTCTGGGTTGCTGTGGCCTCTTCGAGCGTGATGCGCAGAACTCGGAACACCGACTGAACAGGACCCTCAAATCTTGCTTGTCTGGCCCATAGGAATATCCTTCTGCAGATGAGAAAGGGGATTAACAGTCTGCTTGCTCCCCCCTTCCCCCCTTCGTTCTTCTCTAACTTCCTCCGAAATCCCCGGTTGAAGCTCACCTTATGGTTTGAAAGGATGAACTCTCCATCCTGCTTCTGGTGCAGGGGCGCGTGTTTGTCCAGTTACTTCACTGGTTTTCAGAATGGCGCTGGCAAAATCCACTTGACTTTTTCCGAGCGGAACGCCGTAAGTATGAAGATTACAAAAGTTCAAGTGTAGAGCCTCCTTTTCTGTTGCCTTCCTAACCTGTGATCTGTCCTTTATTTCAGGTGCAGAATGAAGGTGATGCGTTGAAGGATTGAATTGCCGATGGTAAACTCAGGTGGGTTAGCGATGGGGGCGATCCCTCTTAATGTCTTTATATTCCTCCAGTAATGTCTTTTGTCCTTTGCCCATAGGGGCTGGGGCGCGGTACCTGCCAACGAAGCGGCGCCGACCCGAAATGAGGAATGGTCCACCAACAGAAGACCGGTAAGTGTTATGGCGGAAAATTAGGCTTTTTTCATATGTTCCTTCTGCTCACCTTTTGTCTCTTCTTCTCTCCCCTAGGCGCAGAGATGTGGCGACCGGTGCAGACAGTCGCGGTGGAGCCAGAAGAACTCCCGAGGACAGGTGAGTGAAGCGCGGTGCTGCAGCGAGCAACGCAGTGCTTTTAAATGAAAGTCTTTTCTCAGGAACGCAGGCGTGAAGGTTCCGGATGCAGGTAAGAAGTTTGATAAAATTCTTGGTTTTCACCTTTCTCTTCTCTTCTTTCCTTACAGGTGTTCCAGGATCGAGGCGGGCGTGGCTGGAGACCAGATGCAGGAGCAGACATGGTGAGCGTTCAGCTGCTTGGATGCAGAACAACGCGAAGCGTGAGCTACTGTCTGGGCGTGGCTTAAATAGCCCCCAAAGTAGTTCCAGGTAAGTATCCTTCCCTGGCCACGCCCGAGTGGCAAAATAGTCCCAATGAAAAAATAATCCCTTTCAGGTCTCAGGGAGGCCTGAATCTTGCAGCATGGTCTGCATCAGGTAAGTGCACAAAACACCTTCCTTTATGAGCCTGGCGCCTATGGCGCCAGGACTGATGTCCAACATGAGCCTGGCGCCAACGGCGCCAGGACAGAGTCCAAAGAGCCCCTATAAGGGGCCGCTGGGCTTTTACCCGGGGGCATGATGCCTGCTCCCGGGGGTGCTGGGCCTGGCCTGGTGCTCCGGGGGTAGGCATCATGACAGCACTCCCCCCCAAGGCCCCTCCCAAGGTCGTTCCCTCTGGAGGTTTCGGTTTGTTTGGGAAATTCCGATGGAACCTTTTTACCAGCCGAGGTGCATGTACGTGGTCGCTGGGTTCCCAAGACCTTTCCTGAGGCCCGTACCCTTTCCAATCAATTAGATAGAAAAGTTTTGATTTTGAGATCTTAGAATCCAAAATGTTCTTCACCTCGAATTCAGGCTCCCCATCTATCTGGATTAGTTCTGGTGGCTTTATTAATCTGGTTCCTGGTTGCACTGGTTTCAAAAGTGACACATGAAAAACGGGGTGAATCCGCATGTTAGCTGGTAGATCGAGCTTGACTGCCACTGGGTTAATTATAGCTTTGATCGAGTAAGGGCCCAAATACCTTGGATTAAAAGTTCGAGGTCCCTTGAGCAATAAGTGTTTGGTAGCCAACCATACTTGATCCCCTATTTGGTATGGAGGCGCCTCCTTTCGATGCAGATCCGCATTCTTTTTGTATTTCCCTTTCGCTTGTTGCAAATGTGCAGTTGCATCCTTGAAGGCTTGAGTTATCGTGGAATGCAAATGGTCCACTGCGGGCATTTCAAGGCTCAGAGGTGAGTCCAGGTCTGAAGTACGAGGGTGATGTCCATATAGGGTATAAAAGGGGCTTTGTCCAGTTCCAGAGTGTACCGAGTTATTGTATGCATATTCGGCCACCCATAAAATATCCTTCCAATTACCCTCCGATTGGTGCAACATACATCGTAGGTATTGTTCAAGGGTCTGGTTCGTTCTCTGCGTCTGACCATCGGTCTGTGGGTGGTGGCTGGTTGAGAGTCTTACGTCGATTTGTGCCAGTTAACAACACTTTCTCCAAAAATGAGAAATAAACTGGCTTCCCCGGTCGGAGACTAGTATGGACGGGAATCCATGCAAACGGATGATATTTTCAAGGAATTCCTTGGCTAGGACAGAAGCTGAAGGTAATACTTTCAACGGAATAAAATGGGCCATCTTGGAAAATAAATCCACCACAACCAGAATAGTATTGTATCCATTACAAGGGGGCAGGTCCGTGATAAAATCTAGTGACAAGGTGTGCCAAGGTGCTGGTGGAATGTCTAAAGGCTGAAGAAGACCGGCGGGTTTTGTCTTTTGGCCTTTGTTTTGGGCGCAAACTCCACAGGACATCATGAAAGATTTAATATCCTTTCGCCAGGAAGGCCACCAGAATTGTCGTTTAATTTTTTCCTCAGTTTTGGCAATGCCAGGATGTCCTTCCATCAGGGTATCATGATGACGGGAAATAACCAGTTCTTGCAATTCCTTTTCTGGCAGAAATAAGCGTCCTTGGAAGTAAGGTAGGCCATCGTTGACCGAAAAGTAAGACCCCCTTTGGATCCAATCCTGCAAGGCTGTAGAGTCCAGGAGTTGTTTTACCCGTGCTTGAATGTCTTCAAGGGTTTGTAAAGAGGTTATCCCCAAAATTCTTTGTTCGGGAATTATCGGCACAGGTTCTGAGTTTGTGTCTATTTCTCCCATTCCTATTCGAGATAGCGCGTCCACTTTGCCATTCTTACAGCCGGGGCGGTAAGTGATTACAAAATCGAACTCAGCAAAGAACAAAGCCCATCGGAGCTGACGTGACGATTGAGCCTTGGCAGTTTTTAAATATTGTAAGTTTCGGTGATCAGTGATCACGGTGATGGTATGCCTGGCGCCAAGAAGATAATGCCGCCAAGCCTTAAAGGCAGACTTAATGGCTAATAATTCCTTGTCAGTGATTGCATAATTTACCTCAGGCGGCGAGAACTTTCTGGACCAAAATGCTACAGGGTGCAGTTGGTTGGTTTCAGGGTCTCTCTGAGACAGGACAGCTCCCATGGCTAAGCTGGACGCGTCGGTTTCGGCTATATATGGGAGATCGGGACGCAGGTGCTTCAAAATAGGTGCGGACGTGAATTTAGCTTTCAATTCCTGAAAGGCCTGTTCGGCTTCCTCGGTCCATTCGAAGCGTTCATTTTTTCGCAAGAGTGCAGTGATGGGTTGTACCACACGTGAAAATTCCGGGATAAATCTGCGATAAAAATTAGCAAAACCAAGCATGCTTTGGACACCTTTCACCGAACTAGGTGATGGCCATTTGAGGATGGCATCCACTTTTCGTGAGTCCATTCGGACCCCTTTAGGTGTCAGGATGAATCCAAGAAACTCAACCTCGGTGGTATGGAAAACGCACTTTTCCAGCTTTGCAAACAGTTTGTGCTGGCGCAATTTCTCAAGGACGGCCCTGACATGCTTTCTGTGATCAGATTCCGAAGAGGAGTACACAAGAATGTCATCGATATATACGACAACACAAACATCGATGAGTTCCCGAAGGACATCGTTCATGAAGAATTGGAAGGCAGCAGGCGCGTTGCACAACCCGAAAGGCATCACCTGGTATTCGAATAATCCATACTTTCTACGGAAGGCCGTTTTCCATTCGTCGCCTTCTTTTACTTGCGCCAGATGATAAGCCCCCCGTAGATCTAACTTGGTGTATACGCTTCACCTGGTCAAGGAGTTCAGGGATCAGAGGCAGAGGGTAACAGTTTTTAACAGTTATCTGGTTCAATGCGCGGTAGTCGATACAAGTTCTAAGGTCGCCTTCTTTTTTGGGCACGAAGAACAAAGCCGAGGATGCCGGAGACTTTGACGGGCGAATGAAACCATTGGCTAGGTATTGATCTAAATATTGTCTCAAATGCAGATTCTCAGGTTCAGTAAGGGCATAAATCCTGCTACAAGGAGGTTGTGCACCGGGCACCAGATCGATTTGGCAATCGTACGATCTGTGGGGAGGTAACGTGTTGGCCTGTTCCTTTTGGAAGACGTCCTGAAAGTCTTGGTATTCCGGAGGTAGTTGCATGGAGACAGAGGTTACAGACGCTAGACTAATCTTCAGATTTTCTGGGTAGCAGGTTTGTGCACAATCCGGGAAGGTTATTCTCTTCGCTCGCCAATCAATTCGAGGATTATGTGTCTCTAACCAAGGGATTCCGAGAATAACCTGAAACTGTGGAGCCTCGATTACATCAAACACAACTGCCTCCCGATGGCCGTCCGGACCTATAAGTGTCACCTCAGCAGTGGAATGTGTTACCGGTCCAGAGGCAATTTCGGTTCCATCGACTGTGGTGATGACATCTTTGCTGGTTTTAGGACGCAGAGGGAGGTTAATCCTAGAGACCAATTCACGATCCACATAATTTCCTATAGCCCCACTATCGATGTATGCCTTTATTGCATGCAACCGCTTAGGCCGTTCCGGATCTACGAGGACCATTGGCACAATAAAATGCGAGGTCTGAGAGTTAGTTTTCAAGCTCGGCAAGCGGACCCCTACGCTTGTCGGGCGTGGTCGTTTCCCGAAACAGAGTCTTCATGGTTTTTATCAGCAGCTCCTACCACCTTCTTGGGCGGTTTTGCCGAGCAATATCGTAGAAAGTGTCCAGAGGACCCACAATAAAGACATAATTGCATCTGCCGTCTTCTTTCACGTTCCTTTTGAGTTAAAGGTCCTTTAACCCCTCCGATTTGCATAGGCTCAGAGACATCAGCACCCTTGGGGTTAGCGTGGGTCTTGACCAACACCCGGGTCTTAAACTTGGACCGATCTGCTTTTCTGTTTTGAAGTCTGTGATCCAATTGGACCACTAAGTCTATATATTCTGTGCATTCTTGTCGTGGATTTACAACTTGGGCCAGGATATCTTTAAGTTCTCCGCGTAGACCTCGATAAAATAACATGATTCTTTTATCCTCTGGCCACCCAGTTTCCACAATTAGTCTATTAAAGGTTGCAGTGTAGGATAGGAGGTCCTGATTGCCCTGTCGCAGGGATAGGAGTTCGTCATCCAGAGCCTGCGCCTGAGAGTGTCGAGCAAATAACCTTTCCATGCTTGCTTGAAATCCTTGAAAATCACGGAGAATCGGGTCATCTTGAGTAACCAGTGGAACTGACCAATCGGCAGCACAGCCGCTGAGATATGACAATATAAAGGCTTCCTTGGTCTGGTCATTAGGGAAGGCCCCAGGTCTGCATAGGAAGTGCAAACGACACTGATTCATGAATACGGCGAATCGTTTGGGGTCCCCAGCAAAGCGTTCGGGTGGGGCCAGCGGCATGTTTCCAGGTAGATTAATCTGCACAGGGTTACTGGGAACCACAGGAGCGGGGTTCCCCCCGGAACCGGGTAGAGGAGTGTGTCCAGCTTGACCTTGCAAAAACTGTCTAGCCAGGTCATCAGTTCTTTCCTTTGATACAATCACTTCCCTCCTGAGAGCATTAGTCTCTTGACGAGCGGCGTGTACTTCGGCCCGTAATTCCCCCAGTAGTTGGGCCAACTGATCAGTCTCAGAAGTTTCCATAGCGCCTGGGTGGGAATTTGTAGGAAGGCTTCGCGTTCTGTAATGCTCACCTGACTCCCACGGAGGCGCTGGTCTAGTCTGGGTTGCTGTGGCCTCTTCGAGCGTGATGCGCAGAACTCGGAACACCGACTGAACAGGACCCTCAAATCTTGCTTGTCTGGCCCGTAGGAATATCCTTCTGCAGATGAGAAAGGGGATTAACAGTCTGCAGAATAGTGTGCTTGCTCCCCCCATCCCCCCTTCGTTCTTCTCTAACTTCCTCCGAAATCCCCGGTTGAAGCTCACCTTATGGTTTGAAAGGATGAACTCTCCATCCTGCTTCTGGTGCAGGGGCGCGTGTTTGTCCAGTTACTTCACTGGTTTTCAGAATGGCGCTGGCAAAATCCACTTGACTTTTCCGAGCGGAACGCCGTAAGTATGAAGATTACAAAAGTTCAAGTGTAGAGCCTCCTTTTCTGTTGCTTTCCTAACCTGTGATCTGTCCTTTATTTCAGGTGCAGAATGAAGGCGATGCGTTGAAGGATTGAATTGCCGATGGTAAACCCAGGTGAGTTAGCGATGGGGGCGATCCCTCTTAATGTCTTTATATTCCTCCAGTAATGTCTTTTGTCCTTTCCCCATAGGGGCTGGGGTGCGGTACCTGCCAACAAAGCGGTGCCGACCCGAAATTAGGAATGGTCCACCAGCAGAAGACCGGTAAGTGTTATGGCGGAAAATTAGGCTTCCCTCATATGTTCCTTCTGCTCACCTTTTGTCTCTTCTTCTCTCCCCGAGGCGCAGAGATGTGGCGACCGGTGCAGACAGTCGCGGTGGAGCCAGAAGAACTCCCGAGGACAGGTGAGTGAAGCGCGGCGCTGCAGCGAGCAACGCGGTGCTTTTAAATGAAAGTCTTTTCTCAGGAACGCAGGCGTGAAGGTTCCGGATGCAGGTAAGAAGTTTGATAAAATTCTTGGTTTTCACCTTTCTCTTCTCTTCTTTCCTTACAGGTGTTCCAGGATCGAGGCGGGCGTGGCTGGAGACCAGATGCAGGAGCAGACACGGTGAGCGTTCAGCTGCTTGGATGCAGAACAACGCGAAGCGTGAGCTACTGTCTGGGCGTGGCTTAAATAGCCCCCAAAGTAGTTCCAGGTAAGTATCCTTCCCTGGCCACGCCCGAGTGGCAAAAGAGTGGCAAAATAGTCCCAATGGTGGCAAAGCGTTTGGTGGTTGACCAAGTCAAAAGCTGCTGACAGATCAAGCAATAAGGGCAGAGCTAGTTTGCCATTGTCTTTTAAAATTTGAATCTGAGTAGTGAGATCTATTAGGGCAGTTTCTGTGCCATGTCTAGGTCGGAAGCCGGATTGCATTGGTCCCAGAAGATTGTTCTGCTCTATCTAGTATCTTTAGTAAGAAGGGTACAGTTGTTATCGGCCTATAGTTAGACGGGTTGGCAGGGTCAAAAGTGGGTTTTTTGATTAGTGGGATGACCCAGGCATCTTTTAAGTTATCAGGCACTACTCCCATTTTGAAGGAGGCGTTGTTAAGGTTAGTGATAAATGCCAGTTCATGAGCAGCTGCTTTGATAATCGGAGCAGGACAAGCGTCGCCTTGGCAATTAGATGGTTTGAGTTTCCTAATGATGTTTTCTACTTCCCAAATTGAGAGGGCTGAGAAACTAAATGGTTTACAAGTTGGCTCAAAGGTAGGTGACTTGTTAGGAAGTTGTTTGTGATCAGGGTCAGCGAGTAACAGGTCTTTTCTCGCATTGATTTTAGATTGTAAACAGGCTATTTTATCTAGAAGTGCCTTCTGGATGTTGCTGCACCAGAATGCATCTGTGACACATTTATCAATAGGGGCAATAGGAGATTCTAATTCTTTTAGAATCTTAAAAAGTTATTTTCTGTTAGATTCCGCTTGTTCAATCCTTTTGATGTAGGTGTCGTTTTTGGCAAGTATACTTACATTCCTGGTTCTCAAACTATATTCCCAGACGCCCTATTTCGGTCATTGGCGAATTCGTCATATTGGGAAACCAAACCAGTGAAGATGTTTCCTCACACCACCTTCATCTTCCAGATAAACTCTTTTCTACAAAGAATCAAAGAAGCCACCACCGGATGTATAGCTCCTCAGTTCTTGTCTAAATTTCCACTGCTTAGGAAGCAAGGATTGTACTTCATGGGCAATGCTCTCTATGTTATCACAGAACTACTGAGAAAAGAAGTATTGGCATTGTCACATAATTCCAAAATAGCAGGACATCGGGAGTGCTAGCTACTCTTCATCTACTTCAACAACATTTTTGGTGGCCTAGGATGAGTCGAGATGTGACCTTATACTGTCAAACGTGTGAGGTGTGTGCACAATCAAAGTCTCCAGGAACCAGAGCAGTGGGCAAATTGACACAACCCACCTTGCATATCCGGCCATGGCACACTATAGCCACAGACTTCCTTGTAGAGTTGTCACCTTCTGAAGGTTGCACAGTAATCATGGTCACAATAGATGCCTTCTCTAAAATGGCCCATTTTACACCTTGTAAGTCTCTTCTGACTGCTTCGGAGATGGCTTATATCTTTTTTACCACCGTATTCAGATACATGCATTATCAACCAATGTAATATCGGACCGTAGCTCGCAGTATACCTCCAAGTTCTAGACAGCTTTCTGTTCTAATCTAGCTATTTCCAGGAGCATGTCATCAGAATACCATCCACAGTCAAATGGATTGACAGAGAGAGCAAATCAGATCTTGGAGCAATACCTCCAATGTTTCATCTCTGCTGTCCAAGACAACTGGGTTTCTCTGCTTCCTTCGGCCAAGTTCTCCTATAACAATGCATACCATGCTGCTATAGGAATGACTCTGTTCCTCTGTAATTATGGTTTTTCATCCCACCTGTTTGGCAGCCCTGCCTTCTACAAGTTTGAATGTTCCGACAGTGGAAGAGTTACTGGGAGATCTAAATCACATGCAAGAAAAGGCCTTGGATACTGTTAGGGATTCATGCAGACAACAAGTATGTGTTAAATGTACCCTGTTGTTGTAACTGTACAGCGCTTTGGTATAAAGCACTATATAAGACTAATAAATACAATACAATACAAAGTAAAACAGACACAAGTGATCACAGTTCAACTGTGTTTATTGAGCAATGAAAGTGATATGCGGGTTGGAAAAACACCTAATCTAAACCTAAATCTAAGATGGGACAGGTGTCGACCATCAAATGAAAAATAAGTCAGTCCTAGTTGCGTCGTGTCAAATAAAAACCTATTGCCAAGTCCTTACGCTAAACACAAAAAGGGTGTGGGGTTAAATTTCAAGAAAAAGAAAAGAGTGTTCTCAAATGGTAAGTCAGGAGGCGGTAGCCTAGGTCACCCTTCCCCACGTTTTGAGCAAGGAGTAAGGTGGATTTGGTGGACCATAGTACAGTCTTGGGCTTCCTTAGCATGAGAGGACAGTCTCAGGACCGTGGACGGCCAATTCTCGTTTCCTTTAAAAGTCTCTTGCCTTCGAGGACCTGACATGTTCAAACAACAAAACAAATGTTCCTTTAACAAAAGAAAGTTATTTTCCAATGTTATCTGGGTGACGATTCACCCGTGGGTCCCCTCTTCTGGACTGACCCTTTTTAAATGTAATCCACAATTCAGATAGGGTGCTGGTTTCACCCCTGGATCTCCCTCGGTCGGGCTCAGGCCTCTCTTGCCTTTTACGGGATTTCTTTTCCCTCTGTTTCTCAATGTTCACTTTCACTGTGGGATTCACTTCCCTCACACTGCTTGTAGATCAAAGTGATTCGATTATACAAGGATTTTGCTTGACCGTCTGTATGACCACTTTGACCTATATCGCCGGCCCTTCTATGGCCTTCTGGTACTTGTAGTTTCTCTCATATGGGGCTCGACCAGAGTCTCTCGAATTAGCACCCACATGGTCCTGCTTTCCCTCTGCAGCTTGTCTCCCCCTCACACTTTTAACAGTTCATTCAAAGTTCAATATCTGTGGTTCTAAACTTTGCCAATCTCACTCATCACAGCCCGGTTCTTATCGGTTTTCACCTCGACTCAATGGTTGTGATGAACCGCTTGGCTGTTGCTTTCTTTGGAGTCAAGGCCGGTACCACGGGCGCAGGGGTTTCCCTCACTGCGGCCTATCGGCATAGGCTTGTCCCGTGTACCGTTGACATCTGCTGCAGGACACTTGTGCTATTGTTCGTGGTCTTAGATTCTCCTCCACGAAGGTTCCGCAGTTCTGGGACAAAAAGGATAAGGTCACTTCTCTCCTCACCACCCTCTCGCTTCCCTTGAACTGCTGCGTGGTAACTGTCTCAGCGTGCTGTCTGCTGTGCTTGCCTTTTTTGTGTTGTGCTCTCTGGCTCCACCTTTTATCCCTGTACGGAAGGGAATGGGTTGTCAGGTGTGTGTGATTCTGATCAGTTGCCTGACTTTGCCTGAGCCTGGTATTGGGACATGTCAGGTAAATGGCTCTAGTGTTAGTGCGTTGTGTTGTGAGAAAGTGTTGGTAGTAGAAAAGGGGGGCAGTGGTTTGGTATGTCCTACTTGAGAGGGTGGGGGAAAGGTGTTATAAGAAGGGGGATATCGCATCTCACCGGTCCGTGTCCCACTCCCACTCCCCGAGAACCGCCCACCCAGGTGATCCTCCCTCACAGGCCCACCCCCAGGAACTGGATCCATTAGCGATGGCCATGTCCTGGCCACCTGGATGACATAACCCTGGGGACTAGGTAGCAAGACACCTTCAGGTTTCTCACAATACCTTACAAAAGACACATATACAAACCAAAAAAGTACACCGACCAACACAGGAATCCTGATCTAGATTTCAGGAAAGGCGTCAAAATCTGGCTTTCGGCCAAATACCTACTGACGCATCTTAAAGCAGGGACGTTCGCACCCGAATACTTTGGACCTTTCACAATATCAAAAATCATAAACCCTGTAGCCTTTCATTTATGACTGCCCAACTCATGGAGCAGAATTCATCCTGTATTTCATTCATCTCTTCAGAAACCATACAGGACCTCTTCGATGCATCCATAGAAGACCAGGCCTCCTCCTGTTTTCGTTGGTCAGGAACCCGAATATGAAGTGGCCCACATTTGCGACTCCAGATACTTCCAAGGAGTGTTACAGTACCTCATAGACTGAAAAGGCTATAAACCAGCCGACCGCACTTGGGAGCTGGCAAGGCATGTGCATGCACCCCTTATGATACAGTGTTTCCATAGGCTTCACCCCTGGAAACCCGGTAGCTCTAGACTTGGGAGGGGGCATGCTGTAACATCCCACCACCAACGCTGGTCAGTCTGGGACTGATGGAAGACACTGCATCGCTTACCAACCGTGCAGCGATGCGTTTTGCTTGCCAATACTTTAATGGCGGCCCCCTTTGCGAGCCATACTGGACACACTCCTTGCCAACCGTAAAATGGCCGCCACGTGAAAGGAATGTCATGCACCCCGCTGGGAGGAGCTTTAACAGACTAACAAATAGAGATCCGTTACGTGGCTCGCTGCGTTGCAACTTTGCTGCGTTCATGCTAGTTCTTTCTCTTGCACACTGCTGTGCTACTTCTCTTCTCCCTGTCTGACTTCTTCGGACTTGCTCGCTGCTGAAGCTTCCCCACTGCAGCTCTCTTCCTTCTCTCGCTCTTCAACCTCTGCTGCTGCTCTGGTTTTTAGAGTCCATATACTTTTCCTCCACATTTCACTGCCCATTCTCATTGATCTGGAACTGAATTACCATCATCAGCTGACACAATCCTTCAATGGCGGTCCCCTTTGCCAGCCATACTGGACACACTCCTTGCCAACCGTAAGATGACCGCCATGTGAAAGGAATGTCATGCGCCCAGCTGGGAGGAGCTTTAACAGACTAACAAATAGAGATCCGTTACGTGGCTCGCTGCATTGCAACTTTGCTGCAATCATGCTAGTTCTTTCTCTTGCACACTGTTGTGCTACTTCTCTTCCCCTGTCTGACTTCTTCGGACTTGCTCGCTGCTGAAGCTTCCCCACTGCAGCTCTCTTCCTTCTCTCGCTCTTTAACCTCTGCTGCTGCTCTGGATTTTAGAGTTCATATACCTTTCCTCCACATTTCACTGCCCATTTTCATTGCTCTGGAACTGGATTACCATCATCAGCTGACACATCCATGGAACCTCTATCCAGTGCTACAAGGTTTTTCTACCCCTAGGAAGTTTATTTTTGTTTGGGGTCTAGCCTTTCTGGCTTACAGAAGTTCAATGTCAACAGAGCTCTGGTTCTCTCCAGGCTAGACTACTGCAACAGCTTCTTCCGCAATCTACTTTCTTCTTCTTCTATCCACCCCTCCAGCTAATCCAGAATAGGGCTGCAAGACTTATCCTTGGCCTTAAGCCCAGGGACTGTATCTCTCCAGCCCTAAAATCTCTCCATTGGCTCCTGGTTGCTGCAAGGATCAAATTTAAATCCCTCTGCATCATCCATAAGGCTGTCTGGGGCAGGGGCCACGCTTTCTGCAACTCACTTTCACCAAATATTCTCCTTCCAGATTCCTCTGGCTCCAACTCTCTGCTTGTCAAGTGTTTCTCTAAGCAGAGAGCTGGCGGCCGCTACCTCTACTCGGCTGGCTCCCTCCTCTGGAACAGCCTGCCACTTTTTCTCCACCTTCAGCCGGATCTCCTCAAGTTCTGCAAACACCTCAAGACTTTCCTCTTTTCCTCCTCCTTACCTCACTCCCTCCTTCCCATGCTGATCCACACAGTAGCTGTTGATTGATGGCTGGGCCCTTATGTGTCCTTCTGGGTACTGGCCCTCTGTCTGATCGCCTGCAGCAGCCACCCTCCGCCCTGCACTTGCCTTCGGACACAACTTGACCTATTGCCTCGAATGTCTGCACTTACTTTTGGGCTGGTGATCCCTCCTCCATCTTGTGGTCAATACTTGGCACTTACTTTTTGCCTTTGGAACCGACTATTTCACTTACCTGTTGCCTTATCCCCCCTAGCACCTCACCCCTCTGTGGACTCGTAGCACTTACCCCCTTCCCCTCTCCCTTCTCTCTCCCTGCACTTGCACGATCCAAATGTTCACAAGGCGTAGTAGGACCGCTTTCTGTATTTAGCATTTTTCATTGTCTTGTTTTTCCCTTGTTCCCTTTCTTTGCTCTGCCCTGTGGACACTTTGAAACACAATTTCCTTGATGTATAAGCACCTTACAAATGCCCAATAAATGAATAAATATCAGTAAAACTCTGGAACTCACTCCCGAGAGAAATACAAACTACAGAGGACCATCTAAAATTCAGAAAACTTCTAAATACCTGGCTCTTCAACTCCGAACGGGATAAAATCGACTGAACAACATCTATGCACCACTAAATAACAAATACAAAGAAGAGGAGCCCATCAAAACCAAGGACCGAAAGAACACACCCGACATGAACTGAGAATGAGCAAAGGAGCCGGCCACATCAACCGAATCCAACAAGCCAAACCGAACAAAACCCAGCAAGAGAAACAAACCTGAAAAGAGGGCAATACGACCACTAAAGTACCCCAGGAAACCCCTTATTTGAGTAATCGATACCGTACTCTGAGCCAGTATTTAACCTACCCGTATAGACCGGACTCACTCAGCATACACAATAATTATGTAAATCAGCCACTTTCACACTATATGGATTAAGAGTGGGGAGTGTGCTGTACAGGAGAGCAGGGGAAAAGAGAGGTGTCTTGCCTGGAAGGGTGGTTGGAGCCCAGAAGTGTATCGCACCTGGATAGAGCACCGAAGAGGGGAGATGTGTCACACCTAATCAAACTACAGGGGGTGTGAAATGCGTCACACATAAAGGAATCAGTTTGAGGGCAGAAACCGTGCCGCTCACAGATTGACCTAAGGGGACAGAGAACACATCTCTCCTGGAGGAACTTGTGGGCATGGTAATTACTATGTACTAGAATGAACAGGCAGAACGTTGAGGGTAAGAAATGTATTGCCAATAACTAACCGTACTAAAAGTTCACCCTTCTGCACACGCCTTCTCAAACTCTTAACTAAACACAACTATACCTCTACAGCACCGAAAACCGCACAAACTTCACAACACCCCGACAATGAAACAAACCATACAAAATCTCACCCAACACCACATGGCGCCTACCAGCCAGAAAAAAAAGAAAAACACCTACGCTCCGTGACCGGTCTCTCTGAACTGAAGCTGCCAATAGCTCATCACAGCTCTCTTGCTCTTTTCCCGCTCAGCCCTACTAGCTAACCCTGCCACGCTCCTTGCATTACAGACCGCCAGAGCGCCAAGAAACCACGGAGGTGGCAACAGTGCACGGTACAAGAACCCACAACGTAACATTATGATGGCTACTTGAAGCCAATTATTGGAAACATTAAAGAGTGTGAGGCTAAAGGTCCATAGCCTCATATAGGGGCATCTGCCAGGGAAAAATGCAAATATATAAAAATCTATGCTTAAAGGTTGTGGATGGAAAATGTTAATTTGATGCAAGTGTAAAGGGTATGTTGATTTGAGAAAGACTAGGCTTCAATACTTAGTGCTGAGCCCAGCGCAGCTGAAGAAGGGATCCATTTTGAAAGTGTATGCTGGCAGACAATATAGAAAAAAAGTAGCTTGGCAACTAACCATGTATTCACTTATATGTTTATAGTATTTTCCAACAGCTCAAATTCATTCAGAGGCATGCTTATGTTGCCAAAAGTATAATAGGGCACATTGATTAAGTTACTTCAAACAAATGTTGCTAGAAGTGTGTAAAGGCTGAATTGTATTCAATGTGCACATCAGAGTGGTTATCACATGCAAACTAGAACTTGACATTGAGGGTCTGCATTTGCTCTTTAGAGCTAGCCATTGTGGTAATTGGGGGAGGGGTGGGTCCGAAAACCTCACTATTGAGGTCATAAAATCGTTCACAATACAACACTATTGAGACCATTGTACTGCAAAGTGTATAAAAGGTAGGTCATTTTGAGGCAGGGTAATAGACTGGTATTGCATGGGTAGACTGCATGTCCTTGTCAATGTTCATCCTGCAGTGCTGCTTTTAATGATTTGATCAACCAACCTCATCCAAAATAGTGTCAGCCTCTATTTTCCACAACAATAGGTCGGACCCAACTTTTACAATTCTGCCAGTTCCTCCTTTGTGGACTTTCTTTTTTTTAAATGTTTTTATTGTGCAAATGGCTCTTATTACAAAACCTTACACAACCAAAATTCAAGAACAAACAAAAAAGTAAAAAAGGAGAGTAAGCACAATATACCATACAAGTTAAAACATTGAATATTACATATATGTCAACCCAGCCCAAAGAAAATTAGAAGAACAGTTCAGAGAACATATCGTCTATACAATGAAAAACGGCTAGACAGAATGAGACCTGACTTCCTGACATTATTTGCAACCAAAGGTCTGCCGGATCAAACAGCCTCCTATCAGCAACAAATCAAAAAAGATGACAAACACTCAGGGATCTAGTAAACGGGTGGATCCATATTAAGTGATATTAAGAGTCAATCACTCCCTCAGCCCTACACAATACGCATATCCTTTTGTCCCTGTCAAGGCCCAGTCTGGCACCTTCAACTTCAAAGGTAGGGAGCAGGTTTTAGGCGAAATCGTAGAAACTTAGCCTGATTCATGGAATTATTTGCGCTGAAAATGCAAATCTGCACGCCTTTCTGCCTGAAAATCCCCATACTTCAAACAGGGATTTTCGGGCAGAAAGGCGCGCAAATCTGCGTTTTCTGCGCAAATAATTCCATGAATCAGGCAGTTAGTTGTCCACTCAGGTGCAGGGAACATTTGCAGATACAACTCAGGACCAAAAGGTGGTTCAGGGATCATTGTTATATCGCTGAATAGAGAGCACTTAGATACCTGTTTGATTTTTAGAGATCCAACCGTTTTCTTCCAGTGCACTCTTCACCTTCCCTGGATCAACAATTCATGAATTGAATGATTTAAATTCAACAACTTAGCCTGCAATTCATCTACCCAGATCAACAAACAATGCACTAAGTTTTCAAAACAGTGAGTGTACCTGCAGGACTTTGATTTTCCAGAGAAAGCTTAAAATATCCCATTCTACAGCTGCCTTCATAGATACAAGACCAAGTTTGTGCCTAATCACAGCATTCCTATATCAGGGCCGGGAGAATCTTTACCCTCTAATAGGTCATCGCTGGTGATAGAGAGAAGTTACCTAACTTTAAGATTATAGATTTCTTATTAGTTATATATTTCTACTTTATTAGTTATATATTTCTACTCTGCTACTGTTTACATTGATACGTTAGAGAAATTAACCAATTGAATATGTTATAAGGAAAGCATTTTCTAGCAAGCTAAAATCATTCACTCTAGTAATCATTTATGATAAACTGTTTTATTTCAAAGTCTGTAAACTGTTAACACTTGTATCATTCTCAATACTTTGAACAATAAAAATCATTAAAATAAAAAAAAGATTATAGATTTCAACTGTGCTGAAAAAATCTGCACTTCCTCTTCAAAAGGTCTAAGTGTGCAGTTTTATATCTCCCACTATACACAGCGAAGCCCACGTAAACATACCTATCCGCTCTTCCCAATGGAATCCCCTTAATCCTCCAGAAAAAAGAGGATTGATTCTTTCTCCTAGAATCTTGTGCAAAGGTCTTCATTTTGGTGACATTTATGCCAAGACCATGCTGTGAGGGGTCAGTAATGGGAGGCAAACAACTGTTTGAAGAGCCTTCAAAATATTCAATTTTATTTTAAAAGAAAATCTATCAAAATGCCTCACTTTCCCTACTCTGTTGAGGAATTCCCTGTCTATTCTAAAAGTTAAGGGAACACACTAACACAGGATAACTGGCCCTCACACTAAATAACAAAAACATAAACAAGGTATTGCAATTCAACAGAACACAAACATTATGTACATTTCCTAATTTAACTTCTAAAGTCCTGGGAGATTTCCCTTCCCCTCGATTTAAAGTCACTTCAACAAAATGTTGGACCTTGAAATGGAAATGTCTTAACTCTGTCCTTAAAGATGTAAAGTTAAAGCAAAAGTTCATTGACAAAAAAAGGTTCCAATGGCAACAATCTCCTTCTTGTAACCAATGTTCTGCTAGCAACAAAATGACTTTTTTGGGTACAGTTTCTTCCACTTTTCACTTCAAGCAAAATAGCCCCAATGGTAATCCTGGCCACAATGCTTTGTCAATCCCACAGGAAGATGTGTCACAGTTCAGAGAAAATGCATATCCACTGTCAATGGTACACAGTTCTTGTAAATATGGTTTCAACAATGAAAATTGTATATTTGCCAGGATGACGTCTTATTACTGCTGCTTCTACTTCAACAACTATATTTCTTCTTAGTGTACTAAGAGAACAGTCACTTTTGTCCCACATTATTTTACCTTTGTTTCACCAGCATGGGGAGGAAGGAATCAGCACAAAAGGAGGGCAACATTTCATATCACTATACGCAGACAATATGATGTTATATTTGAAATATGCTTCGCCAACTGCAATGCATCATCTACTGACTATCAAATCTACTGACAATCAAATGTATCTTGTGAATTACTTTGGACTACCACCACAACTTCAAGGACTTTTGAAAGACTTTGAAAAGATTGCTTTAACAATGCTTCAACCTCCTCAGGTAGGCTAGGCACTGTTCCTTCAAACTGTTCTCCTAGCCTTTCTTGTGTAACTGTCAACAATGGTGACCTGTGTTTGCATTCAAGACTCCCCTCTTCCAGCCTTCACAGTCTTGGGCATTACAGGTTGCGATTACTTCAAAAATGTCCATCACAGGCAGCCAATTCATTTTTCCCAATTTCACCTGCACGTTTATTACTAGCTTTCAGCCCATCAATTACCCAAAAGCCTAGGTGACACTTTCTTAGCCTTAAGTAACATTGGTATACTTGTGGGTTTATTCCAATGAACTGTTAACATCACAGTATTGCTGGATTGGTTTAAACTCTGAGAAAGGTTCAGCTGCACCATTAATATGGGGTAACTCTTGGCTTTAGGCAATACTTGTTCTCTTCTTCAGTCTTTTATACTAATTTGGATGAAGGGTATGCCACTTATATACAGAGTATAAGGTACAGTCATTCAGGGGAAAACACAATTAGGCAAACGTGACCACTGCTTGATGCATTTTTCAATCTTTAAAGGGGGTTGTGAAATGGTATTCCCATAGAAGAAAAGGATAGAGTTCAGTCCTCCTTGGGGACTCATAATAAGGTACACGTGTTCATTCATTAATGTAGTTTTCCAACTGTAAAGATTTTACTTCAATAATGTCAGCGTCAAGTGTTCTGTGATGGTCTTTGCAGCGTTCTCTTCTTTTAATTGAGGACACGCGACCAGTCTTTGAACAATTATAGTCTTTGGTTATCAGAACAATGGGTTTAAAAGCATTAGCTTTCTACGGAGCTAAGAAGACTTACTTTACACGCATATGTTACATTGCCATTGCTCAAGGTGTCTTGAATACAGTGGTTCACTTCTACTCGCTGAAAGTCTTAAACGAGTGGCAAAGGAGCTAGTTACTGTTATCAGCAAGGTTTGCGCAATTCTTTACAATACCATGCTTATGAAGGGTTTGCTCTGTGGGTCACACTGCTTCCCCGACTGCAACTACAACTTTTACTGCTTCTGGCTCGCTCGTGATTCACACCCTCCCACTGGACAGGTGTCTCTGGTCTGGTCACACGTCTCAGGAGATTCCTCTGCTTCCAAGACCCTCGACCTAATGAGTGCTTCTTGCCTTGATATTTGACACTCCAGCAGCTCAGCAACCACGGCAATCAGGCTCATTTGAGGAAACCTGTTTCTTCAGTGTGTCATCCGCTGCGCAGCCTCAGTACTTCATAGTTTGGGAGGACAGGACTTTCAGAATATGCAGATGAAATCCGCTCTATCCTTGTTGCGGCGTCCCTATTGTGCTCCAACTTCTGTCACAGGTTTCCTTTTTTCTCACCTGTTTTTGATGCCTCGTGGGATCCTTCGCCAGGGTTTTCGTCCGTGCTGTTCGGGTCTTGTATAAGCCCGCTCGGCCGTCATCGGATTCCAGGATTCGTTCAGCTTCTTCGGCCGGGACCACGGAACTCCAGGAAGACCAGGAAGGAAGGCCGCACACGAGAGCGGTCTGCGCGGAACGCGGAAGGAAAACAGGTACAAGGGGGAGGAAGGAGAAGGAGAAGGAATGGGTCCGGGAATTCGAGTAGCAACTCAGTTCCAGGAGCACGAACTGCGACGCACGTCTAGCCTCAGCTAACGATAGCGTTGAGATGCGCGGACCCGCAGGGGCGTGGTTCCTTTATGGAATGTGCTACATGGACTTAAAGGTCGATAGACCGCGTTCTGTGAATTCGGCCATGTTGGGTGTACTACAGCGAGTAACCCCCGACGTGCCAGGGACCAGGAGGACCAAAAGGGGCGTGATCGATGGATCATGACAGCATGCCCCCTTCTAAAACTCGTTCCACTGGGTTTGCCTGGATGTATTAGATGGAACCTTCTGAGTAATCTGGGGGAGTTCAGGTTTGAGACGGGTTCCCAGGTACATTCACTGGGTGGATAGCCCTTCCATTCCACCAGGTATTGAAGTTGTCCTCGCCTATATCTGGAGTCACATATTCGAGAAAATACATATTCTAACTGGTCATTGACAATTACAGGACTGGCTCTAATGTTAGTCCGGGTGGTTTGGATGTAAGGCTTCAATAGAGATTTGTGAAAAACTGGATGGATTTTCTTCCAGGAGTCTGGTAGTTTAAGTCGAAAGGCCACAGAGTTAATGACTTAAAGGGACCATAATATCGAGGAGCCAACTTATTCGGTCTGAGATGTCGGGGCAGTAGCTTCAAGGATAACCATACTTTATCCCCAATGGAGTAAGAAGGCCCTGGTCTTCTCCTTGAATCTGCATAGTGCTTAGTTTGGATTTGTGCCCTTTCTAGATGTTCCTTGGCTTCTCTCTGTATATTGATGAGTGTTTCAATCCAGGAGTCGACAGTTGGAAATGGAGTAGGATGCGGAAGGACTGAAGGTAATACCGCAGGGTGGAATCCATGGCTGCAAAAAAAGGGCTGGTTTTAACAGCCGAATGGTCCGAATTGTTGTAGGCGAATTCGGCCACTGGTATTAGAAGCGGCCAATCCTCCTGGACCTTAGTAGAGAAACAACGAAGGTATTGTTCAAGGGTTTGATTTACTCGTTCTGTGACTCCATTGGTTTGGGGATGATATCCTGAGGAGAGGGCTTGTTGGATTCCTAGTATCCTGCAGAGGTGCTTCCAAAATTGAGAGATATACTGTGGTCCTCTGTCCGATATGATCTTGGAAGGAAGTCCATGCAGTCGGAAGATGTGTTCCAGGAAGATTCCAGCAAGTTCTGACGAGGATGGCAACTTATACAGAGGTGTAAAATGAGCCATATGAGTGAACAAGTCAGTAGTGACCATGATAGTGGTGTACCCTCTAGATGGTGGCAATTCTACAATAAAGTCTGTAGCGATGACTTCCCAAGGTCTCGTTGGTGAAGTAGGCTGTAATAAGAGTCCTGCTGGTTTCTGGTTGTCATGTTTGTTTTGATTACAGACGAAACAAGATTGAACGTACAGTTGAACGTCAGTCTTCATTCTGGGCCACCAGAATTGTCTCTGTATTAGACGGAGGGTGTTGGAAATGCCACGAGGACCGGAGTGAAGGGTATCATGGCAGAGGTTTATAATCTTTTGTTGTAGTTTCTGTGTGGGAATGACCAGGTTGTTATTCTTTTTTTTTTTAACTTGTTTATTTTTCGGTAGGCATACAGGAGAATACATTAGCATGTCAGATTAACACTTTATCTCAACATTATTATACACTTATTTATACCCCAACACCCAACCCCCCTTCTTAGTCTCGGGCTTATTCGCTCCCGACTCCTCCTGTCTCGATTCGCCTTCCTCCTTCTTCTCCCGACTTACGTCCTCAAATCCTGGGTTTGGCTACCCTCCGGGGCCTGCTCCTCTATCAGCTGAGACTGTTCTCTGTCTGCCGCCTGCTGGGCCTGTTGCACCAGGCGCGGTTTGTATGTCAGGGCCGGGAAGCGTAAGTCATAGTCTATCACCGGTGACCAAATGTTCGTGAAACGATGGAGGCGGCCTCTGTTTGCTGCCATCACTTTCTCAGCGATGAAGATGTCCCAGATTTTCAACCACCATAGCACCGTTAGGGGGCCCTCCGGGTCTTCCATGTCCGAGCTATTGTGATTTTGGCAGCTAGGAGTAATTGCGTGATGAGGGCCGCGGATGCGCCCGCTTTCGGGTATGTGTCTGGGATCGGGGTCCCCAGCAGTAGCGGCTCCGGTTCCAGTGGCAGTGAGATTTGGGTTATGTCTGTGATGGTAGCTATACATTGGGACCAGAAGACCTTCACCACCGGGCATGACCACCACATGTGTAAGTAGGAGCCTGGCGAGCCGCACCGACGCCAGCACTGTGTGTCTAGCGACTGGTTGAAGTGGTGTAGTTGTAGCGGCGGGAAATACCATCTCATGAGCAGTTTATATGCACATTCTCGGTTGGTGATGCAGAAGGACGATGAGTGTGTGCGGGCCCAGATATCGGTCCAGTCTTGATCCTGGATTGGGTGCCCTAGGTCCTTTTCCCACTGCGCCATGTATGTCGCTCTCCAGGTTGTTATTCTTAAACAAGTATCCGTCCTTGGTTCTCAGTTCCCATTGATTCCTTTTTGAAAGACCCTTCCAGAGTTCCGAAGTCTGAGTTTGTATGTGAATGTCTTCCAGGAGATTGTTCGCTTGAGCTATAAATATTGTGTGAGGAAACATCTTGGGATATGCCCAATCTCCCAGAGGTTCGTAGTCTGGATGTCGAGAGAGGGCGTCAGCTATTAGATTTTATGTTCCGGGAACATGGTGAATCTGGAACTGATATTGGGCAAGTTCGACGTCCTTGGTCTGAAGGGTTATGGGTCCTGAAGAAAGGGGCCTTCCATCAATTGCTTCTACAGGTTGCATAATAGTCCGGGATTCGTAAGGAATATGGTGTTTAAGAACCCATTCTTGGTCCATGAAAATCCCCATAGCTCCACAGTCCACCAGTGCCGGGATGGGATACGTTTCCTTCTTGGATGGCGATAAAAAGGCCTGTAAGATCACCAAAGAATTTTGTCCAGGAGAGTACAAGGATGGAATTGATGTGGAGCAGGCATCTCTCTCCCCAACCTGTGCTCCATCTAGGATCGGGAGCTGGCGTTTCCCGAGCGCTGTGGGGGGGGGGGGGCTATTGGGGAATCTCTTACTAAATGTTTGTCTGATGCACAATACATACACAACCCGGTATGGATCCTACGCATTCTTTCTTGGGAGGATATGAGTCCACGGAATGCCCCTAGCTGCATAGGTTCAGGCTCGTTACTCGAAGTGGAAATACCTTCAGGGCTCAAGGTTATTCCAATGGGGTTCTTCTGGAGTGGTAGCTTGCTTTTCTTTTTCTCTGCCTTTCTCTCCTGACTGCGAAAGTCAATCTGCAGAGCAAGATCCATCAGGGTCTGATAAGAACTTGGGCGCTCCACTCTGGCTAGTTCATCCTTGATGTCTTCGTTTAGCCCCCTTCGAAATAGGGTAAAACAACCTTCAGAGGACCAATCCGCTTCTTTAGCCAACTGTTTGAAGCGTGTGACATACGTGAGCATATCCTGGGAACCTTGTTGAAAGTCGAGTAGACGTTCCTGGACACTGTAAACCTGCTCTGGGCGGTCAAACATGGTCTTAAGGGCCTGTATGAAGCCATCGTAATCATCCAGGAGAGAATCCCCAGAGTTAACCAGTGAGGTGTCCCAGGTCAAGGCATTGCTGGAAAGATGCGAAATATTAAAGCCCACCTTAGCCCTGGGCGTAGAAAAATAATAAGGCTTGAAAGTAAAGTGGGCCAAACATGAGTCAAGGAATCCACGAAGGCTCTTTGCGGAACCATCATATTTATCAACAACGCCACCCAGGATTCCACTCTCTTTCGTAGCAGATTCACGGGACAATACCAATTGCTTTAAGGTGGAGTTCTCTGCCTTAAAATTTTGCACTTCGGTCGTCAGCTCTTGCATGCCACGCATAAGGTCCTGGATGGCCGCTTCCATGTCTGTGTCGAATTCAATCAGGTGGCGTCTCAATCTGTCACAGGTTTCCTTTTTTCTCATCTGTTTTTGATGCCTCGCGGGATCCTTCACCGGGGTTTTCTTCCGTGCTGTTCGGGTCTTGTATAAGCCCGCTCGGCAGTCGTCGGATTCCAGAATTCGTTCAGCTTCTTCGTCCGGGACCACGGAACTCCAGGAAGACCAGGAAGGAAGGCTGCACAGGAGAACGGACTGCGCCGAACGCGGAAGGAAAACAGGTACAAGGGGGAGGAAGGAGAAGGAGAAGGAATGGGTCCGGGAATTCAAATAGCAACTCAGTTCCAGGAGCACGAACTGCGATGCACGTCTAGCCTCAGCTAACGATAGCGTTGAGACGCGCGGAGCCGCAGGGGCGTGGTTCCTTTATGGAACGTGCTGCATGGACGTAAAGGTCGATAAACCGCGTTCTGTGAATTTGGCCATGTTGGGTGTGCTACAGCGAGTAACCCTCGACGTGCCAGGGACCAGGAGGACCAAAAGGGGCGTGATCGATGGATCATGACAACTTCTGCTTGGTTTGCTAGCCTTGTGTCTTCCTCCTGCTTCTAGTGCCACAGCCATATCATTTCGGACCAATCCCTAGTGCACCAAAGATAAAGAAGTACGTTGAGAGGTACCCACTTAGCCAACCCTACAATCCAGGAGCAGTGCAAACATTGCCCAGAGTGGATGTGATTAAAGCACCAAGAAGCCACGCTTGACGTCGTTAGAGACACCACGACAGCAGCGTTAGACAGGAAGCACACGTGCCATCCACACATCGGGACACAAAACACACACCCGAAAACATGAAGAACACATGCAGAACAGTTCTATAAGTAGAGGACAGATACATATACATACTGCCCATGCCTTTATTATTTTGTCATTAGCTTAACCGCAGTAACGCAGAACCCGCAAGAAGCAAGAGATCCTGAATAAAGCTTCCAGATGCTTACATGCAATTAACCTTATGGAGCTGCAGGAGCACCTATGGAACCTGACAGAACCATACATAACTAGCCTATGGTGACTAAAGAATAACACAAACATGTAGAAGCTATGCCATGGCTTAGGAAATCACAGTAGGACACAAGAGCCTCAGCCAGAGCTGAACTAAGCTGAATTTGGCTCGAACAAGAGAGCAAACGCGTGAGACGGGGCCTGCAGCCAAGGCCACCAGATACAGTAACAGCAGCTGCAGTAAATGCATAAAATTCCTCATAAATCAAAGTAATTCAGTGCTCCAGGAGCCCAAAACACGATCTCTTAACACGTTCTCGGCAGGCTTGGATGATGAATCGAAACCAGCGCTGGGAAAGAGGAGCGATCTAATGCCGCCAGACAGAAGCTTGCAACAAAGTAGTTACAGCAAGAGACAAGTGTTGCACGATGTGAACGGGCACTCTTATAAACAGTGGTGCACACACGTTACAATGCAGATACATAGTTATACTTATTACCTTGAAAAGGTACACCTCGAACTGAGAATCACTTCGGATCCCAGGCCTGGGGACATCAGCTCTAGCCAACCACAGCTCAGTATTCTAGGGGTGGGTAGCAATGGGCGAGAACCAATGGTAGGATCCTCACACTGCAACATTGTTTAGTGATAGCAATATTGGGATGGGCCTGACACCTGACATGGGAGAGCCAGTAAACTAACATGTATAGGGTCCGCTAAAGAGGGACTACCACTCAACACCCAATCCCAGATGGCGATAGGTCTTCTGGAGCGGGGCCCAGGTTGTGATGTCCTCATGACGTAATGAGCCCACAAAACTTGCCTGCGAGCCAGAGCTCACTGAGACGTTCCAGGATTGTTGCCTATCCTTTTACTGATCCCTGTTGGTTTTGGCTGTAATAAACTGCAGTTTGAACTTGCTGTCTGTCTGGGTCTACTTTCCTTTTGGGGGAAGGTGTTGGGCCTTCCGTGAGTTTGTGAACTCCTAGTAGCCCTCAGACCTACCTGGGAATTCATCCCCAACAATCCCGAGGGGGCCTTTTATGCCTCCTAGGTTCAGTGAAAACTTCCAGGTGTGGGCTATTAGCCTTAAATGTCTGAAAGAGAGCAGTGTTCCCTGACTGCCTGTTGTCACTCTGATGTATGTGAGTGGCGGGAGACCCAGCAGAGACTAATGGGCTCCTAAGAAGTACCGCAAAGGCACAGGCTGCCACTAACGTCGGTTATATCCTCTTCTTCAGATGAAAAAGCAGATTCACCCCCTTCTCCCAACTCCTCACCTTCCACTTTCTTCTTGAGTTTTCCTTCCTTGTGTCTTGAAGGCTTCTCCTTTTTTTTTATGAAGATAAGGACGCCCTCGATAGGATGCCACCGTGCCACTAAGATAGGGGCAACGGGGGCGTTCCCACCGGGAGCGCCACCCAGGGGAAAAAGCCAAAGGCACAAAAAACCCCTAAAGACTTCCTCCTGGTAGAATTGGCGAAGTAGACTGAAGCGCTGGAGAATGGTAGGTGATGGAAGAGTAGACCAACCAACCGGCACAGGTTGGAACCAGAAGAACAGCGAGGTACCAGGGGAACACCAAGGCAGTTCGGTAGGTAACACGGGACTGGTAACAGTAGATCCAACGAGGTACAAGGGAGTAGCAAGGTAGTCCGGTGAGAAGGCACGGGTCAGTAAATCAGCAGATCCAACAAGGTACAAGGGAGTAGCAAAGGCAGTCCGGTGAGTAGGCACGGGTCTGTGAACCAGCAGATCCAAAACAAGGAAAAAGGTTGCTTCAAAGGCAATCCGGAAGCAGAACAAAGAAGAAAGAAAATTGGGAAGAATAGAAGGAAACAGGCAAGGAGGAAAAAATAAGGAAAAAAGGACTAGAGCAGCAGCGGGCAGAAAAAAAAGAAGGAGGAAAGAAGAAAGGAAAGGTAGGCAAAACAGGAGGAGGAGGGGGAAAGAAGGGAAAACTAACTAGAATCAAGGGAGAGGCAGAGTAACCCTAGCAAGGCAAGAAAGTCGAGAACATTTTCTAGCGGAAACAACACGGGAGCGGCAGCAACACAGGGAGGAACCCAAGGACGGCGCAGGGATCGCCGAGCGAGAAAATCAATGACGGACTGCCTCACCAGCGATCCTGCGTCAGCGATTCCATACCCGCCATCCCTGCCGCGAT
This sequence comes from Ambystoma mexicanum, assembly GCF_040938575.1. Taxonomy (NCBI): domain Eukaryota; kingdom Metazoa; phylum Chordata; class Amphibia; order Caudata; family Ambystomatidae; genus Ambystoma; species Ambystoma mexicanum. Next base: position 464,390,917 of record NC_090939.1, on the reverse strand, counting down.
GTGACAGTATGCCCCCTCCTAAGGAGGCTTCCCCCAGGTTTGCCAGGATGGAAATGATAGAACCTGCGGACTAAAAGTGGGGCATGGACGTGGGAGGCTGGTTCCCATGAATTTTCGGACCAGTGATAACCCTTCCAACGTATCAGGTATTCCAACCTACCCCGACGATAATGGGAATCACAGATTTGGGCAACCTCAAATTCCTCCTGGGTAGAATTTGTGGGCAAGAGGGTTCTTTTGGGCTGACGAGACCAAGTGTCTTCATGAAAACATTTCAGTTGAGAAGCATGAAACACTTGGTGGACTCTGTGCAGGCCTCTGGGTAGTTTTAATCTAAAGGCCACCGGGTTGATAACTTGTGTAATTTCGTACGGACCCAGATATCTAGGGGAAAGCTTGGAAGGGTGTGCCCATCATGGTAAGTATCTCGTGGATAACATGACACGAGAACCCACCTCCCATCTAGGGACCGGGTTGCGATGTTTGTCGGCCTGCATCTTGTACCTCTTTTGGGCTTCACTAAGGTTTTGTTTGGCCTGCAGGTGAACGTCCCGCAATATGGCGAGAGTGGAATCTACAGTGGGTAGGCTGGTAGATATGTTAGAGACGGGCAGTAGGGCCTGTGGGTGATAACCGTAGTTGCAGAAAAAAGGGGTTAGACCGAGAGTAGAATGAAAAGAGTTATTGTAAGAGAACTCGGCCAGAGGTAGTAGAGAGACCCAATTATCCTGTTGGAGATTCACATAGCATCGCAGGTATTGCTCCAAGGTACCATTGAGGCGTTCTGTTTGTCCATTGGATTGAGGGTGGAATCCGGACGTCAAGGCTCTCTCTACTCCCAATCGGTCGCATAACTTCTTCCAGAATTGAGAAGTATACTGGCTACCCCGATCAGAGATGATCTTCTTAGGTACCCCATGGAGACGGAAGACATCCTTGATAAACGTTTTGGCCATGCCAGCCGCTGTCGGGATACCTGGTAGAGGAGAGAAGTGAGCCATTTTAGTGAAATAATCGATCACCACCATGATGCATGTGCACCCTTGGGATGGAGGTAAGTCTACGATGAAATCGGTTGAAATGACGTTCCAAGGTCCATCAGGAACGACATTGGGTTCCAAAAGTCCTATTGGTCTTAGACGGGTACTCTTGCTACGAAGACAGGTCATACAGGATTGTACGTAACGGTTCACATCTGTTTTCATATTCTGCCAGTAGAAATGTCTCTGCAGTTAGTCCAAAGTGCCTGTGCTGCCCCTATGACCAGCCATTTTTGAATCGTGACACCAATTTAAAGCCAGTTTCCGGAAATAGGAAGTAGGCAAATGCAACTTGCCATCCACAAGGTAGAGACCCTCCTTGATGTCGTATTGGATGTTGTGAGGATGTTTCTCTAACTCAAATTTGCCTCCTGAAGCTTCTTTCACTTGACTCAGAAACGTGTTTAGTACTCCTATCCGTCTTGGCAGAGGAAACATCAGATCATGAGCATAATCAGATCCTGACATGTAGTCTTCTCGGAGGGACAGAGAGTCAGCGACAAGATTCTGACGCCCTGGAATGTAGGTAATATCAAAATCAAACTGGGCAAAAAAGTGGGCCCATCGAGCTTGACGTGTGTTGTAACACTCGAATTGTCGCAGTACTTGTAAGTTCTTATGATCGGTTCTGAGGGAAAATGGATGTTTACCTCCCTGTAGTAGATGACGCCACTCCAAACAGGCCGACTTCATGGCCAATAGTTCGCGCTCAATGACTGAATCATTTTTTTTGGCTGGCATTGAGGGTTTTAGAGAAATAGGCAATCGGGTGTTCTACTCCTTGATGTTCTTGTAACAGAACCGCCCCTATAGCAGAGGAGGAGGCGTCTATCTCAACAATGAAGGGTTGGTCTTGATCTGGTTGTTGAAGGATGGGAGCAGTACAAAAGGCTTCCTTGAGTTGGCGAAAGCTGTCTTCTGCTTCGTTGGACCAGGAAAATGGATTAGAAGATTTCTTGAGCAAGGTGGTAATGGGTATTATCCTGTGGGAGAAGTTGGAGATGAACTTTCGGTAAAAGTTTGCCAGTCCTAGGAACCTTTGTACCTCCTTGATAGAGGTAGGGGAGGGCCATTCCAGGATGGCGGATACCTTGCGAGGGTCCATGGCGATACCCTGACTCGACAATATGAATCCCAGATACAGAATAGAGGCTGCAGAAAACACGCATTTGTCGAGCTTGACCGAGAGACGGTTGTCTCTTAATCTCTGGAAAACCTCTTTGACATGGCCTTCATGTTCTTGCGTAGTCCTGGAGTACACTAGGATATCGTCGAGGTAGACTATGGTGGTCTGGCACAGTAAATCTGAAAAAAGTCTGTCCATAAAGGGCTGGAAAACTGAAGGGGCATTTACTAATCCAAATGGCATCACCTGGTATTCGTATAGCCCATAAGGAGTCCTGAATGCTGTCTTCCATTCATCCCCCTTTTGAATCCGGAGAAGGTGGTAGGCGTTCCGGAGATCCAACTTGGTAAAAACCGTGGCGCCATGAACGGCTTGAATGATTTCGGAAATGAGTGGCATAGTGTATCTGTCTTTAATGGTCACCTTGTTCAGACCCCTGTGATCGATACAGGGTCTCAATTCCTGTGAGTCCTTCTTGGGGATGCAAAACAGCGAAGCTCCTGCCGGAGATTTCGATGGTCTTATGAGCCCATTGGCCAAATTGTTATCCAGGTATTCCCGGAGGAAGTGTTTCTCTCTGAGTGATAGAGGAAACATCCTACAAAATGGTACTAATGCTCCTGGGACAAGGTCTAAGCAGCAATCTTCCGGTCTGTGAGGAGGTAGTTCGCTAGGAGATTTCTCAGTCACTACCTCAGCGTATTCCTGGAGGTGATGAGGAAGGCAGTGGATGAGTCTGGAATCGTAGATACTGGTGGTCTGGACGGTCTCGAACCTTGGCTCTGGAAGGCATTCGGCCTTACAGAAAGCGGACTGAAAGCTCAGTATGTTCTTAGTCCAGTCTATGTGAGGGTTATGTCTTCTGAGCCACCCTATCCCCAGTATGATAGGGAAATGAGCGGCTCGAATGATATCGAATGAGATCATTTCAGAATGCTGCTGAATGCGTAGGTTTAGTTCTTCTGTGGTGTGTGTGATCATGCCGGAACTCAAAGGTTCTCCGTCAACACCATCTACCTTCTGATCCTCTTGTTTAGCCAGGCGGTTGATACCCTTCTGTTCTGCCCACAAGGTGTCGATGAAGTTGCCGGCAGCGCCACAATCGAGCAAGGCCTGGGTTAAGATCTCAGTCTTGCCCAACGTTAAGGTAACTGTAAGAACCATCAGCCTGGAATCCTCTGGAGTACTAGAAGAAGACACCGAAAGAGTTGCATAAGGACTTGAGATGGCCCCTCGGGAGTGCGTCCTAACACTTACCGAGGGCGCTCGTTTCCCGAACGTCTTGGTGGGACATCTGGACAGTCACGCAGCAAATTATTAGAGGCTCCACAGTACATACACATATTGCCATCTCGTCTCCTCTTAAGTTCCTCCGGGGTGAGCGGGGCTCGAGCTGTTCCTATTTGCATTGGTTCCTCTTTGCCTTGGCGAGAAGACGGTACAGAGGAAGGTGACTGAGTCTCAGGGGGAGGGTGACTGAAGAATTTGTTCTTCTTTCTTTCAGACCGCCGTTCTGACAGCCGAAAATCAATCCGAAGAGTGGCAGTTATGAGATCCGAAAAGGATGTTGGGCGATCTATTCGTGCCAACTCGTCCTTGAGATCCTCTCTCAGCCCTCGACGAAAAATGGCGTACTGAGCCTGTTCCTGGCAGCCAGCTTCGACGGCTATCTGCTTAAAGGTGGTAATATAGGAGAGTGAGTCTGTGTTGCCCTGTCGGATGTCCAAGAGATCTTCGGATGCCAGGAAGGTACTTTCCGTACGCAAAAAGGTCTGCTGGAGTAAAGTCTTGAAATCATCATAATTCTGTAGTACAGGATCGGGTTGATTGACCAAAGGAGTGGCCCAAGCCAGGGCATTACCCGTCATGTGGGTAATCATGAATCCTACTTTGGCATGATCTGAAGTGAATGTCTGAGGAAGGAAGGAAAAGTGCAGATTGCATGCATCGAGGAATTCCTTTGCTCGCTTAGGCGAACCATCGAATTTGCCTGACACCAAAGAAAGCGAGGGTAGATCTGAAGAAGGTCGTTCTCTATCAGTCATTCTTTGTTGTAATGCTGCATTGGCGGCCTTAAGGTCCTGAACTTCCAGGTTAAGGTTTTGGACGGTAGCTACAAGTACCTGTACTTGCTGTGGAGTTGCCATCTCGGTTTCTTGTTGGCGTTGCAAACTGTCACTAACGTCGGTTATATCCTCTTCTTCAGATGAAAAAGCAGATTCACCCCCTTCCCCCAACTCCTCACCTTCCACTTTCTTCTCGAGTTTTCCTTCCTTGTGTCTTGAAGGCTTCTCCTTTTTTTTATGAAGATAAGGACGCCCTCGATAGGATGCCACTGTGCCACTAAGATAGGGGTAACGGGGGCGTTCCCACCGGGAGCGCCACCCAGGGGAAAAAGCCAAAGGCACAAAAAACCCCTAAAGACTTCCTTCTGGTAGAATTGGCGAAGTAGACTGATGCGCTGGAGAATGGTAGGTGATGGAAGAGTAGACCAACCAACCGGCACAGGTTGGAACCAGAAGAACAGCGAGGTACCAGGGGAACACCAAGGCAGTTCGGTAGGTAACACGGGACTGGTAACAGTAGATCCAACGAGGTACAAGGGAGTAGCAAGGCACTCCGGTGAGAAGGCACGGGTCAGTAAACCAGCAGATCCAACAAGGTACAAGGGAGTAGCAAAGGCAGTCCGGTGAGTAGGCATGGGTCTGTGAACCAGCAGATCCAAAAGAAGGAACAAGGTTGCTTCAAAGGCAATCCGGAAGCAGAACAAAGAAGAAAGAAAATTGGGAAGAATAGAAGGAAACAGGCAAGGAGGAAAAAATAAGGAAAAAAGGACTAGAGCAGCAGCGGGCAGAAAAAAAAAAGAGGAGGAAAGAGGAAAGGAAAGGTAGGCAAAACAGGAGGAGGAGGGGGAAAGAAGGGAAAACTAACTAGAATCAAGGGAGAGGCAGAGTAACCCTAGCAAAGCAAGAAAGTCAAGAAAATTTGCTAGCGGAAACAACACGGGAGCGGCAGCAACACAGGGAGGAACCCGGAACGTTGCAACGCGCACGCAACCCGGAAGGGGTGGTCTTTATACTTCCGGCCACGTACGCGCGCAACGTCAAGGACGGCGCAGGGATCGCCAAGCGAGAAAATCAATGACGGACTGTCTTGCCAGCGATCCTGCGCCAGCGATTCCATACCCGCCATCCCTGCCGCGATGTGACACAGGCAGCCACAGAGAGGTTGTCAGCAACGCTATCGAACTGAAGGGCAGCAACCCTATCAGGAAGGAATTGTGAGGCCGGCAAAGGGGATGAGAGAGGGTTTGACAGGCCACAGAAGTCAATCCTGAAGCAATACTGCATTGCAGCCACACGCCAGGAGTCGGAGACACCAGGAGATACTGGCAAGTTGGCCCGGTGACAGTGGTGACCCCAGGGGCGTTCCAACAGGCACACGGGCCATTAAAGGAAGGTTTTGAATAGCGACCAAAAAGACATTAGAGAGAAAGAACAAGAGCCAAAATATGGTGCAATTCTTCGGATAAGAGGGGTCAGTTGGGGGAAAACCTGGAACCAGCATTGCCCTAAGCCTAAAAGACATTGAAAGAGAAACAAGGAGGCAAGAGTTGTTCAATTCTCCTGACAGATGTCAGTTGGGGGAAACCTGGAACAAGCATTGTCAAAGAACCAAGAGACATTTTAAGAAAGGTTGACAGAAGGAGCTTGGACAAACCCTCATATAGGGGATGCTATAATGGGGGAAATTGGTCCAAGTCCTAACCTGAAGTCAGACTTGAACCACAGAGGAAGTACAATTGTGTGCTATTTAAGAGCAATATGAATGTTGTATCGAGAGCTGGTAAGACTATCAGGTAGTGAACCTTTTGGAAAGATATCTGGCAGGAGAGTACACCAGGGGATCTGTGTAAGGCAAAAGATGGATATTCCTGGCAGGAGAGTAAACCAGGATATCCAGAGTTTTCAGTTGAGCATTCCTGGCAGGGGAGTACACTAGGAAATGCAATGTTGTGTTGAAAAGGAGTTTTTGTTCTATTCAACTTTTCTTGAAATTGGATATTTCAGTAGTTCCTGGTAGAGGAGTACACCAGGAAATCCAAGGCGTTGTTGAAAAAGAACTTTACTATATGTCATGCCTGCGCCTGTCCCAAACTCTGTGTCCTCTTCCACTAACACCAAAGTTAAGTTGTCTGCCTCACGCCAGCGCAGACAGTTTGCTCAGAGAACAGCAGCCAGGCCGTTCTATTCACGTTGGCGACTTGCGGGAAGGTTGACATGGAGATGATGCCGTTACGTTATTTAAACTTCTCGATACGGTGATTCAGGGCTTCTGATTGGATTTCCTCCCGAAGTGCTGTCCGTTTGTGCTGCACTTTGTTTCATCTCTGCTCTTCGTCCCTGGACCTCCTTGACTATTCTGCTTTACAGTCTACGCCCACGGACTTGTGACTGAACGGTGCCTGATTTAAGGACAGCCTTGTTCTGCGTGTTTCCTATTTTCCCGGTGTACCTACCCAGCCAGTTGCACAGAATACTATTATCTCTGCAATCTGCTAACTATCCAGTATCCTGACTTCAGTCAACTACACGGATTGCAATTGTCTCCGCCAACTTCATAAGTCTGGGTCTGCTAGACAAACCGTTTAAAGTCACGGCCTCCTGCTGCAGTGAAAATCACAACCGTTTTTTTTCTTTTGTCTGGGTTTAGACCCCGGAAAGGGCACATTATCCTAGTTTACTGTGGTCATATATGATTTACGTGTCTGCACAGTTCACCAGCGACATGTGCTATGACTTTGGGGCCCTCATTACGACCCTGGCGGAAATCGAAAAACGATGGCGGAAATGCAATACCGCCATCGAATAGCGCTCGGTGCGATCATGACCCGTCACCGCAAAGTACGATGCCATTAGCGACACCGTAGTGAACGCCAACGCTAACTGCACCAAGTACGCGCGCGCGCGCCATGCCAAACCGTAAATACCACCATGGCGCAACGGTACGCGAATTCTGACCCTAGCGGACATGCACCTAACGCCATCAAGCACGGCGGAAAGTACCATTCCGCCATGGTGAGAAGTACGGCATCGCGAATCAACCGTAAACGGCCCCACTGAGTGCCTGTACACCGCTCCCTGGCCACATTGTACAACTCCCCGTAGGTGCAATGAAGGCACAATGCAACCAGTGAAATGCACAAGTCACCCATGCATGCCAACGAACAAAAGAATCTCAAGAGGGGCCAATGGGAGCTGCAGGGCACAGATCGCACGAATACAGAAGCTATTCCAATGGACATGACCTCAGTCTCCCACCAAGAAACGCACGCAAACACAGGCACCTGTGACCAGCAACATTCAGAAAATCACATCATTCCACCAATCCACCTGGCTGACCGGCATCTGTTACACAAAACCTAATCCCCCGCCCCTGAGCATGACATCATTCAAACAGTCATATTGGCAGCCCTTATCCCTGACCTCACTGGGCTTCGTAGGCAAACGCGCCCAGCACAGTACCACGCAACTATACTCCGAAGCTGGAACCCAATGCAGATCTCCTCACAATACATCGCTCCCCAAATAGGAATATGCCACATCACTTGCAAAGAAGAACGCTACACGGCCCATATCAGAATAGAAATTTAATGCACAACAAATTCACCAAGCCCATAGAGCCATTAGGCCATGAACTCCAAAACACATTTCACCATTGTGGGCTGCATCCGCAATAAATGACCAGCAACTTCTTGTGTGACGCCCTGTTCCTTCATGGTACACAGGGCCACATTCTCGTACGAAAAGGCAACATGGAAGCGCCCAGAACCACAGGGCCGACCCAATGGGGAGGCACTAGTCCAGCTGAAAGGCCGAAATGTTGCTCCGAGCCACTAGTACTGCGTAAGGGCATGTGGCCCATTGGCGATCGTCCCATAAGATCGTAATGCTGCTTCACTGATTAACACGAAGCAGCAGGTGTCGGGAGTAAAATCCATCTGCAGGAGTGGCATACAGATGGCAGTGGCAAAAGGGGAGGAGATACCTGTCAACCAAATGAAATGAAAAAGAATAGAATGGCCATCAGAACTACATTAGAATTACTCACTTCAATGATCACACCAAATCCACAGCCATATGCATGCTAGCCCACTCCAAAGGATCATCACCACCCAAAAACCACTTGCGAATCATAACTATCTATATCGAGGTGAAAACACCATCACAAACGAGTGTACCTGTGCATGCGTCTGTTAAAACAGAATCCATCAGATGGGATTGGTAACGTGCATGGACACAAGTGTCTGAAGGCGCGTCGAGACAGGGAGGGCTCAACAAGGCCAGATAGACGATGGTCCCACTATGGCAGCCCTGCATCACATAGCGCAGGGGAGGCGGACAGATCCCAAGAAGCCCTGTATATGGCAAACTCTGTATCAAATCATCTGTCCATGCATCCATTCATCATTCCCTCATCCCGTAATGATAACGCCTGTTCCCATACTCACATAACATGTGAAAATTCCATTGAGTCTGTGCGTCATGCAGCCTGCAAAATCCACTGTGCCCCAGCCCGTAATTCCAGTGTTGTGAAGTAACATGTATTTGGGAACGTCCGGCCTCATCGTCCACTTCGCTATTGCGCATCCCAAACTATTCATATCAATCATTGCATCCCCGCCATGGCCCCTGTCCCAAGGACATTGAACAATAGAACGTTATATTTGCAGTCAGACCTGTGGGCATCTCCTCGCCGCTAGCTGAAGACCGAAAGCGCCGCCCTTCGAATTCCTCATTTGCAACATCACGTCGAAAAGGCATCTGTGGCCGCTTGAAATCACAAATTAATCCATCTAGTGCGGCTGTGTGTGTAAATGGCAACTGCCTTCACTCACAAATGGGACGCCCCGCCCGTCGTTGAAACTCGGTACAGTGATGCATGAGGGTCCACCGTTACTCGAGTACTACGTTCCACTGACCCTTCACAAGTCTGTTCGCGACTGCTAAGATAGTATGTGAAACAATGGGACCATAGCCGAATGAACATATCAACCAATGTTACACTGCCATCGGGTACAAATACATGATTGTAATAGCAAGATGCCATTCCTCGAATTGCAGCGTTGTGTGCGGGACGTGCCCGCCCAAAGGGGAGAGCAGCTTGCACAGGTGGAATGAATCACCACAGGTGGAGGCCATACAGCCTGATAACACATAAATAGCACACCCAGTCTCCTCCCACAACCACACCCACTCCGAAATGCTACCGGCAGGACTCGCGATGTTGGCCCTGGGGGACCTGATAGCACTGCAAGTACTCCAACTCCAAGAAGAAGACGAACACCAACCACAACCGGCCGCACGGAGGAGACGCAGGAGGAGGAGGAGGGCAAGGCAGGGCCAGCAAGGGCCGCCAGCACAGCCACTGCCACCACGCAGGCAGCCCGCAATCCCACGCCTCCGAGCACATCCGTTCAACCTCACTGATGAGCAGATCCACACCCTCTACCGTTTGGACCGGGACACCATAGCCGCCATTGTGGACATGACACAGGCTGACCTTGTCAGCATGATAGATAGCCCAACCGCCATCCCACCCCTACTGAAGGTGGTGTCTGTACTCCACTTCCTGGCCACAGGCACCTACCAGCACACAGTCGGACAGTTGCATGGCATCTCACAGCCACTGTTCTCACGGACACTATTGCAAGTGCTCGATGCCCTCCTGAAGCACGCAGACGACTACATCTCTCTACCACGCTCGGAGCAGGAAATTACCAACACAAAAGTGGGATTCCATGCACTTGCCGGCATACCGGGTTGCATTGGTGCCATCGACTGCACCCATGTGGAATTGGTCGTCCCACATGCCATGGAGGCCCAGTACCGCAACCGAAAACAATTTCATTCACTGAATGTACAAATGGTGTGTGACTCCAACAGGATCATTACACATTGTTGTGCCCGATTCCCTGGATCAACCCATGATTCTATGATCTTGAGGAACTCTACAATACCACGCTACATGGAGCGACACGCAGGGAACAGATCCTGGCTACTCGGTGAGTCACATTTCATGCATGCTGATGTGGGGTATGTGATGCGGCAATGACCTGGCAGGAAGGGGGGGGGGTGCGTACGTAGCAATGGCATTCCACATTATTCGTTTATCGTCCACATACAGGTGTTGCCGGATATCCACTGAAGAGATGGCTCCTCACACCAGTCCGGAACCCACGGGACCAGCATGAGGAGGACTACAACCATGCCCACTCACGTACCCGTGTAGTCATTGAACAGGCATTCGGCCTACTGAAGACTCGTTTCCGGTGCCTCAGCAGGTCTGGCGGGGCACTCCTGTACCGCCATGTGAAGGTTGCAAAGATGGTGATGGCATGTGTCATGCTACACAACATGTGCGTACGTAGAAATGTGCCCATGCCCCCTGACGCAGAACTGCAAGCACCTGAAGATGGTCATGATGAGGGTGGGGATGTGGCAGCACCTCAAGGAGTCTGCGAGGCACAGGAGGGCCGTGACATTCGTCAGCATCTCATAGATGCATGCTTCTAGCACTCACGCCTGGTGGCTGATACATGGACACGGGACTCGTGGCACTGTGTGTGTCTGGTACATGCACAATATGGACTGTACGCCTATGATGGCCTCGTACACAAAGATCAATGTCCACACATCTCATTGGTTGATCGTGCATTGTTTATGGCATATGTGATATCATGTTGAACACCCTATCGACCCGCCACCCAAGTGAGCCCAACAGCCCCCCTCCACCCTCCTACCTCCCCCCCGAACACCAGTGTCCAGAGATGCTCATTGCCAGTGGGCAGTCGCTATTGCAAGCCCCCTCTGCGGGTATCAGGGGCACCCCTGCCTGTGGAGCGCAGGTTCCTCCCAGATCTACTTTGGGGGCTGCCCTGGACGGAACTTGCAACGGATGATGTCTCTGCCTGCTCACGTCCATGCATGTCCCTAAGGGTTTGTGAGAGCTCAGTGAGCACACGGCGCACAGCGGCAAGTTCGGCACATACGTCTTTGGACGTCGCATGCAGTTCCCCCCTCAGGCTCTCGGTGCTTCTCTCCATTTGGACTCTCAGGCTCTCGGTGCTACTCGCCATTTGGACTCTCAGGCTCTCGGTGCTACTCTCCATTTGTGCCCTTAGTGTCTCTGTACTTCTCTCCATTTCTGCCCTAAGTGTCTCAGTTGATGTTTCTTTGTCTGCCTTAGTGCCCCCACATTCATCGGCATGGTCCTTGAGGAGCGTGGCCAGTTGCTGCTGTTGCACGATTAACTGGTCGAGGGACTGTTGCCTCTGCTGGGCCATGGCCATTTGCGGTGGTGTCACAGAGTGGCTGTTCTCCTCATGTTGCCCTGCCACAGGGCTTGTGGGGGATGGCCAGTCGTCGTCTTGTGGGTGCCCCTGCGTGGTATCCTCATGGTGTACGGGATGGAACAGACAGGGGGATTGGGACAGGTCATGGATGGATCTGACTTCGACATCCCCGTTTTCTTTGTCGGAGCATGCTGCCATTAATGCAGTGTCACCTATGGTGCTGCTGCCACCAGAAGCAGTGCCTACTGTGGCATCCATTGGGGGGACCTGTGGTGGTGGTGGTGTGGGCATGCTGGCTGCTGGGGTGCCTGTTGGAGTTCCCTTCTCTGTGCTGCCACTTGATTTGTGCTGCTGCCGTGTCTTGATCCGTGCAGCTGAGGTGGAGGGTCTTTGGCCGTTGGTCTTGGCCCTCTTTGCAGGTGTGCTGGTAGGGGTGTCCTGAAGCTCGTCGTTTGGATCGGACCCTGTGGTGGAGTAAAGGAGGGCGAGCGTTATTAATGGGTCTGTGGGAATTGGAATGGCAATGTATCACATGCATTGGGGTGGTACCTGAGGGTGATTTGGGTCGGGGCCTTGGAGGTGCTTTCTTTTGTGTGTGGAGTGAGGGTGCAGTTGTTTGGCAGCCTGCAGTTAGGGTGTGCCTGCTGCACGTGTAGAGGGTGTTTTTGGGTTTTTTAATTATTTATGTATTTATTGTGCGTTTTAAAGTGCGCTGTCAGGCCAATGTGTGTGGACGTTCTCCTGGACATGTGTTACTGTTGCGCTATGTGGACACATGGTGATTCACATGATTGGACATTGTGGATTTGGCATGGTTTTATTTGGGCCACCTACCGGATTCTTCGGATGTCTGCACTCCTTTCTCCATCCCTCCGACTCCCTCTATACTCTCCATTCCAATGGTGGAGGCACAGATTTCTTCCCAGGGGGTCAACTTGATGGGTGATTCCGATCCTCCCCCGGTGGCTGTGGCAATGTTGCGGTTGGCAGAAAGTATGCTACGGACGCGTATCCGCAGGTCGTCCCATCGCTTTCTGCATTGCTGTGGGTTGCGGGGTGCGGTCCCCACCGCACTTACCCGCTGTGCCACCAGGGCCCATATGGCCTTCTTGTTCGCAAGTGCCGTCCTGGTCATTTGCGTGGAGAAGACGGCGGCAGCATTCTCCTGGAGGGTCTCTGTGAGTACGGTGAGTTCCTCACGGGAGAAGTGGACCTGCCGCTTGCGGTCGCACGCTTTCTTCGCTACTTTTCCCATTTTTCTTGGTTACACTAGGGTGGATGACGGGTTGGGATGTGTCTCAGGGTAGTGTTTTTAGTGGTTGTGTGGATTTAGTGGTTTTATAGGTGTACGGCGTGATGTTTCCCGTTCCGGGACCATGTTTTTACTTCCGTTTCCGTATATTTACGGTCACCATACTTTCCGGTTGGCGATCACTGTGGTGTCTGCTAAGATGTATGGCGGTATTGCACCTAGGGCGCCGTACGGCGGCGGTGTGGGCCGTTTTGGGGTCATTTCCGCCATCGCAGACTTTGCACTTCCGCCATGGCGTGGTGCTCGTGCCCGATGGGTCGGAATGGGCCGCACTTTGCTCCATCGTGCAATGGCGGAAACGCTATTTACGCTGTGGCGGTCCGGTCAGTCACTTTCCGCCAGGGTCGTAATGAGGGCCTGGGTGTTTCTTTTGCACACAAACAATTTGTGAATCCAGAGGGTTTTGTTTTCTTGATGTCTTCCACACGCTAAGGAATCTCCAAGAGAGTGTCTATTGTTTGTTTCCCTTCATTAAAGACACGTGCACAGGTAACTTTGGACTTTATCCGGAACAGCAACATGCACCAACCTGACTCTAGTGCGTCCCATGTGCCGTTCGGGTGTCAGCTCCCTTACTAACCTTCCCTTCCTCCTTTGGTTACGTTTTAATTGTTCTTTTGGATACTAATTGAACTGTCCCGGACTTCCTGTGCAAAGAAGATAGTGTATCCTAGCCACCCACACTTCTGGAGTGTTACGGTCAGGTTAGTCTTGTTATTTACGGGGTTTACAACATCCTGGTTCTGTTAGAGCTATATTGATTTGTTTATTTTGTTTTCTCAGCCTGGTGAATTCCTGTTATTGTGTGTTTGTGCCCTTTCCAGTGATTCACTCCTCTAGCTTTGATTTTTATCAGCTAGTGAGGTACATCATTATGAAGGTATTTTTTCTACAGAGGTACAAAGAACAGTTAGCCAGGAGCGTCAAAGTCATTCCATATCCTTTTGTCAGCATCTCGGGTGAGTTGTTACCTATATACATTCACCTCGGTAATAAACCTGACCGAATCGAAGACAAAAAGAAAAAGAAAAAAAAATGGATGCCACAAAAACCTTGGCGTCATTGATGCAGTTGGTCACAAAAAACACACAGTCTGCTGCCGACCTCAAATTTGAGCAGGGGCTCAGAGATAGTTCTCGCTAACCTCACCTTCTTTGCTGAGGAGGATCCAAGTACCCCTACTCCAACTGCCCCGCTCCTATTACCTATAGAGTGGGAACCAAAGTATGTGACATATTCAGAACAGTTGAACCAACAGAGAGCAGAGCGTGGACTCTGTGCAGTACCCATAAGAGTACCAGTACCTAAGAGAATCTGGGAGGCAAGGTACCCATTGAGAAAACCGTACCTGCATACAAGACAATATGATTGCCATTTGAATGATATTCCTGAAGAAGCAGAGCACATGAATGGCAAGGATGAATAGTGACATTACACAAAGAGAGATGACGCACACAGAAAAGATGCAGAGACCATATAGAATGGAGACATTCTATAATGCATTAAGAAAGTACCAAGGATAAGTGACATCTTGGGATCAAGGTGAAGAAGCTTATGCCACAGAAACAGATGAAGATATTAAGCTAGTTTAAACATGTACAGATGCAACAGAAATGCAAGCAGCAAAGTAATCTTGAAAGCTAGCCTCAAGTTTTATAGTAAATAGATTGCGGCAAGCGCCAATATATATGGATGCATATAGACGAGTAAAGAATGGATGTTTCCACTACGCATTATATGTCATGATCCACCGGATTCACCCATTCTGGACTTCATGGTCCATGATGCACCGCGGTGTAAACTCTGCGGTCCTACCATCATGGCCGGCGCTTCCGAAGCGCAGCACACCAGCCTATTCATGCATGTACGGCTTCCTAGAAAAAGGCCATGACCTTGCGGCGCCGCGCGTCTCAACGCTACTGTTTGGTGTAGTTAGACGTGCGTTCCCGAAGTTCGCTTCGCACTCTCCTTGATACCTTGTTCCTTCCTTCCTGGAACTCTTTCATTCCTTTCCCCTTACCTTGTTATCATGGTAATCTCCTGGAAAACCCCTGTGCTTGGAGTCGGAGCCCGACTCCTTTCTAACCGACTCGCCTTCTTCCAGGTTCCTCGCCCAGATACTGAACTCTTCCTAGCGGAAGGCTACAACCTCATGCTGGACTCCGAAGACCAGCATCCAGGTTTATACAAGTCCCGAACAGTAAGAAAGAAGGAAGCTACGCCCAAGAAAGTCACAAGAAAAGAGAAACAGGTGAGAAAGGGTGAAACTTGTGACATTATAAAGCAGTGGTGAACATTAACAAGAAGGCCTCACTTCAGTGTGTCACAGTTAAAAGCAAATTAAATTACAAATGAAATCTTAGCAGGAGTTGAATGAGCCAGGAAGCCAAGGTCTTATCAAACAGGAATTGGCTGACATTGGTTACAAATTGTGTGAAAGAACAGAGACTCCTGTTCAGAAGGTTTGAGCAAAACAAAAGACGTCAGAGGACTATTCGAAAATAATATTAAATACACGAAAAGGCTTGATTCCATGGTGTCCAGACACGTAGAAGAAGGAAGTTGGTCGATCAAGGTGGTCACACCTACGCACGAGGGCAGGCTGTGCTTACACTCCTTAAAAATGTTCAGAGCACAGTACAAACTCAAGACCAAACTTCAAAGCACTAATTGACACTGGACCATTGAGGTGATGATGGATTGATACATTAATTGAGACTCCAATTAAGGAACACACAATGTAAAAGTTTTATATAAAACTAACACATAAAAAAAGATACATTTAATTGGAGGGAAGCTAGTGTTAAGATGAGCCCACTAGCACTTGGATTTTCAGTCTGCATGCTGCTAGACGTAGGTGGAAAAGTACTGACGGGGGTTAGAAGCCAACCAATTATAGAGGACCGTGTAATTAAGGGTCATATAGTCTGTGTAACCAATATAACGTTGTATATTTAGTGACGTTCATAGTGGCCATTTTGAGGGCAGGGCTTAGTTGCCCCACCTGATGTTAAGTACCCTATCACTCTCCTTCACGGTTCTATACTGATATGGAACTTATACTTAGATATTCACTTACAGCCTATCACTTTCCTCAGTAGGTTTTTGTAGTTTGCCACGTAGGTAGTGACGCAGGTCGACACGTCACTGATGACCAATTTGCCTGATAAAACCTCTGTTTTTTGTAAAGTTCGTTGAGTAAGAGGATCGAGCGAATGCTGATGTTCGTTTTACTCCCTGTTTTAGATACTTGATATTAAAACGGACTCCCTTTTGCCAAACTACCTGCGTCGTCTTGATAATTGATGTATGAATACAATCTGCATCCCCATCCATCTCCAGGGTAATTCTATTCATCTTAAAGGGCTGGTAGATCCAGTCCACTGGCCAGCAAGTAACTTTTTTCTTTAAGGCATGCTCTTTACTGGTTCATCTGAACTGGCACACCAAGTCTCCTTTGTAAACCCTACTCTTAGAGGAATGGCTCCTCCTGATTTGGAACTCTGCTTCCTAGTTGTAAATGCTCACTTGCAGCTTATTAGAGATCGCCTAACTCTTCATCAAGTGGGAGTTCTTCTACACTCGCTACTTTCCCTCCCCATTTCGGACTGAGTCCACAAATATTTCGACCAGGTAGGTGAATTGTTCTGATTTGGGTAAAGCACTAAGTAAGCGGTTTCCTACGAAAGGTTCAGCCTTTGG
The DNA here is from genome assembly GCF_040938575.1 of Ambystoma mexicanum. Lineage (NCBI taxonomy): Eukaryota > Metazoa > Chordata > Amphibia > Caudata > Ambystomatidae > Ambystoma > Ambystoma mexicanum. The sequence continues at coordinate 464,374,382 of NC_090939.1, read as the reverse complement.
GGCATCAGAGAATATGCACCTACTTTTTTTCTGTAAGGTGGGAGAGGGGGTTCCTAGATATTGGTGTCTCACAGATTTTTTTAAGGGGAGTCCTGCAGAGTCCTTGTGGTCGTACTGACTTCCCCAGCATGGTCTGCTTTCACTTGCCACCAGCAGGAGGAGGAACATTTTAATTGATAAGTACTGTGGGCAAGCGGAGCATGCAGAGTCCTGCAGAGTCCTTGTGGTCTGTACTGACTTCCTCTGCATGGTCTGTTTTCACTTGCCACCAGCAGCAGGAGGAGTATTTTCATTCATAAGGACTGTGGGCTAGCGGAGCGTGCAGAGTCCTGCAGAGTCCTTGTGGTCCTTGTGGTACGAGCAGAGGAGCGTGGGTGTCTCCCTTCTCCAGCTCGTGGGCCTGTGGACTCGCGGTTGCTACCCTGCTTAGGAGCCAAGAATCAAGCAGAGGGAACGTGCCGTAAGTTCATACAGCAATTCCGCTGTGTCCGACTGACCGATCATCGGTCTCCCTGCCTCCCCGCATTTTGTGTCAACGGACCTGTGCAGAAGCATTAACATTACCTCAGGTCAACGGCCCTCATTACGACCCTTGCGGAAATCGAAAAACGATGGCGGAAATGCAATACCGCCATCGAATAGCGCTCGGTGCGACTATGACCCGTCACCGCAAAGTACGAAGCCATTAGCGACACCGTAGTGAACGCCAACGCTAACTGCACCAAGCACGCGCGCGCGCGCCATGCCAAACCGCAAACACCACCATGGTGCAACGGTACGCCAATTCCGACCCTAGCGGACATGTACCTAACGCCATCAGGCATGGCGGAATGTACCATTCCGCCATGGCGAGAAGTACGGCATCGCGAATCAACCGTAAACGGCCCCACTGAGTGCCTGTACACCGCTCCCTGCCCACAAAGTACAACTCCCCGTAGGTGCAATGAAGCCACAATGCAACCATTGAAATGTACAAGTCACCCATGCATGCCAACGAACAAAAGAAACACAACAGGGGCCAATGGGAGCTGCAGGGCACAGATGGCACGAATACAGAAGCCATCCCAATGGACATGACCACAGTCCCCCACCAAGAAACGCACGCAAACACAGGCACCTGTGACCAGCAATATTCCGAAAACCACATCATTCAACCAGTCCACCTGGCTGACCGGCATCTGTTACACAAAACCCAATCCCCCGCCCCTGAGCATGACAACATTCAAACTGGCATATTGGCAGCCCCCATCCCTGACCTCACTGGGCTTCGTAGGCAAACGCGCACAGCACAGTACCACGCAACTAAACCCCGAAGCTGGAACCCAATGCAGATCTCCTCACAATACATCGCCCCCCAAATAGGCATATGCCACATCACTTGCAAAGAAAAACGCTACACGGGCCAAATCAGAATAGATATTTATGCACATCAAAATCACCAAGCACATACAGCCATCAGGCCATGAAATCCAAAACACCAATCACCATTGTGGGCTGCTTCCGCAAGAAATGACCAGCCACTACCTGTGTGTCGCCCTGTTCCCCCATGGTACACAGAGCCACATTCACGTCCGAAAAGGCAACATGGAAGCGCACAGAACCGCAGGGCCGTCCCAATGGGGAGGCACTAGTCCAGCTGAAAGGCCGAAATGTTGCTCCGAGCCACCAGTACTGCGTAAGGGCATGTGGCCCATTGGCGATCGTCCCATAAGATCGTAATGCTGCTCCACTGATTAACACGAAGCAGCAGGTGTCGGGAGTAAAATCCATCTGCAGGAGTGGCATACAGATGGCAGTGGCAAAAGGGGAGGAGATACCTGTCAACCAAAAGAAAAGAAAAAGAACAGAATGGCCATCAGAACTACATACCAACAACTCACTTCAATGATCACACGAAATCCACAGCCATATGCATGCTAGCCCACTCCAAAGGAACATCACCACCCCAAAACCACTTGCGACTCATAACCATCTATATCGAGGTGCAAACACCATCGCAAACGAGTGTCTGAGGGCGCCTCGAGACAGGGAGGGCTCAACAAGGCCAGATGGACGATGGTCCCACTATGGCAGCCCTGCATCACATAGCGTAGGGGAGGCGGATAGATCCCAAGAAGCCCTGTACATGGCAAACTCTGTATCAAATCACCTGCCCATGCATCCATCCATCATTCCCTCATCCCGGGATCAAAATGCCTGAATAATTACTCACATGACATTAGAAACATCCATTGAGTCTGTGCGTTATGCAGCCTGCTAAATCCACAGTGCCCCAGCCCGTAATTCCAGTGTTGTGAAGTAACATGTATTTGGGAACGGACGGCCTCATCGCCCACGTAGCTATTGCGCATCCCAAACTATTCATATCAATCATTGCTCCCTCGCCATGGGCCCTGTCTCAAGGACATAGAACAATAGAACGTTACATTTGCAGTCAGACCTGTGGGCATCTCCTCGCCGCTAGCTGGAAACCGAAAGCGCCGCCCTTCGAATTCCTCATTTGCAACATCACGTCGAAAAGGCATCTGTGGCCGTTTGAAATCACTAATCATCCCATCGAGTGCGGCTGTGTGTGAAAATGGCAACTGCCTTCACCCACGAATGGGACGCCCCGCCCGTCGTTGCAACTCGGTACAGTGATGCATGAGGGCCCACCGTTACTCGAGTACTACGTCCCACTGACCCCTCACAAGTCTGTTCGCGACTGCACAGATAGTATGTGAAACAATGGGACCACAGCAGAATGAACATATCAACCAATCTTACACGGCCATCGGGTACTAATACATGATTGCAATAGCAAGATACAATTCCCCGAATTGCAGCGTTGTGCGCGGGACGTGCTCGGCCAAAGGGGAGAGCAGTTTGCACAGGTGGAATCAATCACCACAGGTGGAGGCCATACAGCCTGAAAACACATAAATTGCACAGCCAGTCTCCTCCCACAACCACACCGAAATGCTACCGGCAGGACTCGCGATGTTGGCCCTGGGGGACCTGATAGCACTGCAAGTGCTCCGACTCCAAGAAGTAGACGAACACCAACTACAACCAGCCGCACGGAGGAGACGCAGGAGGAGGAGGAGGCCAAGGCAGGGCCAGCAAGGCCCACCAGCACAGCCACTACCACCACGCAGGCAGCCCGCAATTCAACGCCTCCGAGCACATCCGTTCAACCTCACTGATGAGCAGATCCACACCCTCTACCGTCTGGACCGGGACACCATAGCCGCCATTGTGGACATGACACAGGCTGACCTTGTCAGCATGATAGATAGCCCAACCGCCATCCCACCCCTACTGAAGGTGGTGTCTGTACTCCACTTCCTGGCCACAGGCACCTACCAGCACACAGTCGGACAGTTGCATGGCATTTCTCAGCCACTGTTCTCACGGACACTATTGCAAGTGCTCGATGCCCTCCTGAAGCACGCAGACGACTACATCTCTCTACCACGCTCGGAGCAGGAAATTACCAACACAAAAGTGGGATTCCATGCACTTGCCGGCATACCGGGTTGCATTGGTGCCATCGACTGCACCCATGTGGAATTGGTCGTCCCACATGCCATGGAGGCCCAGTACCGCAACCGAAAACAATTTCATTCCCTGAATGTACAGATGGTGTGTGACTCCAACAGGATCATTACACATTGTTGTGCCCGATTCCCTGGATCAACCCATGATTCTATGGTCTTGAGGAACTCTACAATACCACGCTACATGGAACGACACGCAGGGAACAGATCCTGGCTACTCGGTGAGTCTCATTACATGCATGATGATGTGGGGTATGTGAATTGTCAATGACCTGCCAGGAAGGGGGGGGGGGGGTGTGCGTACGTATCAATGGCATTCCACATCATACGTTTCTCGTCCACATACAGGTGATGCTGGATATCCACTGAAGAGATGGCTCCTCACACCAGTCCGGAACCCACGGGACCAGCATGAGGAGGACTACAACCATGCCCACTCACGTACCCGTGTAGTCATCGAACAGGCATTCGGCCTACTGAAGACCCGTTTCCGCTGCCTCAGCAGGTCTGGCGGGGCACTCCTGTACCGCCATGAGAAGGTTGCAAAGATGGTCATGGCATGTGTCATGCTCCACAACATGTGCGTACGTAGAAATGTGCCCATGCCCCCTGACGCAGAACTGCAAGCACCTGATGATGGTCATGATGAGGGTGGGGATGTGGCAGCACCTCATGGAGTCTGCGAGGCACCGGAGGGCCGTGACATTCGTCAGCATCTCATTGATGTATGCTTCTAGCACTCACGCCTGGTGGCTGATGCATGGACACGGGACTCGTGGCACTGCGTGTGTCTGGGACATGCACAATATGGACTGTACGCCTATGATGGCCTAGTACACAAAGATCAATGTCCACACTTCTCATTGGTTGATCGTGCACTTTTTATGGCATATGTGATATCATGTTGAACACCCTATCGACCCGCCACCCAAGTGAGCCCAACACACCCCCTCCACCCTCCTACCTCCCACCCGAACACCAGTGTCCAAAGATGCTCATTGTCAGTGGGCTGTCGCTATTGCATGCCCCCTCTGCGGGTATCAGGGGCACCCCTGCCTGTGGAGCGCAGGTTCCTTCCAGATCTACGTTGGGGGCTGCCCTGGACGGAACTTGCAACGGATGATGTGTCTGCCTGCTCACGTCCATGCATGTCCCTAAGGGTTTGCGAGAGCTCAGTGAGCACACGGCGCACTGCGGCAAGTTCGGCACATACGTCTTTGGACGTCGCATGCAGTTCCCCCCTCAGGCTCTCGATGCTACTCTCCATTTGGACTCTCAGGCTCTCGGTGCTACTCTCAATTTGTGCCCTTAGCGTCTCTGTACCTCTCTCCATTTCTGCCCTAAGTGTCTCTGTTGATGTTTCTATGTCTGCCTTGGTGCCCCCACATTCATCGGCATGGCCCTTGAGGAGTGTGGCCATTTGCTGCTGTTGGACGATTAACTTGTCGAGGGACTGTTGCCTCTGCTGGGCCATGGCCATTTGCGGTGGTGTCACAGAGGGGCTGTTGTCCTCATGTTGCCTTGCCACAGGGCTTGTGGGGGATGGCCAGTCGTCGTCTTGTGGCTGCACCTGCGTGGTATCCTCATGTTGTACGGGAGGGGACAGACAGGGGGATTGGGACAGGTCATGGATGGATCTGACCTCGACATCCCCGTCTTCTGTGTCCGAGCATGCTGCCATCAATGGGGTGTCACCTATGGTGCTGCTGCCACCAGAGGCAGTGCCTTCTGTGGCATCCATTGGGGGGACCTGTGGTGGTGGTGTTGTGGCCATGCTGGCTGCTGGGGTGCCTGTTGATGTTCCCTCCTCTGTGCTGCCACCTGATTTGTGCTGCTGCCGTGTCTTGATGCGTGCAGCTGAGGTGGAGGGTCTCTGGCCGTTGGTCTTGGCCCTCTTTGCAGGTGTGCTGGTAGGGGTGTCCTGTAGCTCGTCGTTTGGATCGGACCCTGTGGTGGAGTAAAGGAGGGCGAGGGTTATTGATGGGTCAGTGGGAATTGGAATGGCATTGTATCACATGCATTGGGGTGGTACCTGAGGGTGATTTGGGTCGGGGTCTTGGAGGTGCTTTGATTTGTGTGTGGAGTGAGGGTGCAGTTGTTTGGCAGCCTGCAGTTAGGGTGTGCCTGCTGCACGTGTAGTGCGTGTATTACGGGTTTTTAATTATTTATGTATTTATTGTGGGTTTTGACGTGCACTTTCAGGCCGATGTGTGTGGACGTTCTCCTGGACATGTGTTTCTGTTGCACTATGTGGACGCATGGTACTTCACATGGTTGGACTTTGTGGATTTGGCATTGTTTTATCTGGCCCACCTACCTGAATCTTCGGATGTCTGCACTCCTTTCTCCATCCCTCCGACTCCCTCTATGCTCTCCATTCCGATGGTGGAGGCACAGATTTCTTCCCAGGGGGTCAACTTGATGGGTGATTCAGGACCTCCCCCGGTGGCTGTGGCAATGTTGCGGTTGGCAGAGAGTATGCTGCGGACGCGTATCCGCAGGTCGTCCCATCGCTTGCGGCATTGCTGTGGGGTGCGGGGTGCGGTCCCCACCGCACTTACCCGCTGTGCCACCAGAGCCCATATGGCCTTCTTGTTTGCAAGTGCCGTCCTGGTCATTTGCGTGGAGAAGACGACGGCTGCATTCTCCTGGAGGGTCTCTGTTAGCACGGTGAGTTCCTCACGGGAGAAGTGGACCTGCCGCTTGCGGTCGCACGCTTTCTTCGCTACTTTTCCCATTTTTCGTGGTTTCGCTAGGGTGGTTGACGGGTTGGGGTGTGTTTCAGGGTAGTGATTTTAGTGGTTGTGTGGTTTTGGTGTTTTTATAGGTGTACGCCGGGATGTTTCCCGTTCCGGGCCCATGTTTTAACTTCCGTTTCCGTATATTTCCGGGCACCGTACTTTCCGGTAGGCGCACACTGCGGTGACCGCTAAGAGGGGTGGCGGTATTGCACCTAGGGCGCCGTACGGCGGCGGTGTGGGCCGTTTTGGGGTCATTTCCGCCATCGCGGACTTTGCACTTCCGCCGTGGCGTGGTGCTCGTGCCCGATGGGTCGGAATGGGCCGCACTTTGCTCCTTCGTACAATGGCGGATACGCTATTTACGCTGTGGTGCTCCGGTCAGTCGCTTTCCGCAAGGGTCGTAATGAGGGCCAACGTCATAAGTCTCAGTGGATGGCGGGGAGAGTCGGACTTTGGCAGCTCCTCAAGCTGCCGGGCGTACCCCGCACCCCTGGTCTGCCATTACAAGGCTTCACGTCTTTGTCGCCACACCACCTGGTGATTACACAGCTCTTCGGGCTGCGAGAAAGCCGCTTGGAGTAATTGGGGAGCTTAGGCTTTGAATTTATTCATGGATCTTGCTCCTGTTCGTGTTTGGGTTTGTGTTGGCTAGGCGCATGTAGCGCATGTAGCGCATGTAGCGTTGTGGCATAGTGGCATTTTGGAGTTTGGGTGCCGCTATTGCTACTGCTCACTGGGCCTCATTACGACCCTGGCGGTAAGGGGTTAACGCCAGCGTTAGCTGCGCCGACCCCTTACCGCCAATTACGAGGTCCCTTAGCGCCATGGCGCTTTTAACACCTGCTTTTAGCAGGTGTTAAATTCCATGGCGCTAAGGGACCATGGAGTTAATTACGCCACCGTAATTTACGGTGGCGTAATTAACGCCTTCCCCACTCCCATTATGCCCTATGGGGCAAAAATGGGAATGGGGAAGGGTAAATGGGGATTGGGGACTTACCGCCCCGCCAGGGTCGGAATGGGGCGGTAAGTCCGCCAACCACCATGGCGTAAACGTAGTTTACGCCATGGTGGTAAAGTCACGGCCCAGGCGGTAACTTACCGCCTGGGTCGTAATGAGGCCCACTGTCTATTAACTACGGCCAAGGTTTTTTAATCCATCGGACTGTTTGGCTACTGGATTCCTGCTTACAGCTTGATAACCTGAAACTTTTGCTATCGACTTACTTGTTAAGAGGGGCGCAAGGCTTTTCTCTCCCCCTGCTCATAACTCGATAACGTGATAACATGCAAGTTTTGCAACTGACCTACTTGTCAAAGGGGCTGTGAGGTTTGTCTTTCCCGTGTTCAGGAAACATTTTCCATTCTGGCTAGGCATTTACTTATTTATTCATATTTGTTAAACGTGCAGCAGCCCGCAGGCATCGTGGCGCTAGTTACAGAGAGTGAACAGGAACTTAGTTACACATAAAACACATACAAGCATGATTAATGTACAATTGCAATAAAAAGATTGTCATTCAGATAGTAATGGTAGTTTTAGTTAAAGAGAGAAGTTTTGAGGTTTGTTCTGAAGGCAGGGAGAGAACATTCTGCTCTTAGGGCAGTGGGAAGTTTGTTCCAAAGGTTTGGGGCTAGATATGGGAAACCTATACCTCCTGCTTTCGCCTTATTAATACGCGGTACAGTGAGTTGGTTAGTGTAGCATAGTCTGGTGGGTCTGGTGGCGACAGGTCTGTGGAGTGTGTCTGAGAGATATGACGATGCTGTGCGGTGGATACATTGTGTGTAGTAGTGAGAATCTTGAATGTAATACGCTCTTTGACAGAGAGCCAGTGAGCGGACTGTCTTGCTTGTGAAATGTGGTCTCTTTTTGAGATGCTCAAGGCTGCTCTCAGGGAGTTATTTTGGGTGATTTGAAGTCTATTTATGTTTTTCACAGAGGGGCCGGCTACGAGTGCCTTGCAGTAATCGAGCTTGGCACCTATGATCGCTCTAGCTATTGAGAGGCAGTTTTCCTTGGTTAAGAACGGTTTGATGGCATTGATGAATTTGGTACTTAAGGCAGAGTCGGAGACAATAGCGCGGACCTGCTTATTCATGGACAGTGTTGCATCAATGTGGATGCCTAGAGTTTTGACAGATGATAAGACTGGGATAGTACAATTGTCAATGTTGAAGTTGGCATAGAGTTTGTCTAATTTAGCAAGAGTGGACTTTTGGCCAAGAATAAGGATCTGCGTTTTATTCCCATTAAGGCAAAGGCCATTAGTGGCCATCCATGCTTGAAATGTGGCGTATATTTGTTTTAGAGCTAGGGCGTCTTTGTGATATGAGCCTGTTAGGGGGAGGAGCACTTGGGTATCATCTGCATAATTGGTATATGCGATCCCAAGCGCATCGAGTTTATCAAAAAGAGGCTTTGTGAAGAGATTGTACAGCGTGGGAGCAGTACATGATCCCCGTGGGACACCGCAGTATATGTGTTACACATGGGCACCGATCGGCTCTGCTCAGCTCGCGGCGTTCCCGATTTCGAAGAGGACGGGTGTCCTTTTTGCTTCCCCGTCCTGGAGACGCTGGCGGTTGTCGGGGAAACCACGCCTCAGGAGTAAGCGGCGTCTCATAATCAGCTGACTCTGACTCTCCCTCGGCCACATAAAAACAAACGTCACACAAGACACAGCGCTTTTAATTAGCGTTGCTAGTCTCGCCATCGTTCGTGTGTGCTTATTTGGATTATTTCCTGTGCCTGACCCCGGACTTTGTTATCTGACTTGAATCTTGCGCGCCCTTCGTCTGCCTTTGGGATTGCCGGCGGTTGACTCGACTTCGGAACGCCTTCGGACCTGCCTTTTCGTGTTATCCTTACCGGCCAGTTTTTCTCCTCCTTGCAAGACTACCTGAAGCCTGACCTCGCAACGCTTTCTGACCTGCCTGTTGTTTTGTCCTTATCAACTACGTCACTCCTCCCTGCTGGTTGTGCATTACGTTACACTTGTTGATCCAGTTCTTCTGTTGACATTTCTCCTAAGTATTGGCCGGACTACTGCTTCCTCCGTTTCCTGATTACTATCTTCTTACTAACTAAGATTTGCCAGCCATTGTGACTTGTTTTCTTTACCTACTGCAGTTTTCTGTGAAGGATTATTATTATAGACTTTGTGGATACCTCATTTGTGCAAGCTGGACGATCTGCTGATTCCTTGCACCATCCCGAACCTAGTTGCGACCCTCGTGCCATTCAGGAAGCTACCCTCTACTAACCTTACCTGTTTATTATTTTATACCTTCGTTGTGTTCTTTTTGGACCTCTTTTCATCCATAAGGGGGTAAGACCTTCTCCTTAGTTTTCTATCAATATTACCTATCTAAATAGAACTCCCAACATTGAGCCTTTTCTTTTCTTTCCTCTCTTTAGAATTCTTCTTAAACCACTAGCTGCCCAACCTCTTTCAGGTACTCGCCCACATGTTAGATCTCCATCAATCCTTTTATATTCTGATATATTGCCTCTAACCTGTACCTTGTGTTTTTTGCAGCATGGTGTGGCGGTGTGGTTTTTCCCCGCTCTTTTGGGTAATACACCAACCTGCCTGTTCTATTTCGACACAGTCAAGGGGGTCCATTATCTTAAAGAGCCGCCTCAAGAGAGGCAGTCCGGTCTGAGGGGTCCTTTTTGGACTATACTCAGCAGTGACAGAAGATTCCGGTCCATTTGGTGTTCCTTCCTCTCAACGCCCCGGCCAGTCCTACAGGCGGTGAGTAACAGTATGATGGTGGGTGCTGCATTGGATGTGTTTGAGAAAACTTTCATGGCTCTACCTTCTAAGAAGGATGTGATCCAGGAAGTAGCTTGGTCAGAGAACTGTGCTGAGTGGGTGAGATGTGCAGTGAGGGTTTTATGGTCCACTACGTCAAACGCCGCTGAGAGGTCTAGGAGGAGAAGGAGGGCGGGTTTACCTGTGTCCAAGATATTGGTAATTTGTTTTTTTAGATCCAGCAGAGCTGTTTCGGTTCCATGACCTTTACGGAATACGGACTGTCTGTTTCCTAGGATGGAGTTTTTAAGGTAGTGTTCAAGACTAACAGTATTTGTTTGACAATTGTTACAGACTCTTATTGCTAGGGGGGCTGCAAGAGTGTCCTCTCATCCGCCTTTGGGAAACACCTCTGCCGAGTTTCAGGTAGGGTCCAAGATAGATTGTTTTGTTTCTTAGCGTTTTGTATGAGTCCTTTACTCTGTTATTCTGTATTACACACTTTGCACGCTGCACCTCGCACTTTGACTTGCTGCTTTTGCTGACTCTCCATTCTGTTAGTATGCATCTTGCATCTTATTTGTACACAGATGTAATTTTTAACATTGGTGCCTATTCTCCTTTTTTGTATGTGGAGTTTAATGCATTTTTACGAATGTTAACACCGTTATGTTCTTTGTAATGCTCTTCTAGAAGGATTTTATACTTTGGTATTTAATGTACTGTATTTTAAATTGTGCAGCTTTTATATTATTTTTAGACCTGCTCCTTCTCTTTCTCTGTCCCCTGGTTACCCTACACAATGGTACTAGCAATATTGTGCAGGCTCCTCTCTGGGTTAAAACCAGTGGCAGGGATTAAGAATGGTAAAAAGAAAATTAAGAGGGGAGGGCACCATGGCTACCAGTACTAAAATATTCCAAGCAAATAAGAGCCCCTAAGGTCATTAGAAAACCTGTAGCCATGGCATCTAATCATAGGCGATCCATGAGCCAACTGTCACTGGATTCCTATTTAAAAACAATGGCTGGGAACCTGGCAGACAGGATTCAAGTGACCAAAAAGCAATTTGGGAAGCTGCCTCTTCAATAGGGGCCAGTAATGCAATAGGTGATGGGGGACCGGGAGGGGGGCTTTTTGCTCCTAGTACCCTGTGTAACATAAGTATCCAGAAGACCGTCACTGGGGTGGGGGAGCCTTGGAGCACTGCCACCCAGTCAGAGCTTCGAACCAGCAGGTAATGCAGAGGAAAATGTAACCACATTGGCCCCGCCCAGGGATATGGGGGAGACCTTGTGTGATCAGGGGCCAACTTCACTATTGGGGGATGATTCAATAGCTTCATCCATAAAAGATGATGATAAGACATGGTTGTAGGCTCTACTAGACAGCAAATTGAAACCGCTATTCCAAATCTTGAGCCCAAATAGGAGGCCTCTGACTGGGGGTCCCTCACCAGACGCACAATGGCTAGTCAAAATAGAGGCCATACATGGCCTGCTTCAAACATTCAAAAAGGGGGTCTTGAACACTCTTTGGCGATAATGGATGACTCAATTAGAGATTTGAAAATGATAGTGGATGCCATTAACCAGAATTGTGCTGGGAGAGGGTCCAGTACAGTGCAAATTCCTATTGGGGAAGCAAACCAGGTGGGGCAGGGGGCAAGGGAGGGTGTAGCTGTCGGTGGCATTTCCCCATTGCCCATATCGGCTGGTGCACCGATAAGTTTCACCGGACCGGGGATGCCAACGGATGGGATACACCCTCGTCCGTGTATCTTGCTCAAAGTAACGGATAATGGGCGGGTTAGCGGGGCGAGTGTAGTACTAAGTCTCCCCCCGATGCCGGCCCCTTTAGTAGGTGTGATAATGGGGGTCAAGGGCTTACCTGGGGGAGTCTCAGAAACAACTTGATCTCTGATGAATAAGGCCACACATTGGATAAACTCTAACTTGATGGGTCCAAGCATAGACCCTAAATCAGTCCTAATGGCCAGAAGATTGGGATGGGTAGGCCCCACCAAGAAGTCTGTCGAGTATGATTGCATTGTGGTTTCATTCTCCAACCCCATTTTAGCTAGACATATGGTGACCTCAAATTGAACCAGGGGTCTGAGGGCCAATGGCTCAACACTAGATAGCAGATTGGTGGGTCTGGATTACTTTTATCCCCAAGGAAGGGTGGGGGCAGCCCCACCAGTGGGTCATAGGGAAAGGTACACACTAGGGGATTCGTGCTGGGATGGTGGTGCTGCCTCTGCCATTGATAGTGTGGCACGTGTGCCTACATGGGCAATTGTGAGGGGGGACGGTCGTGAACAACCAGGGTAGGCTGAATCCAACTGGAGCTGTGCAGCTCAGAATAGATTCGAGCCATTATCGTCACTGCATGAGCAGGATTGACAGGAGGTAGTCCAGTGCCTACCCCCAGGGGGGCTTTGGTAAGTCCATTGGGCAAGGGGACTGAACGAATTGTGGTGGCCACAGAAGTTAAATTTGTCTCCTGGAATATCGCAGGCTCTAGGGGTAAAATGCAGTTGGAAGAGAACGTGGAATTTTTGAAGCGCCACAAGATCATCCTACTGCAGGAAACATGGGACCTGGAGATGCCCCGCCTGGACGGTTAAGCCTCCTATGACATCCCCGCTAAAAAGAATTGGAGAGGGCGGCGTTATTGTGGTTTGGTTGTAATGGTCAAGGCCTCTTTATCATGTAGGGTGGAGGTGTTTGAGACCAAGCTGGAATTTTTACAATTTTAAGGTTTAAAACCTCTGGCATTGACGGGTTCAATGTCCGAAATTTCTATAACAGCCCCAACCAGGCGGAGGGGGAGATTTGGCTGAAATTAAAGGATTTCGTAGTTAAGTACATGGCAGATCCAGTGAACACCCAGAATAGACTAATCTGGCCATGGGCGGGGGTTTCATGTTAAAATGGGTTGTGGCTTGTCAAAAGATCTTTATGAACCCATTGAGGAACAAGTGTTAAAGGTTTTGGAACCCCAACTGGACGATAACATGGTTTGTACCAGTGGTCTCCAATTGAGTGCCGGGCTCATTGAATGGGGCTTGCGGTCAGTGAACGGGCGCATCAATCCGGACATCCTTGGTAAACGCACGTTTAATACCCATTTGGGATCCTCTATTATTGATTATTTTTGTTTAACTCTTGAACTATGGAAACTCATTGTGAGTTTTGAAGTATTAAGAGTGGGGAATAGCGATCACTACCTGTTGGTTTTAAATGTTAAAGGTCTGGTTGAGGGGATGGTGCCTGTGTCTAGCTCACTGTGCCAAGTGGACAGTGATGCAGCATCGTTCAGAATAATGAAATGGGGGAAAATCCTAGGCTCAGGTTTGCATCTGAAAATATTAGCCACCCAACAAAGTGCTTGAAAGGGAATAATGGACACATCTACCTGCCCTAGGTGTTAGGCAGAAACCTGTGCAGTTCCCTTAGGGAACACTGCAAAAGATTTAAGACTACAGGTGTTGGCAGTAAACCCACTTGGTAGCACTTGGTAGCAGCCTGTACCACCCAGATTTACCTAGTAGCTGTGGCTGAGCAGTCAGACTTCCCTCAAGAGAGTTAGGCAGTATGCAAAGTATACACAATAGGCACTCAGATACAATAATACAAGCAAACACTGACCAGAGCTTTGGTATCAAAGTATATAATTATTTATTTAAAAACACACGGTTTGAAACACTCCAACACTCTTGTTGTAAAATATTCTAAACAAAGTTACTATTGTAATATGTACACCCCTTTTTCCTTATCAGATAAGTCACAGTAAAACACCACTTATTTTCATACAGAGGTGAGCGCTTAACTAGATGGCACTCCAATAGGTTTGTGAGAAAGGGAGGGAAAAAGACAGAATATGGAAAGGTACACCACTCTAAGGTTCAGGAACACTGTAAGCAAGGCAAAAGTCACTGGTGAGCCAAGTCCAAAGGCTGGGCCCACTCTTAGAGAGAGCAGAGCACAAATGCGCCCAAGATCACACAGTTACACTAGGCTTAGAAAGTCTTGCAGAGGGTTCAAAAAGAGTTTAGAGAGGCTTAGGAAAGTTTAGCCAGAGTGTCCCAGGCTAACCCAGGTTTGAAAGCCGGGGGGGCTAAATCTACCCCGTACAGTCGGTAGCAAGGGAAGCCAGGCTGGACACGGTACCTTAAGTGGGAAGGATCCTCCAGCGGTAGCAGTTGTTCCTGGCAGTGGGTGCAAGTTGCGTTGTCGTCCAGGGGAAGAGAAGATCTCGACTTGGAGGAAAGATGAAGGTCGTTGCACTACCAGGGAAGAAACCAGCCGCGGAGTTTTCCGGTTAAAGGTGGTACTTTTGTTTCGCGGTCGTGGTAAAACATAGTATCCCGGTTGCCGGGGTGCTTGGCACAGGCAAGGCGGCCACGAGGTACTTCGGGAAGGCGAAAAGACGGTGAAACTGGTTATCCCCACCAGTCAAAGGAAGAAGACACTCCGGCGGGAGATCTCCTCTGTCGTTGGGAAAAGTGGTGAGGCGGTCCAGCAGGGCTCCACCGGTGGTGGTGTCATGGCAGGTCGGCTCAGCTTCTCCCTCGTCGGATTCTTAGGTCCTGTGGCGACTTCTGAAGTTCCAGTCCCCAAAGCCCTGCTTTTATGCAGAAAACCCCCATTCACTCAGCCTAGCTGTCACTCAAACATGCTAAGTGGTGAGCCGGCCGGCTCACCACTTGGGCCAATCAGGACGGAGTGCGACTTGAGTTGCCTAGGCAACTAGGTCCAGGGTGCCTAAATCCCCCTCCACCCCTCCTAAGTACCCCAGACAGAGTGGCACCACTTTGGAGGGCTTCTGTGGAGAAGCCCGCCAAAAAGTGGAACAAAGGGCTCGACTTGGGTTGGAGTCACAGAAGAGAACACAAACGCCATTTTAGAATCAAGTTTTGGCAAAAAAATACCAACCGGAGAATAAATATTAATTAAATAAACCGGCGGTATGTTCGAGGCTACCGTAAATAATTAAATAAAGGTAGTAGCCTAAAACAATGGGAAATCCCATAGGAAAATATTTGCGGTTGAATATAAAAAGTAGTATCCACTGCCACCAGCCAAAACTCGATCAGGGGGGACGGAGACGTGCCCCCTCGACTAACAGACCCTGGGGCAACTGAATTGCCCCAGCCAGTACGTCCACAATAAGATGGTTTGTACTGGTTCTGTTCAGAATTTAAGACTAGTAAAGTCAATGGTGACTTTACATGCCCTGGGAGACAGTAGTCAGTCCCAGGGTATGGAGTCTATACTGGGGGGTCACTATGACACCCCTGTGTCACTGCACTGAGGGTGCTGTGTAACACACATCACAAAAACACATGAAGCCCTATGGAGTAAAAGACTCCATAGCCCATTAAACACATCTAGATTCAAAGAAACACACGCAAATCATGCCCAAGAGTGAGGGTAAAAGAGTCTCACTCTTGGCAGGAGAAAAAAATAAACCACAAAAATCCAGCAAAGCTGCTGGGGGACTCACTAGGTTAGGAAATTCAGCCTAAACAGAGAATTCTCCCTAACACTAGGGAAGTGGTGGGTCTTTTTATGGCATCCTGGAGGCCCTCTCAGGGGTGTTTTCAGTGGTTCTCAGACAATCAGGGAGTGATGGAAAGCAGGGCTGGTTTAACCAAGCCTGTAGGCTGGCATAATTGGCCCTCTTATATGCTCTAAAACGCCCTACGATGGACAGACGTAGCATTGTCCAAGTGCGTACTGACTATCGCAGGACGATTGAGCAAAGGAAATTGGAGCTGGAAGTTAGGGCCTGGGAAGAATTTCTAGAGGCTATTAGGTTGAATGATGCAAAGGGCTTTTGTGAATTTGTAACAAGTGGGTCCTCTAGGAAACAAAAACAAGGTTTATATGGTACTCACGTGGGGGTGGCGGATTGGGTTTCCTACTTTGGGACTTTGTACGATGATGGCCGTGCTAGAAAGGAAACGTTGTCTGGGGGTGTATCTTTACGCTTTTCCCTGGAGGAGGTGGCCAAAGCAATAGGGGCCCAGTCACGAAATCGAGCACCTGGCCCAGATGCCATACCGGCTGATCTCTTTATGAGCCAAATTGATTTATGGGCTCCGGTGTTGACCCTGGCCTTCAATGCCTGTTTGGTCTCCGCGCATAATCCACCATCTTGGAAGACGGCAACCATTTTTCCCATCTTCAAAAAGGGAGTTATATCTAAACCCTCCTCGTATAGTCCCATCTCTCTTTTGGACACCACTTTCAAGATTTTTGGTTGGGTATTGTTGGGCGGTATAGAGAGTTGGCTCGACGAGGCTGAGATCTTAACTGATATTCAATTTGGTTTTCACCCTGGTTTGGGCACAATGGAGCAGGTAATGAATCTGTATCTTCTAATATCAAACTTTGTCTTTTGTAAGGGCGAGGCAGTTTACCTCGCGTTCATGGACTCAAGCATGGCTTTCGATAAAGTTGATCATGCTAAGTTGTGACTCGTGCTTGAGTCTATGGGTTGCCCTGTGAATATTCTGGGAGTGTTGCAGGAGATCCACTCAGATAATAAAGCTAATGGCTGGTTTGGACCGGGGGGCAGGTGTACAGAGAGGTTTGATATTGAGTTGGGTGTTCGCCAGGGGTGCGTTTTGACCCCCATGCGTTTCACCTTGTATATCAATGGGCTGTTGCAGGCTTTGCTGAACACTGGCGTGGACTTCCTGAGAGTGGGGGGTAGGTAATTCCCGGTCCTAGTGTATGCCGATGATACAGTGCTTATGGCCAGAACCCCCAGGGCCTTGCAGGCTTTGGTTGATGCTTATGCCGCCTTTATGACCAGCCTAGGTCTTAAAATTAACTCTACTAAGTCAGCGGCGATGAGTTGTAGAAGTGGTAGAAAGCTTATTAAGATGCACCCCATATTCAGCGAGGGGGAAGTCATCCCAAGGGTGGCTGAGTGCGATTACTTGGGGGTCAGATTTTCGGAGACCCTAACAGGTATGGCACACGTAAAAAAAACAGTCTCTGAAAATGTGCTAATACCTGACTCGTCTGTCCCGTTTCTCTGCCAAATGCAAGAGCCAGCATATGGAATCGGCTCTCAAGGTGTATACTATGCAAGTAAAGGCAGTCATGCAATATGGAGCAGCTTTATGGGGCTATTGTAAGCCTGGTGACACGCAGACGAAGGAAAATCATTTTTTAAAAAAGCTTTGGGACTTCCTGGTTC
The DNA here is from genome assembly GCF_040938575.1 of Ambystoma mexicanum. Lineage (NCBI taxonomy): Eukaryota > Metazoa > Chordata > Amphibia > Caudata > Ambystomatidae > Ambystoma > Ambystoma mexicanum. The sequence continues at coordinate 464,357,123 of NC_090939.1, read as the reverse complement.
CTCGTCCCGTGTCTCGGTGCATAGAGAATTGGGGATGGCTTTCTGGGAGGATGATTGGGCAGTTGCCCCAAGCATTTTATGGCTAAGAATATGGGGAATAAAAATGCCACGTTATTTCACTTCATAATAAAAGCTACGTTGAACAGGGACTTGTGGCACAAAATACCCTGGCTGAGGTCCGTAAAGGAGTTAATGTGCAAGGCGAATGTGCCGGCTGTGCCACCTTCTACTGTGACGTTACTGCCACAGCAAGTAAGATCATTCAAGGAAGCGATAACCAGGGAAACTGTGGTTAAACGCATGAATGTAGTACAGGTGTCACAGGCAGACAGTTTTCACCAGCTCATAAGCGGGACGCCAACCCTACAGACGTACCTTGTCTGGGCCAGGAAAAAACAACAAAGCCGGCTCATTACAAGCACACGATTTGATGCCTACGGCTGAGAGGTATAACTGCGAAATGGGTGGGTTATCCAGATGATCCAAGTTGGCCCGTGTGTGGTGCCCCGAATGAATATCTGAGCCACTTTATCTTGTTTTTGCCTAGGTTATGCAAAAACAAGAAAATGGGCCATCCTCCAAGTTTTAAAACGCTCAGATTTGCGTCAGTACAGGCCAGCCATGATTTTTCTATTAATAGCGGAAACGGAATTGACGGCTTGTGCCCTGCTGTCGTATTTGAAGGCTGCCATGTATCAAAGAAAGGGTTTTTTAAGAGGTCAAGATGCTGCATTTTAAAATCATGTAAAATGTGTGTTTTTACTGTTATCCATTTTTGGAATTGTCTTAAAATGTAATGGCGATTGATTTTTTTTAATAAGCACCAATGGATTATGTTTTGTCTTTGATATGTTATGTGTATGTGTTTGATGAATATTTTTATTCGAAGAAACATTTACTACTGCTAATGATAAAAATCAAGAAGCAAAAGAAAGTGCATTCTTTGTTATCCGGTACACAGCTCGCAGGGAAGAATTTACAAAACGCATAGTCTGCTGCTGACCTCAAATTTGAGCATGGGCTTAGAGATAGTCCTCGCTAACCTAACCTTCTATACTACTTCAAAAAATGTTTGTCTGGCCTGCAAGTAACTTCTTTCTTTAAGGCATGCTCTTTACTGGTTCATCTGAACTGGCACCCCAAGTCTCCTTTGTAAACCTTCTCTCAGGGGAATGGCTGGTCCTGATTTGGAACTCTGCTTCCTAGTTGTAAATGCTCATTTGCAGCTTATTAGAGAGCGCCTAACTCTTCATCGAGTGGGAGTTCTTCTACACTTGCTACTTTCCCTCCCCATGTCAGACTGAGTCCACAAATATCTCGACCAGGTAGGTGAATTGTTCTGGTTTGGGTAAGGTGCTAAATAGGCGGTTTCATACGAGAGGTTAAGCCTTTGGGGCATCAGAGAATTTGCACCTACTTATGATTTTTCTGTAAGGTGGGAGACAGGGTTCCTGGATATTGGTGTCTCAGGATTTCTTTTAAGTGGAGTGTTTTTTTATGTCTGAGGTATTCACTTCTCAGGGTGGAGATGGCTTCATTAAGCTGATACAATACTTCAATTTGCATGACGTCTTTAAGTTACACTGCATTTGCTTTGATCTCGAGTCTCCATGTACCCCTTTAGTAAAGTAAATCATGAACGCCACAGGATGTAGACAGACCGTCTCCCCTATTTATTGCATAGACACCTCTGAATTGGGAACATTCAATATTGGGGTGAAAAGTGGACGAGACGAGAGAATACAGTGTATTGATGCTTAATGCTTAATGGGTGACGATCTGCTCCTACTTATGCAAAATCATCCCTGAACTCAAAACAGAAGTTGTTGAATGGAAAAAATCTAAAACAGAGAACACATCTCTCTGGCTAAAATCTTCAAATATCAGTCTTTCATACTCTTATAGGGAGAACCGATGAAATCTTCTACCATATGGCTAATGAGTAGTTTACAGTGTGGTTCACTTGGTCAAATGACTTCTGGAGTAGCCACTCTTCTGTGTATGACCTGTGGCAAACCAGAAGAAGGAGACGGACTTGGGAATGACACGTTGGCCCTCATTCCGAGTTTGGAGGTAGCCATGGCGCTATTAGCTATTAGCGCCATGGCTGCCTCCAAAATCGGTCCGACTCCGATCTGGTGAAGGGGGTAATTACCGGTCCAGTCCGAGGTCGGCGGGACCAGTAATTCCCCATTCACCAGAGCCATTCCCCATTCCCATTTGAGCCCCCATAGGGCTCAATGGGAAGGGGGAAGGCAGCAATAACGGTATCGCAAATTGCCGTACCGTTATTGACCCCGGTAACCCTTTGCGGGTCCCTTCCTTAACGCCTGCTAAAGCCAGGCGTTAAGGGAAGGACCCGCAAAGGGACCTCGGAGTAGGGCACAAAGGAATTACCGGCACTGGTGTCATTACCAGTGCCCGGTATCCCTTTACGCCCACCTTGTAATGAGGGCCGTTTTATGTGTTTAAGGTAAACTGAAAGAAAAATGCTGCTCTGTCCCTATTGCGATGAGGGATTTCCCTCCCTATAAATTAACCAAGGGTGCTCGCCAGACATTACCACTATATTCAAATAACATAAAGCGAGCCCAGGTAATCGGCCTCTCGCTCAGACTTTCTTTGGTGAATGTTCAGAGGATCTCACTTTGCAGATATTTTTCACAAACAGTTCAGGATAAAAGGTATTCCACTCTCCTTTTAAACTCTTCAGGAAAAGTTGCATGAATGTCTCTAGTCCTTTACATTTTTGGAAGGATTCCCCTATCCTTTTCCCACCACCTTAGCCACTTCCTCTACCTTGGCTTTATGTTTTGATTCACTTGCTTGAACCCTCCAGGTTCCCTTGGATTTCCCAAATGCCTCATTATGTTATATACTAGGACCCCCCTTGGTTGAATCCTCCAGATACCTTTCTCTTTGGGGTTTCCCAAATTTCTCTCATCTCTCTTGGGCCTTCCAGACCCCTTTGTCTTTCTGTGTTGTTTTGGTTTTTATCACATTTTAATCTCTTGGGTTTCTCAGGTTTCCGTAACCCTCTTTCTTCTTTCTATTTGTGGGGTTCCGCTTGCCTCCCTCCAACGTGGGCAACCCTGGTACCTTCTGTAACTCTGGGCGTGCTTGGTTTGGCACTCCAGCAGGGTTGTGGCCGTTCGCCTCCATTCTCGTCATTCTGGGGCCGTAAGCGTCTGCTTCTCGAATGCTGTCCAGCAGGGCAGGCTCCTGTGTTCTCGTATCCGGAACAAAGGATTATTTCCTCTGTTCACCCCTGGCCTCAGTACTGTTTCTCGGGTCCAGGACCCACTACAGCTGCAGCGTGGTCGCACCATGGAAGACGGTGTACGGTTTTGCCCTTGTTCTTTTCTCCTCGGCTGGGTCGCCTCCATCAGCACCGACCTTCCGGTATCTCTGCTTCCTCGGTTCTCTCCACATACCCAGAGTCTCTGCAGTCTAGCACGGCTCTGCCCCTAGAGCATATCAGTACTAGAGGCTCACCTCTTTTGTAAGAGTCTCCTCTCTCCATTCTTCGTCTCCATTTTCACGCATGCATACATCAAATGGGCGTGTTGCTGTACATGCACAGCTGACTTCAACTGTTATCCAGCTTACCTTCAGCCAATAGTAGAATAGTGATGTCAGTCTTGGTTGCAGGCCATATAGTCGTACCATTAATTTCTTCTACTCCCATATAGGCAGAAATGGAGTTCTTTGGAGGGAGTTCCTTAAAGTAATGGAAGTCCTTGCCCCAGAGAGGGGAGTAACTCCCAGTGAGATCCCGCTTTCGCTGACCCCTAGGGAGGGTCTTGCTTAGCCAGCTCACCACCCTAGCCTCAACGGGAGGTGGCTCCTCCTGGAGAATGGTTGAACTGCCTAGATTTGTCACAGACCCCACTGATCAGCTGACCCTCCTGCAACCTGTGCTTCTCTTAGTTAGTATGGATAACTTTTTATATCAAAGCATACCCTTTTTAAACGTCCAGGCCGAGGTACTAGGTCTTCTGTAATCTCTGTATTTTCAGTATATGAATTGTAATACCTCCTCAATACCTCCTCAGAATGTACGGCCTGCTCATGCATTCGATCTTTGATTTATAAAAATACTAAACAAAACGGACATTTAAGTAGTTACAGAGCAAATACAGTGGGACTCCTGGCACCTGTGGCTTACCTGGACATTTAATAGGGGTGATATTCTCTGACAGACTTTTGAGTAGGGTCTTTATGACTTGGGTTTTATATTGCATTCACTATTTCCAGAGATCAGGGAGGCCTAGCTTAGATTTAAAGGCTCATGCGTCTTCAGGCACCATTATTGTAATGCATCAGATTTTTCATAAAACCAAAAATTGTGCCATCCAAATAGATAGACCATTAGAGGGGTGCAAAAAGGACTTCTTGGCAGGGTGGGCCACACATTATGCAGGTGGGCCTAGAACAGCAGACCTTGCAACGAAAGACTATTTATGTAACGTTGCACGTTCCCATTGACCAGGCCAATGTCGAATGTTATAGGCTAGCTATGCTAGATTTGAGCAGTAAGATTTTCTCAGCCATATTATTGCGTCTTCTTGGTTGCCAGGCAGAGAATGAGAAGTTACTTGGTTTCAGAAGGGAATGCTCTATGGTTTATTCCATGTGGGCATAACAACTACTGTCTGCTTTGAGAAACTAGAAGGTGTCTCACCCGTGAGTCCCTGGGGATCTGTCATCCAGGTGGCCAGGACACGCCATCACTTTTGGATCCAGTTTCTGAGGTTGGACCAGTGCGGGAGGAACACCTGGATGGCGGGGGTCTTCGGGGAGTGGGAGTGGGACACCGGACAGTGAGATGCAGTATTCCCCTTCCCTGTAACACCTTTTCCCCATCCTACCAGGTAGGATACAGGATACTGCTCATCGCCCCCTACCCCCTTTCCCGACACAAACACTTTCTCAAGGACAGCTCACTGTGAGAAAACAGACTAACGCCCGAACCGTATACCTGACATGTCCCAAAACAAGGGCCAGGTAGAGTCAGGCAATTTCTGATAATTACACACACCTGACTTGCATCACACTTCCCCACACGGATAAAAGGCGGAGCAGGAAAGCACACGAGGAAACGGCAGCTCCGAGATGGCAGTTTAATACGAGGAGAAAGACGGCAAGACCAGAAATGGCTGCAAGGAGGGAAGTGCCCTTGACCTTTTTCGGAGGAAAACCGCTACTTTCACGAGCCCTCGAGAAAAAGAAAAACACAAGACCTGGAATTAATGCTGGAGAAAGGTGCATTGTGTCTTGGAGGTACCCGGGACGCTCCCGCATTGATAGCCAAGGCAGGCAGGAGCGATTGCCGCTGTGGTTCTGTCCTTGGCTCCTACAACAAAGCAGCGCCAGTTGTAGGAGCCACTGTGAAGAAACATTGTGTGAAGCCCATGTGATAAGCGACGCAAATATAATTGAACATCCAAGGAGTGACTGAACTTTTGAAGCCAAGATAGATACCATATACAGAGTGGTCCGGCACCACGTGGGTGCTCATTGTTAGGAAAGATTTCCATTCAATGTGTAATTTTCCGTCCAGTTGTGTACCCCCCAACTTTTTGCTGATGTTAAACACCATAGTCTGACTTTACCAGAGGAGTCCAGCCTTCTGCTGCACTCCTCTGGGCTTTTCTCTCACTTTTTATGGGGAAACTGGCATGCCCTTAAGACAGTCAGTACTGGGAAACTTTGTTTCCCTTAGTCCTTTCCAATGTTGCAACTTTTCTGCAACATGTAACAAGTTTACAATGAACCTTCCAGTACAGTTCACTTGGGTCTAATAGTCATTTCCAAAGGCCCTAGATACTCTTGAAGGATTTTTTAGGAGAAGTGCAGATGTGCCTTGGGCAGGGCTGGTGGTAGCTTATCATTTCATATATTTTTAACCCTTTCCTGCCAGGTAAACCATGATTACTGCGTTTGGCACGAACAGGTGGCCTGGCTCCAAAATGGCCATGCCACAAGGTTCTTTGCCCTGTCCTTTGGCCATCTTGCCCCTTCACCTTCCCCAGGTCAGTCCTTATTTGGTCATGCATTCCCCCGTGAAACGCCAAGCTTTCATGGGCTTCTGCATACCTTGTGTGTGTGCCTCCAGGATGTGGGCTGGGATGTCTGTTCCCAATACACATCCTGGGTACCAGAGATTCTGGAGTGCTGTGAATGCCTGGGACCACCGTGGTCCATGATTGGTCCATGTATGGTATGCTTGTCTGTGAGCAGATCTCCCATTGGGTCCTCTTCATTTTGGCGTGAAGGAGATTCTGGATAAGAGACGGCCCCAAACACCCATACCATGTCGATCTCTGGAGTTCTCACTGAACGAAGGATAGGATCCAAGTATCCTGAAACTAAGAAGCTGAGTTGAAGAACCGCTGGTAACCCGCTGCAAGGTTTGGCACCCTGAGCCCGCTGTTGTCCCTTGGGACTCCTCTGCATTTGGTCGTCCTAGAAGGTCTGCGAAGACGCTTAGACCAATTGGAATAGTGGGACCAACTACTCTTGGCACCTTCATCAAACCCTGCGAGTAAGCCTTCTTGGAAGTGTCCCTGGGCCAACCAGTGGGCTCACCAGTTTACGCAGACTCTTTGCCCCGATACCACCGCCATTTTGAGGAGGCCCTAGAAACTTGGTACTCTCACACCGAATTTCGTACAATTGGCATTCCCAGGTGTGGAGTAAAGTGAGTGCGCCCGAACCGGAGTATATGCGCTTACCGTGTCGCCCAGCCGTGTTGACGAACTTTGCAGGTGCGCTGCATTTGTGCCCCTCTTGCCCCTGAAGACTGCTGCAGTGAAACTGGCCTGATACATCCACCAGGAGCAGAGGAATCGCCACTGTCCCGTTTGGGAATCATCGCTGCATCTTCGTCGCTGAAAGCCGCAGAGCCGCCAAATTGCCACACTTGAACCTGCAACCGAAGTGGTGGACTCGACTGCAGAAGTTTGGTCCGGAGTGCGCCAGGGGTCAGTGAGTAATTGCAACCCTGACCGGTGGCCCCTAGTGGCTCCATCCATTTTTAAGCACGAGTGGCCCCTGAGGGCCCCTCTCCTTTCCACTGCTAGTGCGAACTAGCAAACTATTCCCAACTCTTGGAATCGACTCTGCCCTCAAGTGGACGCCCTCCTCGAATAGTGGGAACCTATTCTTCATCACCTCACCCACCTTCCTGAGCTGCTACAGACCCTTGAGGAGACCCTGTTTTACCCATTTGAACTACCACGTGCACCAGCAGTGCAAGTACATTTGAGCAATAGGCTCCACTCTTCTTAGGGATTGGACTGCCTCTTAGTTAGGAGTGTGTTGGATGCAGAAGGGACTAAAGACTATTTTCAATGCCTGTTTCCTTCCTCTTTTAGTTGTGGACCCAGACCCCTTTGGTCTTGTATATATGTATTTAGATAGGATTGTATTGGCCTAATAGTATGACTGTGATTTGATTTCTGTGTTGAAACTCAAAGGCCTTGAAATAAATGTATTTGTATTTTTAATGTATATACAACGGACTGGGAGTGATTTGTAAGTGTCCTTCACTCTGTGTGCTCATTGAGGTCTTTCAGTCACCCTCACCCCTCCTGAGACCTAGTCTTACCACCGCCAAGCTACCTTGATTGGTCTGGCTTGTCCAGAAGGTTACCCTGTTCCAAGAAACTAGGCTGGCCTGCTGAACCTCTGCCCACCAGTTCAGAGTTCAGAAATCCGTCTTAACACTCATTCGAAGGCCTCTTTTAGGCATCCAACTGAGAGGTGGCAAATGTGAAATGTGAAATGGAAGTGGTCCTGCAACGGGTCAAGCTAAATCCTGTGCACATTCAAAAGTCTTCAATAGCTAATATGAACTGCAATTGGTCTGAGCCCGGCTGAGGGAGACTGGTTGTGTAAGAGGAAGGATCTGAGTCCGGCTGAGGGGATCCGGGGTGAACCGTGAGTCACCCGAGAAAGGATATTCTCTGAACACTGGAGAAGGGGATATGATCCCCCAAGAGGGGGATCCAAAGTAATGATTGTGGTATGAGGGGTATCCAGGATGAAGAGTGAATCACCTAACTTGTGTGCTTGTAAGAGGAAAGGAACTTTTTGTTTGTTTTGGTACATCAGACCCCCTGCATCAAGAGACTTTGATAACTTAAGAGAATTGGGCACCGAAGGCCCTGATGCTGGTAATGGAACTGTGTCCTTGTGCCGAAGAAGCCCGAAAGTGTGACATGCTTGAGTAAACCACCTTGTCCCGTGCTGAAAACATGGGGAAGGGAGGCCAACGGCCTGAACATCCTGACATATAATTTTGTGAACACTTCTCACTTTTTCATGACCACTACCCAACACTATTTGTGTTTAGCGGTAAGGATTGGCAATTGTTTTTTTTCAGTATAGGCCCTTTTATTTTGACGAGACTCCACTAGGACTGCATTATTATTATTTGATGGTTGTAGGTTGCTCTCATATGTAGATGTCGGATTAGATAGGCGTTTATCACACCCTTGTTGAAGTTCAATAAACACCCTTGAACTGTAGTCACTTGTGTCGTTCTTACTATTGATGCCATGCCTTCCTTACACTGCTGACGTTCACTGCGGGGGGACGGTGGTCGATATCTTTGTTTTATAGGGTATACAGCAGCCTTTCACTGTGTATTGCATGTCCTACTCTGGGGAAAACTATAACTTTGGGGCATTAATCTTTGTTATACTACATCAAGCTGCTGTACACCGACACCTCCATTACGGTCAGACTTCCTCAGAACGGTACCATTTCTGCACCAATGGCCACGAATAGAGGACTCAAGCAGGGGAGCGTTCTCGCACTCCTCTTGTTTAACCTTTTTGTGGCCAGCATGGATGCCGCCCTGAAGAGGTGCTGTGACTTATACCTAGCATAGGAGGCAACCGTACCGCTTGGATATAATATGCAGATGATACAGTTTTGCTGGACAGGACCCCTTTGGGGTTCCACCGTTCTATGGACGCCCTTCTCCAGTATGCGACAGGCTCAGGATTAATCAGAGTAAAACCAGGATCATGCAGATATATGGAAGAAGGCAGCGTACCTTCACCTTCTTTTGCCACATGGGAGGGTTAGACTGGACATTGTAGATCAGCATATATACACCTGTGACTGCCCTTACTTTGTGCCCCTACCTCCTCATATTATAAAACCTACATATAAAACCACATGCAAGTGGCAAGTGATTAAAAGTTTTATTAACAGCGTAGAAGGTGGCTAAATTGAGGATTTTCCTGAGGTTTAAACGAAGGCCATCATTCTGTGTATTCTGTATGGCTTAGAGACTCTTCCTGGCAAACTTGTCAACTGGTTAACTAACATCGAGGGGAAGCTATTAAGATCTCTTCTTGGGCTGCTCTCATCGGTCATAGTGCCCTCTCTGCTGACTCTGTGGAAGATGGCTTGCTGCAAGCTTCTGGCAAAGATACTTCAAGCAGGTGCTACTACAAGCACCGTATACGCTCAGTTTGCAGAACACCCGCAGGGCGTTGCTCAATACAGTTCAAACTCACCTAGCCGGTATTGGTCTACATGTTAGTGATATGGAGGATATGGTAATGATTTTACACAAGTTAAAAATCAAATCACTAGACTGCGATCGTGCAATGTCGACAGATATGCTATCGGGAAAGAGACAATACTTGCACGTTGTCATGCAGGGATTTTGCCTCCAACAACCACGCGGCTACCTAATCAATATCTGTAGCATGACTTTCAGATTATTAATATTCCATCTTCATCTGAATTTGATACCAGTCTTGAAACACCCTGCTGCATAGGGCAAAATACCATGTGAGCAAAGTCTTTGTCGAGTTTGCAAAGGGCATGTGGAGAGTAGTAGACATCTATTTACCAGTTGTGCATGTTTTAACGAATATTACAAAGAGTTATGGACATTTCTGCTCTACTTCCTACAGTATCTGTACCGCCCAGTTTTGGGCCACCATCTGTTCTGCCGAATCTTTGGTCGTAGTGGCAGCTGTACTACACATCTGGGAGCAGATTCTTCCCAAACCATAGAGGAGTTGAGTGAAATAAGAATTTAACTTATATTATTGTTTTTGCTCAGAGCATATTGAACAATGTTTTTCTGTTTTGTTACATATATTTTAGAACATGAGTCATGATTGTTTTATTATGTCTACAATGTCTGTGTGATATGGCTTGTTGAATGTGTCTTAATGTATATATATGTATGCAAATGTCTAGATACATTAGCCATAGACATTTACATTTAAAAAAATATATATATATAGGCTAGCTTACGTTTAAAAAACAATTCAAACGCATTATACCAGAATACAAAGTGCTGGGAGCCCTACAAAAATGAGAGTTTTAATACTATGCAATCAAGAAATACAACAAATAAAGTGAGTGATAAAGGAACATGTATGTAGTTCTGGATTTAAAAGGGTGTGTTGCATTTTCTTGTCCTTGTCACTAAAGATTAGAAGTGTTAAAAATGGTCCGCGATGAGGAACTAGGCAGCAGATCCGGTGGCAACTGAGGAGAGACCTGGTTGTATGAAGACTCTCTTCCAGTCACCCTTCTTTCCTGCCTGCTTTTCTGCTCCTCTTACTCTCTCTTCCAGTCAATCTTTCTTCCTGCCTGTTTTTTCTGCTCCTCATAGCCTCTCTTCCAGTCACCCTCCCTTCCTGCCTGCATTTCTGCTCCTCATAGCCTCTCCTCCAGTCACCCTTCCTTCCTGCCTGCTTTTCTGCTTCACATACCCTCTCCACCAGTCACCCTTTCTTCCTGCCTGTTTTTCTGCTCCTCATGGCCTCTCTTCCAGTCATCCTTCCTTCCTAGCTGCTTTTCAGCTCATCTTACCCTATCCCACAGTCACCCTTTCTTCCTGCCTGTCTGTCTGCTCCTCATAGCCTCTCTTCCAGTCACCCTTCCTTCCTGCCTGTTGTCCTGCTCCTCATAGCCTCTCTTCCAGAAACCCTTCCTGCCTGTTTGTCTGCTCCTCATAGCCTCTCTTCCAGTCACCCTTCCTTCCTGCCTACTGTTCTGCTCCTCTTACTCTCTCTTCCAGTCACCCTTCCTTCCTGCCGGTTTTCCTGCTCCTCATAGCCTCTCTTCCAGAAACCCTTCCTTCCTGCATGTTTTTCTGCTCCTCATAGCCTCTATTCCAGTCACCCTTCCTTCTGGGCTCCTTTTCAGCTCATCTTACCCTATCCCCCAGTCACTCTTTCTTCCTGCCTGCTTTTCTGCTTCTCATACCCTCTCCACCAGTCACCCTTCCTGTCTGCCTGTTTTTCTGCTCCTCCTAGCCTCTCTTCCAGTCATCCTTCCTTCCTGGCTGTTTTTTCAGCTCTTCTTAGCCTCTCTTCCAGTCACCTTTCCTTCCTGGCTGCTTTTCTGCTTCTCTTACCCTATCCCCCAGTCACCCTTTCTTCCTGCCTGCTTTTCTGCTCCTCTTACCATCTTTTCTAGTCACCCTTCCTTCCTGGATGCTTTTCAGCTCATCTTACCCTATCCCACAGTCACCCTTTCTTCCTGCCTGCTTTCCTGCTCCTCTTACCCTCTCTTCCAGTCACCCGTACTTCCTGCCCGCTTCTCTGCTCCTCTTACCCTCTCTTCCAGTCACCCTTCCTTCCTACCTGCTTTTCTGCTTCTCATGCCCTCTACACCACTCACCCTTCCTCCCTGGCTGCTTTTCAGCTCATCTTACCCTATCCCCCAGTCACGCTTTCTTCCTGCCTGCTTTTCTGCTCCTCTTACCCTCTCCACCAGTCACCCTTCCTTTCTTGCTCTTTTTATGCTCCTCATAGCCTCTCTTCCAGTCATCCTTCCTTCCTGGCTGCTTTTCAGCTCTTCTTAGCCTCTCTTCCAGTCACCTTTCCTTCCTGGCTGCTTTTCTGCTTCTCTTACGCTATCCCCCACTCACCCTTTCTTCCTGTCTGCTTTTCTGCTCCTCTTACCCTCTCTTCCAGTCACCCTTCCTTCCTGCCTGCTTTTCTGCTCCTCTTACTCTCTCTTCCAGTCAATCTTCCTTCCTGCCTGTTTTTTTCTGCTCCTCATAGCCTCTTTTCCAGTCGCCCTCTCTTCCTGCCTGCATTTCTGCTCCTCATAGCCTCTCCTCCAGTCACCCTTCCTTCCTGCCTGCTTTTCTGCTTCACATACCCTCTCCACCAGTCACCCTTTCTTCCTGCCTGTTTTTCTGCTCCTCATGGCCTCTCTTCCAGTCACCCTTCCTTCCTAGCTTCTTTTCAGCTCATCTTACCCTATCCCACAGTCACCCTTTCTTCCTCCCTGTTTGTCTGCTCCTCTTGCCATCTTTTCTAGTCACCCTTCTTTCCTGGATGCTTTTCAGCTCATTTTACCCTATCCCACAGTCACCCTTTCTTCCTGCCTGCTTTCCTGCTCCTCTTACCCTTTCTTCCAGTCACCCGTACTTCCTGCCCGCTTCTCTGCTCCTCTTACCCTCTCTTCCAGTCACCCTTCCTTCCTACCTGCTTTTCTGCTTCTCATGCCCTCTACACCACTCACCCTTCCTCCCTGGCTGCTTTTCAGCTCATCTTACCCTATCCCCCAGTCACGCTTTCTTCCAGCCTGCTTTTCTGCTCCTCTTACCCTCTCCACCAGTCACCCTTCCTTTCTTGCTCTTTTTATGCTCCTCATAGCCTCTCTTCCAGTCATCCTTCCTTCCTGGCTGCTTTTCAGCTCTTCTTAGCCTCTCTTCCAGTCACCTTTCCTTCCTGGCTGTTTTTCTGCTTCTCTTACGCTATCCCCCACTCACCCTTTCTTCCTGTCTGCTTTTCTGCTCCTCTTACCCTCTCTTCCAGTCACCCTTCCTTCCTGCCTGCTTTTCTGCTCCTCTTACTCTCTCTTCCAGTCAATCTTCCTTCCTGCCTGTTTTTTCTGCTCCTCATAGCCTCTTTTCCAGTCACCCTCCCTTCCTGCCTGCATTTCTGCTCCTCATAGCCTCTCCTCCAGTCACCCTTCCTTCCTGCCTGCTTTTCTGCTTCACATACCCTCTCCACCAGTCACCCTTTGTTCCTGGCTGTTTGTCTGCTCCTCATAGCCTCTCTTCCAGTCACCCTTCCTTCCTGGCTGCTTTTCAGCTCATCTTACCCTATCCCACAGTCACCCTTTCTTCCTGCCTGCTTTTCTGCTCCTCTTACTCTCTCTTCCAGTCAATCTTCCTTCCTGCCTGTTTTTTCTGCTCCTCATAGCCTCTCTTCCCATCACCCTCCCTTCCTGCCTACATTTCTGCTCCTCATAGCCTCTCCTCCAGTCACCCTTCCTTCCTGCCTGCTTTTCTGCTTCACATACCCTCTCCACCAGTCACCCTTTCTTCCTGCCCGTTGTTCTGCTCCTCATAGCCTCTCTTCAAGTCACCCTTCCTTCCTTCCTGCTTTTCTGCTCCTCTTACTCTCTCTTCCAGTCACACTTCCTTCCTGCCGGTTTTCCTGCTCCGCATAGCCTCTCTTCCAGCAACCCTTCCTTCCTGCCTGTTTTTCTGCTCCTCTTACCATCTTTTCTAGTCAGCCTTCCATCCTGGCTGCTTTTCAGCTCATCTTACAGTATCCCACTGTCACCCTTACCTCCTGCCTGCTTCTCTGCTCCTCTTACCCTCTCTTCCAGTCACCCTTCCTTCCTGCCTGCTTTTCTGCTTCACATACCCTCTCCATCAGTCACCCTTTCTTCCTGCCTGTTTTTCTGCTCCTCATAGCCTCTCTTCCAGTCACCCTTCCTTCCTAGCTGCTTTTCAGCTCATCTTACCCTATCCCACAGTCACCCTTTCTTCCTGCCTGTTTGTCTGCTCCTCATAGCCTCTCTTCCAGTCACCCTTCCTTCCTGCCTGTTTTCCTGCTCCTCATAGCATCTCTTCCAGAAACCCTTCCTTCCTGCCTGTTTTTCTGCTCCTCATAGCCTCTCTTCCAGAAACCCATCCTTCCTGCCTGTTGTTCTGCTCCTTATAGCCTCTATTCCAGTCACCCTTCCTTCCTGGCTCCTTTTCAGCTCATCTTACCCTATCCCCCAGTCAATCTTTCTTCCTGCCTGTTTTATCTGCTCCTTATAGCCTCTCTTCCAGTCACCCTCCCTTCCTGCCTTCATTTCTGCTCCTCATAGCCACTCCTCCAGTCACCCTTCCTTCCTGCCTGCTTTTCTGCTTCACATACCCTCTCCACCAGTCACCCTTTCTTCCTGCCTGTTTTCCTGCTCCTCATAGCCTCTCTTCCAGTCACCCTTCCTTCCTGGCTGCTTTTTTACCCAATCCCACTTAAATATATACATTTTTTTTTGTACACTTTAAAATTCCAGTCTGCGGTCTTATTGCTCGGTTCACTGTTGATGTAAATGAAATTACCGTGACAATGATTTACTGTGATTTCTATGTAATTGTACTGTAAATGAACTGTATTCAAAAAGGTAATGTGTGAAGATGTATTAACAGAATAAATATATACATTTTTATTTCCTTTGAAAACTTGAAATTTCCTGTGCGCGCATGTTGGAGACTGATTCTGACACCAACATCTGTTGACACGAGTACACCTTAACTTTTGCATATCTGCAGCTTAACCGAGCATTCTAGCCAGTATATTTATCACTTGGGATCTTGTGAAGAAGATTTGACAGGCAAGGCTTTTTTTTTTTTTTAAAGTGACATTGTCGGCCTTACAGCCTCAAAATGGTATTTCATGGTAAGTGAATTTAAACTAGACAGCTGCAATAGCATGGTAATTGTGAGTTCACAGATGGATTTTCAGCATTCTAAGTGTTTCCTTCGCCAAGAAAAACAAATTTTAATTTCTGTGTCAGCAGTGACGAAAAGTGTGAAAATGTTCAAAATTGTTATGAGAAACACAAAAAAAGACTGTATTTAGGGGTATTAGAACATGCTGCATTGAATGTATACCTACAAATGTTAGAAATGTGCAAAGGAAAAAAAAGATGAACTTTTTGTGTCAACGGGCTTTTTCTGTCCGATGCCATGGAACTCTGTGTCGGGTAAAATTTTGGGTTTGTCCCCCTTGGAGCCTCAAAATTTTATTTCATGGTAAGTGAATTTAAATTAGACCGTTGCAATGGCATGGTAATAGTGAGCTCACAGGTGAATTTTTGGCACTCTTAATGTTTCCTTCGCCAAGAAAAACATG
Organism: Ambystoma mexicanum; assembly: GCF_040938575.1. Classification (NCBI taxonomy): domain Eukaryota; kingdom Metazoa; phylum Chordata; class Amphibia; order Caudata; family Ambystomatidae; genus Ambystoma; species Ambystoma mexicanum. Next base: position 464,341,986 of record NC_090939.1, on the reverse strand, counting down.
CAAGGCAGCTTTTTGAAACTGAATGACCTTTTGGCAAAAACGGAAAAAAGCTCTGTATATGGCGCTTTTGCCAAAAGGTAACTCACTTTCATGTCAAGGCAAACATACAGTTTTTGTGTTTCTAACGGCGTTAGTACAACTCAGAACTCACCACTGGTGTTGATGGAGTGTCCCGCATATGTATATTATCTATTTTTACATTAGACGGTTGCAATGGCATGGTAATAGTGAGCTCACAGGTGAATTTTCGGCACTCTTAATGTTTCCTTCGCCAAGAAAAACACGCAAGGCAGCTTTTTGAAACTGAATGACCTTTTGGCAAAAACGGAAAAAAGCTCTGTATATGGCGCTTTTGCCAAAAGGTAACTCACTTTCATGTCAAGGCAAACATACAGTTTTTGTGTTTCTAACGGCGTTAGTACAACTCAGAACTCACCACTGGTGTTGATGGAGTGTCCCGCATATGTATATTATCTATTTTTACATTTTTTTTTTTTTTGAAAACTTGAATTTTCCAGTCTGAGTCCTTATTGCTCGGTTCACTGTTGGAGACTGATCCTGACACCGACATCTGTTGACACCAGTACACCTTAACTTTGCATATCTCCAGCTTAACCGAGCATGCTAGGCAATATATTTATCACTTGGGATCTTGTGAAGAAGATTTGACAGGCAAGGCAGCTTTTTGAAACTGAATGACCTTTTGGCAAAAACCGAAAAAAGCGCCGTATATGGCGCTTTTGCCAAAAGGTAACTCACTTTCATGTCAAGGCAAACATACAGTTTTTGTGTTTCTGATGGCGTTAGTACAACTCAGAACTCACCACTGGTGTTGATGGAGTGTCCCGCATATGTATATTATCTATTTTTACAATTTTTTTATTTTTTTC